>NC_086259.1:14186666-14812083 GCF_021018805.1 Prinia subflava
AGGTCAGAGGCACTTGCTGGGACAGGTTGGTATCAACAGAGGTTATTATTTTTCTGAGTGAAAAGTAAATTGTTTAAAACAGCCTTTTCCTCCTATTTAGAACTGGGGTTAAATGCTCATCCCTAGAATTTAGCACTTGGGAGTGTGCACATAGGGCTCTTGCTTTTGGAATTCTTGGATTAAGAATATTGGATTAAGAATTCCAACTCAGGGTAATCTATGGTTCTATTTGTATGAAAAATAGCTCCTTAACCTATGTTTATCTGGTTGCATTGGCTTTGAGTACTGCAGGAGGCAGCTGGTCTCTCAGAAAAGGTATGAACACTTTAGGAGCCTGCTGCCATCTAGCCTTGCTTGTTGCTGACATGAGGAGAAACAGCAGAAAAGGTAAGGAGGCAGTGCTGTCCCACAGGCAGTGTGTGGTTTGCCTGTCACTGTAGTTCTGCCAGCTCATTGCAGGCAGCGATTGTGGAGGCATCACCTCACCTCTCCTGTGCAGTCCCACAGGCTGTCCTACAAGGCAGCTTTGCGTCAGAGCAGGGAGTTTATATTGTGCTTCAACACCCAGCCCTCTAAAGGAGGAATCTGGAGATTGTTAAGCTGCAAAAGATGGAAAGGCTTGTGTGAAGAGCAACATCTCTGCTGGGCTGCAGGTCAGTTCAGGCTTGCTCTGAGACTATTGAACTTTCTCAGGCTGGTAGGGGCACCTGCAGTGATGTGCTACCATGTGAAACTGTTTGTTTCCTCCTGATCCCCTTGTTCTGCTGTTCCCTGGTTGTGGCATAAGCTGTTGTGGCACTGCTTTGTTTAACTTTCTCTCCCAATCTTGCTGTGGGACTGAAGTGTATTTTCAGGCATGTCCATGCAGTTGTTCCTGTTCTACAGGAGGCTGTAGGACTTTAGGGCCAGCAGCTGAAGTGCATTGCTTGTGTCTAGTGAAAGGTGATGGATTTGGATCAGATGAGGATCTGGCGAGACACCTGAGTAAACTTTCATTCGGTTTTGTAGCAAAACTTACTCCCACTGTCTGTAAGTTAGCCCAAGGGTTCCCCTCTAAAACAGAAAAGAAAGGAGCAATCCTGATCCTCTCCCCAGATATGTACAGCTTTATATTTTTTTTATTGTTACTTTTTGGCAAGCTCACTTGATTTACACCCATGCAATAACTCAGAATTTGGCCTCCAGCACTGGAATTGGTCCTGACACTATGGGCAGGCTCTGGCTGGCAGGTTCTCCCAAACGAAGGTGGATGCAGGGAAGCCATTGTCTCTGATCCCCCTGAACAGGCATCCTAGGTATCAATGGGTGTGCTCAGGGACCACAGGCAGCTCTGCTCACACGCATTGCGTGAATCCTGGTGTGAGGCATCTCACCCTGCAGAAAATTCCTGGCTCCTGGAGCAGAGCCTTTCATGAGAGGCAAACAGCTTTGAATAACGAGGAGTCGCACTGGTGAATGGCTTTCCACAGAACCAAACAGCTCTGGCACCTTGTCCTGTGCTGGGACTCCAGAGCGCAGGAGGCTGAGGAGCTTCAGCCCACTGCAGCTCTCCTTAGCCCACCGAGGAGTGTCCCCAGACCGTGGGGCGGGTGATGCTCCCACCCCACAATCGTTTCGCTGCACGCGTTCACGTGCTGCGGTGTGGCCTAAAGCCGCCCCACCCCGCGCAGGCAGGAGAGGGACTTGCTGCGTAAGCAAAAGCTGGGAATTCTCACCGCCGTGCACAGCACTCTGCGAGCACTCCACTCTCGTTTTGGGAGAGCTTTTTTGTGTTTACCTGGAATCGCTGGTGCCAAAAGAAGCTAGAAAGGACAGCGCTTGGCTCCTTTGATCTTCGTTCCTCCTGCATTTGGAGATGGCTGCGCTCCTGGGCGTTGGGCAAATTGTGCCCTGGTACCACTAACGCTTTCTCTCTCGGCAGGACTCGGAATCACTGGACGGCTGCATTCAGAGTACGTTATCAGCACTCTACCCTCCATTTGAGGCTACCGCAGCCACTGTTCTGTGCCAAGTTTTTGATGTGGTGGAGAAGACGTACCGTGGGGATGGACTGCACTACCTCATAGACTTCCTGATTCCAGCCAAGCACATCCTGCAGTGCATTCAGCAGGATGCCTGTGTGAGTACATCATGCTCTCTAAGGCCTGTGAAGGCTTTCTTGGAGAGTTTTCTTTCTGCTCTCGTATGCAAAACGGCTGGCAAAAAGCAATTGAGTATGTATGGCAGCCTAGGTGGGAGGGCAGGCAGACAATTAGGAAACAGTTGAGAAATTGTTGTTGAAGCTTAACCCTTCAGAGATCAGGTGTGGAACAATGCTCTCCCTTTCCATAATCAGGAACTCCAAGTACTTAAGGGATTCACAGGAAGAGGTTTAGCAAAGTGTTTGCTAGATGTGGCTGACTGGGGTGGCCTCTGACCCCAGCTGTTCCCTGGCCCTGTGGATGAAGCCTCCAGGGTCCTGCCACTGGCAGGATGACGTGTGGGACGAAATGCTGCCAGTCGGTGTTTTTCCCAGAGCTCCAGCTCCCCTTTGATGGTTGCTGGAACGGTCACAAGGCTCAGTAGCCCCGAGGAGTCACGTTACATTTACTGCCAGAACGAGTCCAAGATTAACGTGCTTTACTGTTGGGAGTCTAAAATGTTAGAAACGATGAGTCAAACACCTCCATCACAAAACTTGGCTCGAAGTCTGCAAGATGAAAAACAACCCTACCAGCCCAAACAACCTAAAATGTGCGTCTGTTCTAATCTTTTTGTCTCTGAATGTGAAGGGGGTGTGCAGCCAGGCTTTCAAGTCCTCATGGTAGAAGGTAAGGAATTTCTACGAGGAGGAAAAATATGGAATAGAGGTTGAAATAGTCAGTTACTCATTTGTTTCAAGGAAATACTGGGGGGACAGACTCATCACATAGGATGGATCCATGTGGGCTAGGTATCTAGAAAGTGTGTTTTGGTGCAGTGTTTGTCACCTTGTATTGTCACCAGCCTCCAGCTTGGTGCCAGACATCTTTGTGAGTCGAGGAGGATCCAAGCTGGTGCGTGACCTTGGTCCTCTCTCCCACCCTGAACGCTGGATTACATGTTATTCCATCAGTATCTAATTGGAGCTTCTAATTCTATGGTGCATTGTGTTTTTTCCCCCTTTAAAGAAACAAAAGGCTTTTCGTTTGTACAAACTGGTAATTATTTCAAGACATTTCACAGCTTTCCCCAAAACACCGCCTTCGCTGAAGGAGCCAAGGTAGCAATTTCCCCACTCCTCGAGATCCCGGCAGCTTCTGAGCGGCCAGCGGTGCCTTGGGCAGGTGAGGCAGTGCAGGGGAGGGAGGGAAAGCAGCAGTGACCGGGCCCACAGCGCTGCTGTCCCACAGCGGAGGCGCTCGGGGCACGGACAGGACCGACCGCGCACCGCCCGCGGCCCGCGCGGCCCTCGGGGCGGGAACGGTGGGACACGGGTGTGGCCGGGGGGGCGGGCCTCGGCAGCTCAGTAGCCAATGGGAGGACAGCGGGGCCTGCGGGAGCCAATAGCAGCGCGGGGCCGCCTTGACGGGCAGGGTGGCTTCGGTTGAGCTGTTGAAGGGCCGTTGGAGCACGAGGCGCTGAAGTGCTCGGCCTTGAGGAGGGAGAGGTGTGAGGGCACTGGGCACCCTGAGGAGGGAGAGAGCTGAGGGCACTGGGCACCCTGAGGAGGGAGAGAGCTGAGGGCACTGGGCACCCTGAGGAGGGAGAGAGCTGAGGGCAGTGGGCACTGGGCATCCTGAGGAGGAAGAGAGGTGAGGGCATTGGGAGCTCGAGGTCCTGATGAGGGAGGTATGAGGGCGATGGGCACAGGAGAAGCTCAGGATGCTGGTGGCCCACCTGGCTGACCTGGGCTCAGGTGACATGGCAGTGGGTCTGAGGTGTCCTGTGGGAGGGGGAAACCTGCCCAGTGGGGCTGTCCTACTTGTGTAGCACAGTTTGGGGAGGTGATGGAGGGCCATGAGCTGTGCTTGGAGACCTGTCTGGCAGCCACAAGATGTGGTGTTGGTTGAGCAGCCGTCTTTAGGGAGGGTTGCACAGGGCATTAGGTACTGGTAGCTTTTGGTGAAGTGTGAAGTGTCTGGGAGAGGAGTCAGCAAGATCCTTTCTTACTTGATTGTGACCCTTTCTGGCCATGACTCATGATTTTTTATTTCCAGCGTGATAGTACAGGGAGATTGAGAGAAGCTCTAGGTACCTTCTACCATCTTCAGAATCAGCCCAAGGTTATTCCATATTTTATTTAAAACTCTGCTTGTTTGATCTTTTAAATTTTTTTTTTCTGATTTATGACATTTATTTAATTAGCTGTGATGTCTCTTCCCCAAACCTCCACTGTATGCCCCTTTACAGTCTGAAATCACAGAGGACTGTTTCTTGCTAATTGCTTTTTGAAAGCCTTGCCTGCCTTTTAGAGAGTCTAAACAAAAGCAGTACTTCCTCCTTAGTTTGTTATTCAGCTGCTCCGTGTGAGCGTTTCCTAAACAGATTAAAGGGAAAAGAATTAACTCCTGTCTGAATAACTACTGTAGAAAGTCTTGAGAGCACTAGATCTTTTGTCAGCCTCTGCAGTGACAAAAGTGTAAATGGCTTCATGAAGTATTAGACAAGTTCATGGGCTTCAGCTGGGTGTATTAAAATCATCAGCCTCAGAGACTGGAAGGGGTGTTCCAAGGGGGTCTGTCTCTCCTTAGCACAAAGTTAAAAACCAGATTTTCCCCTTGGCTTTGAGGTGACATCCTGGGCTAAATAGTCTGTTCCAGCTTAACCATCCCTGTAGCTCTAGAAGATTCCACCTTTGTGCCATTTTTGTCATTGGTGCCCAGCTCTTTCCTCAGAGGCAGCTTTATTCCTGGCTGCAGCCACTGGGTGTAGAGGGTGTTCCTGGCACTCCTCTGATGAGCCTGGTTTGGCTTGGTAGTGTTTGGACACGAGAAAAGCAAACTCTTGAGCCTCAGAAGGAGATGTTAAAGGGACTGTAATAAGCCTCTTCACATAATCTTCTCTTTGAAGGTGCATTTTGGAGCAGGAGCAGCATGAGGATGCTCCACTTCTAAAGTTCTAAAGCTCTGTAATGTTTAGACTATTGTGGGACTTGCATTCCTGCTTTGGATGTTACTCTGGCTCTAGATGCAGTTAGACTGTGGCTTTTTAGGGCTTTTCAGGAACTTCAATGCATTCTGCATTTTGGTTTTGGTGATTTTATTGCTGAGTTTTCTCCTTATGAGTCAGTAGGCAGACAAGTAAACACCTAAGCAGTGAGGCTGAGTTTTTGAACGTATTAATATAGAAATGGCCCTCCAGTGGGTTACTCTGCATCCAAATTTTAACAGAATCTCTATGTGAAGTTTGTGCTGATGGAATTCAGCTTTATGTTTGTGCTGCTGCTGATTGCATCTTTCCCTTTTCTTATAAAATAGTTTGGGAACTGATCTTCGTCTGCCTCTTCTTGCCCTGTACGACCCTTGGTACATACCCATGGCCTTAATATTCCTACTAGGAGATATTCTAATGGGAGAAGAGGGATTGGTATGGTGCAATGGTACAGTCTCTTCTGGAAAACTGCAAATTGCTCTAGTTTAAAATTTATGTACAAAATACTTGGCTTGGGCACTTCTGTAGGAGCTGCAAGCTTTGTGGACTGAGGTGCTGTGTGAGTCCCGATCTAAAAGTCCATGAAGTACGTTCAGCCTGAGACCTGCTGGAGGCAGAAGCAGCTTGTGCAAACTGCTGCAAGAGGTGGTCTTGGTGTGCCACAACTGCACTGTGGATGACAGGAACTTACTGATAGAGGCATGTGTGTCTTGCAGATGAGAAAGCCTGAGAACATCAGACTGCACAGTTTAGCTTTGAGGGAAGTACAAGCAACTGTGTGTGTTAGGCTGTAGGGGTTTTTGGGTCTAACTTAATGGGAAGAGGAAAGAAGGGGAGGTGAGTCTGCCCTGAGTCAAGGTTACAATAGAAAGGTAATACTATGATCCTTCAAGTAAATAAGAACTAAAGTAAGGTTCCATTTTGTAGTGATGCAGTAAGTACAGCAGTAGGGCTGTAGCAGTAAGTGAGCAGAAGTAAAACTACTGTGACTGAAATTGACTGTTTCGAAGAAATAGGACTGGCAGATCTCCATCCTGGAATGTGGAAGAAGTTACCATATAATGCTGAATGTCTGGTAACAGGGAAATCTGTTAAGTCAGGGCTAGTAACAAAATACAGAGAACAAGCTGAGCCTACAACATCATGCACTGAGCAAGGACAGAATTAACTGACCCATGAAAAACTGAATAGCATTTTCATGTTGTTAGTCCATGGCAGGTAGTGTCACACCAGCCTTTTTAATAAAACAGCTCTCTCTAGAAGGATAGGTTTCATTGTTTAACCTCTGCCATAAAAGATTTATTATGGAGTCATATCGAGGATTAATTACTTTGTCAAAGGGATTGAGGTTTATGCAAGAACTGCATGATGGCTACAAACTGGTGAAAGGGAGGGAGGATGTTTGTACTGCGGGGAAAACAGAGCTGGAGGCAGGAGTCCTGAAACACGCAGTGCTTCTCATCCATGACCCTGGCATAAAAAGTTAGAGTATGTATGGCATGTTTGTGGTGAAACCAGCCTGGGACACACAAACAATAACCTGGAAGAGGAGGGTGACAAATGCAATGCATAAGATGAGCTCTAAAACTTTGTACTTAAATTTTTGTAGTGGTCGACTCGGAGGGCAAGCACATGCCTCCACAAAGTGGCAGGCAGAACTTCTGTTGTTGAACTGGAGTTCATCAGTTTGAGAAGAAAAACCAGTAATGACTGGGTTACTGTAGGGGCATGACTACAAGACAAGTGGGATTTTAACTTTAAGAGATGCTTCTACCACATTAGGAAAGTGCTGGTGCCATTATGGACAGTGTTTTGCAATGCCTTGCACAATGAACAAATGGTTTTTAAGAAAAAGAAAATGGACATTACAAAGGGGATACTTCAGGCATGCCAAGGAGATGGTGACGGTAGACATGCTAAGGTCATGTGGTGTGGTTAATAATTCTAAGCAATGGGAACACATCCAGAAAATACAGGATTGAAGAAGAGGAATTACTGAATCTGAAGGGTGATTTGGGTTTCCAAACCTGTGAGCAACTTTGCTTCAGGTGCATGGAGTGTTAGAAATCTGGCAGGGCTGAAGGTAAAGATTGATGAACATAAGAAAAGAAATTGCTTTATGACAGTGCCTGTTCTTTCAAGGTGTGTGAGGATCCAGGAGGTTCCTTTCAGTTCTCTGGTTTCTCTGGTATATGGCAAAATACTTGAATTAATTGGATCTAAAGCCTTGCCGTAGAGAAAAAGATGAAGATAATTTGGAATTCATAGTTTATATCATGGCTTAATTTAAATCTTACCCAAACAGAATCGAGTTCAAAGCACTGAAAGTATTTTTTGAAGTTGTGATAAAGCTGTAAATAATGGAGTCAAGTCAGTTCAGCCATGAAACTTCAGTTCTTGGGCAGCATTTGTGTGAGGCATGGACTCAGTGCTGCTATGTTTTGAGAATGAGGAAATTACTGGTATGTTAAGTGTGGTTCCTCACAGCTTGCTGATGGCACTTGCTGCCTTCTTCCTCTGTGGCTCTGCTGTGCTTTCCTCCTGTGCTTTCTACTGTGCTTGCTGCCTCCTATCTCCTGTTTTGTCTTTGCAGTGTCTTCTCCCTTCACTGGAAGGCTGCAATCTTGTGTCCACCTGTCCTCATGGGTGGTTTGTGTTGGTAGCTTTTCTTACTTCTGCTTTTTAAAGAGAAGACCTTAGCATGGAAAACTTGCCTACACCAATAAGCAAAGACCCTTAATTCACGTATTTTCTTGATCTCTCTTATTGAAAAGCCTGAGCTTTTTCTTTTGCTGGTGCTGAAAACACTTTCTCTTGTCTCCATAGGCTCCGTACTGCGGATTGCTGTTTCGCCATGCGGGCTGGCCCCTGTGTATTCAAGAGAAGATTGTAATCCAGCTGGCTTCCGTTGACTGGCAAATCTTGAAGCCTGGTGACTTCTACCTGCAGGTGGTCCCCTCTCTGAAGAAGCCTCCCCGAATTGTATTGAAATGTTTGGCAAAAGATAAGCGTAATGTAGAAGAAGTGGTGATTCCAGAAGTTTCATATACCTCTATTTTTACTCTGGAATGGTTGAGTACGTTCAATGGAGAGCGGATGGGCATAGCACTGGAAAATTGTTTACTAACCACTGATGACAAAATTTTTCGTGTCCCGTGGGATAAAGTGGTTAATCCTGAATTTATAAATAAACCAAAAATTATTGAAAACAATATCATCTCTCCAGAAGTAACAGAGGAACGTTCAATTTTGTGTCTCCCCACGAACCATACTGAGTACAGTTCACCAGACCTGAGGTCTCAGTATCTACAGGAACTAAGGCCAAATCGAGACAACCCTGTCATTAGCAGCACAGCTCCACAGTTAAATGAATCTCTGATCAATGGTGTCTGTATGAGCCCTGTGGCTCAAGAGGACTTGACAAGTGACCTTGAAGGAGAGTACGTTGAGCTGGCAAAAGTTTCACTGCCCAGGTTTGGGCCACAAACAGGATCTTTAACCCAGTCGCTGGCATTAAGTTATCTAACTCAGCCCAGGGCACGAGTGAATGAGTCTCAAGGCAAGCACAGGTTTATTGTACAAGACAGCACCTGCTCCAAGAACTTAATTCAGTCAGCACTCACACAGAAGGAGCACTGTCAAATGGACACTTCTACAGAAGTTCTCAAAAATACTACTCCATTGAAAGGCAACAAAGTGATGGCACATGGAGAACTGTCTCCAGAGGGTCAGCTGATACCGGTTGATCCTGAAAGTATGAGTGATAACTTCCCTGTGGCTGAGTTTCCTGCTTGCCATGCAGAAGATTCATCTGCAGAGCAGGAGACTCACGGTGAACACTCACTGGATTGGCGATATGCACTGTGCAGCTACAGTGATGTGTGTGCTGGAGATGCTGTCAGCTGCAAAGCACAAGTGCCTGGTGCCTCTGGAAACATGAAAGGAGAAAGTGATGGACCTAGTGAAAATGCTGGTGTTGAAGCATTGGAGCAGAGCCCAGAAGCTATTCTAGATGCTACTGCTGCTAAAGAGGAAGTGATGCTGGGAGTACCTACAGAGCCACTGACTGACAGTCAAAAGGACGTGACACTGACAGACGCTTCTCCTGTACCTGTCCTAGGGCCTTTGGGACCACGTTGCACACTAAAGGAGGGTTCTGATGTCTCTTGCCAGGGTGTCAGTGGAAGTGTTGAGCCAATGCAGGTCACTACATTGCCTGAGAATTCAGATGTGGGTGGGGTGAGAGGCTCTCCTTCAGGGAACATGGCAGATGTAAGTGCTTGCTGCAGCAATAATGAAGCAAATATCAGTTCTCCATTAAGTCGTCCAGAAGAGAGCCAAGGAGATGTAGATGAATTTGAGATGGGAAGAAGGGACAGTCAAGAGAAAGTGAAAGAGTCTAAAGAAATGTTGACAGTAAAGGAAAATCAGACTGGTCGTAGTCACTGTTCTGTGAAAGCTCCAGCAGATGGAACCTTGTCAGATGGTGAAGAGCAAGAGCATAAAAGGGCTGAAGAAGCTGTACTACTCCAAACTACCCTGTCAGTAGAGGGGAATCAGATGGCAGAACAATTAAATAACAGTGACTTGTTGGCTCCTGATGCACAAGAAGAAGACTCAAGTCTGTTCAAAACCCCGAGGTCTGGAGGAAGGTTTGAGGAATCACAAGGACTGGTAGAAAACCATGGCTGTGAAAGTGAAGAGAACTCTGTGCTGAACCTGGAGCATGTTGCAGTACAGGACTTGGCGGGACAGGTGGAGAACCAGGAAGGTTCTTCTTACAGGGAAAAGTTGAAGACTGCAGCCTCAAAAACACTGGAATCCATTGAAGAGGAATTGGAGGGTGGACCACTGTCCTCAGGACCTGCTGAGGAGCATACAGAGCCTACCACTGTGCACTCCCAGACAGAGGCAACTTCTGGGACATCATCTGTTAAAGGTATAGCTGTTGGATGTTTGTGTGGTTGTGTTTGGTAACATGGATTAAAAGCAAAGTCCTCCAGGAGTACTGCTTGAATACTACTTATCAGGCAGGATTTGATAAATACATCTGAGAGGCTTTGGGGTAATAGCACAAAATCCTGGGAAGTGATTAAATTGTCATTTTCTGTGCCGTGAAATTAGCTTTTTCTTCACAGGTGGGTTTATTGTTGTATTTTGTTCAATAATTCTTTGCAAATTTAGGTTTGTACAGGAAAAAGTTCCATTGGAAGAAGCTTTTAATTTCAGTTAATCTAATTGCTGGCGACCTCTTCCCGCTACATTCATGTTGAGCAGAATGTGTGAGGAGAGACTTGTCCAACTGTACAAGTCTTTCATAGTTGAAAACTGGTTTTAGGAAGATGGCTGTGGCAAGAGGAAGCAGCAGTGGATGGTACAGTAAAATACTAGCTGTGTAACGTGACCTAAAGATCAACAGATGTATGTGTTGATAACTGATTCAGGCTCTGCAAACTGCAGAGCTGAGGGATTCCCCCTCTTCCCTGCCTTCCCCTCCGGCATGCTTTCTTCAGCTCGATTATGTTTCAAGTAGGAGCTGTTTAACTTGAATGGGAGACCACAGACATTAAGCATCTAACTTAACTCAGATGGAATGTTCAAGCAGGTATTACCCAGATTTCTCAATGCTTGGGTTCCCGAGCTGGAGCTGTGCTGCTTCAGGAGGAACTGAGAGGGCAATCCAGGGGTCTGCCTTTTGCACTGGGCTGTGGGCAGGCAGTGTGTAACCGCACGGGCCCGGTGTGGGCTTTGCCCGGCTCTTTGCCCGGAGAGCTGTGCCTCGCCTCGGTGTGCAGATCACAGGAGCAGCGGGCGTGTGCCGGGGGCGGGGGAACACGCCATTCCAGTTCAGCAGCTCTCATTCGCTGAGACCCCTGGCTAGGAAAATTACTCAGCTCGAAATGTTGGAGTGAGGACTCTTGAAAGGGTTGCTGTACAGATCCATGTTCCTAGAGCATGTTTGACCCTCTGGGGTAACAGATCCAAAGGCTGCCCTGGTCCCAGATTATGTGGCCAAGAGCTCCAGCATGATTCCATTTGACTGCATGCACAGCTGCTTCTCAAGTGTCCAAAAGTCACATTTGACCTGATGTCTTAGTGAGCTCCTAATGGAGTTAAATTAGTGTCCATTGATTAAAATAAAATTTCATTAACATTTGCATTAAGCTGATATAAATCCATAGTTAGGCAAGCCCAGGGTTGCCAGGCATTTCTGATACTTCTGAAGTCAGAAGCATTTCTCTTCTGTGAAATGGAGGGTCAGCTCAAAAGTTTCTATTTCTGCAGTGCACATCTCTGTGAGCATCTATCATCATGAGCAGAAAAAAAAAGAATCGCCTTCTGCCCATCTGTGGGTCTTGAGGGATATATGCCAGGAAATAACCTGCTGTGGGTATCCATTCCCCTGGCCAAGCTGAACCTGGATTGACTTCATGCTTGCTCAGGACCAGGCCTTGAAACACTGAGTCTGTGTTTAGTGCTGGGTGGACACTTTGCTCAGGAGTCTGGTGGCTGCTTGTTCAGTGTTCTCATCTCTTCTGTCTAAAATTTGCCAGGTCTAGCTAGTTTGAGCTCGTTCTCACTGGTCCAAAGAAGAAATCTTGGCCACTACTGGAGATTTCAACAGTGATGGACCCCTCTGGGGTACACACATTTGTTTTAATGAAAGACAATACAAATGATTCTGGGGATTCAGCTGAAATAGGTGACATTGGTGGCTCAAGTCTGCTGATGTTAAACTCGGGCATTGCAGTTTAAGAAAAAAGCAGACCTTGTTATCTCAGTGTTTGTAAAGCAAAAGAAACAACCTAAATTGCCAGGAAAACCACCCAAACTAACCAAATAAACTCCTTATGCCAAAGGGCAGCTCAAGTATCTGTTAATGCTGGCAGTATTTCTTAAACACCATAGCTGGAAATATAAAAAGCTTAATCCATTAAATTACATTTGATTGCTTTGAGATCCAAACAAGCTATCTCCTAATCTAGCCCCATTAAACCCTCAGAGATGTACTTATAAGATAATTCAGAGATAAAATTACAAAGCAAAGCAAATGTCCTACAAATGGACTCTACTTCTCCAGCGAGGCAGTTCTGTAGGTTAAATTCTCTGTGTCTTGTTGAGATCATTTTGCTACTGTGATTAGAAACTGTGAGTATCTTGCCTAAAATATAAATAACAACAAAGCTTAAGCTTTACTGGGTCAGTTCAGATCTGAAGTTCACACCTCAGCAGCAGTGGGCAGAGGCACAATTTGCTCTGTGTGTGGTGGAGGAGCTTGCTTGTCACAGCAGATATTGCAGATTATGTCAAAAACATGTTCAGAACTGGGGCATCTGAGTGTGCTGTGTCTACAGATTTTTCCTTGTCCCTTAACTTGCTCCCTTTACTTCATTCTCAGTGAGCTTGTTTTGTGCACAAACAGAGTCTAACTTAGAAAGACTTAGATATAAATAGAAAAAAAGTCTGAAGTCAAATGTGAATTCTTTTGAGTTGGTGGCTGAAAATTTACACTGGTTCCATTCACAGATAATGTGACTGCTGTTTTTTCCTAATGACTAACATCTCAATGAAAGTGGATTTTGAAACTTTGCAGCTCTGGAAAGAATTCCTCTATTTTGTGGGTGGAAGAATATCTTGATATTCAAGAAATAGGCTGAAAAGCCACACCGGGGCATATTCAGCAGCACCTGTTAGGGCGTTCCCTTCCTGGTCCCAGTTACAACCTGGTGTTAGCATAGGTGATACTGGTGCTGGGGCAGTTTGCAGGGAAAATGCTAATGTCTCTTTGAAATGCACACAAGCAAATCCTCCTCTACCACTTCCTTAACCTCGGGGAAAGGTGGAACCTGCACACACGGCAAATTCAGATGTCCCTGTTCTCAATTTGCTTTTAGATGCAATCCTCCACATTCTACAGTTTCCGCTTTAGTGAGTGCCTCCGCCCCAGATTGCAAATAACCAACAGTGTGCTTGGGCCTGTTTGGGAGAGCTGGCATCTGCAGATCAGAGCTGGCCTTCAGAAGCCTGGGGAAGAGTTTTGTTTGGGCAAGATGTGCATAGTCTGGAGAGGCTGCACAGCTTTAGTGTAGTCTTCCCAGGGTTGAAAAGCCCTAATACCGTGACTGTGTGTGGCAGGCTGAGCAAGAGGCTTCTCTCCTACCTTTTGGGAGCTGTCACCTTATTCTTAAGGGATATCCAAGGCAGGACTGTCACATTCATTTATATATTTCTCTTGTCCTGGTGTGTGACCTATGTGGAACACAGCTATGTTCCACTTCTTGTCCTCTTTAAATCCCACATTTTGGTCTTCTTTGCAGGCTTTTGTCATTTAATGCAGACCCCTTTACTACAGACTGTGTAGTTCTTCTTATTGCCAGGCCTTACAGCTCTCTGATAAAGTGATTCCATGTTCTCCTAGAAAGTCTGCCAGCTCTTAATGTGAAACCTTTGGGCACAACTTCTGTGACTCTGTGATGTTCAGGATACCCTTTCTGCAGGAGATCAGTGCCCCTCTAAAATGCTGTTTCAGGAAGATGTAGCAGTGTTGTCTGAAGTGGATGACCTCTTGCACCACTGGGAAATGGAGGCTGCGGTAGCCCTAGGAACAGAGTGGGGCTCTGGTACAGCCCACAACTGGCCAGAGCCCTGAAGCCATCAGAGCAGCTTATGTGGCTCAATGCAGCAGATGCCAGGCTGGATCCCAGGGATGCTCCTCAACCAGGGTGTTACCAAAGAGGAATGAGCAGCTACTCTATCATGCCCTCCGTGATGGGAGCTCCTCCTTAGTTTCCCCCACTGCTGGATGATTTAGTGCAGTGAGCCATGCTGCTCAGGGCACTTCTCTCACCCATTTTAGCAATTTTGAAAACAGTTTGGGCTAAGCCTCAACCTGTAAATCTCCTTCACTGCTAAAACTTGTATTGAAAGCCACTTCAAGGGCTGCTTTGTTCCTGGTCCTGCTCTTTAATGAAGTATTGGAATCTGTTAGTAAATAAACTGAGTCAAGTGTCAACATTGTTGATGCAGCAGGAAGGTAGGATGATTGAAGTAAATTTTAAATAGCAATTAAAATGTCTGACTTCATAAGCAAGCAAAAAAAAATCCACTCTTATTTTCCTGAAGAAAGGTTGATATTTTTGTTGGTAGATACTGAAGTATCAGGATTTTAGTGAAGTATAGCCTTTTATTTAGTATATACTTTTATTTATATATAAATATACTTCTATTAAAGTATAAAATATACTTTTATTTAGTATATCTTTCTGCAAACACAAGGATAGCCTAGTTGTGTACTTAGGCTGCTAAAGATCTATTATTGAAGATGTACTGTTGGCTTCTAATTCTTGTGATGTTGGGAAATGTGGAATAATACTTCTTGCACAGGAAGTAGATTCTTCTTTTCTTATTTCCAGATAGTTTTACATGAAAATTGATAGAACTAGCCTTAGTTTCCATGTAGTAGCCACGATATTTAGTTTTAGAATTAACTGATTCTGATAACTTGTACTTTAGAGCTGAGGTGTCAGACAAAGGAAGTGTTTTCTGCAGTTCTTGAGCAGGAGCTGGTTGGTGTAATCATCCTGTTCTTCAGTGTTTTTAAATATGTTTCTGACTTTCACATTAAATGTTAACTAAAAAAGGCTGAATGAGGAGAGCAAGGTCTCTCTGGCTAATTTCCAGCTGATTTGTCAGCCTCCAGTTGACTTCATATTTTCAGGCACTAATCTGAAAGTGGTGTTGGGGGAGTAATTCTGTCCTGATGGAATAGCCCTCCCTGTCAGAAGCTGGTTTATCAGTTCAGCATGCTCAGGCTGCTGGAGCTCAGCCAGGAACTTGTACTGTGCCAGACTTCCAGGCTGTGAGCAGACATGTACTGTTTGATATGTTACCTTTAAAAAGGGCTTTGACTGCAGTAATCCCAATCTGAATCGAGCTTTTATACTTTGCAAACTTCACAATAAATTGGTTCATTTTTTCTAGATATACAGTAATATTAATCTTATAACCAGTTTTGGAGCGTGCATGCTACTGGCTGAAGGGCTGGAGGAGCTGCAGAGTGCTGGAGCTGGGGGTACATCCCTCCCCAGTCTGGTACTTGCCTGGGATCTTTAGGGTGGAACTCTGCTCAAGCTTCTGTTTGTTGCTTGTCTTACAGGGATGATGTCAGAAGAGACAGAAATGAGAAAAGAGGCACCTGGCACAGGTGTACTGAAACCAGGGAGTAAAAGCAGTGCCCTGGAGGAAGCTTCACCACCCGTCACTCCCCCGACATCCCCAACTTCTAGAAGTGCCTGGGGTGGTCAGTTTGCACCTACCCTAGTCAAGGATGTGAACCCAGAAGTGCTCAGGAGCGGAGTTGCATACCTGCCTGGTGAGTAGTTGAGCTGGAATGTGTCTTGGAAATGCGGTTTGGAGGAGGCAAGGGAGATGAGCCTCCTTTTGCAGGGCTGGAGGCTGGTGCCAATTCTATTTCTTTCACCCTAAACCTCTTCAGAAGTTCCACTTCTTGACTTCTCTGAAGTTTCCAAATGGGCAGGACAGGAAGTAGAACTTCCCTCCCATTAATGTTAATTTGCTCTCAGGTGTCTCAAAATGTTAACCAAGCGTGTATGAGTCAGAAATGCCAAATCTGTGGGCTCATACCTGGAGTGCAAAAAGAGCAGAGTGAGGGTGCAGCTAATGATGGGCTGGTGGGCCTGACATCAGACCTGGTCAGAAGAATAGGAACTTGATTCACTTGGTAATAATTAAAGGATAGGAATGTAGAAGATGCTCTTTGACTCGACTCTTGAAAACGAGTTTTATTCTTGGTAATTAGAAGTCTGGTTGATTAAATGTAGCCACCTAAATATAATAGATTTTTAGAAAACATTTGTTTTCTTGACACATAGTGTTGAAAGGAATATCCCGGTGGAGTGACTGAGCAACGTGTAGGGTGAATGATTGTGCAGCTAAATAGCAGATGACAAAACTAACTATCAAGGGAGAACTTCCCAGAATTATTGGGTTGCAGGTCAAATGTTATTCAGTGTTTACATCTGATAGAGCAATGAATATCAAATAGCTGCAGATAACATCTCTGCATGGGACAAATACTGCCAGAGGGGTGAACAAAGCTGAGGCTGTTGGACAGAGCAGCCAGGATTGCTTGGTGTACAGGGCCCACACAAGACGTCTTTGTGTTTAACCAAACATGAAGTGAAGCAGAGGAAGTAAGATCTACCTCTCTAGTGAGAAGCAGCATTTGGCAGCTCTGTGTAAGGAGCCTCTGTGGGCTTGTCCTTTCAGAGCCCGCGAGAGGCTTGTTCAGTGTGGGGCAGGAGGAGCTGCATTTGATAGCTCAGGGGCCACATGTGAGTGGAAAATTGGGCAGAGAGCCCAACCTCAGGGGAGAGGTCAGGCAGACCTGTGCAATGTGGAGGAGTTGGGAAGGAGAGCAGAAAGGCAGGACAAGCATCTCCCAGGTGGTGCTGGGTCTGCAAGACCTGTTTTGACCTCAGGTGTGTAAAGGGGAGAAGATGACTAGACAGATTAAGAGACTGATTTTTTACCTCTGTATACTTACTGGTGAAGCCTATGAAATAGTTTGGGCTGTATTGTAGAAGGAAATGGTAAATATTAGAGGTGGTGCAGAGAAGGGTGACAGCCCTTTCTTGTAACCAAACTGGGTGTCTTACGACAAGAGACTGGAAGGTTGCTTATCTCATAGTATAACTGAGAAAGAGGTGAAATCACCTTTGTGCCAGGAAGGAAGAAGGGAGTTAAAAAACTTTGCCAGTTTCTGAAAGAATTTGAAACGGAAAACCAAGGGTAGGGCAGAGTAATGGTACATTCATACATGTAATTTTGCATTAGGAGATGAATTGTTACAACAAATCCCAAAGGATGGTTTTTAATCTTCTGGTCTGCTGATCAGTTTGGACATTTTTATGCTGTATATAACAGCCCAAAAAGTTACAGGATTAGGGAGAGTCTTTCAGAGAAGCTCTCAGTCTCTGTGTTTTGGGAGCCTGACTGTGCTACCAAACGCTCCATTTGTCACAGATTCCTATCATAATGTACTGCTGTTAAATGAGACAAAAGCATTTGAATATGTGATGAAGGGATATCAAATGCCCTTCAGATGCCTGCAAGAAGCAAGGATTTGGTTTGATGCTGCTTCCAAGGAAGTTTCTCTCTGAGGAAAGAATTGTGTTTCCTGTAAAACCACTCTCAGATTTGGTTGACCTCTCTTCCTTTTTGAGGTTTCAGTGGGCAATCCTCACACCTGAGGGAATGTACACACAACTCAGTTAAATGCCTTATGTTAGTCAGTGGTAATGATACGGTATTTACATTAGAAAGAATAACTTTTATAATGAATGGTGAATAAGAGCTAATTAATAAACCAGTAGCTGATAAAGTTAGCCAAAACTTGCAGGATAGTTTCAGTTCTGGATTATGCCACTGTTGAAGACCTAGCCCTAGTGGCTCTGGTTGCTTTTTTGACCTGGTCAGGCAATTCCCAGACTACTAGAAGGAAGTTCAAGGTTTAATCAAATTCTGATGATACCCAGCCTGCTTGATGGACAGGAGATGTTGCTTCAGAGTTAAAAAGCTTTTATTGAGCCATTTTTCCAGTAATTGAGAGCTTTGGGTTTTTTTATTTTATTTTGTGATGGTCCCTTTAGCTTATGAAATAAATTATATTAATGAGCTTTTTCTAATTTCTTTCCATCTCTTTGATTATGCAGCATCCAGGCTCCAGTATTTCAGGAGTAATAAAAATCCTCCAGAATTACAGTGATGATGAAAGATCTTTGTTAGCAGGAGAAAGCCTCTGTCATGATTTTGGTTCCTGGGAGGGAGAAAGCCCTGCTTCAAAATGATGTCCGTCTGTGTCTGTGCTGCTTACTCGAGTCATGTCCTAGTGACAGATTGAGATCACACTGGGGCAGCTTTCCATGCTTGAGGCTGTCCATCTGTGTGTGTTTCACCTGTCAGCTCACATGCTTGTCCCTGGGATGGGAGAGAGAGGTGGTCCAGGACAGGATCTCCTGTGGTAGCAACAGAGTTAAGGAGAGAAAGAAACAGATTGCTTCAAGTCTCTGGTTTTGTCTTGAGCTTGGGATTTCTGCCCTCCCCATCTTTCTTATACAGTTTGTATGACAGGAAATGGATCCTGTTCTTGTGAATTACTTTTCACACAAAAGAGGTGTTGTCCCTCCTGTTCCCCAAATCACTTACCTTCCCAGTTGCTCGAGCAGGCTCACTGCAGGTATTGCCTGGTTTTGAGTCTCAGAGGCAGTTCTGGCATTCCAAAGTGGTGTGTCCACCTGCTCTCTGCCCTGCTTTTGCATCTGGAGAGGAGGCTGGACATAATTCCAGAACTGGCACTGTTAGGTCCTTCTGCTGTGATAAGCTGTGACTTTGGAAAACAGGTGGCAGAGAAGCATTGTCCTTCCTGGCTAACTGAAGCAGAGGGATTTCTCCTTCTTCAGTGTTCACAACTCAGCTGGGTTGCTCATACTGTGCTCTATCTATTCTCTGGGCACTGAGCAAGCTCTGCACCCAGCAAAAGCCTGGCACTGCCTCTGCCCTTGTCAGAGCTGTGGGCAGGCAGGACTGTGCTTCTGGGCTGTCCTCTCTGCAGCCTCTGAGGAGGAGCTCTGGGCTCCTGCTCCAGGGCTTTGCTTTGAGGAGCAGACTGATTATGTTCTGGGCTCAGCCTGCAGCATGTGCCCAGTCTCATTATGGAGTTCATGTTCTGCAGACCTGTCTGCATTCTCTCATGTGACAGCAATGTGAAGGTGAGATTCTGTGTCTTGAATTTATGAGATTTCTGCTTTTCTCAAGATTATTGTTAGGCAACTTGAGCTGTATTTATGAAGAACATCTGTTTGGGTGGAAGACAGCAGTAAAAAATTAACACTACTGTGAGAGAAAGACAAGCTGAGCTGATCTGCCTCACTCTGGGGCAGCATTTGGGTACTTTGGAAGTGTGTTTATAACCTCCTACCATCTGTAACATACACATATTGAGTTCTGTGGAGGATTTCCAGGAAGGTGGTGAGGTCTTAATGGGAGAATATGAGGCATAAAGACCTGGAACCAGGCTCTGTTGAATTACTTGTGTGATTTCCACCCCCCCCCCCCCCCCTCTTTTTACAGGTACAAGAGACAAATCAGGACGTGCAGTGGCCATAATAACGACAAGGAACACAGCCTGGTTAAACCCCCACTGCAATACCACTGAGCTTGTACGCCTTCTTCTGTACTTGCACAGCATCCCGAGGTTTGTGATGCTCTTGGGCTGACAGGGCAGACAGCTGCTGCCCTGTCCACTTTGCCTTTCAGGGACGTGGGAATGGAAGGAGGTTTACTTTATTGGCCTAGGAACTTGGTCCAGACAGTCCTGAAATTACACAGGTGTGAATCTTCTGCTGAGTGAACAGGCTTGTGTTCAGCAAGCACTGAACCATTCTGTATGTGCTGTGTGCACACAATGTGATATAATTGGGTATGTACTGAATGTTTTCATGTGTTGCCATGAATCCAAGCCATTTTTGCTATCCTTCAGCAGTTCAGAAAATGGGATTTGGGAGCTATCATGGGGCAATCATGCAGCAGCTCTGTGGTAGTGTTGTGACATGACATTTTAGAGCCAGACCTCCAAGCTAGAGGAAGGGAGGATCTGCAAGGGTTGAGAGTCTGACTTGATGTCTGGCTGAAAACTGTTTGTGGAGTCTGCAGGCTGGAGTGTGCTTCAGCTTCTCTTCCTTTCACTGTGAGAGGTTCTTCTTCATCAGCTCATCACTATGTTTCACCTTTAGATGACTAAATAAGAAGAGGTGAAGCTAACTCTGATAGTGATTTTTTTGAGGCCTTTAAACAGTTAATAAGGGGAGCAGGATTAACCCATGAGAAACTCATGCTTTGTTTCTTATGCTTTTCCCTTCAAGTCTGATTCTGGGTGAAATAGGCATTGGGTCTGCTCCAAGACTGGCTGCTCTTGTGAAGCAGCAAGACTGAAACCAAGCTTGTCCCTGAACACAGTTAGGAAGGACTGGTTTTCCTGTGTGTATTATCCAGTGGCCATCAGCACCTTTGCCATCAGTGACACATATTCTAGGAGCAGGAGAAGTGGGAAATTGGGTGGAAGTCATAGAATCAAACAGCAAAGGTAAAAAGTGAGCAATCAGTTGGTAGTTTCTATGTTTTGTTTAAGAAAACGTGGCCAGTTAATTCCTGTTATTACAAAGCCATAAAGTACTGGTTTTTCACCCTGCCGTGACTACAGGTTCTGTTTCTGTCTTGTTAGTTTTCATTGGTGACAAAGGTGACCTTTTTATCTTTGTCCTTGCAGACCAGAGTGTCAGGCTTTGGGTCTCACTGTTCTTGTGGATGCTCGTCGCTGTTCGCCCGTTCCTGCTCTCTTCAAGGCGTTCAGCACATTGCAGGTGAGCTCGAGCTTGGGCAGAGGAACACTGCTTGGCTTGCTGTCGTGGTTGGATGTTACATTTCCATCTGCTGCTCATGTCCTCCATCTGCCACCTGGCTTTCAGTTGGCTTTGGGAGGTGGAGGTACACACCCGGCCCTGCTTTAGGAGGATGACCTGGACTTGCCAGACTGCAGACAAAGCAAAAAACCTTAGCAAGTCTGAGTTAGGGGAGAACACCCCTCCCCACCCCTCCAAATTTGCTTTCATCTCAGTGCTGAGGACAGCCCATACCCAAGTCTCAATGCTGTCATGAATTATCCTGCTTGGAGGTGTTGTCCCCTGCACTGAGGGGCTGTGGGAAATGTGCAGGGATTTTTGCCTGCCACAGAGAAGAGGCAGTAAGAGAGGCCTCTGCCTGCTGTCATGGAAAGGGCAGGACACTGCTTGCCATGCCAGGTGGAAAAGCACGTGCAGCTGTTGATGTGGCTGTCGATGAATGATTGGAATCGGATGTGCTGTAACTCTATATTGCTTCAGGTCAAAGGCTTTCATATCAGTCACTTGGGAAGCCAGTGGGTTGTGTTGCCCCTCCTCCCAGACAGAAACTATCTGCTGCTGTTAGAAAGCCAGGGAGATGCTGGGTTGTAGCGATGACTAATCTTTTTTAAGCAGGTGTTCCTTTTAAATCAGAGCTTAAGTCTCCTAGGACTCAATCTCTGCAAAATGGAACAGGGCAATGTTTTAATGAAGCTGATGTCTGTGGTTTATGTGCTTCAGTGCCACATCTGAGAGTTGAGTCTGACTCAGAGGTCTGTCCTCCTGCTTCCTGGGCTGGGTGGAGCTGTGAGCTCTATCAGCGTGCTCATTTTCTGTGGTGAAGGAGTAATCGGGTGCCCTGCTCAGTTCTGCAGAGGTAACAAGAAAATATGTTCTCTTTTATGCTGTGCCCACATGGCAGTGGGCTTGCTAAAGCTTTTGAGCATTTCACTGTCCATGTAAGTTGCATGGCAGTCTTAGTAGCCTGGAAATCAGTAACAGGTTCTGGCTGTCTCAGTTCTCATACAAGCATGATAATGATGCCATAATAATGCCATTTTAACCTTAAGTTTGCCCTCTGAAATGAGGGAGGTGGGAAGCTTTGTGCTGTGCTGTGATCCTGTTTGGCTCTGAGCATCTTGTTATCAGGGTGGTGCTACAGTTATTTAACAGAGTTTAATGTGCTGCAAGATAGATTGCTGGACCCAAGTGTGTGCTCCAGGTAATAGTGACTGACAGAGGCTGATCACTCTGCTTATGTTTGATCCTTACACTGACTCTTCTGCAGCCTCTGTAAAGGAGATCTGTTCAGGAAGCTCATCACATAGTTAATGCAAAGGAGTAATCCCTCTCTCCTCTGAGCCTTTTGGAGATCCTCAGCATTTACTCTGTGATCCCATGGTAATGTTCTCCTCTGCTCTGGAACAAGGATAGTGTAATACAGAAAACTGAGTGTAACAGAGTGAGGCAATCTAAGTGTTCCAGAGTGCAGCAGGAAGTTTGGCCTGGAAGTGACTGCACTGAACAGCATCCTGCTGTTCCCAGCTCTGCTTGTCTCCTGAGATGCTCCTGGTAAACCGTTTCAGTCTTTGGATTGTTCCATCAGTGCTGGATGAGACTGACTTCTCTTAGGTGTTTAAATTAAAAAATATAGTGAAAAGTGCTTGATTTCTTTGGAAATACAATTTCTTCTTGAGTTGGAAAACCTTGACTATGTGTTATGCCTCTAAGTTTACAGAGCAGATCACCTCCTTGGGGTCCTTTCTAAAAGTCCTTGCGCAGCTCAGTGTCTTTTATCTCTGGCAGACTGTCTCTAGAGCTCATTTCTGTGCTGTCCTGCACAGATTGTCTTTATACATGATTTTACTTACATAGTATCTGTGAAGCCTACTATGATAATGTGCTGTAATCTGTTAAATGTTGAGGTCCAGCACAGCTTGTTCAAATCTGAAGGGCTGTTTTCCTCTTGACCCAGCAGTGGGAAGCACTTCTTCACAGTGGGGAAGAACAGATCAGATGCCCTAATGCAGAGTCCCTTCCTGCTGGGGGTCTGTTATGCCTAGAGAGACTCCTGAGAAGCAAAGGCTGCTCGGTCAAGATATATCAGCCTGAGGAAATCTTTCTTCCACTTCTACATCTTTCCAGAATGAATGCATGATTGGAATTAATTGCTAGTAGACAACTATGGGTGATTGCAGGTTAGTTTTCCCTACAGCACTGGGAGTCTGTCAATTGCTTTGTCCAGAACCACCTGGTAAACTGATGGGAGCCTTGTCCTCTCTGCCTTCAGGGCAGGGCCAGTTGTATTCTGCAAGAATTTTGTTTCCCCTTCTTTTTAGAATATTGGGTGGCTGGGAGATCTTTCTGTCCCAGACTGCAGCCAGAGCAGAGGGAGGGGGGAATAAAAACAGAAGAAAAAGCTGCTGCAGAGCTATCTCAGGAGGAAGCAGGAGGAACTCTGGCAGCTCTGTGTGGAGGTGAAGGGAAGTGCACAGTGTGTGCATGTTGCAGGAATAGATCATGCTTGTTCCTGTGGGAAACTGCATAATGATGCTTTGGAGCAAGGATTTTTGCAGGGATAAACGCTGTAATGTTTGCTTACAGGTTGTCACTGGTAAGCTCTGTGCTGGGGGTGGCAGCTCTTAAGAGGAACTTGGTACTCAGAACTGCTAGGCTGACTCCTTGCTCAGTGAGTAGGCAGGGCATGGACAGTGGAATGTGTGCTCTGCCTTCAGTGAGCAGGTATCTGTGGGATTTCCCAGAGTCTTAATAATGGGATTCTCTTGAATTTCCCATATTGTGAAGGCTTAATCCTGTAATCGGCTGTGTTTGTGTGCTGGATTGGGAAGAGTCAGTTCAGCATTTGGAAGCAGAGAAGTTCTGTGCAAACCTTTCTGTTCAAGAGGTATATTTGCATTCTCACTTAGTGCAGAAGTACAGAGGACTTTGGTCTTGTGTTAAAGACCAGGGACCTCCTGCCTACTCCATTAGAGTGGTCACTTTGAGACTCACTGAGGTGCCTGGGGACTCTCCCATCTGCACAAACATTCCTGGCAGCCTCTGCTTCAGACTCTGCCAGTGTTGTTAGGTCTGGTCATGGGTTTCCATTTGGAGCAAGAAGCCAGAAAACTGGAACTTCAGTCTGAGAAACACTGAATAAAGTATCTAATTCTCTTTTAAAAGAATAATAATGAAAAGATCTATATTTACCCTGGTGCTTTCTGAGCTCCTCTTGATGCCCCTCTATTCTATGCTATCCACACTGTACCTGTTTTTGGAGGTGAAGAGTTCACTTATATGTGTGGAACTCTTGTTTCTTTGCTTCTCTGTAGTTGCTTTTGTTAGCAAAGGTGGTAAGAGATTGTGCTTAAAGCTGCAGGAAAGTTTCCTCAATTGGCATCCTGCTGTTCCCAGCTCTGCTTGTCTCCTGAGATCCTCCTGGTAAACTGTTTCAGTCTTTGGATTGCTCCATCAGTCCTGGATGAGACTGACTTCTCTTACGTGTTTATATTAAAAAATATGGTGAAAAGTGCTTGATTTCTTTGGAATACAATTTCTTCTTGAGTTGGAAAACCTTGAACTTTTCCCTTGACAGCTTTATTTGTGAATGGTCTTGCAGTTTCTATTTTGAGGAATAACAATCAAATTAGTGTTTTGGCTATTGTGGTAACCTCTTGTTACACCATCACTACCTTTATCCCTCACTCAGATTGCACATCTTGTGACTGTTGGCATAGAAGAGGGATTGTGTAAGAAAAATCAGTTTAGTACCATCATCAGTCTTGAAGCTGTGTCCAGTCTTCACCCTTCAGTACTTTCTAGCAGATAAATTCAGAGCTGGTGATACAGCTGTAATATCTCCCCATCATCTCTTCAGTATTTACCTAATGCAGCCTGATTATCCAATAAATCCTTTTTGGTCTTTTTATCAGTGTTCAAGTAACAGTGAAAGTGAGAATAATTCACTTTGGAGAAATTTGAGACAGTTTAGAAATCTCTCATGGTTTTGGAAGGTGTTTCAGTTGGGATTTTTTTGCTGCCTGTTTAAAAGGATTGTAGTTTAGGACTGGATGAGAGAAAGCTTTTTTCCTCTGTTCTGCAATCTCTGCTGCTGCTTTCACTTGAAGAATTGGGGCTCTTTGTGTTGGCATGATTTCTTAATTGCTGAACTGGGTCTAGTGTCAGGTTAGGTCATTCGGTCTCTGTTGGTCCACTTCTCTCTGCACTCTGGCTCTGCTGCTTCTGGCAGATATTTAACCCTACTCACTGCTGGAGCTGTTAATTTAAACAACTTCCCTTTGCTGCTGTGGACTGCTATGTGGCAGGTTCCTTGCAGCTCAAGCAAGACGGGAAAGGATTTGTTGCTTGACAATTCCTGAGATCTTTGCAGAGGCAAAGACCATGTAGGAGACATCGAAATGGGATGGCTCTTGTTTAATCATGCGGCACAACAGCTTAAATGGCTCTTCTTGCTTTCCTGGTCCAGGCATCTCATATGTGCCCTGTCTCTACGGTCTGGATCTTTCTGCTGTATTTCCCTCTTCCTGCTGTTGCTCTCTGCCTGTTTCTCACTTCCCCTGTAGAATGCTTCTATAATTGGAGGGTTGCTCCTGGATCACTGAGATTGAGCTACAGCTGCCAGACATCCCTTGCATTTGGAATTTCTGTCAGTTTAACAGTAGAAACAGGATGCAAGTACTTGACTGTAAATTGGCAGTAAGTAGAGAGAAGATGATGTTTTTGGCACGGGGTTGGGGGTGGAGAGGGGAAAGCCACTTCCTTTCAGTTAGGTGGAGGGACCAGGAAAGTTATCAGGAAAAAGACTTGGACACAGAACATGGTTTTTGGTTTTGTTTTCTTTTTTTTTTTAGTTCTGGTTTTGGTTTATTTTCCCTGACTCACTTCCCTATGAAGAAGGCAGAGCTTCTTTGGTACAGCCAACACCTGACCTTTTCCATTCCTTCTTTAAATGTTGCAGGACGAGTTGATCTGAGGCAAACTACCTTAAAGACATTACCTTGGTACTCTGTAGACTGGCCTTCCTTAATTTCTGGTGACTGCCTTCTAGGCTTTGTAGATGCCTTTGAAGGATAAATTGCAAACTTGTGTATGAACCTAGTGTGGAACATTCTCCTTAGTATCCAAGGCAGATCAGTAATAGATTTGTGCTCTGTTCTGTTGTAGGACTTGGATCCTCAGTGTATTCATGGAGTACTGCTCCTGGTTGAAAGAGATCTGAATTTTCGGATGGAGAAGCCACCAGCAGGACAGGTAATAGAACCATTTATCTGGGGTTTTCTGGGCCTCTCTTGATATCCTCTATTTAACTCTCCAGACAGCAAATTCCCTATCACTGATGTATGTTTATTCTCACATGAAATTCCTGTAGGTGTCCTTTGTGTTTTGTGGTTGTGCTCTCTATGGGTGTGGTATTTTTTGGGTTGTAGTGTTTATGTGAGCTGAACGGATCCCTGTCATGCTCTGTTTGCTGCCACGTCCATCAGTGACATTTGTGCCACAATTACGTCAGTCTGCTGGGAACTCAGAACACAGGGGTCTGTTGGGAACATGGATAACTGTAACAGAGGAGCCTTGCACAATTAGCTAGGGATGTTTTTCATGTTCTCCCATTAACAAGGGGGGAAATGCGTGGTCAGGAAGAGATCACATTATGCTAAATCCTGAACTCCACCTTTGAAGATGCTTGTTGCTTTCCTGGATTTTGCATCTCTTCTGTTCCCTCTCCTCATACCTGCTGCTGCCAGTGGCTGAGAGACTTCTGCAAGAAGGGGGAGATGACATGGGCATTTGTGTGAGGTTCCCTTTGTAGCTGAAATGTCTGGAAAGATCAACAGGATGGAAAGTTACCACAACATCACTGAACTCTCCCACTAGAAGTAAAACTGTCTTGGTATTCTATAGCTGTGTAAGAGGTGTAGGCTCCCAGCCTCTCTATGGTGAGTGAACAGAGGATCAGACTTCATCTTCATCCTCTCCCTGTGCTCCAAGATGGTTGCAAAGTACAAGAATGGACTGAAACTCTGAAGGCTTCAGAGTAGGCTGGGAGCTCCCTTTTGGCTTCTTTGGATGAAGATGTTGTGACAGGCATCAGGTTTGCTCTGTGTGTGGTGTGGTATCCCAAAAGGCTAAAGAATTAAAAATGCTATTAGTCCATTTTATTGCCCCCATGTGGAAGAATTTGGAGTCAGAATGGAGGCTGCAGGCATGGAGAGCTACAGAAGACATTAAACACATTGAACAAACACAAAGAGTGTAGGAGGGAACAGAGGATAGGCTCATAAACACATGGGCATGCAGGAGGAATTGGAAGCATCATCACAATTTTGTAAGGAGGTAGAAACTTCACACTGTGTGTGTGTGGGAGTTCAGTGTCTGCACCTGAATTTGTGTCTGGGCTGGCTTCCATTAACCTGCAGGAGCACTTGTTGCTCTGCTGAGTGTAGAAATGCTCTGAGGTCCTACAGGCTTGCAGAAGGCAAATTACCTGTGTCAAGATCCAAGAAACACTTGGAGCAAATAGCTGCTGTGATGAGTGGAGAGTTGAGGGCAGGGCAGAGGCTGCTCTGTTAGACTCCTTTCCAGGAAGGGAGGTGGGGAAGCTGGGGGCTGGATTTAACCTCCCAGATTCTCCAAACAGATGCAAATCACAGCACAACTGTGGGAACATATGAGGGAGTTGCTCTGCTTACAGCAGGAGGTACTGGCTCTGGAGAAGGCTGGCTGCTGCCAGACTTCCATCACAGATGTTCTGCCTGGTGAAACAGCGTGTTGTGGCCTGCATTCCTTCAGGGTTCGCCCACTGAGCTGTTCAGCAAGCTGTTCCAAGATTGAATTGGGTTTTTTTTCTCTTCATATTGTAGTGCTATTGTAGCTACACACTGCATGCTGTGCTTCTGTGCAAGATAGATAAGGAAATGATGGATTCTGCCTTTTGTTAACCTTCCCCTCCTCCTCCAGAACTCACATACAAGTGTGCATTTTTCTTTTCCTTTCTATTCCTGTGCAGTTTGAACTTCTCACCTCCATGAAATCCCTCCATAAGCACATAGACACTTCACAGCTGCCTGTGGAACTGGAGGGGAGCTTCCCATACTGCCACCAGGACTGGCTGAGCTTCCGCAGGGTGAGTAGGATGTCTCGTGTGCTTTGGTGTCTGAGAGAAGCAGTGGCATGGGAACAGATGGGAACAAGAGAAACCTGTCAACAGCTGAACCTACAAACATTAAAAGACAATGTCCATGTAAAGCTGTGAATGCAAAGGAATCTCTAGTATCAAAAAAATGCTAATACTGTTTTCATAAGATGGGTACACACTGTGGTCTCTTGGCATGACTTCAGGAACTGAAATTCTAGTTTTTTACTCATCTGCTTGAACTGCATTAATTCTTTCTATTCTTTCTTGCCTTCAAAATATGGTGAAATATGAAATGGAATCCTGTTTTGTTGTGATATGCAGTGCCTCTCAAGTTAGACAGGAGGACAGACACCTGAAACTAATCTCAGGAGAAGGTGTTAGTATCATTTTGCCATTGGACTAACAGTGTAGAGCTTGAGCATAATAACGAGTTAAATCTTTTCAGTTTTGGAGCAAGTTCCCCAGATCAGGCTATTATCTCTGTGGTAATATCTGCAGTCCTTGTGTGAGTGAGACTTGGAAGTTCTGGATAATCAGTTCAGAATTCTTCTTCTAGGAATATCTTTTACTTCCAAGCAGCAGGGTCTGTGCAGACTGCCAGAAGCCTGCAGAGCATCCATGGTACCAATACCCAGCTCTGTGTGCACTTGTGGTGTGGAGGGAGCCTGAGTGCTGTGGACCATGTGCCTGTTGACTCTTCAAAGGCTCATTGAGTTATTTGGCCACCAAATAGACCTGACAGGATTAAATCTCTGTAAATCTGCACACAAGCTGGCTGTCTTCACGTTGGGCTTGCTCACCCTGGTGGTTGAAAGAATTGTCACCTCAGCTTCCAGAGGATCCAGTGGTTTTTTGGCTCTGTTCTCGCTACCCAGAGTGTTGTGTACCAAAGTGCAACACTTGAAGCAGATTAAGATGTCACTGATAACATCACTGTGGTGCTGGTGGCAGGCTTCAGAAGATAGGCTTGGCATGTGCCAAATATTAACTGACTTTTTCCAACTTAATTTAGAACCCTTTTTTTAAAAAAACCCTTTCATCTGAAAGTAATTGTATGAACCTCTGCTCATGCAGTAGAGGTACAGAGGCCTAATCTTGGTGCCCAGGATTGACTTTTGAGCAGATCAGATTTGTCAGTGACAAAGCAGAGAAACTTTGCAAGAAGTTATGGATTAGTTTAACAGAGTTGAGAATACCTTGAGAGCTGAGGTGCTCTGTGTGTGCAGAAAGGTAATTCTTGAAGGAAGGACCATAATGCCAGGCTACTTCTTGTCTTGGCATGTAAAACATTACCAAAGGGAATTAGTATGGGAATCATTAGGTATGGAATGCCTGTTTATACTGTGTGTGATAATGACCCGTGTGCTCTGCTCCTTTAGCTCTCTAGCTATGTGGCAAACAGCATTTATTTCCTGTCTCAGTGATCTCACCTGCATCCTGCCTGCTAATCTGTCACTACTGGCAGTGTTCCAGCACTCCAGGGGACGAGGGAGTTCAATTCAGTAAAGATTCAAACAACTGGTTTTTTGTTTTGTTTTAAATACGGTTATTTTGGAATAACTGTTTCTCCCTTCTCTTGATTTAAGTGGCTGGAGTGTGGCATCTTACAGTATTCAGGCTTTATATCACTAACTTGTCTAAAAAATAGTGCCTCATGAACCCTTATGAAATGTTTGGACTTTTTTTTTTGTTTTTCTCCCTGCTTCCCCCCGACCCTGAAGAGCGGAAGGATTTCAAATTTGTCCATAGGTTAGGGTGCTTAATTTTGGAAGCTTTCCAGTTTCCTAATCTTTAATTTACACTGCTTTTAACACAAAGAGAAATGATTTAAAGTAGAAAAATTCCAAGCACTTTTTAATGTTTTGTTTCTCTGAAATTCATGCAGTGTGATTCATCTTCATGGAAAGTTACAAGAAATGCTGATAGAAGAACCTGAGACATAAGTGGACTGTGTTTTTGTTCTATAAAGCATGATCCATCCATGAGTATGCAGGTTTCTATGGTCTGCATAGAGGCCTTGGTCTAGTGTGATGCACCTGAACCTTCTTATGGGCCTCTCTTTGCTGATACAGTCTCACTGAATATCATTGAACCCTTGGATTAATATGTTTGGTCCTCTGTTGATTTTTGTACTCCTAAACTTCTGCAAGCTCAGAAGACCTTTCCAGTCAGCTGTGAGACAATAATTTCTGCCTTGGTCTTTTCTTCTTGTAGAAGCTGGAATACTTGCTACAACAATGCCAGAGTGTTTGTGCCTTCCTTCAGGGAGCTATTAATAAAGTGGAATCTGTAAAATTACCAAGAAGGGCTGAGGTAAGCATGTCACACACCTCAGATCAGAGGTGGATCTGAGACAGAAGAGAGCATAAGACTGGATAGCTGCAGAAAAGCTGTAGCTTTGAATTTGAAAGCTGTAGTTGCAGGGTTTCCCACTACTAGTAGAAGCTAATGCAAATGAAGTGATAGTGGCTTCAGTGGGTTTGGAACCTGATTTTCTGATTCCTCAGTGTCACACCAAGGAGATCTCTCCAGCTCGGCTTGTTGCTGATGGGTGCTTGCTCCAGCATTGGGGTGCATTCTCAGCAGCTCCAGAGCTCTGCAGCTGGTACAAACTTTGGTGAGCCAGGTACACAGCAGCTGCCTTGGGCTGTGCCACATCAGGTCAGCCTGGAATAAAATCAGGTGACAGTTTAATTCTGTGCTGTGGTTCCAGCTTTGCTGCCTCCAGTACACAAGTTTGGGAGTGGACAAGAAGGGGAGGGCACGAAGTTGCTCCAAGCTTATGTGGTCAGAAACTTTCTATTTCTCCTCTTGAGAAGCTGCTGTACTCCTGACATGGTAGGGAATTGCTGCCAGCTCTGCACGGAGGATCCCAGTGGTAAATGATGGAGGATATGGCAGTGGCCTTACTGCACACATCTGTATATCCACAAACCCTTCATAGGCATCTTGTTGCAAGGCTTGGAGCTATGCAGATCCAGGCTCTCAGAACAGTAGGAGCTAGGTGTAAGTGGGAAGTGAGGCTGGAAAGCTTATTTCTTCTATGCCCAGTAAATGAGTAACAATGATGGGAACTGGGTCACGATTTTAGCCTGGTGGGGAGGGTATCAGGAGCATAAGGAGCACAGTTATCACTTTAGACCTGTCAGGCTGGAGAAAAGAGCTGTGAGAACCAGCCTCCTCTTTTCCTAGAGCGGGCCCAGGTGAGATGTGGTTTGGGTGTGTTTTGTTTAGGTGCTGCTTTTTGCCTGTTCCCTCATTGCCTGTAGGTTGCAGTAACAGCTCACCTCACTCTTGTGATCCCTCTAGGATGCAGCTGTGCTGCTGAGGAATTCAAAGCAGTTGATGAAGAATGTTCTTGAAGATGCAAGTTTGGTCAAGGTGCAGCAGGAGGGTGGAGCACTTCTGGCCAGACTGGGGAAGGAGGAGTCTTGTGTCACCCATACCCAAGACTACAGGTGAGCCCCCAGAGTGGGGGGAGATGAAGATGAGCAAAAAGCAGAGGTGGGAGTCTCCCTGAGTGCCCCATCATTGGTGCAGGCTGGAGAACAGCTTTGTGTAGCAAGGAATTATGTTGAAAACAACAAAGGTGAAAAATGGAATGAATTTTACTCTTATCTTGATTGCTTCTTCCCCAGTCAAAAAACTAGTCCAGGTGGATTCATTTAGATGGCTCAACTTCCTTTTTCATGCTAAATCAGACTTATCTTCTGTAGTGGAGAGAGAGCTGGATATTTTGGGTACCTGTAAAACCCAAGCCTTAATTGATGGTACCAGTGATGAATGTTTAGGTGCAGGCCATTATCGCTGTGTGATTGCCTAAGGCACTCCTTATGCAAGGGGATTTCCAAGGATCTTAGCTGGGAGGAATGTTTGCTGGCTGCAGCAGGCTCTGATCTCCTCACAAGTTGGTACAGTTTGCACAAACAAATACTCACTGCCCATTTGCAGGGTGGTTTGAGAATTGGGGACTGAGAGAGTCCAGCTGTTTGACATCCCCAGGGCATTGCACAACTTGTGTTTGTACTGCTAAAACACCTGAAGCCTATCAGCATGAGAAGGCCTCTGTGCTATGTGCTGTGCAAACAACAAGGTGGAAAGACAGCCTTTGCACCCAGGAGCTTCCAGCCCAGTGTGAGATAAGCGCTGGCACAGGGGTGGCAGGGTGGTGTGGAATAGCTCCATGCATCCACAGCCTTGCTCTGGTTCAACTCCCTGTTGCCATCACAAACTGGGAGGTTTGAAGGGAGGGAATGAAGAGAAGATAACAAAGTAGTTATGGAGTATCTCAGCCAAGCACTGTGAAAAGAACATTTCTCTTTTAAAATTCAGTAAGTGGATGACAGTGCAAGTTGCTACCCATCACTGGAAGAAGAGGATCGACATTTTGGTCCAGAGAGAGGAGTGTGGGGGCAGGCTGTGTAACTGTTTCAGTTCCCTGCTTGCTGTGACTCCTGTCAGGAGTTCTGGCAAACTATGCAGACAGTTCTCTTGCTGAACTGGTGAAGCAATCTTGATGCAATTTTGGATTGAATTACTACAGTATAATCTTTTCATTCTCACATGACATGAGAAGCACAATAATATGGGGTTTTTTGCTTTGTTTTGTTTAGGTTTTTTTTAGTATTATTTATTTTATTTTAAGCAACACAGCAACTTTACAGTTCTAGGAGAATGGGGAGAATGTGCATGAGTTTCATGTTTTGTTTTGGTTTTAAGCTAAGCCTGTGTTTTTGTGCAGGGAAGTGATCAACTTTGAGACCTGATCTGACAGAGCCCCTAAGGATAATTTACTGTTTTGATTACTTTAGCAAGGGCAGGGGTGGGGTATACACACAGAATTCTTTGATTGTACAGTGTTTGAGTGCATGCTGAAACTGCATAGCATGTTCTCTGCTTAATTCAGGTTATATTCATTGCCTGCCAGAGTGAGAGGAGATTGTAGCATGGCTCAAATATGCCTCTCTCCAGCTTGAGGAGTATAAATGAATATAGCAGGATAAAGTTATTCTTTTGTTGGCTATGGAGTAGTTGCAGAAACTAAAATCTATGCAGTATTTTAATTTTCTGCTAACTTGGGGCACAGGACTAAAGAAGTCCACTCTTTGTTCCAGTCTCCCTTCAGATGGGAAAGACAGCTCTAATCACTTGGCTAGAGAACCTTGTATAAGGCACTGTTGGTTTGGAGTCCTCCATGGCTTTGCACTTACTCCTTCTTTCCTATCTGATGTGCAGCTATTAAAGGTTCTGCTAATACTGGAAAGGTCATGATTTTCAAAGGCTTCTTTAATAGATATGATCAAAGCAGGGTACAGACAAAATATTGCAATTGGCCAAACTAAGCTAGCATGGAGTGGCTCTTGATGTATGTAGGTCCAATATTCTATTTCTAACTGGTGATATGTTAAAAGGGAACAGAACTGCCTTTGTGTGTGCCCTCAGCAGGGCTTGTGATACTGCTGTTCTGAACTTTGAATTGTGAAACCTTGATCAATGCTTAACAGCCTAATTCCACACCCATTCTCCCAATACTTGAAATAAATTATTTACAAAAGCAAGTCAAATGGCTTTACTCTTCTAAGCCACCTTTTGGCTCTTTTGTCTATCCCATGTCCCATTGTTGTAATTTTTTATTGTCTTGTGTGGTGCAAAAGTCTGATAAACAGAGTCATGACTGCCAGGACTTCTTAGTCATAAGTTGAGGACAGGTGACATAAGTTGTGAACAGGTGACTGTCTGACTGTGCAGGAATTACATATAAATAGAGAAGACAGTTTTAAGAGCAGTTTTCTGAACTTTTGGCTCCACTTAATTAAAATACGCCAACTACAGGTGGAGAACTAAAGGTGCAATCATGATTTTTTTTTTAAAGAATAAAGATGACAAGCCCATCTGCACCTTCACTTTGGGATTAACCAAGCAAGGGGTTGACTTGGTTTTTTTTTCAGGCAGTATCTTTTTCTAGCTGTCATAGATGTCTTTCTTGCTATTTTGTGGTTTCATGTGGAAAGAAAACACCAGGAGCTGGTAAGAATAGAGATGGATGAACCCTTCTGAAAATGCCTGACCACAGGTTGGAGATAAGTTAAAACAGGCAAGGAAGCAGGCAGATGTTATCTGCCAAATACCTTTCAAGAGCACATGGCAAACAAGAATTGTTTTAGTCTTTCTTTAGTAATGAAACTCTTCTTGTGGGATTGTTTGTGGAACCTTCTCTGCTCACTCTGTCCTCTTGGAGAGCAGAGTTGCCCTTTGGAGTGTTTTGTGGCATAGAGCAGTGGGACCTCATTGCTGCTCGGGTCTGACCTGGAATTTGTGAGGCGTTACTAAACCAATGCCACAGTTCTTTCCTGCAGAAGCTGAACTCATTCCGTCAAAGATGAGGGCATGCAGGAGAGATGTGTTTTGTTCCATCCATTTGTTTCACTAACAGATGATTTAAGAGCTTCTGGGAGTCTTTCCTGGGTGATGTCATCCTGAGATGCTGTAGCACCACTGCAGTGGCTTTGGCCAGTAACTGCTCACATTGTGAGCTGGCCAGGAGTCTTCACACTCCTTTCTCCACCAAGTACCACTGTAAAAGACAGCTTTACCCATTCAGCTGCTTATCCACAAAAAGAAAGACAGACTTCTCCAAGCAGTCTGTCTGGAACTCTGCCTTCTCCCAGCTTAGCAAGGAGGAGCTCAGTTCCCAGAATACACATCCTGCAGGCAGCTCATTGCAGGGAGTTGGCTTAGGGGCTGTGGTGTGCTCAGCTGGTCCCTCTGAGATCTCCCACCTCCAGCAAGACCAGGCTGAATTTGGCCTGGAGTTGCTGTGGGTGTGGCACTGATGAGCCAGTATCTTTGTGTGTCTCTGTAAGTGCTGTAATGATAGGGCTGGCCACCCAGAGGTGCAGGGGGGCTGCTGGAGGTGGTGTTGCCACTTGCTCACTGTTGGTGGATTTAAAGCCAGCACATTTGCCTTCACACCATCCACTGCGCTGAAGGCTCAGTGCTTCTCCAGGTCTGTTAGCTGGACCCTTCAAGGTTTTGCTGTCCCAGTCTTTGTGGGGATTGAAATGCAGAGCTGTTAGCTTACCTGAAGTTCCTCTTGGTAAGTGTGGCCAAATGGCACAGAGACCTCCATCACTTCAATGCTGTTAGTACTGCTTTTTGGACTTTCGAACAGGAATTTTTTGATAACCACAGCCTTTTTAATAAGGTACATAGAGTTAGCAGGTGTAGCTTTGGCTTCTGGCTGTCTAGTGTAGTGATCAACTAACCTGGAGCTTGCAGGCAACTCACTGAGCCAGCTGTGGAAGGTGGAATGTAATGCTGCTTCTGTAATGGATGTCAAAAATTAACAGTTTATGATGGAAATGTCAGAGAAGTTGCCAGAAACCAGGCAACAGCAGCGGGAACTCTTGCTGAAGTGAGACTGTGATGTGGGGCTGGGAAGCAAGGCCAGGATCCTTTTAACCTGGTCTTTAGCCAGATGTTTTTCACTGTTGTTCTCATTAGTGCTACTCTTCCAGCATAGCCAAGAGCTGGAATCGTGTGCCTAGGCAAGAGCCCAGTGAATAGCTTTCGTCCTGCAGATGTGCTATGAGTCACAAGTAGATTAAAGAAGGTATAACCATTTTATGTGGATGTATAGATGGTTTACAGTAGTTTAACCAGAATACACCTGCCTGGCTGTATCACAAACCCGTGTTCTCACTGTGGCACAGGAGTGGGATTGTGTCATGCTCTGCATGGTGATGGGCAAGATAGTCCCAAGGCTAGAGGTGAGAGCTGACAGTAGAAAAACCTCAGACGGTGAAGAATGATCATGTTGAGTGCTTGGCTCTGTGCAACATGGAACCAGAAAAAGCTTAATCTCTTCCCGCAAGCTCCTCATCTGAAAAGAATCTGTGCTTGCAAGCTGTGAATAAGCAGCTTATAAATAGATGGAGGAGTGAATTCTCCTTTGTTTGCAGAAGGCAGTATAGTTAGTCTCTGTATTTTGAGGGTGGAGTGGCTAGAGCCAAGAGCTGGTTTTGTGAGCTGGCTATTTTTAGTGTGGCTTGGTGATCTAGTTGGAAGCCCTGGGTGGGGACCTGAGCTGAGCAGAGGTAATGGACAGTACTGAACAAACTTCCTGAGCAGCAGCTGCCAGGTTCCTGGTGCTGGACCTGATTTAATTACAGTGACAGAGAGGGTGATCTTACAGCTAAATCCCTCCATAGTTCATGTTCTGGCTTACACACACACTGCTGAGACTCCGGGTCTACTTGAAGCAGTTAACAATGCAGTGAGGTGAAGCTGTGTGGGGCTGCAGACCTCATGTTTGTGGCTCTTCAGCAAGGCTCTTGCTTGTAGCAACTCCTGGGATGTTACAAAGCCTGCATGTGCCTTTCTGCAAGGTAGAAGCTCCCTGTGGTGGCAGTAAACCTGGATAATGTATAGGCTCTTTGCCCCCTGCCAAGGGACTGCACAGCACTGTCTGAAGCTTGGGTAGAGTCAGAGAGCTGATCATCCAAAATGTGGAACAAGTTGGGAGCAAGGTTAGGGTGGAGATAGGTGTCTGGTGTATAAGTCCCAGTCTGGGCAGACTGAGATGGCTGGACTTCTTGGTTTGTAAGGTACAGTGTGTGCACTGTCAAACTGACAGCTGCTGCCATAGGCTGGTGATCATAGCCAGGCAGCTTGCACTGGTGAATCCTTCGTGGAGGCAGGAAGGATTATTGTCTTCTGCCATCCCCTTTCTGCTTTAGAGATGTGTGTCTGCTGTGACTCTGTGTATTTGTACATGCTTCAGAAGATGCTAATGCTTGTGTTGCTCTCACTGATGGCAGTTGAACTAGGGCCTGCTCATCTTCATGCCTGTCTGGGAGCTTTGGGAGCCTCTCATGCTACCACTTGCCACAGTGTGCCCTCCTAATGTGATCTGCGAGAGGCACCTTTCATTGTAGGGTCCTTTCATTGTAGGATCCTTTCATGTTCCTGCTGTGGACCTAATCATAAAACCTCCATCTTGAGACAAGATGTGTACTCAGTATACCTCTGAAGGTATGAAAAAATGTGCTTAAATTCTGGCCTCAAAGGCCGCCGTGAGACGCTTCTGCGCTGTTGCTGGTGACACAGAAGGTGCTGATGAGCACTAAGCCTTTGGCCGAGCATGGGTGGCAGTGCTCTTGCCTGGCCTTATTTGTTTGTGTCAGGTGGAGGGAGGAGCACAGGGCGACATTTCTACCCAAACACATACTGTGCTACTTGGTATTCATTTTGGTTACAGTCTAACCTGTTCCCTCTGTTTGCTTGGTGGTTTTAGCCTGGTAAAAAGCACTTACACTCACATTAAACAAATCTCACTGCTCCACACATAAAGGAGAGTGGAGCTGGGGCTGTTGTCGTTCTGAGTGCGTGAAGTGCTGTGAGACGTCAGTTGTGGCATTTGCAGAGAGCTAAAAGATTGCAGAGTTCTGTCTAGGTAAGTTTTCATTGTCCTCTTGAGCTTTTTATGAGATGATTCCCCTCAGCTCCCTTTCTGTTTTTTATTTTCTGCTGTCTTATGTCCTAAATCTTCTTAGATTCAGTGAGAATTTACTCAAAAGACTCCAGTTTTGCTTGTTTTTGTTTGCAATGCTTGTCATGCCAACAGGGCATTAGGTAATTAATGACACGCTGTGTTTTATCTGTTTAAAAATATTACGGAAAAAATTTCAAAGACTTTCCAGTATAGGATGTTAGCTGAACTGCCTGACATTCCTGCTTCAGCCCAGGCTATCCCACAAGCACCATTTTTTATATAACTGTGTTGGGATAGATGCTTCTGTTGCTGGGCTGGTTAATAGCACAGCCCCTGCTATTTTATGGATCATAGTGCTGGAATTGGGCAAAAGGACATATCAATGAAATAGGGATGTGGCTTTAAATGACAGTGCATATGTATTTGAGCAGGGCATCTTGAAAGCCTGGTGGTCCCAGCTTCAGGAACACAGCTCTTAGACTGGTACATTTGACCAGGATATAAAGTATAAACATAAGCAGGTTAATGTACATTAGACAAAGTTTGGAGGTAGAAATTTTTTACAGCTGGTAGAAAACCACATGTTGAGGCTCAGTGTTCCTAGAATGTTGTTTCCAAATCCTATCCAAGGCTCCACTGCACAGAGAACTTTCCCCATAAGCAGGCTATTTGTTGTTTTGGGATTTCTTGTAATGTTGTTTGTTTGGTTTTTTTTTTTCTGGTCAGTTTTAGAGATCTTACTGGGATTTAAAATCAAACAGAGTTTGGACACAGTTTTATTGTAACTAAATGCAAGTCAGGCAGGAGAAAGAAACAAAGGTCATATCTTGGGACTGTGCTTGGACACTTGTTTATTGTTTTCATTGATCCCTTGGCTTTTAAAGTGATTTCTGAGTGTATTTCTGCTAAAAACACACTTAAACTAACTGTGCTCCAGAAGAGAATTCTCTTGGCAGTTGTGGTCTCCAGTGTGTTATTGGATGGTTTGCTCCCAGGTCAGGTAACGTAGTGTAAGGAGGGATACAGCCAGATCTGTGATCTCAGCTGATCCACTGGTCTCATCCTCAATGGGAACAGACACCCACAGGCAACCACAGATTTGGTGTTTGGCCTCTGCCTTTGTAAGGACACTTCAGGGTTCTAAAAAAAAAGTACCCAGTTCCTCAGACAATTGTGTCAGGAAATTGAAACCACCATGGCTATTTGTGTGCTGCAGAGAATAATGAGTTTATTTAGCCATATCTGCTTTAGCTTCACCATGGCTAGTTTGAATTTTAACCTCAGCTACATGTGAAGCTCTCAGCTCAAAGAGCAGGACTATGCATTTGAGGCTGACTTCCTTTTATGGGTTCATTATAAATATGACACTTATGTAGGTTGCTACGAAAATGCAGTAATGACCAAGAATGACATTTCTCATCCTGCAGAACATCCCTCAGGCACACAGGACTGGCCCTGCAGACCTGGAAAGATTTCTTCCAGAAACATTGCTCACGATGTTTTAAGTGATTTGTAGCCAGGGTATCGGCAGACATGATCTGGGTGATGTCCTTGGACTAATACATTCTTTAGACCTCCTAGTTTCCAGATCCTGTTCATTTTCTGCTAAAACCTGTAGGGACATCTACAAGGGAAGTTCAGCACCAAGAGTGGAAGACTAGATGAGGCTAATGTAACATCTGACTGCATTTCTTCTATATTACAGGACAAATCAGATAAAGGATATCTGATTTTCCCGGGACAAGTTAGCTGCCCTATACTTGCCCAAACCCCATCAAATACATTACCAAAATGTAGTATTTCCTTCCATCCATGATTTTTTGCCATTTTAAAATTGACCAAGGCTGGTCAGAGGATGAACTCTTGATTTCAGCCCTTTTGTTAGATGTGCTGTTCTTGCTGTTCGTCAAAGCAGTTCTTGAGGGGGCAGACAGGAAGGTGCAGAATAGTGATGGTTCTGCTGCTCCCTTCCCTTTTTGCATCTCGCTGACATTGGCAGGCATGGCTCGGGCAGCACCTGCTTTTGTGACTCTGCTGGATGCTAGGCCATCTATTTTTTGAAAACAAAACAGGTATTTTGCTTTGAGAATTAAAGTGTAACTCTCCAAGGCTGGCTTTTTTTTGAAAAATGGATTCAGACAGAAACGGTCTTTCTAAATCATAGGTTTAAAATTACCCTACCATTATACAACGGTTTGGCACTTCTCCAGAAAACTGAAGACGTTTGGAACCTTTTCCACTGAAATGATAATTGCCCAATGAAAACAGGATTTGGGGAAACATAAACTTGACATCAAGCTACTCCTTTTTGCTATAAATTATATTGACTCTCCACTATTGCAAAATTGCTTTTGATGATTTGACCATGGAAGAATGTAGTGAAAGACTCTTATTACCACACTCCCATGTGCAGGGAAATTGCAAAGCATCCACACAAATCTGAGCTGAGACGAGACTTTCCACTGACTTCAAACAACTCTGCCTTTCGTGCTCAGAGTTGCACAGGCCACTATTAAAATATCTTTAAAGTCCTTAACAACCAGGTGTTTCCTTTGTGTGCCAGGCTTGAAGTCACTTTTTTCTTCAACCAAATTTTCAATATTTGGTTTGTTTACTCTAAGCTACGTTGAAGGTAGTGAAGGACGGGAATTAAAAACTTCTGAGTCCGAAGCTGAAAAGAAATAGATATTTGTGTGAAATATCATTTTCCCCATAAAACTCCCCTTTTCAGGATATTGTGGAGTTTACAAGTGTACTGGAAATCATTTAGGACGTTTTTAAGATCTAGATCAGCAAATGTCTGGGGGGACATGTAAATAGATAAACAGATGTACAGAGGTTTGGGAGAACAGGCCCAATGCCCAGTGGATCCTCTCTGCACACTGAAGTGCCCAAGTGAATCAAAAAAACAAACTTTCCCATGGATTGTGAGCAATGTCTTTGTTTGGCTCAGTTTGCCTACCTACTTTATACTGCAGCATGGAAAGGCTTATATTTTCCTCTGTGTAAGAGAGTAAAAGATGGATGTTAGAGAGCCTGTCTGGCTGGTAAAAGTGAACTGTCAGGGGGCTGACAACATATGAATGGAGTTACCTTGGAGATGCAACAGAAGACCAACAACTAGATGTTGAGGTTTTAATGAATGCTTGCCAAGTGAGGCAGAACATGTGAAAACAGTGTGGCTGGTCCTTGAAACAAAGAGCTGAGGTGCTGGGATGCTGGAGGAACTCACAGAGGAGCAGGAATGGTGTAAGGCCACACCTGAAGTTGTTTGGGGACTCTGAGCCCAGAGGAGCTGTTTGGAAACATTTTTTTCTGTGTGTCTTGTTTGCAGTTGCTCAGGAAACCATTGGTAGGACCATGAGAAGGAGCAGCCTTAGAGTGTGGCTGATACGGGCATCAATAGCTTGCTGCAAGCATTCACAGAGGAAAAAAATCACTTAAATGACAAGAGTAAGGGATTTTGGCTTATGTAACCTCACACAGCCCAACTTACTGATAAGAGTTAATTTCCAGCCTTCTTCTGAACTGAATTCTCTGTCTAGTCCCTGCTTGTAGCATAAACTCCCAAACGCATCCTAGACTGACTTCAGGTAAGTTTGAGATGCTTGTGGATCAGTAAAGCAAAGGTTTTCTCTGTGTGTCTTCAGTAACAGGATGTCACTTTGAGTACCATCGAATCAGCTGAGATACAGGGAAGATGATTGATGTGCATAGATGTGTAGATTCTGTACATCTGTAGCTGCCACGTTATTTACTGAGATATGTTATTTCACAATTACATCCAATGGGGCAAAGGGCTCACGTCTAAATGGAGCTCCCTTCCACCTTCTGCAAAAGCACAGAAAGGCTTGATTGGACTGAGATCTTCAGAGGCAGGGTAACTCCTTCTGTGGAAGGAATGCATAGGGCCAGAAGTGTTTGGGGTGGGTTTTTCTCAGTCCTTTAGATGGGCACCAAGAAATTCACTCAAACCCCTTCTCCTGAAATGGGTTTCTCAGACTTTGGTTGGTGGGCCAGCAGGAGTACTTTATTGCTGCAGTTTTGAACCTGACTTTCCCTGGAGAGGTTTGCTGGTCATAAGGCCAGCACTGGTCTCAAGTGGGCTCCAAGAGACTGGTCTTTTCCACAGTGACACAGTGAATTAGCCTCTTTACACAGTGACCTTGTGGTATGCCTATTTCTGGTTAAAAAGAACTTGAAATGTGGGTTTCAATAGCTTTTTTTAATAATCACTTCCTATCTGTCTACCTTGAGGGTGATTTTTTCCCCCACATAATTGCAGTGTTGCCTTCAGGGACGCCTATGTTTTGTGACTTTGGGAATATGATATCTGCTCTGCTAGAATCTGTAGTATTTGTTAGGTTTTGCAGCCTAGTTGCTTCTGAGTCCTGTCAAGGAAAACTGCTCAGACACTTAGAACAACGAGGGGTTGTTTTCCTGTTTCAGATGTGGAAAGGGGCAGAGTGGGACTCCCTGGCTCCTGTTCCCTAATCAGATCATACTCTGTGCTAGGTCAGGCAGTGCTGGAGCTGGAACCCTTGTCTCAGGTTGCCATCTGACAATACCACGTTAAGTGCTGAAGCCATGGATGTTTGCTTTGTCACTGGCTTGGGTGGACATAAGAACTCCTATTACAAGGTCTAGCAGGTCAATCTGGCTTGCTGATGAGTGTCATCAAAGAAGTAGCATCAACACCAAAGTGATTTCCATGGAAGCTCAGGGAAAGGTTTGAAAAATATTTTGCCTCATGAGGGGGTAATTGAAAATGTTTGCATATAGCAGCATGGAATGCCTAAAGTTATAGGTGCTTGATTGTCTGTGCCAGTGGGAGGAAGAGTGCTGTATCCATGTGTTTTCCTGAGTGGATGAGAGCATTCATAGCAGCAGGGAATTCAGCCCTGTGGAAGTAAGGCCAAAAGGTGTCTGCCTGGCTGGCCATCAGTATGCTGCAGACTTTCTCAGAAAATGGGACTTGACAGATATGCTCTGCTGCACAAAACCAAACAGCATTAATGGTGTTGACAGATTTAACTAGCAGCCATCGTCTGAACCTTTTCTCATTAGCTGTCCCAGCTGTGTCACTGCTGTTGACGGGAACTGACCTCCACAACCTGCTCTGTAAATACTTTCCAGGGCTCAGCTTGGACAATGGTTATGACTCTGCTGCTGTGAGTTTCCTGGGTTGGATCTGGATCTGTCCATAGGAAAGGATTACAAAACAGAAGGCTCGTATCATCACAGTTTGTTTATGGTGGTTTTGGGAAATGCCAGAGCAGCGCTACAGCTCGGATCTTTCCATTGAAGCCTTCAGATTCTCTGTACAGAACCTGTCTGCTCTGCACCGCAGTAGCACTGATCTTAGTCCAGAAACTATTTGGGTATTTTTGGCTGCACTGTGGAGAAATTCATTCAGTCTAATGGCATTTCAAAGAGGAAAAACAAAAGTATCTAAGAGCCTGAGGTTTAAGAAGTTGGCTGTTGCATACTGGATGGAATTCTGAATGGAAAAATAATGTGGATTTCTGCTATGCAGAGCTAGTTGTCCAGACCTATGGCATTACCTCGTGTCAATTAAAACTCCAGGATGGCTGCTACTAAACACTCATATTCAGTTGTATTTCGTAGGTTCAAGATTGCCTGTAAACCCTGAAAGAAATAAACATGTATACTGATTTGTTTTGAATTATATTCCATTAGCAGTATTAGCTACCTATTTTGCAAGTGCTTTAGATAACTATAATAATATGATAAAAAAGCCATGCTCTATTAAGTCAGAAGGTTGTAAGACAATGAAATGAAAATTGGTTTAGGGTGAGTACAGGAGATGACCAGGCAGCTGAATATGCCAGTGTAGACCACAGCTGAAGGAGACTGTAGTGTTTTCTTGTAGCTGTCTCTTGAGCTTACAATTGTAGGAAGGGAAATCTAGAAGTGAAAGAAATACAAGAAGAATAAGCTTGAATGCTCTTCTGTCTCCTGTATTCCATCTGTAATTCACCCAAGCCTGTGCTGGGTTGTTGCACACATCTAAAAGGAGCTTGCTAATACTCATCATCTTACCAAGACCGTGGTTGCAGCATCTGAAGGCACTGGACTCTATGCTGGCCCCTTCCATGCTTGCCTGTGTGCTGTGGCAGGTTGGCAGGGAGATGCCTGCTGGGCTTTGGTCAGCATGGCTACCTGTAAAAGATAGGGAGCTCAGTCTATGAATCTTGTCAGCACAACACTGTAAAATCTGATTCTCCAGATTTCTGGCACTGAGTTGTTGTACACTTTGCATTTTTGTTTGCCTGGTGGAAATCCTGATAGTAAGTGGGGCATTAGGCATTTAATATTGTTGTTGTCATTCAGGAGAGATTTGCTTACCAGTGGTGGCTTATTTACCTAATTAAATTCAAATGGTGGGTTTAGATGCTGGAACTGCTTGACCCTGAGTTTTGTGAAAATCCATTGATGCAACAATCTAAGTTTATGAAAAGCTGAAAGTGTGAGCAATACGGTAAATCTTCCAAGTAGCCCGGCTGGGAGCAGATGCTCTTGTCCTTCGTGCCAGGTTATCTCATTGGGGTCAGAGTGGGGAATCATGGTAATGTGCCAGAGCAGCAATACTCTCTCCTGTTCTCCATATGGAGATGGTCCCACAGGGAAGATGACTGGAGTGCTGTTGTTAGCCAGGCTGTGTTTGCATGAAGTGCTGGGGGAAGGACCTAATGCAAAACCCTTGACCAGACCTGTGTCCCCTTGCAGAGATGCACTCGACGCTGCCAGCGTGCTCTATAATCAAGTTGATGAGGGCGTTCACCGACTGGTGATGATGTCAAACAAGCTCATCCAGGAACTGGAGCTGGTGATGGAGTTCGAGAAAGTGGAGGAGTGTTTTAAGGAGGTAAGGCCTACCTGTCAGTTCCAGCGACTGCTGCCCTCTGACTGTGTGTTCCACAGCAGGTACTGGGCCTTTGATCTGTTGTGTGAAGGTGTAAAGTGATGCTTGATGCTTAAAAAGAACAACTGAACATAAGAATGTGAGATAGAGTTTAAGCAGTGCTGAGAATCAAGCCACTAATTTCCCTGGTATCTCTTGATGCCAGGTGAAAGTCCCCTGGCTTCTCTCTAGGTGTGGATCAGACAAACCCCATAAACATCTGTGAAGTGGCTCATAGGTAAGCAGTACTCTTGCAGGTTGGGTGTCTTTTTTGCCCCTCTCAGCAAGACTGTTGATGAGGCATTCTTCCTACTTCACCTTGAGAAGCAGCAGAGCAGTGACAGCAAGCTGGTAATAAGTCTGCATGTCCCCTTTGGGCTGTAGCTCCTGCAGGGTTTGCTGACATTCTGTTGCTGAATATCCCTGCCCCACACTGCCTGCCCATCCCTGTCGTGTACTCTGTTGTTTAGATTCCTGTGCTGTTCTCAGGTCCCTGATATCTGATAAGTCCAGGCACACTCCTTCCCCTCTGGGTGCAGCACTAGGCACGCTTGGTTTGCCTCTGGGTGCAGCCCTCTATAGGAGCTCCAGGAAGGGAATAGCCTCTTGTCCTTAGCACAAGAGCCATGCTCAACCTCCCACCCCCTGCACTTCTGTGAGACCTTCAACTTCCCATCAGTTCATTTAGTGCTTGAAACTCTTGACAGCCATGGGATAACTGAAGCAAACAGGCACTGGCTTTCACAAAGACCTGTAGCCATGTTGATAGAGGACCTCAAAAAGTCGTAAAGCAGCTCAAGTCTGAGCATCCTACAAGAGCTGATCAGTCCTTTCAGTGTTGCAGATGCCAGATGTTCCATGTTCCAGATCATAAACCTAAACTCAACCCTGAGATTATGGAGTCACATGGTCTCTTGTGCTGTAACTCATCAACAATGAGAAGTTTATGTGTCCTTAAAAATCACTACTAGGAGCAGTTTCACCGTTGTTCTGGGATTTTGGGCTCCTCTTCTCCACTGGGAACTGGATTTGAAAAGGAGGCTGTAGGCTACCTAGTGTTTTCACAGGCCAAGGTGGATCCGGGAGTTTTAATGACTTCCCATTTGGAGGTAGACACTTGGGCACCATGCAGGATGTATTCAGGACAAGAAGTGTGTTGCAAGAACCTGGTAGACTCTTGTTAAACACACAGGTTCCTAATACCAAACAGAAACGAAAAAAGGCACAAAAGCAAGCACTGCAACCTGTTTCTACTTTAAGCTGAGCTTTATTTTTTTTATTGTTGAGTAACGCTCATCTGCTCCCGGCTTACTTTGCTTTGTAGATCACCAATGATGGCAGCAGCTGCTCCTGCTATTAAGCCTGCCTGGGAGCTCTAGGCAGCAGCAGTGTGCCCCTCTGCAGTACTGAGAACCTACCACCATCTCTTCTTCTTGCCAGTGGGCTTGCTCCTTGTAACCTTCTCACAGTCCACAAAACTAGGAGTTTGTCCTTGACTATGGGGTTGAGTTGGGATGTGGATTCAGGTGACATAGGAAAACAGGATGCGTGGGCGGTAGGAAGCACTTAGTCTGTCCCTTCCCCCAGGTGCACCTATGCCTGGAGCATTGCAGACAAGTTTACCAGCCTGTTTTTAAAACCTAGTGATGATGGAGATGTTGTGTTATCCTGCCTGGCCTCCTATGACTGCTTTGCCCTTAGGTTGTTCTTGTTAGTCCTCTACCCCTCTTTGAGGATATGGGCTGATAACTGCAGCAGTAGCTGGGCTCCACTGAGGAACACAAAGTTGCTGCTCAGCTTTGTGGAGAGCTGCATTCAGAAAACAGTAGCTGAGAGTCCCAGAGAACCATGGAACATTGCAGCTGGGGAGAGTGCATTGATACATTCACATTGACATAGTTCATGTCCTGCTGGTCAGAAAAGGGAAGTGATGTAGGAAATCTGGTAGCAAGGAGATTTGATCCCAGTTGGGGGTAACAATAATAGAAATTTCAGACCGGTCTGCAGGTTGCAGAGCTTGCTTTAGACCATGGCTCGCCTGAAACAGAGCCCAGGCAGCCACTTGCCCTGTTTATGCCTAAGGCTAGTGAGCAATAGCAGAGCTTTTCAATTACTCTGTAACCTGAAGTGGAAAAACTCTTAGCAGGAGGCTCAGACTGAAATGCTGGAGTAGGGGGGCAGAAGTCTACATGCATTCTTTCCAGTAATGAGATGACCAGCATTATGAGAGCAATTCCTTGCTCTTCCCACATGAAGGTGTACGTTGGTGAGTAGCACAGGGTGACTAACAAGCAGGGCTTATCCTTTTTCTTCTAGGTCAGCAGTTGGATTGAGAATGTTGGCAGAAAACGGCTAAAGGAAACTATCAACCTGGATGATTCTTTGGAGATGCTGCTTCAAGCACAAAAGCAGTTCAAGGAGTTTGATCTTGTTGCCAGTGTAAGTGTGGTCCCATTGGAAAATTATATTCTCCAGGGTCTGAGCTGGTAGCATGTGTGTCTTGTATGTGCTCAGCCAAACACATCAGAGGATTCATCATCGAAGTGTGTGTCATTCCATCTCACTACATAGTATCCCTGCTCTCCTTTTGCAGACAAAGCCACCAGCTCAACACTTAGTAGATGGCATTTACCAGTCTTGGGGAAAATAACTACTGGGATGAAAGATGGATTTTTTGTTCCTCCTTTGATGTGCTTGTAACACTGCCTTTTTTTGGTCCTAATTAAGCCATGGTCTTGCTGTGTAGGCCTTTACAAGCTGCTGTGTGATGAGTGTAAATTATAAGAGATCAGGCTCCAGAATACTACTATAAATAAAGACACCCCTGCTCATGTGATTTGAACCCTAAAAACTGGTCTAATTAGCCTTAGCTGTTAATGGCCTTGAAGACTACTTACTGTTGATTCTAGGTCTCTATCCTCATAAGCAATTCCTTTTTGTTTTCAGGAATATTGCAGAAGGGGACAGGAAGCATTAAAGAAGATGAATCAATGGGAAGACTTTTCCTTTGTGGATGTGCATTCTTACAGGGCAAAGCTGCAGGCCTACGAAGACCAGCTGGAGGAGTTCTGCACCCAGCTGGATGAAACAAGGCACCGAGTCTGTGAAACAGTTAGGCTGTATGAATTCTTTGACAAGGTAAGACAAGGCATCTGCTGCACAGAGGAAGGTGTAAAAAGTCTGCTTGGACTCAGGCCAGTGCTAGATTGTTTATGAAAGGTGTGAAATGTAGTATTTGCTCCATCAGGGAGCTGGATCTATAACCTGCAGCAGTCTCATCATGCTCATGTGTCTGCACTGATTTTCTTCAAGTCAGTATGTGGGAGAAGGAGTGGGTGTGCCTTCCAGAAAACGTCCACATCTGTTAAGCATAGAGGTTTTCTGCTCTCTGAGCTGGAGCTTTTTAACCCCTTTCATGGCCACAGTGGACAGAAGGATTATGGCAGTGCTGGCTCTGATGACAGGGCCAAGAGATGGGCTGATTTTGTCCAGTCTTGGCCACCATGCCAGGGTAGGGTGCCTGCATTTTCCTGCTATATCCTTACGCACTGGAAAATTCAGCCAGTTGACCCATCAGGAGGAGCATCCTGCTTTTCAGTCCTAAATACAGTCCAACTCCTGCAAGGTGGACGCCTGCCTGAAGAAAGGGAGCACCAGAATGGAGAGCTGGGAAGTGTGGCTGAGGGAACAAGGGATCCCTGGATCATCTCAGGGATATGGGAAGCAGGAGGAGGAGATGTGTGTGGTGACTGTGCTGAGTGCCTGACCTTCCCACCTGTTTGATTTAGTGCAAATGCACTCATTTACCAGATCTGCAGTTGGATTTGGTGTTCTTTAATTTCTAAAGTTGCAGATGAATAAGCAGTAGGATTTTCTAAGTGCATTTTAAAATACAACTTTGGCAAGAACAGAAGGCCAGGGAGCCTGTGCTCCATTTATTCCACACTTGTACAAACATTGGGTATTGAAGTTCTCAAATTCCAGAAAGAATAGACACTAAAAGTTAAGCTGTACCAGATGTAGGTGCCACTTAGTTGCTGTCTCTGAGCTGCCTTGGCAGCCAGAAGTACTCAGGGGAGGAGGGAAGAAATTTAGCTAAACATGAAAACATGGAAAAGCATCCTGTGTGAGGCAGAAAAGTGGAGAAGGCAGCCCAGAACACTGCTGCCAGGGCAATGAAGATTGAGTTTGTTTGGTGGTGCTCTGCACGTCTGCTCTGGCTCATTTCTGCAGTTTGCTGTGCAGGTGAGGGTCCCTCTTGCTGTGGAAATACTTTTTTTTTTTTCACCCCAGTGGAGAGAGAAGTGCCCCCCACGTGCCATAGGAGAGTGGCAAGAATCTGTGCTTTTCTACTTCACTGAACAGAGATGTTCAGGGGCTGCTCCAGTACTCGAACACCCCTTGCCATCATGGAGGATCCTGGGAAGGGTTTTCTCATGTTTCTTCTCATAAATTGAGGCGCATAAAAGCACCAAGCCTTGCTTGGCATATTGACAATTCTGCAGCCAAGCCAAACATTGGTTGTATGTGAACCCTTCCAGCCAGAGCTGGAAGTCTCTGGAGCCCAAATGTGGACTGTAGCACATGATCATAGAACCATACAATGGTTTGAGCTTGAAGGGGTTTTAAAGGAATCATCCAGTTCCAACTTCCCTGCTACAGGGATGCCACCCACTAGACCAGGTTGCTACAAGCCCCCGTCCTGGCCTTGAACACTTACAGGGATGGGGAAACCACAACTTCTCCGGACAACTTGTGCCAGGGCCTCACACTGCCAAAAGAGGGAAGAATTTCTTCCTAATATCCAATCTAATCGTGCCCTCTGTCAGTTTGAAGCTATTCCCTCTTGTCTCGTGTCCCTTTATGCCTTTGTCCAGAGTCCCTCTCTAGCTCTCTTGGAGCCCCTTCAGGTTCTGCAAGGTGTTCTAAGGTCTCCCCAGAGCTTCCAGGCTGCTCAGTGCTCTGTTCAGGCATGGAAATTACATTGTGCTGGTAGCTCTTGGGGTGCCAGGATAGTTGGACATGATTCTATAGCAGTGTGTTCCTCCACAGCTTCCAAGCCTTTTCAGAGCCTGGGTCATTTCTAGGGACACAAATGCTACATAGACCCAAATAGTGGCCCATTAATTTTCCGAGGGCATTGCAGCTTCTCTTTGGTGGATGAAAATTCCAGGATGCAGTCCTTGACAGCAGCAGCAGCCCTCTTGGTTGTGCCTTTCATGCTGCACGGCCCCAGTGAAAACAGAATGATAGTGGCACAGAGTGTTTGCACACTGCTTTGTGTGGAGGAGAGGCAGCTGGCTCAGGGAGGGAGGAGGATTTTGATCTCACTGGTTTCAGTAGAACTATAAACAATTCTGGTCGTGTAAAATATACCATGTGTATGAACCAGTGGCCAACTGAAACCAGGAGTGTAGGGGGATACATCCTGCACCTGTAGGATCAGTGCAGAAGTTGCTGCACAGCATGGGAGTTCTTGCGGTGCCTGTGAGTTTGATCTTGATCTCCAGAATGCTTTCTGCCTTCCCAAAGCAAAGTTAGTGGCATGGTCTGGGAGCTGGGGGATAAGCAGAAGATTTTATCTAAACTGATTTTACTGTCTTCTGATACTGAGCTGCTTTTGACCTTCCTGCAGTGATCTTGTTGGTGCCTGCCTAACTCCCTTCTCTCTTCCCTAATATCCGAGGGGGTATCTACAGCAGGAGTCTACCATAAGCAATGTCCTTGATTTTCCTTCTCGTAAAGAGCCTGCAGAGTGCCATACCCCAGGATTTGGAGAAGAAGCCCAAAGATGTGTAAGCAATGTACACTATGGTAATGAGCTGGCAAGCTCAGACCTCCAGACATCTCAGCATGTGCCAAAGGGAGTGGAACACCATCATGGTGTTCATCCCTCACGTACCTTGCTGCCTGCTGGGAATGGAGGCTCTGTTGTGCTGGCCCTCCTGCATGTGGTGGGCAAATGTTTTGTAGGGCGCTGCGTGTGGCTGCTGGGCAGGCTGTGAGACAGGACAGGGTAACCCCATATGCCCCATCAAGATGCTGTACTGTGTTTTATCACTGCTTGGCAGTTCCTAAAGGCCTGTCAGAGCTCCTTGCAATGAGGCAGGCTGAGCTGGGCCAAACCACATGGAGCTTCCACATGGGCTGGCAGTGTTCCCTCCCCAAAGACATGACTGGTGCCAAGCTGGATGTTTCCATTTGTCCCCGCTTCCTTTGCGGCACTAGCCCTTGGTGCCTGACAGGGGGTGGATGATGGCTGGGCTGAGGCAGGAGGAGCAGTGAAGGAATCTGCCTTCCCCCCCTCTGACTGTGGGCTGGAGGATTGTTTTTCAGTACCACAAAGTCAATGTGGGCATACTGGGGGACCTGCCATCTCCCTGTGGCTTCAAGCCTGGTTTGGCCACTATCCCTTGTTTACTCAGTTCCAAGACTACGCTGGGGTCTGGCACCATACAGTGCTTTTGGGGAAAAACTGAGCAGCTGAACAAAGAAGGGTATGTATGGTGTACCAAAAACATTGATATCTGTTTTATTCTGGGGTTCCTGCAGGGACAGTCCCCAGTATCTTTTTCTCCTGCTCTCTGTGCTGGGTTCACCATAACACTGCCATAGGTACACCGTCAAGACCAGGAGCAGCCACAGCAAGTCTTCCTCTCCTTGTTTATCTCATTAGCCTTCATATTTTTTCCTTCCTCGAGCTCTCTCTGGGTGAATTATTTCCCAAACACTCTTATATCCCATGCTGTTGACTTTACCATAAGTGCAGGAGTGCAGGTTTGAAATGGCCCATGTGAGAGCCATGTGCCCTATCAGGACTGAACACCTTACTTGCAGCAGCATGTTCAGTGAGCCAGACCACAGGACAGTCTCTACCAGGTCTGGGATGACAGCCAGTCCTGCTGAAGGTCAGCAGTAAAGGTGCATGATCCTTGCTGGCACAAATGGAAGAAAGCACCGACCCAACCAGAATGGGCAGCTTCCCATCGCAGGCTCAGCACCTGCACACCCTATGGCTGTGTGGTGATGTGGTGCCCAGAGCTGAACTGCCTCTATCATTACAGGAGGGCCTGAGGCAGCTCCGGGGGCTTTTTCCTGCTTCTCAGGATGTTGTGCAAGATGGTGCCTCATTGGTGCTCAGGGGAAATATGGTCATTGCCCTGCAGTAGCTTGTGAGTCTCTTGCAGCTTGAGCCTTTGCCTTATGTTTGCTTTCTGAGGGAAGCTGTTCAGCTTCAGTTCTCACTGCTCAGGATTGGTGGGGCAAGGTGTGTTTAGAAATGGTAGGGTTTCCCATAGTGGGATTTTTTGGGGCTCTGTTCCACAAGAGATTCCTTCAGTGGTGTTCTCTGTCTGCCTCCCTTGGATCTTTTCCCTCAAAAGATCCCTGATCTCATCAGCCTCTGCTGATTCTTGTTCCTCAGTTGTCTGTCTTTTTTCTGCTGCACACAAGGAGCTGCTGTGTCTGACTTCTGCTTGGAGTGGGCAGAATATTGCCCAACCCCTCTCCATCTGTGTTTTCATCTTCAGGAATGGGTTACCTGTGCTCATGGGTGGATCTGCACCCACAGTGGGTTCTCCTGTACTCTCCCTCTCAGCCACTTTGTTCTTTGTGGCTTAGAAAACAAAGCCTTTGGCAAGTGAAGGAGGTGCCTGCCCTTCCTGGGGGAGGGCCAGCTGGCCTGCATTTGATTATGGCAGTGCCTCCTCATCCCTCCCCATTGTCCTTGCTGCTGTAGGAATGCCAGCCTTTTTGCGCTCCATCCCGTGAGCAAGTGTTGCTGCTCTGGGGCCCAAAGAGGGGCTGGGGCCCTTCTTCCCGTCGCTCTCGCCTCTCTGCACATCTCCATGCCCCTTTCCCTCCAAGTCGCAATCGCCCCATCCCGGCTCAGGCAGCAGACGGACACAGCAAACCCTCTTGTAAGTACCAAGTGTGCGGTGCCGCGGCTGACGTGTGAGCTGTACTGATATTGTTTGGAAACAATGTAGAGAAGGCTTTTCACTCGGTTGCTTGTGCGTGTCAGTGTGCATCCAGCATGAATCAGAGTGCTTTGTGTGCGGCTTTTGTGCACTCAGACAGAACCCTGTGGGCTGTGAGCATCTTTGCATGGTCCCTCTGAATCCCAAGGTTGTGGTGTCTGTAGCAGAGCAGAGCCTTTCCCTCTTTCTCTTTATTAGAAGTTCCTGCATGGTCATTTCAGTGGGCATAATTTACCTGCAGCTAGAAACTGCTGCGGGGGCTGAGTGCTGCAGACTGACTGCGTATATGTACAGGGCAGGTGGCACCTCAACCTCCAGGACTTCTGTCAAATGTTGTGGGCAGCACAGGAGGGGGCTGCTCACCTGGACTGTTCTAAAGTTTGCTGGGTTCCTGCCCCCCAGGTGACTGAGACCTGCTGGCACAGCACTCCCAGCTTCCAGAGACGGATCTGATCTTAGATTTGTCAGCAGAAATCCAGATTATGCTAAATAAGTTGCTGTTTCACAAATGTTACCTCTGATTTCTCCCCAAAAATTTCAGAATAGAGACTTGCTGATACCTTGCTTTCTGCTGTGTTCAATTTCTGATTTTGTACCAGATACAATTTTGCAGATGATCGTTTTGAGGGAAAAAAGTCCCTTCCAGGTGAAAAATTATTGCTGTGTGTTTATTCTTAGCCTTTGATGAAAAAAGGAGGGTTGTGTATGCTGATCTGTGGGAAGCTGGAAAGGATCCTGGTTTTGCAACCTAAAAAGTGTGATTTTTCTGTAGCAGGCAGAGTTTGAGAAATAATTTTAGTGAAAAGGTGCTATGATTCATTGCTCTGGGAATGTGCTTGGAGAAGTGCAGACTAGAACTTAGCACCAAAGTGGAAAAAGAGACATTTGATGTGTCCTTACTGTAGCATACTTACCATAAACAGAGGTATAGGTCCCTGTGCCATGATGCTGCCAGCAGTTCTACACAGTCAGAACATGGTTTTGCCCCCCAGCACCTTGGAGCAAATGGGATTTTGCTGTGGTTTGTAATAAAGTCCCTGGGACTTTTTAAGTGGAGCTATTCTCTCTCCACCTCTGCAGAGATTGGCTTTGCTTTTCTGGGGATGGTCTGAACGACATTCCCAAATAAGAGTTTTCATCTTGTTACTGATGCAAGTTCATAGGATGATGAAAGGAGATCCAAAAGGCATGGGAGAGGAATATTTACTGTGCTGTTTTAGGGGACGCCACTGTTTTCTGGCTTCAGCATTGTCTGACAGCAGCTGTCTCATCTCTCTTTCTCTCTCCTTCCTCAGTTATGCCTGTAAAGTCGTGCCCCTAGACAGACATCTAGTCTGATTTGTTCTCCTGTTTCAGGGGTGTCCTTTTTCATGCACAGCCTGAAGCAGTTGGGGGAATGAGCCTCGAGGAAAATCGATCCTCTGGCAGAGTTCATGCAAGGTTAATGTGCGAAATCTCTCCCCTCTCCTTCCTGCCAGGTTTTTGCTGGAGAAATTTTCTTGCAAGGTTGAAAAGTGTCTAGTGTTTACTTTCCTATCAAAGCTTTTCTTTGCCTTGGAGATAGCTCTCTTGCACAAACAAGTCCTGAACACTTAAATCTGGTTTGCTACACGTCAGTTTTTCTGTGTTTCAAAATTAGTGATTTGGAAACTGTTCTGTCTTATGAATTCCTCAGTAAATCACTGCTAGCTCTACTGGGGCTTGAGGTATTTTCTCCTATGTTTCACCAATATCTGTATTGTCAAATGGGCAGCACAGCAGTGCCTGTAGCCCTGGCAAACTCTGTGGCAGGAGGTAAAAGCTAAATAGTAGTTAGCACCACCACTCAGTGCTCCTTTTTGATTGCACAAGGTAGGTGTGAGACTCATTTGTCCCTAGTGTTACAGGGCAACAGCAGTGAATTAATTAGGTTTTTGTCATGTGCTAAATCCAAGCACAATTTGCAGTTGAAGGTGAAAGGCTCTTGGGTTAAGAGGCTTTTGAGCACCTGTCCCAGCACCTCAGGCAATGCTTCAGTGCAGTGTGAGGTCTGTGATGTGTTGATGACGTGCAGAGAGGCAAAGCCTTGATCCATCTGGGGTCCTTTTCCCTCCTGTGCTGGTCAAGTTCTCCCCCTCTGTGGAGGACACAGCAGGAAGAAGAGGCTGAGGGAGCCAGCCAGTGTGTAGGGATGGGATGTAGGATATTTACCCCTCATGTGCCTTCCCTGATCCACGGAATGCCAGCATGTTCGGCCACAGCATGTATGCAGGGGGCAATGCCTGACATGCTGAAACCACCTTCAGCCTTGATTGTCAAAACACCTCTGTATAAAAATTCCTCAGTGTCCTTGGCTGCCATGAACATAAACTGACACTTACCTGAAAGACTTGGACCTCTCTGAGGTAGGTTCAGATATCCTGCAGGATCATGACACCGGGAGCCCATCAGTTGTGGCAAGGAAACAGCATTTCCACCTGGCAGGTTTAAGGATCTCGCAGCTTGCATTGCAGCTGAGGTGCAAGGGGAATGTATTTTGCTTGAAGTGTGAGATCTGATGGCAGCAGAGATCTCACTTCACCTGAGCCCAGCCCTATACATGTGTGCAGTGCAAAGTTTGGGTACTTTTTCCCCCTCTAATCTTGGGATAGAAGCTGCACAGGGTGACAGATTTTCTGAATTTTTGTGTGCTGGCATCCATCTGGATGCTCGGATCCTCCTGGAGACTGGAATTCCCTTTAGTCATGGGAGTTAAATAGATCTGTTCAAGCAATCTGCTCATGAAGCTCTCCTCAGTGTACAGATGGAACCGAAGCTCACAATGGCTCGATCTGCATATCAAAGCCCTGGACATATGGACAGGGTTCTCCCAAGCACCCGCTGCCTTTGACTAGGCTCCTCTGACTGCTCTGCATGGCCTTGCACCCTCCAAGTACATCTTGGTGTGCTCTTAAAACAGGGAGCTGTTCTCAGTTCCCCTGGGGAGCAGGGACCCAGTAAAGGTGCTGGGTGTCTAGATCCATTTTCACCTCCACATCTCCTGGGGCAAACCACCCAAAGTGCAGTGCAGAGAGATTCCAACACATCCTGCAGTAGTTAAGCAAACTTTGGCTCAGCTTGTCACAAGGGAAAGGATGTGAAATGAAGACTTCAGAGAAAGCACCCGTGTTTCCCCATGCAGGCCCAAGGGCATAGTGGAGGTTTTGCAATCCCAAGCATGGAGCACGAAGAACCTCATTAAAAGGGAGCCAGTACAGGGCAGAGGAGAGACACCCACCACAGTCCAGTCTGTCCACACTTGCCTGTGGGGTGCTATTACAGTGGGGTATTTGAACAGTGTGATGATGTGACTGTTGGGACAGATGTAAAAGCAAAGCATGCAAAAAACCTCTGGAGGTGACATTAGTCTCTGAATGGGATAATATGTTGCTGTTGTGCAAGGTGCCAGCTCCAGCCTTGGTGACTCATGCATCTTACTGTTGCTTGATCTTGAGCTTGGCTGGTAACATGAGGCTCTTGGCTCATGGGTGCACAAAGCTGCTGAAAAAATGGGCAGTGCCTCAAATGTGAGGAGGCTGGTTTGCAGCAAAGGCAAACATTGAAGTTTCTGGTTTTACTGGGAGCAAACCTGGCTCCTGGTCCTCTGGACTTGGGAGCTTTTAAATGTTGGGACATTTAATGGTAGCTCTGTCTCACCATTCTCTCTGTGGTGAGACAGAAAAGTAGAGAGAGAATAATCAGTGCAGAATCTACCCAAAGCTACAGTCATGAGCAACTCTGGAGCTCTGAGGAAAGCAAATCTGCCACTTTGCTGCCCAGCTACCTAGGGAGTAATTTTATACATACATACACAAGTAAATATACACACACATGTGATATTTACCTACGTGTGTGTCTGTACATAGATACATGGTGAAACTGGCACGGGCTGCTCTTGTGGAATCTCAGAGTTGCTCTGAAGCCGGGGTATTGTAGCTGCTTGTGATTCATCAGGTGAGTCACTCTGTTTCTAATGGACACCCCTAGGTGCTGCCTGGCAGTGGCAGCAGTTAGAGAAAAGGAGGGCAAGCACGCGTCCTGCACGACAGCTCCGGCACAACGAGCCACATTTGCCCTTTGGGTCCTCGTGCTGTCGTCAAGAGAGCAGAAATCATGTGCAATCTTATTTTAGCCAATTATATTCTCCTGTAATTAGGCTCTCCTGGACTTGTCATGCCTGGCTGCCTGCAGGGCAAATGAAGGGATTTTTGAGCTGTGTTCAAGAGTGCTTCTGCAAAGGGATGTCCAAGCACATTGCTCTAATGAGCAGCCTTTGATGGTACTGTGGCATGCCCAGACCAACCCTGACAGGTGCTGCTTCCCTGACCCCTTGTTCTTCTTTCCTGCCCAGCTGTGAGATTCTGCTTGTTCTCCTTTCTTATGCTTAAATCCAAGGAGTTTCTCGTTTGTGCTTGTCTCTCATCCTTTGCCCTCCCACAGCGTTTGTGCAGCAGCTGGCACTTGGTAACTGGCAGAAATGCAAATACAGGATTTAAAGTTTATTTTCCTTAGCAGCTAGTTTTAGGCAAACTAAAGATTTCAGTATGCTGTTCTCTCTTGGAGGAGGGGAGGCTCTCTGAGCTACACAGCAACTCAGAAATGGTTTAGTTCTTTATTTTGAGAGCATGAGTCCTTTCCTTAGTCTTTAAAGCTGAACCTTCTACCAGCTACATCTTAGGTAGGACACAGATTTGATTAGTTTGGTTTGTGCTGCTAATGAATCACAGGCAGGGCTGCAAATGCAGTTTGGAAAAGTTGAGTGGTACAGAGGGGTAGGAGAGTAACAGCAAACCTCTGCATAGGGAAGGGATTACTTCTAACTTCGTGGCTTCACTGAAATGCTTGTGCTCTGAAATTATGTGGTTTCTTGTGTCCAAGTGTAGCTGCCTGCTCATGGACCCACAGATCTTGGTAAAAGTGAGCAAGGGCTTTGGCTCTTAGAGATGTGGAAAAAGTGTCACAATGTCAAGGAGGGATCAGTGTTTCCTCCATAGCTCTTATATGTTGGGTAACAGTTTACTTTGCATTTTGTTTGAATTTGGGGTCAGTTGGGATGCTTTCTCACTCTGTTTTTTGCACTGTTAAAGGGAATCTGGCTTATTCCCAGTCAGGGTGTTCTCTGCACACTTGAATAGCTCTCGTGAAGCGCAGCCCTTCCCCCTCTGCCTTGTCTCTGGTTACCAGGGCCCCCCAATCTGGTATTTAGGCTAGCAGCATTTGCTTGTGAATAACCAGAGCTGAGATGATGCACTGAAGCAGTGGCCCTGCCTGAGTCTGGCTGTAGGGGATAATGTACAGCACAGAGCTGGGCACAGCCAGGGTATGGACACCCTCTGGACAGATGGGAAGGTAGGATGAAGTCTGTTTATAATCAACAAATAGATTTGCCAAGGGAACATCTGCAGGTCTTGAAGTCTTGCTCTTTCCCTGATCCTTTCTTCATGGGTGCTGTTAGTATTGGTAGGTGGGAGCCTGAGGAAAGCCTAAAGTAGATCCAAGAGAGTGGTGAGCTGACCACTTTCTGCTGAAGCTGCTTGGTCCTTGAGTTAGGCTTGCCACCATTTGCCAGCTGAAAGTTCTTGTGGTAACTAAGGTAAGCCTGGGGAATTTTGCTTTCAATATATTTTGATGTAAAATAGCTTTTTAATCATGGTCCTTCTGAACTTTCAGTGTATAAGGCAGTGTCCAGCCATGGGTCCCTTCTAACACTGTGCATGCAGCAGCCTGTGACAAGGGACATACCAGTATTGTGAGCAGGAGTCACTTCTCAAACCAACCTAAAGCCATGTTGGACTTTAGAGGGAATAAGCCCAAATGAGAGTCTGTAATGACAGTAGTATTTTCTTGCAAGAGAGATGCCTTTACTTTGGAATGGTGTTCTGATGAGTCCCTGTCACTCTCTTCCTGTGCTGGGAGTGCTGCAGTTGGTGTCTGAGCTCTGCAGGGTTCAGTACCAAGGCCGTGGGTGGCCAGCAGAGCAGGGCAGCTGCAGGACTCAGTGCCTGTGTGGCACCCTGAATAGCTGTTGGGAAGTGCTTTGTTTATTTCACAGCAGTACCTGTGATGCTTTTAATTTTTCTGGCTGCACCAGTTTTGTCTCCTTTGCTGCAAGCTAACCTCATTTTGCTCTTAAAGCTCACAGCTGAAGTTAAGGGCACTTAAAATGAGCACAGTGGTGGTGAGGGGAGTCTGGTTAAATGGGGGGCTGTGCAGTTGTTCTGTGCCACAGAGACCTACAGTCAGTTGTGTCTCACTGAGAAACAGCAGAGTGGAGCACACCCTGGATGCAGGAGCTGCATCAAGCTGGATCAGGGTTTGTGTGATTACGTTGGTTTCTTTATTGCTGTCCTTGGAAGTGTTCTCAGCTGTTGTGCTGCTTCCTGGTCTGCGATGTGTAGAGAGTGAGGGAGGTGGGGACTTCCAGTCCTAGGACATCCTCACAGAAAAGTGAGAAATTTGGTCTGTCTTGATGCTATGCTTCAGTCATCGGATCCACAAGCCAAGATTCCATCCCTGCCTGTATTGCTGCTCCCACCAGGACCAGTCTTGACTTTTCATCACCCCTGTCTCAGTTGCACTATGCAGTCACTTGAGATTCTGAAGGAAACCTTCTCACAGCAGAGTTAGTTACCCACTCAGGTGCATTTTTCTTCTGCAGAAAGTTGATCTGCCTACCTCTGCTGATTCAGACACTCAGTTTCCTATTTGTCAAGAAAAATACAGTTACAGTCATCATCTCCCCACAGAAAGGGGGAAAGAGGTTTGGACAAAGGCAGGCCCTGTGAAATTACCCCTTCTGGCATACATCTGAGATGCACAGAGTCTGCTCCCTGTTTTGGCTACCCAGAAGGTGTCTTAGAGGTCACTTAAACTTGAGTATTCAAGGAATCAGATAGGTTTGTGATAGGTTTGGGTTGGGGAGATGTAATTTCTGAGTGGTGGCTCAGGTGAGGATCCAGGACCCCTGGAAGGCTTTCAGTGCTGGCAGTATGCCCCGAGCCAGGGCTGAGCAACTTCTCTGGGCCTGTTTGCAGATGGTACTTGAGTGGTGCCAAACCTGACAGACTCTAGGAGCTCCTGTCCTCGATGTGCTGCAAGCCATTTCATGATGAAATGAATCAGAGAGCAGCTGAGGATGATGGCCTGGAAGGTTGCACCATGATCCAGTGAAGTCTCTGGCTTTCCTTATAGCATGGCAGGTCCCTGAGAGCCCAAGCCTCTCCTGGGCAGCCTGGCAGGACCAACCTGTTGCTGGTGCCTGTTGCAGGATAGGTCAGTCCTACATATGCAGGAAGCACGTTTGTCTTTAATCCTATAATTGAGAGTTTGAGTAACAACTTGCCTGTAAAGATCAAAAGCTGAGGTACAGGCTCCTTCCTGCTTGGTTCCAGACATGGTTGGGAAGATTTCAGCTTCCCTGTGCACAGGTGCCTCCTTTTATCTGAGCAGCTCTGCAGGGAAGGTGTAGAGCTGCCTGCTCCCCAAAAGCCCCCTGTCCAGAGGGCCATATCCTGGCTTGGCTGAGTGTCGTTTGCAGCCTTACTGGAGGGACAGATGACAGCAATGCCCCTGCCTGCATGAGGATGGGGACACACCTAGTCCCTGGGGAAGATTGCCATTTATGTGCAATAAGGCCAGCTGAAGCAGATGATGGGACTGCAGAAAGCCTTGGTGGTCATTTAGCATGCTACCAAACAAAGCTGCAGGATGTGGAGGGCTGCTCCATTGTGCAGGGAACAAAGCTAAGCTATTTGCTGGCCTGCGACAGGCCCTGGTGATGGAAGGAAATGCCATCGAGATTGAGAGTCATTTCTGCTCATCCCTGGAGTCCTTGCCAAGAATGGACTGGGACCATATGAGAGGTAGTGGGGCTGCTGTCCTGTGTGCTTTGCAGCCCTGATGTCTCCTCACAGTAATTGCATGCAGATCTGCAAAGTTTCAAAGAAATCAAGGAAGTCTCTTTTCCCTCTCTCCCATCTGTGCTTGGAAATGAGCACTCCAGCCTTAGATACGGCCTCCACAGGGCATCTGCCTTTCTGACTGGTTACTGTAAAGTCCAGGCAGGCCTGTTGGATGTCCCTCCTGCACATTGCTCTCAGCACCTCTTGGACAGCCCCGTGTGCCTTTAGAGCTCAGCTTTTCCCATCACTGAGCAAAAGGCAGCCAGCATGCAGTCTTCAGTGAGGATCACCATTGACCTCCACAGCCAGCGGGGTGAGATGTGCCCTTGCTTAGCCCAGACGGATGGCCAAACCTTGTTCTGGGCAGAGCTGGAAGGGACTGGTGTTGGTTTGCGTACAGCTGGAGGGGGCAGCTCAAAATCTCACAGCAGAATAGGCCATCTGTCACTGCTGTGCAGATCTGCTGGGCTCTGCTGCACTTGGAGATTCACCTCGCCTTGAAATGCTTCTATCTCCAGGGAATAGAAGAACCTCTGCATCAAGGATAAATGTGGATTCCCACCAGAATCTGTCATGTTCCTGCCTCTGCACACCCCTCCTGGCTGCCAGCAGTGGGCAAGTCTAGAGCATAAGGCCTGGGTTGAGAGAGGCAGATCAGGGGCCTGTTGCTGCTTCAGGCAGGGCAATGGCAGGAAAGGGGGCTGCTACTCTTTGGATTGTCCCATGCTGCAGTTGTGTGGTGCTGAGAAGCGTTTTCCCTGAGCAGCTGCTGGTGTTTCTGAAGCAGCTCCTTGCTCTGCATGAGTAATGGGGCTGGCTGCATGCACGCCGTGCAGCTGCAGCTCAAAAGAGAATATGGATGGCTGTGGGAGCTCCTGTGGAATCTGTCCCTAGAGTGACTCTGCTGAGGCTGCAGCCTGTGCTGGCATTCATCTCTCCTACAAACAGCAGCGTTTGGCTGTCATAGCCATCCCCATCAAGGGACTGAGCATCACGTGAATGAAATACCTTCTGCCCTGCCTGTCTCTGTCACCAACAGAGTGAGCCTGGCACCCAGTCTGTTTGACCATCATGTCTGTGGTGGGATGCGATGTCTGCTTGTATAAAGCTTGGATAGATTTTCTTGATGTCTAAATCTGCATAAAAGTAAGTGATTTAAGTTCTCTGAGTGAAGGTTGCTGCAGTGAGGCTGCTCAGGAAATGGAAAATGGAGTAATTTTGTTCCTGGCACTAAGCATGAGAGTTGTTTTTCTGCAGATACACAAGGCCGACAGGTTAAGTGCTAGAGATAGTCTGGCTCACTTCAGGGCATCCAGTGGTGTTTTTGCACATCCACTGATGGTGGGCAGTTGGCAGAAGGTGCCAGGCAGCCCTTTCCAGGGTGTTTTCCTCACCTTGTGTGTGATTTCAACAAATAACCCTGTGTGTTCACTGATGAGCATTAAAGTTCCCTGGACAGGCCTACAGCAGCTGGTCACATCTTATTTACTCTATCATGAAATCTTACCATCTCTGCTTTATAGAGAAAATGATGACTTATGAGCCTAAGTCAGATGTTTGCCTTTCTTCTGCTTTTGATTGATGACAGGTCTTGGTGCTGAGCCCCATTCCTTCCATGGTGATAAGGCACTCACTCTTCCCTTGTATTTGTCCCACTGAACTACATTTTGTCCCACTTCTCATTGATTGATGCAGCAGAACTGTTTTAGCAAGGCCAGCATATGCACCACTGCTAGAGTTAAGCCCCATGAAGCTGCTTCCAGCATTCCTGGAGTATTAGAAATAAACTGCTGAGCTCAGTATTTGACTAACCAGCACAAGCATGTAGTGCAGTGGCAAGTAGAGCCAGGCAGGCAGGCAGAACACAGCACGCCACACAAGCTGCCAGCAGGCACAGAAAATAGACAAGCTGCATGGTTTCAGATTCCTCATTGATGCAAGGATGGGTCAGAGCATTTAGGGTGATCCACAGAGCCTGGCTGTGGCTTCTGTGGGCTATCAGTTCCAGGAAAACAGTGTAGGGAGCAGCAGTCCCATTACGTGCAGCTTACTGGTGCCCCTTGACCTTGTCCTGCTTGACAGTGGTGAAAGTGGCCGGGCAAAGGAGGAGGGAGAGTTCCAGGTTTTATACTGAGCAGGGCCACACTGAGGTGTGAATTCCTGCAGTCTTAGCAGCAGCTTTCCCTGGGCCCCCCTGTGTGGAGAGGACAAACGTGCCCAGCAGTGTGGGCGCCAGCTCACAGGGACCTGGCGGGGAGGTGGGGCTGGGGCAGAGCAGCCAGCACAGCTGAAGCCCTTTGCATAAGGAGCTGTTTGTTTTGCTGAATTGTTAGGCCCCATTGACAATACCACCCCCCCTACTCTCCACACTCAAGGAGCTGTGGTGGCCAGACACTGATCCTTTCTCTTGTCTTCAGGCACCGAATTAGGGTTATTCCTAGCACTGACTCCCTCTGACTGGCTTTTGCTTTTTGTTCTCTATGCTCTGCAGGCGTACGAGTGGGCCTTGGAAGGGATGAGACACCTTGCCTGTATCAGCATGGAGGACTGCAGCTCCGCCGAGCACTGTGCAGATGTGATCAAGTGCCTGGAGAGTTACAGGGGCCAGCACCCAGACATCAGTGCTGCCCGGTTCCAGGAGATGAGGGAGCTGGCCTGTGAGCTGAAGAGTGACAAGGGGCTCAAGCAGTGGAGGTTTGCGTGGTCTAAATGCCAGGAGACCAAGATGGTTTTTGAAAGGAAACTAGAAACAGCCTTGAGAACAAGGAAGTCTCTGCTGTCAGACTGCAACCCAGCTGTTGGGGAGCAGCCACAGGCTGGCACTGAGACTGGCGCTCTGTCCCACCGGAGGCACTCTGAGGGGACCACCTCCAGGTCCCACTGGGACAGGACTCAGAGCACATCCCACGGCTACAGCAGAACCAACAGCTCTCCGGAGTGGACTAAGGAGAAAGCTCTCTCATCCTCCCTGAGCTGCCCTGGTGATGTCGATGCTGGGGAAGTATTTGCCTGCCAAGCTGCTCTCAGCCCTGGTCCTCACTCAAGCAGAATCTCTTTCGCCAGCAGGGCTTGTAAGTCTCCAGCGCTGCCTGAAGAAAAGCCAAACCTGGAGAGCATATCAGAATCCCCAGAGGTGAAGCAATCTTATACATCCACTCCAGTCCCTGGGAAGCTGCCTCCCAGGAAGGTCCTCCGGAAGGCCCAGAGCTTTGACCTGCCTTGTGGTGAGAGCCTGTGGTCAAGCTGCCAGAGGAGCGAGCCGGCCAGATATGGCAACACCGGCGTCTTCATTAAGGGGCTGGAGGTGAGCAGCACTGAGCTGGTGGACAGGACGTTCGCACTGCGGCAGCCAGCTGTGACCAGCTGGGCTGCAGACTGCCTGCTGGAGGGACCCAGGGGATGCCTCTCTGGGTCAGAAGCCAAGAGCTGGGGCAGGTAAGTGTCTGTGACATTTGGTGTTCCATTTCTCAGGGTGGTGAAAAGGCAGCCAGCAGAGATTAGAGGAGCTCTGTAAGTGCTGGTTACTTTGGCACTGGTTACAGGACAGATAGATGGAGATGTAGCTCCAGCTTCCCTGCATATGTGTGTTTGGTGCTGAGCAAGCCCACAGGGATGTCCCCACGTAATCTGGCACCTTCCTTGGTGGGGAGACAGATAAATGGTATTTGTGGCTCTTCCTTCACAGTGTGATTTCTCTAGGAGGGCAAAGTTCAGTTCCCAGACAGGAGAGGGAGTTTCTGAACATTGCTAGCTTTAGAGGATGTGGGATTACAGGAACAGTAATCAGTGTCCTAACAAAGCCAGGAGTACAGGTGTAGTGGGAGAGCAGAAGCACAGGGCATTGTCCCCCATTCTTTTGAGAGTGCTGTACCCAGACTGGTTGGAAGGCACTTCCAGCACCTTGTGACAGCAGCTTCACAGGTAAGAGGGTGTTTGTATTTGTGCTTTGGAGCTGAAATCTCTGGGTGTCCAACAGCTGGCATTTGTGCTGTTTTCCTTCTCTATCCTTGAGAATCTCAATTTTGTTGTCATACTACAGTGTGTGCCTAGACTTTGGAGAGCCCAGGGATATGAGCTGTTCTTGACACAGGGTCTCTAGGCAGGTCTTTCAGTTGTTCTCACTGGAAAAAGATTAAAATAAAAGTAAAATATTAATGGCAGAGATGAGAAAAAAGTGCTGGATGCTGGGGGACCATGGTTACTACTCTTGAGTGAAATGGCTGAGGACAGTGAAATCTTCCAGAAGGGGGCTCCGATATCCCTGGGAGACCCAGAAAAGCTCATGGCAGGGAATGTGCACCAGCAGATAGCAGTGTGACCACTTTGCTTCCCAAGAGAGCAATGCAGCAGGCCTCATGTGTCCATAGGTGCTGAGACAGTCCCACTGCTCTGTACTCTGAACAGCCAGAGGAGTTGACTTAAGGGGAACTGGAAAGGCAGGGAAGGCAGGGATATGTTTGAGTAGTTATGTTTGGTGCTACACTGCCTCACAGTGGAAACCTTGAGTACCTAAGAGGCATCCTTTGAGATATGTGAGAACTACACCTTCTAGGAACTGCTGTTCACTGATGAATTGCACACTTCAGTTTTACTCTCTCACTTTTACTAGGACAAGCCCAACAGCACCTAGGCCTAGAGCTGTTAACCCTCTCCCATTGTCAGCATTGCTCCCCACATTCTCCAGTCATCAGGCCGACTTCTCACAGAAGTTACTCCTCACAGCAGTTACTTCTGCTGTCACTGTTGTTTCGGGAGAGCAGCCCATTGTGTCCAGAGCAGGGGCTAGGTGGGCCCAGTGGCATGTGTCCTCCTGAGTTTAGGTCAGGATCACAGCTAGCCTTGGGCACTCCCTTCCTGAATCCTTAGAATCACAGAATATCCTGAGCTGAAAGGGAGACCCAAAAGGATAATTGATCCAACTTCTGACTGCATTGGACTACCCCAAGAACCACACCCTGTGCTTGAGAGCCTTGCCCAAATGCTTCTTGAGCTCTGGCAGGCTCTGACAGGTCAGCTCATGACCGCTTCTTTGGGGAGCCTGTTTCAGTGCCTAACCACCCTCTCTCTGGGTGAAGGACCTTTTCCTAATAGCCTCAGCCTAAACCTCCCCTGACACAGCTTCATGCTGTTCCCTTGTGTCCTGTCAGTGCGCAGGGTCGGAGCTATCATGGACAGTTGCGTATCTGAGCTTGGACTGTGCTAGGGATCATCTCATTTCCATGTTGGGTGTTGGAGAGAGCTTCTGTAGTGACAGCTCAGTGCTGTGCAGGCACTCTGGCTGCAGCCTGGGTCCCTTCAAGGCTGAGTGTTTCCTGTTGCAGCAAACTGCGGCACATCATCGATGAGATGGTAACCACGGAGCGGGAGTACGTGCGGTCACTTCGCTACATCATTGACAGCTACTTCCCTGAGATGGAGCGCCTCGACCTCCCCCAGGACCTGCGTGGGAAGCGCAGCGTCATTTTTGGAAACCTGGAGAAACTCTATGACTTCCACAGCCAGTACTTCCTGCGAGAGCTTGAGAGCTGCTGCAACCACCCTCTGAGGGTCAGCCACTGCTTCCTGAGACACGTAAGGCATCAGCACCTTGCCCCTGGGGTTGGGCTCTTCCAAACATGATCTTGGTTTCTGTGCCTTTCTTGTTGTGCTTTGCCAAGAGACACTGCCAGGGAAGCAAAATGTCTGCTCCTTAAAGCCCATCTGTTTCTGCAGGGACAGCCCTTACCTATTTTCTGTCTGTGGTGTCAGTGGGAATGACTAAAGTGAGCAGAGAGGTACAGACCAAATCTGGGTGAAAAGTGCTGCTGGGCAGAAGCATGGGGACACAGGTCTTAAGGTCAGCTGCCCCATACATTTTGCTGCTACCTGGTGTGAATGGTACCAGGTGACTGTTGGGGTCTGGAAGGGGCTCGGGATAGCAGAATGATGAATCAAAAAGTCCTAGCTACCCTGGGAGTAGGAAGACAAGACCATTCCCTGCCTCTTAATGAGCTTGAAACAAAGTGATTCCTGATATCAGAGAAGCTCTGGTGCAGCGTGGGAGAGACAGAAGTACTAGAGTAACCTACCAGGGTCATGGCTGTCACCGTGTCGTGGGTGCATGAGTCTCACATGAGAATGGATCTCTTCTGCAGAAAGACCAATTTGGAATGTATGCGCTGTATAGCAAGAATAAGCCGAAGTCAGACTCGCTGCTGGCCAGCCATGGGAATACCTTCTTCAAGGTAAGTTCCACTGCCTGTATCCGGGTTGCTCACTGTGTTTGGTCACTGATCTGTTCAAGCAAAGCCAACTTACATGCCTAAGGCAGGCTCAGTGCTGCCTCTGCTTCCCTGGCACAACTCTCTGCACCTGTATGGAAGGGACAGGGCAGAGGTGCAGTGAGGGCTTGCGAAAGGAACCCACTACACAGCAGCGTTGGTCCTGTGGCCTTGCATTTCCCCAAGGGTACTCATTTTCCCTGAGTACCCCAGTCAAGAGGTGTCAGTGCTAGTGCCTGGGGACACAGGGTGCTCCTTGGGAAGCTGCTGCCTTCACTCTGCTGCATTTCTCAGTTCAAACAGGTGCAGATGGGGGATAAGATGGACCTGGCCTCCTACCTGCTGAAACCCATCCAGCGGATGAGCAAATACGCCCTGCTCCTGAAGGACCTGATCAAGGAGTGCAGTGAGGCACAAGAGCAGGAGCTGGGCCATCTCCGTGCTGCTGAGGAGATGGTGAAGTTTCAGCTCCGGCATGGAAATGACCTGCTGGCCATGGATGCCATCCGTGACTGTGACGTACGTTCCAGTGTCTTCCCTGCCCAGGGGAATAGAGCCACACTTCTTTCCCTTCTCTAGACTTAGGGCCTTTGGATTGTACAGTGAGCCTTCCCTCAGGTTCCCCCAGTGATCAGAGTGCTGTCTGCCAGTACAGCATAGCAGGACTGCTGAGGTGTGGGGCAAGGGAACAGTGGGGGCCTGGAGGGCTCCCTCATTTCCTAGGACAGGCAGCCTCTCCTGAGCTTGGAGCCAGTTGTTTCAGCCTGATGTGCTCCCCAGCAATGCCATGCAGCCCGACTTCTTTGAGAACCCTCTTAAGATGTCAGGTAGCTGTCACTTCTTCACCACCTGGGCTACAGCCATATTGGGACCCTGTTCTCCAAGTCCAGATGTAGGGCTGCCTGGATTATACTGGTGGAGTCTTAGGATGTCCTCTGTGTCCAGGTAAACCTGAAGGAGCAGGGGCAGCTGGTGCGGCAGGACGAGTTCACCATCTGGCTGGGCCGCAGGAAGTGCCAGCGACACGTCTTCCTCTTTGAGGACCTCATCCTCTTCAGCAAGCCCAAGAGGATTGAGGGTGGCTTTGATGTGTATATCTACAAGCGCTCCTTCAAGGTAAAGGCAGCCCTGCAGCTCACTCTTGTGTGGGAGGTGTCTGTGGCTGTTTTCCCCATGGCACATGCCTTTGAAATGGGAAGCAGGAGCACCTTCAGCAGAAGAGCTGCTCCCACCACTTCTAAGGCTCCTCCAAACCATACAGTGAAGCCAGAAGGCAATACTTCACTCATTTATGCCTAGATCCTCTCTGTGCTGTGAGATGTGGAGCCAGCATTTTCTGAGGGTCGTGGAGTATGGGGGAAAGGCAGTGTGTACGTGGCAGGGAAATGGTGATAATTCTGGATGAAGCACTGGGAATTGTCTGAGCTGTCTGTGCTCAGCTGTGTCCAGGACATACCTGCTGCTTTCCAGACCCTCAGGCTCCTTCCTGTTAGGTCTGCCAAGCTGATGATAGCTCTAGCACGAGTTTCAAGCAGTTTACTCCTTTTGCTCCTGGTGCAGTCTGGTTTATGCTTTGCTTTTCCTCTTCCTCACAGACTGCAGACATTGGCCTAACAGAGAACTCCGGAGACAGTGGCCTGCGCTTTGAGATCTGGTTCCGAAGGCGGAAGTCCAGTGACACCTACATCCTCCAGGCCAGCTCAGCTGAGACTAAGCAGGCCTGGACTAGTGACATTGCCAAGATCCTGTGGCAGCAGGCAGCCCGCAATAAAGGTGTGATTCCTTCCTGGAATTCCTTCTGTGCCGCAAAAGGTGCGGGAGCCCTGTTCAGCTCATGCTGTCCTGAGTAGGTTTGGATCCTGTTACCAGGCAGCTCTGTGCAGCAAGCAGCTGTGTGCCAGCATGCAGCCTCAGGAGCATGTGCTGAGCTTGGCTGGGCATGTCCCTTCCCTGCCCCTCATCCCCAGGGATCTCAGCTGGTCCAAGCTCTGTATGACTGTAGACACCCATGAGAAAAACAGACCTACGCTCAGGGTTCCCTGTCCTGTGAGCACAGGCTGTGCCTCTGAAGGACTTGCTGGTCTCCCTGTGATCTAGGCCACTACTGGAGCTCACTACTGAATCATGCTGACCAAGTCCCTCCTGTCCCCCACAGGCTTCCCGCTTGGCAGGACTCTAGGGTGGCATGGCACTGAGCTACTTGGCCAGAGTAGGGCATGTTTGCTTGTTCCTGGAGAGTCCACAGTGCTGGGGAGGGGAGCAAGGGGAGAAGAGATCTAATCTCAGCAGTTCAGAAGCAGCCCAGCCCAGGAGTGCTCTAACCTGTGGCTGGATAATACCTCTGGGGAGGGGTAGATTGGGTCAGCCTCACAATGTGGCTGTGGGTCTCTTCCTCTCCAGAAATCCGTATGCAGGAGATGGTCTCCATGGGTGTGGGTAACAAGCCATTCCTGGATATCAAACCCAGTGAGGCAGCTATTAATGACCGTGCTATTGATTACATCATGAAAGGCAGAGGTAGGTACTAGCTGTGCCTTCCCCCTTGATCTATGTGAATGAGGCAGGACTGGTTCTCGGAGGGTTTTTTTATGTTTTCTGGCAGGTGCCAGGACCAGAGCCTCAATTGCAGTGTCTCTGTTTGACCATTCCAATCCTTTCAAGAGGACACAGACACAGCTCTCCACCGGCAGCACCCCCACGGTCTACACCCCTTCCTCCTCCTCCTCCCTGCTGGGGCCCCTCAACCTCCACATGTACCTGGACCAGGCTTTGCTGCCAGGAGTCCTGGCCCAAAGACGCCCCTTTGACACTGGCACTTTCCTCGAGGAGGATGAGCTGGAGCACGAGACGAGCAGCCAGCCCTCAATGAGTACGTATGGCCCCGCTGCTCTGCAGCACCTGGGATGTGTGGGCTCATCCCTGCACTGTGTTCTGTGCTGTGTGGTCAGACCAGGCTTGCTGGGGTTATGGCAGTCCCTCTCCTACCAGACCAAGGCATGAGGGTCCTGCCCTTCCATGCCACCTCTGTCTCAGGTTCCATGAGGAGAGTTAACTCAAATCCAGGGATTATAAAGTACCTGCTGAGCTGCAGCCATATCCATGGCAGTCTTGGTGCTGTGTACTGGTGCTGCTGTGATCTTTTCTTGGGTCCCTGCCCCTCTGGTATGAAGTGCTCTGTCCCTTGCCCTCACCAGCCTGGCCCTGTGACCCTTTGCCTTCCCTTGTGTGAACTTCATTAGCCACCCCATACCAATCACCAGCATCATTATAACTCTGCTTCCTTGTGTTGATTTGTTGTCTGTGGCCTTAAAGAGGCCCAGACAGGAGTGTGGCTGATCTGTGGGCTTGTGTGGCCGGTGCCTTTGCAGACAGGTACATTATCAAGTGTATGTGGCATGAGTTATATGCACCCCAAAGTCATGGTTACCAGACTGACCCTCCTCTCTTTCCCCAGCAACAGAGAGCTCAGAGTCCTCGCACTGCATGTCAGCCACTGGCTCCAGCGGCTCCGACAGTGGCTGTGTCTCCAACGTGCCACAAGAGAGCTTCTGTGAAGACGTGGGCTCAGCTCCCTACATGCCTGTAGGCCCACAGCACAGCTCTGCCATGGAGGGCAGACCCAGGTTCACAAACAGCCAGTACATTTCTGCAGTAAGTGCAAGCAGCCAAAACACTTTCTTCACTTTGCCTGCTCCTGCAACTGCCTCCCCAGTTCAAGCCACTGCCTCTCCCAGGGTGACCGAAGATGCTGCTTTTGGGTTTGGGGTGACTGTGGGGAAGTGACATTTCCTTTTGCAGGGGCTTGCCCCCTCTGGGGCAGGTGAGAGCCCCTCTGGTGCAGGAGCCACCCCTGCAGTGGCCAAGATCCTTGAGGAGATGAGCTAGAAAGGACCTGCAGTGCTGGAGGCTGCACAAGGAGGAGATGGTGCACAAACAGGAGCTATAATGCTCCCATGGGCTGGGGTACATATATAACCTCCTGGAATGGCTGGACCTCTGCTGCAAATGCTGCCAAGCTCCTTTTCTGGGAGATGTGGGGCTTTTTTGGGGAATGATGAGATGGAGGAGTGGGAGCCTGTTGCTCTGAGATGTCAGTGTGTTCTTGAGAGTTCTCAGCTGCTTCCCTTCCCACTAGATCCTGTCCTGAAGCTGTTGTCCTCTAACCCCGTACTAACACTGGCTTCTCTCTTCTGCAGAAAGCAGGCCAGGTCACCATAAGTCCCTCAAGAATAGTGTGAGCCCCTCGACCCCGCCTCAGGAAGTGGAGTTGTTGTAAGTAGCCCCTGCAGGGGATTTTCCAGCAGTTCTGAGTGCTGGTCAGGTTTGTCAGTAGCTCTGAGTCAGGGGAACCTCACCCTCAGCTCCACTGTGAGTTTTCCCCATGCATTCCTGACTGGTGTCTGAGGCTCTGATTCATGTGGTTACAGAGGAGCAGCTCCCATGGAGCCACACTCTGAACAGCTGCTCTGATGCTTTCTGCCTTGCAGAAGCAAAACAAGCAAAGTCACGTTCAGGTAGTAGAGGCTTAGCCACCTTTGAGTGTTCAGATGAGCTGCTTTCTTTTGAATGCTGTCCACCTGTCTAACCACTAATTTCTTGTGGCTGTTTGCCAAAATCCTGCTCTTAGTCCCTCTGAACTGCCTTGGGGAACCACAGTAAGCTCCCCAAGGTGGATTTATCCCAGTTTTCTTTGAACCTCCAAAGGAAACGGTACTTCACCAGGCAGAGGAACCTGCTAGGTTATGGTTAGGATGTCCTGAGGGAGCTGCCAGTTGTTGCTCCTGTATTTAGTGATTTTGGGAGGATGCCTTGTCTGCGAGGAAGTCACTGTTGATCCAAGGAGGGTGAACCCTGACAGGACTTGCAGCCAGGCACGGCTTCTGCTCATGGCTGGCAGCCCTTGATGTGCCATGTCAGGACCCACTCAAGCCAGCCTGCTCCTGACTCAGCCTTTTCCTCTCTGTTCTTAGGGCTTGAATGGTCAAGGCCCAGGATGATGAATGGCACTGTGGGGTGTGACACCACACAGGCCCATGGCTCCTGACCTGCAGGTGCAGGAGTTCAGAACCAGCCAAGGTTCAAATTTAAGATCCTGGGCTCCTTCTGGAGGGTCACAGATAAGACTTTTGAAGTGGCCACAGAAGCAGTAGGGACAGCAACAAAGCCTGTGGGCGAGTCCTGAAGCACAGAGGCAGATCTCCGTAGGGGAGAAGAGCTGTGCTTCTGCAAGGCTCTTGCACTAAAACATTCTTTCCCCTCCAAAATTTACCTCTGACAAACTGGATTTCAAGTGTTTTGCAAAGTCACTGCTGGCCAGGACAGAGGGACCTGTGGGATCCTGCCATGTCACGGGAGTGCAGCTGGTCTAACCCATTGCACGGTGCTGTGTTGCAGGTTTGATTACCATTTCAAACTCACTGAAGACCCCAGGCCTCTGACCAGCAGAAGGAGACAGTCTTCATCCATGAAGATTTTTTTTACCCTTTATCAGGCTCTTTCAAACAGCCCAAAACCTGACCTCTGCCTGAGGCAAAGTCCCAGGAAGGCATCTGTCAACTACATGTATTAGCTTTGGTGTTGGATGGGACCGTGGGCATTTAGGACTCATTAGCCCTATATTTATAAGTCATAAGTAACATAACAGTTTGGAGGAATAAAAATGTATTATTTTTAAAGCTATGAGTTGTACAGATCTTTATTACAAGTGACTCTGTTACTATTTGTTGTGTAAGCTGCACATTTTATAAAGTTTTTGGAAGGGCATGAAGAGAAATTGAGGTATTTAAAAAAAAAGTAGTATAACTTTCTGTTTCAGGGTTATATTGACCTGAAGCTCAAGATTTAATGTCCTTCCTTATGTTCTAAATATGTCTATTGTAGGCAATAATTTATTTCCTTGGCTTAATACTTTCATTCTAATAAAAGCAATTTCATTGTTATAAGTTGTTCTTCAGATAGTTCTTCCAGTGCCTTGGGTGCTGAGCTAATCTCTCTCATAACCATCTGTCAGCTCTGCCACTCTGCCTGTGCCACCTCTGCTCTGACTGGCAGCTCCACCTGAAAATCCTCAGTGCATTCACAGAGGAGGGGGAGAGGCCCAGGCACAGATCCCCTGGTGGGGAGGCTGACACAGAGGGAGGCTTTGGAGCAGCCTGCAGAGGTGTCAGGAGGTGTGAGGAAGAGGGAGCCGTCTGGTGCAGCTCAGGAGGCACTGATGTTCCTGGCTCTTGCTTCAGCCACTTGCCCCTGTACTGTATATAAAACACTTGTTTATTTTTAATAAGCTGGATTTTTTAAACCTTGTTCTTTTTTTCAGATAGCAAAGAAAATACAGTTAGACACCTTTGTATAAAATTGTGTGGGAAACAGTTATACAGGGAATATTTTACAAGTTACTATTTTGAGGTAATTGCTGGGTAAATGCAAGGTTTTGGGCTGTCAAGACAGCAGTAGCTCATGTCACAAGAAGAAGAAAACTTACTAATGCAACAAGAGGAACATGAAACTTCTGGAATTTCTCAGTTTCAAAGGTTTCTAAATTGCTGGAAAATCCTTTAGTATTGTTTACCTGACACTCTTTTTTCAGGGTTTGATTTGTCTAATAAAGGTTATGTTCTTTATATGAATCTTACTTGCACTGTGTTATTATTTCAGCATGGGAACCTGGATGCAGAAGGAGACAGGGAGTGCTGAGAGGGGCAGTTGTCCCTGGGGTGTCTAAATACCCCCTCAGAGTACTGGGGACAGCTCGAAGTAACATTTCTCTGACTAAACCTAACCCAGCAGGTTGTTGGGGTGAGGCTGATGGTGCCTGTCATTTTAAACACTGAAAAATACACAAACAAATTTTCCCCCAATTCCATATCTGGCACCCAAACAATAAGAAAAAAATGTTTGGTTTTATTGGCATAAGTAGAAATCATTCCATTGCCAACTTTGACTTCCACAGAGTCTGAGCTGCTGTCAGGAATCCCCAATTAAACAATGCATTTTGGGGAGGGTTTAACCAAAATAAGTGAGCTCCTAAACCAGAGGTGTTTGCCTGAAATCTTTGTCAGATTTGGAATTTTCAATACCTTTTCCAGCTATTGCCTTTCTACAGGTTAAGTGTCCTTTCTTTTTTTCCTCCCCCTTTAACTAACCAGGGGTTGATAAAGTCTGATACTGAAAAGCAGGAGTCCTGCTCTGCTCTGTGACATTCATGACACATCCCATGGAAAGCTCATCATGGCATTTTCCATAGGGAGTCCCCTAAAGGTGGTAGATGGGTTCAGTGGACTGTTGGGAAATTCTCCCTTCCCAGGAACACCATTATCTCTGCTTATAATGGGCATTGTGCATGGACTACCCAGTTTGTACTCCCAGGCATAGCTTGGCCATTCAGGTGTCAGAATTATAAAATCCTGGAATGGGTTGGAGGAAACCTTAAAGACCCTCTCATTCAACCCCACTGCCATGGGCAGTGACACCTTCCACTAGACCAGCTCCCTCCAAGCCCTGTCCAGCCTGACACTTGCAGGAAATGCAGGAATTCTGATTTGGTGGAATGTGGAATATTCACAGGACACTGATGTTTTAACCCATCTCAGTTTCTGATGATTGATAAATTTTACAGCCCTAATAGATTGCTGTGCCTGTGAAGGGGGAGTGCCCTCTCCTCTGAGCTTCCCGAGTTCTCCTGACCACTGCAGTTTTGGAAAGCATTTTTCAGCCTTAGAGCAGGGACACCAGCAGAGGGGGCAGATGGAATATTTTTCAGCTGGACTAATCTGACTTTGCTGATCCCGCCCTAAAAAAACCCCACAAAAATCTGAAGAGAGGTGCAATTTTCCTTTTTGTTACAGATGTGCAGACACTGCACAGATGTGTGAATACAGACTGGGTTGTGTTGGAAAGGGCTTTAAAAATCACTATATTCCAACCCTCTGCCATGGACAGCAACACCAACCTAAATAGATGGGGTTGCTCCAAGCCTGGTCCAGCTTGGCCTCGAACACTCCCAGGGATGGGGATGCAAGGATCCTGGTTCAGTGGGATCCTGGTTCAGTGGGATCCTGGTTCCGTGGGATCCTGGTTCCGTGGGATCCTGGTTCCGTGGGATCCTGGTTCCGTGGGATGTGTTCCTGGCCATACCTCAACAGCTCCACGGCAAGTCTGATAGTGCACCTGTTTGTTAGTGCAGTAATAGACTGAGTATTGCTGCTCTTCCTCTCCCAGCCTTTGGAGAGGGAACATCTTTAAACACTGCCTAAAAAGAAAAAAAAAGGATGATGTTAAATGCAAAATGTTAATATTTGATGTTAGAAATACAAAGCAGTGTAACATTTTTGAGACAATTCCATTTCAAAAAAAATGAAAATCAGATGAAACTCAGAGTTTAGATAAAACTTGGAGAAAATGCGGATATTAATGTTTGAAAATTAACATTTCATCCAGCCAGGATGTACAGATTCACCCTTCACTGGCACAAGACAAAATTACAGTGTAATTTAAATAAAAAATACCTGTAGCTGTATAGCAAATTAAATCTTTGTCAGAGATACCCATTTAGTATTTTCATTTATGCTGGTACAGAGTAGGAAAAGAACAAGAACTATCACTTTCCTGTTGCACATGACAGTAAATTCAGGGGTGTCCCAATAAAATGAATTTATTTCAGGCCAGCTGAACCTCCTCACGGAGCAGTGGAAAGGGCAACATCACTTTTTCCAGATGAAAACATTTGTATTCAATAGGATGGGACAGTATAAAACTGTCCTCAAACACAACAGCTGCTTTCTTTAACTGTAGTTAATTAAAAACAAAACCATTAAATGAGCTCTTACAGAAAGGTCAAGCATGAAATTTGGAAGTTTCTGTTCTCATCAACCAGTTGAATGTGACAATTATTTGTTTGGATACTTATCAGGAGCGTTGATAAAGTTAAGTTTAACACAAACTCTGTGACATCCTTCTGCAAACAATATTATGTAAGAATGAAAAAAAAATAGAAAAACAACCCAGAAAATTCCCCTTTGCCTGCAAGAAAGGCTTGAGCTGCAAAATTAATGCTCATACAATAAATTCAACAGAGCTGAGCAAAGGTAACTTTGAGGTCTGTGTGTAAAAATGAAGGCGCCTAAACACAAAACTAGTTAGTCAATGAATTATTTCTGATTATCAGACTTACCCTGTGCAGGAGCTTCTTTCCACAACAGATTCATGAAACAATGACTTTACTTTTGGGAATTGAGAAACCAGGAACTGACATTAAAAGGAATTAACTCTTCTTCTGCAAATCCCACAATGGTTCCTCCACACAGAAAACATTGAGGGGCAAGAACAAACCTGTAAATTCTAGAACAACCTGATGCCTGGAATGTTTTTAGGCTCTGTCTCATACAAATGGCCACAGAAATGGGAGTCAAAAGCACGTCTGGAAAAGGGAGGGTGGGTAGGGGAGTAGAATCCTCTCTAAATGGATGCAAGAATTAAAATCAGCAGCTTCCAGAGACAGCTCATAGCTCACACTGCACCGGTAATCAAAGATGATGTGGGGAACAGGACTTTTTCATAGATTTGGCAACTTCTTATTGGTGATAATGCAAGAAAGATGAAAAATTTTAAGAAGAAAAACTGGATAGTAAAAACCTGGTATTTCTGAGGCTCAATCCAATTTTAGGGGCAGTAGAAGAAAGACAGCACCACCAAAACCCCCTCATAGCACCATAGCTCCAAGGAAAGTACTCCCAGACATTCCTGAGGGAACTCAGGCAGCTCAGGCTGCTGCTGGATGGGCATCAGTGCCCAGCCAGGAGCTCCCCCCTGCACAAAGGGGTCTCACCCCTGCTCCCAGCCATGGCTTGTGCCCCCCTAACCCATCCCATCCCAGGGGCAGGGCAGAAATTTATTTAAAAGCCAATTAACACAATGCTGATGTGACAGATCTCTTTAATTAGATGCTGTTTGTGTCATTTCTCTTAGAACAGGAAACAGGTGAGAAGCAAGACCCAAAGAATAAAAAGAGCCAAGAAAACATGGAAAATGTCAGCTGATAAATTAACTAATCAATTTGATCATGTGGGATTTTTAGTTTGAAAAACCTGAAGAGGACTTTATCTAAAGATAGGAGTGCTCATCAATACTTCATTAATATTTTATTAATATACATTAATATTTTATTATTTGAATTTTAAAACTATTTTTCAAAACTATATTTTTAAGCTTCCCTTGGAGATAAGGTCAGCATTATAAAAAAGAGCTTCAATATGAACACATGCTAACTCCTGTGTTAATTAACTCCACACGTTCTTGTCTACATTTTATATTTGTTAATAATTTATGCTTTAAATAAATTAACATCTAAATAAATCTGCACAATAACAACTGCAATTCTGGGGCTGTGTCACACCTCAGGGATGGATTTACATGTCTTGAACATTTCTCTTAGTTTTACCCATTATCATCTCTGCGTATTACTACTGAACATCTCAGCTGACCTAAAGATCATTTATTTAATTTCTTTATTAATAAGCTTTCCAGACAGTGTTTTGCAGGCTGGTTTTTGTGTTAGATTTATGATTTTGGAGTTGCTGGTGCCTCTTGACATTCTCTGCTGGTCGACTGCAAAAAAACATTAATATAGAAGAGCTGTTGAAAGCTTTAAATGGCAGATCTGATAGGGATGATGGAAGAAGGGCAGCCAGATGGTATTTTAGGATAAGGGGGAAATGTTTTCAGAACAATATTAAAACCTAAAATAAGGATATTTTTATTACCCCATTGATAAATAAGCACTGCATGAACAAATGGCTGGTCACTGTTGTCCTCTCCAGCCTTGTTCTTCTCAAAGCCCCATCTCAGTGGGGTGAGAAACCCTTGCTGGATTTATGAGGGTGGAAGGATGGACCTCAGTGGGCAGGAGCCTCACTGGATTTTGTAATTTACCTTGAAATCTACTGGGTAATATTCCCAAGAGAATGATGATGCACGACTGTCCCAAGACAGGCTAAACCTGCAGCAATAACACGAACAGGAGGATGCTGAGCTTTTCCCTTCTCTGCCCCATACCTCTCTGTTCCTGGCATGCATAAGGCAGGGATAACACTGCAGATGCTGCAGGGAAGTGTTTAAATCCAAAGCAAAAATCTGTTTCCAATTAGGTTAAAAAAATCCATAGAAACTTTTCTGTTTAGAATTGTTTCCTGACATCACCTGAGCTTCCTGCCAAAACTCCAGATTATCTTGGTGTGTTTCAGATTTTACTGCTTGTTAAGGTTTTTTGTTTTGTTTTTTTTTTTTACACACCTATGCCGGAATGCTTGGAAAATGTCTTTTTTTTTTTTACTTTAGAAGTGTATTTGATACAAATACTTCAAAGCAGTGGCATAAGGGTTTGCTTAAACTCACACCAGTTTACTATCACGGACATTCATTGCTTCCGAGGGCTCAGCAGCACCACTGGAAAGGCTCCGAGGGACTTACCAGACATGGGGAAAACTACAAAAGTGATTCATTTCTTGTAACATTTATGACCCTTTGTGATTCTGGGGATTTGGGAGTTGTTTTCTAATGTCTTGTCTCATCCCAAAGGGATTATCTGATTCAGTAGCTGGATGAAAGGCTTTAGGGGAGCCATGTAGCAGCTTCCACCGTACAAGAGATGGATCAGGCTGCTGCTTCCAGTCACTGCATCTCCAGGAATCAAACACCCACACAGAGTAAAGAAAAATGGCAGCATCCTTCAGAGCCTCCTGGGCATCGAGTAAACAGGGGCTGGTTTATAAAGTTCATGAGAATTGATACAGAGCAACCACACATATGTGATGCCAAGGCCAGCTGTGCCCTAGTGGCATTTTCCAGGAGCTTAGAGTCATGGCACAGCAAGAATGGAGTTACTCCAAGGAAGCCAGAGGATCACCGGGTGGATACCTGGGCTGCTGAAGGACCAAAACAAGCTTTTCTACAAACAGAATGTGCAGCCTCTCACAGGCAGCTCTGGGGATTTTCTGCTGTGTGTAACCTCCAGCTGCTGGACCCCGCACTCCCCTTGGTCCCTCAGAGCAGCCCAGCCTGCTAAAAGGATGCTCAGAACAGCAGCCCCTGTAAAGCTCACCCACCCTTCTCCCTGTGTTCCCATTGGATGAGTTGTTTTGGAAAAACGTCCGAGTTGCCAGGTGTTATTTCCAAGAATGGAAGTGAAACAATTGACAGAACCACTGGAGCCCAGGGCTGTTCTGCAGAACAGGCAGAGGAGTGGGCTGGTCACAGGCAGGGACAGCTCAGCTGCCACGGCAGGACGTGGGACCGTGTCCCAGCAGAATTCCTCCAGGCGTGTCTGCTTCTTGTAGTGCCCCCACTGCTGGCAAATGGACGGATTTGGGACACAGCAGAGCTATTTCGGTGACCATTAACACACATTATACCCTTAATGAGGCTGGAACTGGTCACAGACTTCTCAGCCAAGTCATGAAAATGCCAGTTCAGTGAGCGGCACATCAGGAATATTCTGTGTCTGAGGAAACCTTTTTTTTTTTAGAAAAATATCTTATGTCAAAACAAGAGAGAGGAGACTTGGCTTTTGCAATCACAGAGCTCCACTGATGTGCTTCCAGCTATCTTAGTACATGCTATTGATCTCTTGGAACAGTTTCTATCAGTTATTAACAATTGTCAGCAAGCTCTGCATGAAATCTTAAAATGAATCTTGGCTGCAGCTGCAGATCTTGAAATACAGAGATCTGGGCTACAAGCTCAGAGCTCCAAGTACAAATGTTTTAAAATGTGATTTTGAATAAATGGAAATCAGCCTGGAGAAGAGAGGAGGAGACCTTAGAGCACCTTCCAGTCCCTAAAGGGGCTCCAAGAGCGCTGGAGGGAGACTTTGGACAAAGGCATGGAGTGACAGGACAAGGGGGAATGGCTTCCCACTGACAAGGGGAGGATTAGATTGGGCATTAGGAGGAAATTCTTCCTTGTGAGAGTAGGGAGGCCCTGGCAAGGGTTGTCCAGAGCAGCTGTGGCTGTCCCATCCCTGGAAGGGGTCGAGGCTGGGTTGGACAGGGCTTGGAGCAACCTGGGATAGCAGAAAGTGTCCCTGCTCATGGCAGGGGGTTGGAACTAAAGGATCTCTAAGATCCCTTCTAGACCCAGGCATTCTATGGTTCCACGATGAAATTGGTGTATCAGTTTTGGGAAAATGTCCTTGCAGCAGGTGCCCTCTCCCAAATGCCTGCTTATCATTTAATCTTTTTTCTACAACAACCTTGCCCAGGTCTTTACTATCCACAAACCACCCTGCTGCAGCAGCTGACTAAAGACAGCAGCCACACTGTTCCCAAAACACCTCTTCAGCTGAGAAATGCACCGTCATCCCCACTAGGAAGATCTACATCACACATCAGGGAAGCTGTGCACACAGCGCTGGGTAGTTCTGGAGTTCAGTGCAATTATACAGCTCTGGTCTGGACAGGGAACAAAACAGACATGAAATAAATATGGACCACGTTCAGTTTTACCTTGCACGGTATCTCATGTTGTACTTATCTCTGGTGAATCCAATCCTTGCCTTTTGTTTTCTTTCTCTGCATCTTTCTGCTTCCATCTCCCCCCGTGTTCTTACAACTCTGCCGCAGTTATTACATTAACAAAATGCAGGGATGAGTCCTGGATAATAACATTTTATCTGGAACCATGCCATGCTGGGAAGATGGTAATTTAGTTAATTGAATTCCATCTAAAAGGGTACTGAATCAATATTCCAGCACAGTGCTGGAGCACGTGGCTGGCAGTGAAACATTGCCTGGAACACACGTGGTCAAACCAATCTCAGGACACTGACAGGAGGAGTTTGAATTTGAGTCCTAGGTTTAGGTGATAGAAGCTGCACTCTGAATCTTGTCTGAACATGATTTGCAACCTTTTCTGTGTATTTTGGAACATTGTCCATCAGGCTAGCAGTGAAATGGAAAAGTACTGAGGAGGCAGGGCAGGTACAGCTCCACAGGGAAGGTGTTTTGCCTGGCCCAAGACCAAGGAACTGCTCTGCACCAGCACAGTGCCCTCCAAGGAGGGATGTTCCCTGGGGAGCAGATGTTTGGACAACATATGAGCTCTTCTTGGTGATCCTGCACAGGGTCAGAAAGGATAAAATACCCTGGGCATTTTGGTATCCACTATCTCTCTCTTCTAGGAACACATCTGTATCCTTGAAGACCAGGGTGATCCATCCTCATCAGTATTTCTGATCAAACTGCTCATCCTAGAGGAAAATGACCTCTCAGAGGAGCCACTTCCCTCATCCCCAGCACACAACTTGCTGTCAAAGCATGAAGCAAATTAGCAACAACCCCAGATGATTTTAGAAACTCTCTAGGGAAGAGTCCTTGGGGGCAGAAAACACATTTTACAGCTAAATTAATTGCAATTACCCAGCTGATCCTTCTGGGCGGCATGTCTCAGTGGCAAGGTGGGACATCACCTTGTAAGAGGCTCTGGGTTTGTCTAAAACCCAGAGGAGGTGGCAGTTTCTGGTGGCAGGGCACCACAGTGGGAAAGGTCTGGCATGTCTCCAGTGCGGGAGCGTGGCCAGAGAGTGGCCAAGGGAAGAGAGAAGTGGGAAGGAAAAAATATCTTCATGTCTGGAGCTTGGATCAGTGCACACAGCACAAACACTGCCTGAGACACCTTCCTCCTGCTGGCTCCTCTGCTGCCAGGGAATTACAGGCTGGCTGCAAAGTGTCTGTCTTAGGCTGGTGTGGAGCCAAGCTTGGAGCAGATGCTTGGCCAGAGGAAGGTCATTAGCATGAGGAAATGGCTGCTTTGGTTTGGGCAGTGCCACTTTCCATCACACAGAGGAGATCTGCAGCTAATGCCTCAAGGTCTCTGCTGTCTCAGCAGCCTGGGGCACAATTTCAGGATTCCCTGGGGAAAGACCTGGAGCTGCTGGTCCTGTGGAAGTTCCTTCAGGTTTTGGTCTTCTCAAGTGCTGAACTCTCCAACTCAGCCTCTCCTTGTCAGTCCTGTGCTCCACTGCCAACCTCTCCTCTGGCGTGGAACTCTGCTCTCCTGCCCACATTGCTGAGGAAGACTGGTGTTTAAAGGCCATATTCCTTGCACTTACCTGTGTCTCCACCTGGATTCGACCACTTTGAGGAGCTGTGTGGTGTATCTGTAATGCAGGTCACAGCCACAGTACTGCAAAGGCTGTTTCTAAAGACCCTCCTGCAAGGATGAACCTTGGACATGCACACACAGAGCCAACAACTCTCATGAGATCACTACACTGGTACTTAGTAAGATTCCCCTTTTTGCTGAAGACCCAGATCAATATCTTGCTCTTCCCAGAAAGCTGTTCCCATCACCTCAGAGGACATGATTTTTTCAGGCCAGTCTGGGGCACTTTGCAGCCAAAAGATCCAGTCGGTCTTTACCAGCACAAATCCCCCTGGGGCTGCTTTGGCAGGACTGAGCTGCCTTTTCTGTGCTGGGAACAGCAGCACACTGGAGCTGCCTCCTTGAGATCCAAGAAGGCTGGAGGGGAGAAATTCTGTGTAATCTGTGGAGAAAGTGGTGGAGGACTTGAAGAGGGGCTGGAGTGGGTGAGGAGCAACTTTATGCAGGGAGTGGAAGCACGTGGGAGCCGTGAGAGCTGTGAGCTGTTACCTGATCTGTGCAGTGGTTTCACAGGCTGTGAGGAAGCTGCTTCTGTTCAGGATTCAGAGCAGGGAGAGGCTGGCTGATGGAGCTGGCTGTCCTGGGGGAGCCCACAGTCCTTACCTCGGATGAGGCATCACCTGAGCAGCAGTGGCATCACCTCAGCAGCAGGGTGGAGAGGCCCTGGCACAGGCTGGCCAGAGAAGGTGTGGATGCCCCATTCCTTGGAAACGTTCACAGCCAGGTTGGACAGGGCTTGGAACAACCTGGTATCCCTGCTCATGGCACGAGGATTGGAACGAGATGATCTTTAAGGTACCTTCCAACCCAAATAATCCCAGGATTCTGTGATTCCCAGTCTTGATTTCCCCATATCAAGAACACATCAATACCTGCAGCTCCCCTTCAGAGCTGTCCCCACATGGGAGCTCCTGTGCTACCCAGCCAGGTCCCAACCAGGCAAAGGATGAGTCCTGTGGGGCCTGACCTGCTCATCTCTTCCCAAAATAATCTTTCTTTGCCAAGCCTCCAAGGACAAGGCTGAGTCACCTCCACAGACCTCAAGGCACGCAGGGCAGTCTGGCCCTGGGAATTCTGCAGCTCACTTGTGCAGCTGGGCAGTGGAGTCAGCAAAGGGTTAAAGTCCCTCTTCCCCTCCCCACCTCCCCAAGCAACATTTTTTTGAAGGAACATTGGATGCTTAGAAAGAACATTCAGGGATAGACAGCCACAAACTCCCTCCAACCTGCTCAAAAGAGAAAGAAGAGCAAATACCCCCCAGCCCTCACCCCAGCCTACCACTGGCAGACACTTACTGGTTCACCCTCACTGAGGATGGGGCTGAATCCAGCCCAGAAGAAGACAACCTCTTCCTTCTGCCGTGTTTTCCAAAGCAGGTGTTGGGATGCACAGGTGCAGCGCTGTGCCTTGGCAGTGAGCGAGCCTGTGCCAGCCCCACGTGTGCCCCTAGCACAGCCCTCCCTGCCTGAGCAGTGCCACAGCTGAGGCACCTGGAAATAACCCCTGAGGGTTATTTAGGGAGCCTGGCTCTGAATGGATGACCCTGGAGGTGGATATGCAGCTGCAAATCCTGGCACTGCCACCCCAGCAGCACTGCAGCAGGCTCAGCCCCTGCCTGGGACCGGGGTCACAGCGCCTCCACCCAGTTTGGTGCCGGAGTGACCATCCCCTCCCGGAGCTGCCGGCCCATCCTGGAGCCCAGCCTGTTCCCAGGGATCGTTACCAGGAGCTCGTGTGTTTGGTTGCAAACAGAGCAGCAGTGAGAGCCAGGCGCTCGTGTTTGTGTGCCTGCGGTTGCTCAGGCAACTCGGGGCCAGCCAGAAGCTGCCAAAATCCTCGGTGGCCGAGGCCAAGCCCCCGGCACAGCTGCCCTCGGGCGGCGTGGCCGGCCGAGCCCCCTCTGTCCGGCCGGGCGAGCGGCCAGAGGGGCTCCGGCTGCTCTGTCCATGAACACAACCAGACGGGAGCGTCAGTGCGGAGGGGGTTTATTGCAGAGCCGGGTTACAGCGTGGGTCTGCAGCATCCTTTGGTTTGGGCTTCACGAAGGCAGCGGGAGGCCACGGGGAACAGGTCGGAGACCTTTGCCCATGGCCAGGCAACACCAAACTCTCCCGGGGTGCGTCCTGGGGCTGGGCCAGGAGCATCCCGGCAGCCCCGGCACAAAGGCAGGGCAGGGCTGAGCCTGCCGGGCGGCAGAGTCAGGCGGCCTCGAGGTGAGGGCACAGTGCGGAGGGAAGGAGGCGGCTGCGTGTGACTGGTGCGGGGCTAAGGCAGCTCCCCGGGAGGGGAGGACAGGCTGCGGTCCCCGGTGGGACAAGGGAGGGTGCCCCAAAAGCCGGAGCTGAGGTAGGGAAGGTGTGGGTGCCGGCGGGGCGGGGGAGCCCTGAGGAGCAGTGCTGTTAGTACGGTGCGGGACTGGCGGTGACAGCACGGGGGGCGCGGGAGGGGCGGGGGGGGTCACAGCGCAGGGTGGGACGGACGCAGCGCTGGGGCAGAGCCCGGCGACTTCCCCAATCCCCCAGCGCTGGGCTGCCGACATCCCGCCAGCCCGGGCTGGCCCGGAGCAGCCTCCCAGGCCCCACCTCACGGGCACGTCCCGGGGCTGTGCACTGACCCCGCGGCCGGCGCGCAGGGACCGGGGCGGTGGCGCCACGGGCACCCGTCCCTACTTTTTGACTTTGGAGTCGTAGGTGCCCGCGTTCTTGTAGGCACTGACGTAGCCGCTGGTGTCCACGATGTTCTCCCGCCCGCTCTTGCCCTTGCCCTTGCCGCTCTCGTCGAAGCGCTCCTTGTGGGAGCCCGTGTACTTGGAGGTGTCCGTCAGCCGCTCCACGGCTCCCACTGTCTTGGCTTTCTGCCGTGGGGAGATGGGACATGGGAGTCCAGAAGATGCTCTGTCCCACTCCCACACAAGTTCCATCCCTTGCCCCACACAAGCTCCTGACACCCACCAAAGACCCTGCTGTGTCCCCTGTGCCCTACGCAACCCCCAGGTCCCCCCACTCACCCAGGGCCATGGGGTCTCCTAGAAAGCATCTGCACTGTGGGCAGAGCTCCATCCTCCCCTCCTGATCATCACTCCTGCTCCCAGCAGCCAGGGGCTCCTCACTCACCGTCACGCCCACGTTAATGGGCTCCTTCCCTGCCACCAGCTGGCAGATGGCTTCATAGGCCTCCTCTTTGCTCTTGTCCTTAAACCTCTTGGGGGCCAGTTCCTCCAGTGCCTTCTTGAACTCCTCATAGTTGATGACACGGGCTGTCTTCCCTCTGCAAGAACAAAGCTCAGGCTGCCACCAGCACATCTAGAGGCCAAGCCTCCAAATGAACTGCATCAGAGAGACCTTGGCTTTGTCCTATACCACCCTTGGGTCCCTCACCCACTTCTGAAGTTCAGCTACAGCTGAATGGGTTGGGCTGGGCACAGCTGGTGCTGAGGTCCAGGAACTTTTCAGCCACATGCTGTTGAAGTCCCTGTTGCCAAAAACCAGGGTGCATGGAAGTGCTCTAGGACTTGGTGCTGGTGTCAGGAGGGGAGTGCATCCATTCCCACTGCTCCCAGCCTGCCTGGGTTGCCCAGCACCCTCTGCCCCCTGGCAGGCATCAATCCTGCAGTGAAATTTGGAAGGACAAACACAGAGCATCTCTCCCCTGAGCTCCTGGTCCTCATCTCTGGGGCAGCACAGCAAACTGTTCTCCTGCACCCCAAAAATCTCCCAGCACTCTGCTCCACCTGACCCAGCCCAGGAACACGGGAATGCCTGGACAGAGCACATGGAGGAAGCAGGTTCTCCACCCATGCTTGTTCTCACACTCTGGTGTGGAGCATGAAGTGTCATTGTGTCCCCAGGGACTCTAAAAGCAGTTCCAGGTGCGTTTTAGCCCTTCAAGCTGCCCCTGTGACCTCCATGGTCTAGAGTCCTCCCCCAGCTTGGGCATTGGCTGGCCAGGCCCAGGGAAGGGCCACATCACATGGGACAACCCTGAGCTTCCTCCTCCGCTCCCTGTGGCACCTTCTTGAGATATGGGAACTTGGCAAAGACAGCCAGGCCCACCCCAAGGCTTGCAGTGGGAGCAGGGGCACAATCTCTGCACCAAATCGGAGCCTCCCATCCCAAATTCGGGTTGATTTATTATTAGGTCTTTCAGAAGCAGCCACATGTCCCACCTGAAGGTGGGACACTGCAGGACAGCACCTGCAGCTCTGTGATGAGCGGGATGGAGAGCCTGGACACACAGCAGGGGTAGCACAGCTCTGTGGGGACCCCACACCCAGACACCGACACCCTGCCCGTGCTGCAAAGGCATCCAAGTCACTTACTTCACCTTGGAGAAGACAATGTCCACGTCGGTGCTGGTGACGCTTTTGCCGTCGGTGACTTTGCAGTCTTTGCACAGCTTAGCCCAGTTCTTCCCATTCATCTCCTGCCCCGTTGCCTTGGTGTCCCCATAGATGGCGAACTTGCGGAAGCTCTCTTCCAGGGATGCCATCTCAGCGTTCCCGGCCATGGGGCTGCACGAGCGGGCAGATCAGCCCGTCACCACCCAGGCTCCTGCTGGCTGCACGGCAGAGCTCAGCTGGCTGCTCACAGGCCCTCGAGGGCAGCAGGAGGAGGAGGAGGAGGAAGGCTGGTGAGGGTGGAGGCTCTGCAGCAGGATCGGGGTGTTGGCAGCACCTGCGGGTGTGGGGTGAGGTCTGACAGCAGCCTGGGATGAGCCCCGAGGCTGAAAGCCAAGAACGTGTCTTGGGGAATGGAGGTTCGTGGTGGAGAGCTGTCAGCAGCGAGGCTGTCGGCTCCGGGGCTGGCGGGGAGTGAGTGCATCAGCCTGTCCCCTCGGGAGGGCTCTCCGGGAATGACGCAATGCGTCCGCCTTCCTCCCGCTCGCAGATCGGGAGAACGGGCACCGCTGCCTGCATTCAGCCCCACCTCTCCCCTGCCTGCACCCCCTGTCTGGAGCCCTGTGACCTGTCCCCAGGGCTGGGACAAGCTTGATGCCCTGCAGGGTGCCAATTTGCCAACAAGTCTCTGCACCCCGCGGTGGCACTGTTGCTGCTGCCCCATGCCCTCTCCCCGCCTGCCATCGCCTCGCCAGCCTCGCCCTGGCGGGTCAGCATCCCCCACCACGCACCGAGCACCCGCAGCATCCCTGCCGGGACTGGGCGTGGCCGTACTCGGGGGAGCTCCGGTACCCGGGGGGGTCTCCGGCACCCCGAGGTGCAGAGCGGGTACCTCGCCCCGTGGGCCAGGATGGGAGCCCATGCGAGGGCCGGGGAGTGGTCCCTAAGACCGTCGCTAGGGAGGATGCGCGTTGCCTGGTGACCGTCGCTAAGGAGGCGGGGCGGGGATGCCGCCGGTTCCCTCCCGGCCCCGCGCTCCCGCGGGCTCCCGCCGCCCCGGGCCCGCACGGCCCCGCAGCGCCAGCCGGGGCTCTCCCCGCCCGGCCGGGAGGTCACCGCCGGCGGCCGCGGGATGCCGGGGCAGCGACGACCCCCGCCCTCCTCCCCGGGTTTCCTCCCTCTCGTACGATGGCCCCGGACGGGTCCTCACCGGACTGAGCTGGGGGTCCCGGTCACTCACCCCAGGCCGCTCGGTCACCTCCCGCTCGGTCACTCGCTCCCCTCCCGGCGCCGCGCTCTGAGGCGGGCGGGGGCGGCCGCCGCCGCCTGTTTAAGGCGCCGCCATGGAGACGGGAGGGGCCGCGCCGCCCCCGCCCGCCTCCCCCGGGCCGCGGCACGGCGGGAGCGCCCTCGGGGCGGGGAGACGGACCGGGCAGCGCACCAGGACCACCCCTGGGAGCCTCCACCACCCCATGAAGCCTCTCTGCTGCCCCACGAGAAGCAGCACCTGACCATGTCTTTCCTACACCCCACAAGGTCTCTCCATCACCCTAGAAAGCCCCAGCTTTGTCCCACAGGGTCCCTTTTGCACCCCCCGAGGCCCCACCATAAACCCACAAGGTCTCTGTGCCCCCCCCTCAGCACAGGCTCCCCCTGCTGTCCCTGCTGTCCCTTACCCTACAGCCCTTTTCCGCTGCCCCACACAGTCACCATGCCTCCCAGAGGAACTGTCCTCTTGGTGGGTGACACCACTGCCCAAGGCCACTGCCCAGGCTGAGGAGACAATGCCAACCATCCTGGAGTGTCAGGGACTGTGGTGAGCACCTGTGGCCCAGTGAGGCACCCTTGGAGCAGCCACATGCCAGCACTGCCCACCCTGGCAGCCCAGAGCATGACCACACACAGGGCTCCCAGTGGGTGCTGCAAGCTCAGGCAGTACCCAAATATTGTGGTTGTCATGGAACCCCAACACAAGCCACATCTCTTACTCACTGCCCCACCTCAGCTGTTTGCCCACAGCCTGCTTTGATGCTGTTGCTCTGCTGGCATCGTGGATGATCAGCTGCAGCACCAGCAGGAGCTGTGCACAGCCAGGGCACACAGTGAGTGATTTGCTGCTGCCTTGGGGGTCCTGCAGCCAAATCAGCAGCTTTGGAATCCGGGATGGGGCTCAAACAACAGTCTTTGGCACCCTGTGGTCTGTCTGCCCTGGTCCCTGTGCAGAGAGGCTGCAGGTTAAGGACAGACACAGGTATCCCCATGGCTGAGCTGTCCCAGGGCATCAATTCTGCTTGTGCACCCAGAGCATTTTGCTGTGGGGTACAGCCCCAGTGACAACCTCCCCATCTTGGCTGAGGGTACCTGTTCTCTCCTGGGACACTGTTGCCGGTTCTTGACTGGACAAAGCCATGAGCAACTCACTCATACTGATTCTCTCTTGGATTAGGGTCTGGAGACCTCCAGAGGTAACCACCAACCAGCTCTGGGAGTTTGGGATCCCTAACTTTACCTCTCACTTCAGAGGTGAGTGCCAGGGCTGGTGCCAGAGGCCTCACAGCACCCGGTCACTTTGGGTAGGCCCAGCTGGTCAGACACAGGAGGGACCCCTCTTTATTATACCCCTCAACCAACCCTGGGACCCCTCCATCGAGGGCTCCACAAGAGCTGCTCTTTCACAGCCCAGCCAGAGGCAGAGTGGCAAGGACATCCTGGAGGGGACAGTCCAGAGGGAGAAGCAAGTGTGGAGGCTCATCTGATGCCAGAGTCCAGGCAGATCTCTCCAAGAAGTGTTTTCCTCTCTCTGGTTTGTGCTGGTAGAGCTCAGACATGGACAGAGAGCCTGGGAGCTACATGGAGGACTCTCCTGATCACACTTTCTTCCTGCTCCTCATACAATATGAAAGCAGGTTCCAAAATGCAAAAGGTCAGAGGTGACAGTGCCTGGCTGTGAAGTGGGAATTTAAACCAGCCTCTGTGCAGGTCAGCAAGGGGTGTTGTCCCACCTGCAGAAGGTGGGGACGAGCTGTAAACTCTCTGGTTTAAGGACAAGGAAATAACTATAACCACACAGAGCAGGATGCTTAAGTCTTGATGAAGGTACAGCCTTATCCAAGGTACAGCGTTATCCTTAGCTTGCCCTGCAGCTCCCCACCAAAGCAGGTGTCTGGCTCTGCTTCCAGCTGGCAGCTCCGGACAGGAGCCAGGTAAGGTCAGCTGGAGCATCCAGCAGGGCTTGGCAGCAGTGGGCAGCGTGGGAGCCTGGATCCTCCGAGCTGGCAGCAGGTGCAGGAGGAGTTGGACACGTCGGCAGCTCTTCTGTAGGAGCTCCAGCTGCTCCTGGGGCTGCAGAGCCCAAGCAGTGGCACACGGGGAGAGCCGGGTAAGGGCGCGCTGAGCCATCGCTGGTGAGTTGTCCACGGGGTCAGGTTGAGCAGGTCAGGTTTCGGTTCCTAAGGGCTGCGGTTTGTTGTGCGTTTGTTGTCACCATGACAGCCCTGTTGGGATGGAGAATGGTCCTTGGCTGGCTCCTGCTGCTCCTCATGCAGCCCGGAAAAGGAAGTCCGGGAGGAGGCTGTGCCTTGGTCCGCAGCCCACGGGAAGGGCAGGAATCGAGAGGGAGGTTGCACAGGTCCTGTGATGTGGTGGAGGAGCGCGCACAGGGCTCAGTGCTCAGCTCGCCGGGGGTCTTTCCCTTCCAACCAAGGTCAGGATGTTCCCAGGCTGTCTCCTGCCCCAGGGTCAGAATGAGCCGAATTCTCCAGCGCTCACCCCGGACACACCGAGGCTCACACACAGCTGCATCCCCGAGGACCAGCTTCGGCTGCTGGGCTGGCTCCTGCTAGGACTGTGTCCCTCTCCCCACGGTCACACAGAGTTCTGACTGCTCAGGGTGCAGCTCAGAACTCGCACGAGGGCACAAGCACAACCTCTGAGCACCCTCGGTGCTCACCCTCATCCTCTTTGCCCCTCGCTTCCCCCGAGGCTGGGCACTGCAGCCTCGCGGGACCCGTCCCGCTTCAGGAATGATTCTCTGGCTCGGCCGTGTCTGGGGTGGGATGAGGTTATGCGGGAACGCCGCTTCTCTAGCGCGAGTTGCTACAAAACAGAGGGAAGTGTTTCGGAGGTTGTGCAATATGTACACGGTCGCCCCAGCAACAGCGCGTCCACACGGCATTAGCGGGGCTTAGCCGCGGCTGCCGAGCGGCGCGACCGGGACCGGGGCTGCCGTGTCCTGCCGGGTGTGCCACCGAGCACGAGCTGCAGTCGTGCCACGCACGGCACTGGGCACAGGGACGGGGGAAAGCTCCATCCTCTGGCAGGAACTTCCTTTCTCCCACCGTGCAACTCACGGCAGCTCATTGAGATGCTCTCAGGACGTGTAAAAAGCAGAGCATGAACAGACTCCCACAGAATCATTTCCCAAAGGATGGTCCCCTTGACTTCAAAGAGGAAACAAAGACACTTGAGCCAGGCTCAAAGATGAAAGTGAGCACGACGTGCATCCCAAGCCAAGGCGGAGGCTTGGAGCAGGCACTGCAGGGCCTGGCACAGCTGCCAGACAATGGCCAGGGCCCACGGCACGATTCCAGAGGACTGTGGAAAGCTGTAATCCTGAAAACCATTAGCTCTTCCTAATAGAAAGCTACACTGTCTTGTGGTGGAAACAGCTGGTCCAAAGCACTGCCTCCAGCTGATGGGAGAGCTCATGCCCTGGCAAAAACCTCTTATTTAGTGCTGGAGAAAGTGAAGGTGCTTGAGGATGTCAGGCCTCAGTGTCTGCAGTGATAGGGAGCTGAAGGCATCAGGACTTTTGCTGTCAGGACCTCAACCCAGCTCTCTAATGGCCTTGGGCTGCAGCTCGTGGCCATTGCAACCCTCTGGTGCTGAGCCCAGGACTGCTCTGCCCACACGCTGCACTCTGCAGCAGCACCCCAATGTGCCTTGTTCCTTTTGCTTAAAGGTCTGCTATGGACATTCCTCATGCAGAGCAGCAGAAATGCCATTGGCACTTGAACCTGCAGGGTATCAACATTAAAGGCCCAAGAGGACAAAAGCAAGGTTGGGAAGGAGAGTCCAGGAGCTAAAATCCTCTCAGCCTCACCATTTTCACTTTTGGGTGCTCACTGTGCATCTTCAACAGTGTTCCTTGGATGTGGCTGTGGCAAAAACATAAACCCTAGCTAATTTTAATCACCATGCGGCACACACAATCCTCGTGCTGCTGTTGAGGTTTAGGAGATCAGAGTCCAACACTGGCTCCTGCTGGAGCCTGGCTCTTGGCTCAGCACCCGGCTGCCCCAATGCACAGACACAGCCTTGCACGTTTGGCAGCCTTGAGTTATTCAGCAGAGTGGAGCAAATGTTCCAGCTGAAGGCAGCAGAAGGATGTCCCTGGACATCTGATAGTCCAGGAAACCCAGCTCCCCTCAGCCCAAAGGGCACAGCAGCCTTTCTGCAGTACAAGGCAGAGCTGGCTGGGCCTCCTCCCTCTGGTGCTCACCCTGCTCCAGCACAAACCCAGGCTGGGTTACACAGGATGATCTGATCCCTACCCTCAGGGAAGACACTCCCATCTAACACCCAAAAGGCCCTGAGAGGGAACTGCTGTCACCCCCACATCAGTTACAGTACTTAACCCTTCTGGGGCTCTAGAGGCTCTGGGAGAAGTCAAGCAAACAGCCTGGGGATCATCAATGGGGCAGAGCCAGGAATTGCTGCAAAAGAAAGAAGGAAACTATTTAGCAAAGAATTTAGAAAATTTTATTGTGGCCAGAGCTGCTGAAGAGCTCCATACATGATTTTGGGCCTGATTCTGCATGGACAGAGTAAGAAAACACACAAGGTCTGCTCAGGGGCACCTGCTGAAGAGGAATTGCCAATGCTTTCTGGAGAGACAGCTGGCCTTGGAAAGCCATGAGCCCAGCACTGGTGCAGGATGTCGTTTCCTTGGATGACAGTTGACATGAGGAGAAACAACAGCAAGGACTTTGTCTACCTGGGACCCGCTGGTGAGCAATGCCCTGGTCTCTGCAGACACCCAGTGCCAGGCCCTCTGGTCCACACTCACCTGCTTTTCCAAAGGGTCACATTCCCAGCAGGCACCATTGGCCACAGCAGGCAGGGAACCTGCAAAGAGTGTGACCACAGGCCAGCCCTTCCTGCAAACTGAGACAAAATTACTCCAACAGCTACATGAGTCTTCATCTTTTCTGATCACCATGTTGTGTAATTTGATGAAGAGTCAAAGCTCCTCATCCCAGTTCTTTCAGGAGACAAAAATCAGACAAGAGAAGAGTGGTAAGGCAGCCCTTTAAAACCTCCAGGTCTTTCTCCTAGGCTAGTCTCTTCCATCAAGGCTGGGAGTCACAGAATCACAAAATCACAGAATAATGAGGTTGGAAGAGACCTCTAAGATCATCAATTCCAACCTATGCCTTAACACCTCAACTAGACTATAGCACTACCTGTCCCGTGCTGACTGTGCCCAAAGAGCCTTTGTCCCCAGATCCTCTGTCCTGCTCTGACCCAGTTCCAAGGAATGCTTGCAGACTGAGCTAGACAAGGGGAGAACAGCTTAGCTTGACTCTCACAGCACCTTGCTTTGTCCTCTCTTTCCCTAAGCTGCACCCATCAGAGCCTGGAGAAAGGTCAGTTGTGCTTTTCATGCATCAGAACATTTGGAAGGGTAATGAATGCTCCCCTGGCTTCCTTTTCTTTGCTGGTGCAACTGTTTGTTCACAGCACCAGCAGGGGATGTGTCTGGAAATGGGCATCCAGCCATGCCAGTGCTGCTGCTCAGGGCTGTGCCAAATCTTGTCAGACATGGACAGGCTGGTGGCAAAGCCCATGGACTTGTGTGTGTAGCTGCTGTCTGGGCTCTGAGATTAGCTGGTGCTAGGCAGATCTGGGCTTGTTGGAAGCCCAGCCTCAGACCTCAGCAGGAATCTGGAACAGGGCAGGCTGCCTGGGGAAGCCAGGAGGGCAGGGAGAGCACACAGAGGTGCTGTAGGATGGCAGCCCAGCCAGCTCTCTGCAGCTCACCCCCAGCACAGGGTGCTGTGGCTCGAGGCACTGGCCATGTACCCCACTGTCTGCTGGGGGACCTTTCTGCACCACACTGTGTGGCTGTGGACTAATACAGACCCGGCAGCCCAGGAACTGGAAAGGTTTCAGGGCCTTCTGCATCTCAAAACTTCTGATGAGAACGCTGCAGCGTGGGGCACCCCAGGCTGCTGGGAAAGGGGAGCTGGTCAAAGGATGCTGCCTTACAGAGAACACGCTGGGGGCGGACTTGGCTTGAGGGTGCACAGTGCAAAGCGGTTTAGGGATGGGGCAATCCTGAGGTTACTCCCTGACCACCTGCTGAAGCCCCTGAGCATGATCCAAAGACTGACAGGGTGTAGGCAGATGGAAACACAGCTTTCAGGGCACAGGGAATGGCAGAGGTGCAGCCTTGTTCTTCCCCATACACTCTGCTGGGAAGTTACTGCAGTACCAGCGTGCACAGGGCCAAGAGGGGTTGGCCCTTTCCCAGGGAAAGCACTTGAGCTCTCCTGAGCAACAAGGCTACCTCAGGTTTGCCACCTTGCTGCCTCTTGCCTTTGGCTGAGGATGAGAAATGTCCCACTGCAGCCTGACAGCACATGCACAGTGAGGGTGAGTCCTGCAGGCCTCTGCACAGCACTGACACTGTTCCCAAAGGCCATGGCTTTGGAAGGGTGGTCCCTAGGCCGCTGTGGTGCTTGTCCTTATGTCCTTTGAGCATGGATCATGTGTGCTCACATGCTGCTTGCTGGTGCATTTTCTGTGGTCAGGCTCGGATGTGCTCTCACTGGGCTGGGGCTGAGGGACAAGAGGTTCTCCACTGCTCTTACTTACAAACACAGCAGGAATCTTAGAAAAAAGTTCCAGGTCTCGTTGCACATGTCTGTCCTGCTGGCAGCTTCTTTTTTTGACCTTGTGCTCAGAATTCTTCTTCCTGACTCCTCTGGGATTGTCTGTGGACAAGGGATAATGTCGAGAGTTGCCTGATTTATTTTTAGAAGGCCCTTGAAGGACTGGGCTCCCAAGGTGAGTCTGAGCCACAGGAATCTCATCCATGGACTCAGCAGACTCTGAGTGATAGTCAGCTGGGGGTCCTGCTGCCTGGATGAGCCCCGTGCTGCTGGGGGACACTGCAGCTCTCAGAGGAAAAGCTGGCACTAAGAGGTGAAGGCTGTGGGAAGGTGAGGTGGCAGCAGCCGTGGCCGGGAACTCTGCAGATGGAAATAAAGGGAGAAGAAACCTTAGGGAGAAATCTCTCAGCCCCACAAAGGTATTAACAAGCCCAAGAACTCTGCTATGGCTGATTCACTGGTGTTAAAACAAACCATACATATATTTATGCAAGATTCAGCAGAGAAGCTGAGTGGTGCACCCTCACCTGAGGGGGGATCTGGGAACGAGGGCGGAGGAGTAGCATGTGCTTTAGATCCGCTGTCCATTGCTGAGGGAGAAGCTTTCTGCATTCTCTTTCTTCTTTTCTTCTGTTGCTGTGAAAGCAAGTGGAATAGAGAAGGGAAGTCACTTCACCAGCCCAAAGTAAGGAGACAATTTTTTTACTTGTTACCTCTTTTTAATTCTTCCTACTTTGAATAATGAGCACTAGGTATAACCAAAGTCCAAGAACATTTTACTGTTTAAGACTGAGCTACTACAAAGCAGTAATAGAGAACAGGTGTTTAATGAACACACCCCCACATTATCTGCACACAGTGACTCTCTCTCTGGAGGTACCTTTAAGCTGTTGTCTCATAGAGCTGGGGGTTGTATGAGACACTGGTCACTTGCATTTGTAAAGCCAAACTAGAAGAGGGGACCAAAAGTCACACAGCACAAGATGTCCCAAGAAAGAAGCAGTCCTTGTCCCAAATACAGTATTGTAAAAACGAAATTTTCTTACCATCTATATGGCAAGACTGATTAATAAGCTTGGAGGAAAAAGGAAAGGCATTACCACCTGCCATCTGAGCAAGAGGAAAGAGCATCTGGATGCAGATACAAGAATATCAGGAGCTCAGCCCAAGAATTTGGAGAGCTGTTCCATACACTCAAGCTCCATATCCACACACACCATCTTTCCCTGGACAGGTGCTTTATTTGAACATTTAAACTGTTAGATTTTGCTCTACAGAAACCTGCAGAGATTCTTACATCAACAAAGCAGATTTGTCAGAGTCACTGAGCTGCAGTGAGGCAGCAAGGCATTGGATTACAGCTGTGTTACAGCTGTGAGCTTATGAGGGGACTGTAGGATAGCTCTGGTCATGCCTGGGAGAGGAGGCAGAAGAACATCACCTGCATTTGGTGGCTGCAGGGCACAGGCACTCCTGCAGACACAAACTGAGGAGAGGCAGAGTCTGTGAGCAGGGGGAGGCACAGCCTGCTCTAGAGTGAGCACGCCTGAGCATCTGGGGGGGCTGTCAGCAGCAGGTTGGGTGTGTGGCAAATCCTCCTTACCTGACAAGGGGCCACAGAGTGAAGAGATGAGGACTCAGGGGACGAGCTCTGCTTGGGGTCACCTTCTTGGTTACTCACATAGAGCTTTGGAAAGCTGAAAACACAGCAGACACACAAAGGTGATTCCCTAAGACAGGACTTAAGGCTGATGCCCTCTCTGCCTGCACATACAGATCAGGCTGATCACAGCCTTCCCTGGCTTACACAGCATTCCAGCAAAACTGCAGCGGAACTCTTCCTGCACAATTGTGCAAAAGAAGAAGGAAATCCCCAGGGACACAAGTTAACAGGAAAGGACTAATTAAGAGATGAGGATCCTGTTTTCCCAGGAGTGCTTGCCTGTGTTATAAACTTGCAACTGTTGCGATGCATTTCTCCACAACCTGAAATCATGTAACTATAACAAGCTCAATAGAGGAGTTACAGGACAAATCCGCCAGCCTTAAGTAATTTTAATATAAAACAACTAATAGAAACCAGTTTCATATAAAATTATTAAATATAAAACCGTCTAACGAGAGTATTCTAGGAATGACATTTTCCCAGGAGAAGGAAGACAAGTATTCCTGCAGGTATTTACCCTCCTGAAACTCAAAGATTTCTTCATGCCTTGCTCAAAACACTGCTGCTCCCTATCTCTCTAAGTACTTTTGCCTTAGGGCCATCATTGACCTTGACAGCAATTTCCTATTCACCAGGCATGCTGCTAGGAGAATCTTATCCTCAACTTTTCTCACCTTTTTCCTGAAGTTACTGCTGAGACTTCCTCTGCTAGAATTCCAGGGTCTCTATAGCCAGGATTACCTGACAATAAGTCTGCTTCCTGGAAAAAACAAACAAACAAACAGCATTTTCAGACTAATACAAACACAGAGGGGAGAAGAGGGATTTTCATTACAGATGTACTCTTTCTTCTCATGCCAGACATCTTTTGTCCTTACAGGTAGCACAGCAGGAAACTGATGCTTAAGACAGAAAACCAAGATTGGCACAATTGGAAGTCCTTGATTAATTTGTTTAGTCCAGCCAGTATTTCATGTGACTCAAAACCAAATCACACTTAGAGAGAGCAGCTTAGTCATTTCTTGGGACCACATTCAAAATACCACTTAAAGCTTCCATTAGTTGTACAGTTCAATCTGAGGAGCTCTGCAGTGAATACAAAAAAATGTCTTTAAAATGCAAAATGGAGGTGAGAAAGATGGAAGCATCAAATATGCATTAAAAGCCTCAAATGTTTTCTATTTCTTGTGTGACCCTGTATGGCTAAGACCTGCTGATTTTTAAAAATGAGTGTGATATATTGCTTACTTTTCTTAGGTATGGATGAGCTCAGACAGCTGAACTTGAAAATTGCATATTTTTAGAAACATTATAAGAATAAGCCTCCTAAATCCAAGTGCTGCATTACACGAAGGGACTCCAGTCCTCCCTCATAAGCACCCAGTTAAGATGGTCAGAGTACCAAGGGATGAAGCCCTGTTATCAAAAAAGGATAAACCATGCTCAGAAGAACCTTGACACCACTTATCAGCTGCTCTTAAACTTGGATAATCATCAAGAGAACTTCTTCCTAAGTATTTCACTGTGCAGTAACTATAAAGATATTTTAAAGTAACTTTCAGGTTAAGATGGAAGGATTTAAAATGTGATAGGCATTAGCTTCAAAAATAGCTAAAACAAGCTCATGAAGACCTATTATTCTGAACAGCCTGATCAGCAAATTTGAGAAAATGAAGTCAAAGTTGGACACACCACAGATGGGTTCATGAGAGATCCTGCACTTCAGCAAATTCATAAACAATCAAGAAAAGAGCAGATCTGTGAGAAGCCTGGTGATGACACTCCCTGATGTAAGGCATTAAAAATGAAAGCCAGCCACAAAGAGCTGCGGAAGATCTTTGCAATATTGAATTACAGGGTGGTAAAACGGCACAAAAGATCAGTATTGCTAGAGGTAAAGATGGAAAGTGAAGCATATGGGAAAAGCAGTGTAAACCTTATATACCAAGCAACAGTCTCTGAACTAGAAAAGAATCCATGGAGCTGCACATTCAGTGGCAGCCAAGAAATCATTTCAGATGTCAAGAATTAAAAGGAAAGGCAAATAAAAAGAAAAAAATAACAATTTCAGCTGTTTTATAGGTGGTAACAACATCTGAAGGGAATTGGTTTAGCAATCAAAAACAGGACTTTCTGATTTATAAATTTATCCAAGTGCAAGATTAATAATCTGCAGAAATTTACCACATATATTTCAGGTGGAACTTGTAACTCAAGTCAGATCATCACTCATCACCAACTGAACACAAAGTGTGCACAAATGTCTCCTCAAAGCTCCTTCGGGCATTTACAATCAAGATTTACATTCAGGCCTCATGCACGAGGGAAGGAGAGCAGACACAGCCTTGTGTCACTGTGAGTGTACAGGCAGGACATGCAGGTCTCTTCAGAGTGAAGCAGAAATGAGCTGAAATGAGCTGCAGCAGGAGACATCCCACTGCACAGAAAACTGAAAACAATCAGGACTCAATGTCCACAGCACATAAACAGGGCTGCAGGACTGGCATTTCAAGGGAGCTTAATAAATGATTCATCTTGAGAATAACATGGACAATCTCTTTCCAAGCAGGGAATGAATGAACCTTTTTAAATCCATTTTGTTAATTTCAGCCCTCTATAAATAATGTAGAACCAAAGCAGTCACATAAATGAAAGTAAAGCATTAGAGCTGACAACAAAAACAAATGAAATTCAATGAGTAGAAAATACAATGTTCTCTCACAGTGTGACAAAGCTACAGCCACAGCACAGAGTCCAAGCCTCTCTCTGCTCCCAGGCATTTAGCAGGAGAGTCAGAATCCTTCCACTGCAGCATCCACACAAGCCACCCTTTGCAGCTGGGTTGTCAGGATTCAGCTGCTGCTCCTGCTGAAAGCAGACTGCTGGACTGACAGACTGCCCAAGTTCTGCCTCCGTGCAAATCCTGGCCACATTCACCACATTCCAGCTGTGACCACCACGAGGTCCATGGTTTACAAGGCCAGGATGGATTCAGCTCCCTTGCCCACTGCAGCTGCCTTTATCAACCACTTCAGTGTCAGGAAGTGCCCTGCAGTGCTGTCTGCCTGGAGGGCAAGCAGAACTGAACAGCAAAAAAAAGTTCTTGTCCCAAGGAAAGTGGGTTTGTTGCAAGTGTTGAGGCTGAGAGTGAAGAGCAAGATCATCTTACATCGACATTGGAAGAAAGCAACAATACTGAAATTGTAAGGGAAACTGAGTAAAATCTGTGTTTAGTATTTAAAATCAAACCCCACCAACCTGAATCAGTTTCCAAAGCAAGTTCAAAGCTTTAGGAATGTGAGAAGAATCACATCCCAGCTGGCCTCATATGAAAGCCAGCTCCCTGGCATGAATGCAATTATGCATTAAAGCATAGGGTTTGGTTTAGTTTATATTTCTTTGGACTGAAAATGACTACAGAAAAAATGGTTACTTGCACATCCTGCTTTAGGTATGGTTATAGAAGCAAAGGCTCAATGTGTCCAACTGTTTTGCATCTTTTGTAACATCTGAACCACTTAAATGTGCAAAATTAGGGCTCTTACTTTGAGGATCCTACAAGGACATAAGAATCCTTTATCCTGAACAAGAATCTTTTAACCTGAACACAGCTGAAGACTTAGCCACAAATCAACATGGAAAACTGAAGCCAAAACCAACACCCAAGCTTGAAGAAGGCTCAAAAACAAGCATTAAAGGGGAAATGCATGTTTCTTCTCAGTCTCTAAAATGAATGAACAGTTCAGACAAAAGTGGGAAGAGGATGATTTCCATTTTATGCTTACAACATGTTGGATCAATTACAAAGGGTTGCAGTGTTCAAGCTAAAGAAGGCTGTATTCAACACAGCTTACAAAAGGCAAGTCACTTGGTGTCCTCCTACTCCAATCTATTTGTTTGTGTTTATCTCTGGTTGCTATGTAAGAAACAAGGAAACTCTGGTGGGTTAACATTTTTGTTAACAATGTTACTGGGCATCATCCAGTCTTTCTTGTTCCCCAAGGTCCTAACTGCAGTCCTAAAACACCAAACTCCTTTTCACCCTCCTCTTTCAAGGCTTGCTGCTTCAAATTAACCATATTCACACACATCTAGATAAGAACCAGTGCAGACAGGAGAACGTCACTGAATGCCAACATCTCAAATGTGCACACACACATGAAGCCCACCCCTGTTCAAATACCTTTTCAGTATCAATTAAAATTCAGAAACTTAATGATTAGAGCTAATGCTTTATTATTGTTTTAGTTTTCATAGTAAGCAAAGCTCTGTGAAACAAAGTGCCAAATATTTTTGTTGTTATAGAAACCTCTGCTTAAACTGAAAGTTCAACTTTTCCAAAACAGTAAAAAATATATATGAAAAGCTAGGGACTTCATATTATACAAAACTGAATGAGCTCACTTTCCTCTTTGCTTTGATAGGGAAGAACTACGGATGAATCCAGACATATCCCAGTATCTCTACAGAGAATACTTGGATGAAGCTTTTAATTAATTAATTTCTTTAATTAATTTCTTCAATTAATTTCTTATGAAATACAAAACTGTTTGTATAGTAGATAACCTATTTGCATAAAATGAAAAGTTACACATGAGAATCACAGTATAATTTAGACTAGGAAGAATTTCTTGAAGTTTCTAGTTCGAGCCCCTGCTAAAGTCAGTACAGAATGTATCCAGTCAAAATTTGAATTAATCCAATAATTTGCCTTGTAGCAAAATAAATTACACTGAACCTCTCAATTCAGAGCCTGATATATCTGCCTCTGCAGAGTCTAGCAGCATTTAAGAGCTGGTAGAACTCATTTTACAGAGATATAGATCAATAGCATGGTAATAACAAGGACCCTTATCATTTATACAGACTCATTTCAAAGAAAAGCAGATATTGGGGTCATTTCTGAAAAACTGGTGTCCTTTTCACTTTCATGATGGTTAAATACTGGTATTATTAGCTGCTCAGTGATTAGCCCCAGTTTCTCCCGCCCCAGAGCCTGTCTCATTCGAAGTCATGCCACAAGCCCCAAGAGGTGCAGTGCCATCCACACAGATGTCCTGTCCTTTTCAGGGAAAGGATTCTTCCCACTCTTCAGTCACCCTCATTTGTGCTGAGCCAGGCATTTATGTGACTGCTTGGTGAACCAAATGGGAAGGAGCTGGGCCAGCTCAACTATTTTTTAATGAAGTTTATTGTTACTCAGATGAGTTCCCCCACCCTGTCCTAATGGACAGCTGTGCTGGCAGAAGAGACGAGATAGTGCAGGGCCCAAAACAAGTGGTGGAGGAAAGAGAGTGGGTGGGATTGATTCCTTTGAAAGCAATACTTGCTTATACCTAAAGTGTTCATGGAATTACAGGCCTTGCACTCTTTCACATCCTACTCAACTCCATCAAAGTTGTCTGAAGTCTTATCTCTAGCAACTGCCTTTAAAATATGGAACTCAAGAAAGTGAAGCAAAGTTTACACAGCAAATAAGCAAGGCTGTTTTTGGGAAATGGACTGGAATTAGGATGAGTACCTGACTGGGTCTCACGTGGGAGGAACAAGACTCCTGTTTCTTGCCTGCCTTGTCTGGCTGCTGCTGGGGCCGCTGCTGCAGGATGTACTCGTACGTAGTCAGCTTGTGCCACACTGAAAGGGAAGAAAGAGACCTGTCAGCACAGGAAAGGCCCCTCCCTGACTGCACTTACACAAACAGGCTGGAGAACTATACAATCAAATAGTAACTATAAACACGAAGAAACTGATAATCTAAGCCAGAAGTACCTGTGCACTGTACATCCTACTCTATCCTTTATTTTCACCATCACAATGCTTTCTTATATTGTAAAGTGTCCTAGAATGGTACAGCCTTCTATACTGTAGTGATTTGTTCAGCTCATTTTAGGACAAATTCATGCCCAACAGGGGTAAGATCTGTACTGTACAAACAGCTCAGTGAGCAATTAGAAGGTATGTGGTAATAATTGGAGAGAAGAAAAGGAGCAGGTTAGTGTGTCCTGTAGTGATTGAGACACTTCATGTGCAAACCAGCGAGCATCAAATGCACAGCTTGCCTCGTGCCAAGCAGATGTGCCCAGAGTTCACGCGGCCCTGACTTTATGAGCCCTCCAGGGCCCCATGCAAACACATCTGTTTCCATGAATGACCACAAGCATGTGACATTTCTGAGCAACTTGGTTTCTTCATGAGACCCAAAAGAGTCCAAAATGCAGACTTTCTTCCCATAATGACCTTAAGAATTTTTAGAAAATAAGCCCCAGAGACAGATGCTGAAGGGTTTTAGTGCACAACCTGGTAGTTATTCCTCCTGTTTTACAGAAGCACAGCAGTTAAAGCAGATGCCTGGGATTATCTGGACTAAAATCGTCCCTCTGCCTGAAGACAATTATATCACTGATATCTTGCCTCTCAAAACCATGCCCTGAACACAGGAGTACTTCACAGAGAAGTAGGGGAGAGCAGAGGAGAGGTGCCCCTCTGCTAAAGCAATCACCTTATGAAGAAATAAAAATTCAGGATCCATTTGGGCAAGAAGAGAGAACATAGAGATGAATGTGAGTCTGCAGCCAAGTGATTACTTAACAGGTGCAGTACAGGGTGCTGGCAAGTGCTCCTAGAATGGCACCCTTTCCTTTCTTTGAAAAACAGAATGTTGCTTCATAAGCAAAGGCCTGTTAACCATTTTTAATTTGGATTTTGTTGGTTTCTGAATACTTACAGTTTAACTTTAAAAATATTTTAATAGAGCTATTTAGTTAAAATACTGCATTAGTTGGTAAGATAACACTGCAGCAATTACAGTGCAAATACATGCACTGTTAAACATGCAAAATATAATCAGTTTGTGAATAACCCTAAATGCTGTCCTATATTCCCTACTATGTTTTTCTTTCTATTCTGCTATCAGCCTCTTGGTATTGAGAAAAAAAATATCCTCCCTCGAAGCTTCTGAAGTACCATGCTTCACCAAATGCCTCCAGAACTGAGTCTGAATCAAGACTAGTAATTCTGAATACATGGACCTACTTTTTTGAGAATAACCTACTTTCTTTGAGTGATCATATTGAGTAATTAAAATCTGGAGAGTAACTCTGAAATTTTCACTGCACTTGTAACAAAACTAGATACTAAATTTTAATAGTCATACCTGACTTAAGCCATTTTTTAATGGAAGCCTAGGGGCAGTACTACTCACATGGGTGCTATTTAATTTCTGTAATTTAATTACTGAAAAACAAAAAGGTATATGAAGAAATACTGACCAACAGTAATTACAGTGGAATTGGTAAAGTGTATTCTAGTCTCAAAAGAGGGAAGACAGTTCATTACAACACTGTCTACCTTAAAACATTCAGAGGAGACTATTGGCAATTACAGGTATGAAATAAGAGGAGTTTAAGTTCAGACATACTTTGCCTGTCTCCCTGAAACCCAGAAGTAAGTGCAAATGCAGTGGTAAGTGCAATCCATACTCATATGCAGCACACACCCCTCCTTTAAAGCATGGACTTACACACTACATTCTGCACAGCTGGGAACAGCTTAATTAGGGTAGCAGATTATAATGTAATAAACTCTGTTTCCATGGAAGATGGAAGATAAAGATTTAAAATTGGGCCAAAAGTAGAAGGTAATTTGGATTGGAATTTATTCTGAAAGACGAAAAAGAATCACCCCAGGAAAAGAGTAGCAAAATCTCCCCCAAGCCCAGAGCACAACTAGTGGCACACAGAGGTTTCTGTCTGACAGATAAAGCAGGTCATTATCTCAGGCAGGGAGCACCCTCTTGTGGAAGCTGCACACAAGGACAGGACAAATACCACTCCGGACTAAACAGAACAATCCTTTTTCATTCAGAAGAAACCTTGTTGGAGCTTGGTTATGCTTTTTGTCTTTAAAAAGTGCTAGATCAACCTTTCAAACCTCCAGGAAGTGCCCTTAACCCAGAAAAGCCAACTGTCAGTTCTGCCAAGGAAGCGATATTGCAGCGTGCCCAAATTCCAGTCAAGCTCAAAGAGGCTCCAGAAGAAAACCATGGTCAGTGTCCTCACTGAGTGCCCTGTCCATGCCAGCTGGGCAACACTCACCTATCGAACACTACACTTCAGCAGTGCCACTGTTTTGCTTCTGGAGCCGTGCTGGTTTGTGCTGACCTAGTTTGTGTTGGCAAATGCAGGTCTGTTAACTGAGAACCTGAAAATCTATCCAAGGATCCTCTGTAACCGCTGTCCTCACTTCTCTTCCACCACAGCCCTTCTTTCCTACTTCTGGCACCACCAACTACTGCAAAGGCAAGATCTCTTCCTATCGTGACTTTCATCAGCAGCCAAAAAGCATTGGCTTAATTTTAAACGATGGCTGAAAAAGAGTTTTTGATGCCCATCTCTACATAAACAAACATAAACATCCTTTCTTGACAGAGAAACAAGCAATAGATCTAAAGAGAAGCCTTTCTGAAAGCCTCTTCCTCTGACTTTCACAAATCCTCTTTTATCAATATGGTACAATTTCCATAAAGGGGCCTTAACCTGGATGGCAGCGTTCCAGTCAGAAATTTAGCTCCGTACATCCACATTTCTCTGAGGTAAGGGAAAAAACAGGCTCTCTCACACAACAGAAGCACTGGAGAGCATAGTGAGGAGACTCACAAAGGCCATGTCTGGAGTCAATCTGAATCTGCCATCGCTGGCACCAAGCTGGGATTGACCAGTTCATCCCACTTGGCCTCTCCAATACCCTCCCAAGTCCTCTCAGTTTCAGGATGGCTGCAGAGGCCCAACACAAGCCTCATTACACATGCACTGATAAGCCTACCTAGTACAGGGGGAACTCAGAAATACAATGTTAAATCTCAATTTTGCATGTTTTCAATGGCAATCTTGCCCAGTGGATGTGTATTAGTGACACAGGTGAACACACAGTGAATGCGGGGTGAGTAGAAGATAAGCAAAAATGAAATGGGAGTGTAGATGACAGGAACAAAATACCTACAGAGATAGATGTGAAAGGTCAAGAGGTGGCCCAGCAGGATCATGGTCACTAGGCTCAAAAGAATAAAAATCCCAGCTGTCACCAAAATGGCAGGTGCCCGAGTCTCAATAGGAGATGCAGGAAGAAACACAAACCAGCGGTCCATGTGGTCCTTCAAAGCTGTAAAACAAAGAGAGTTGGAGGTAAAGAGATTGTCCAGGTATGAATTATCTCTAAATAGACTTTACAGCTGGAAATCCTACTAACTCAAAAGTAGCTGCAGACCCATTATGCACTGGAGGCCTAAGAAATCTGATGCCTGCAGGGCTTTTAGGAAGAGCAATTAGCTCTGTAAGCAAAGACAATCCATCCAGCTGAGCAGAGATACTCTTACAGAAATATAAAATTGAAGCAGTAAGCAATGGAGTTTCTCCTTTGTGGGAGAGCTCACAGAATCCAAATCCTCATCAAGATAAGCTGGCTGACTCCCAGGATGCTCATGTGGAGCACTGCTGTACCATCAAAGTGCTGGTCAGAGCGAAGCACCGTGGGGTCGACAAAGAACTCCACAAAGACGTAGAAAGCGATGAGCAGCAGCAGCCCCAGGCCCAGAATGGCAGACAGCACACTGTTCAGAAAGAGCCTGCCAAGAAAGAGACAGGTCTCAGTGCCTTCAGTAATATCACACATACAATTCAATGTCCCAGCCTTTAATAAAGATGGAGGCAGCTATCTCAAATTACTGTCACACTTTCTTACACTTATGATAGATATTGGTGCACAGCTTTACTTATTATTTGTTACTCTGAGGGACTAAAATATGACCCTTTAGTGCAACCATGGTTATAGAACAGTCAAGTATATCTAGGACAGAAAAAGAGCTCCCTGCACAAAATCTGAAGGCAGTGTAACATGGCACCCAGCAACACCACCACTTTGCTTTCCATGGGGTTTAAGTGCAGGAAAGTAAATTGAGAAGCATCAGTGACAGTCTCCTTATTCTTGTCTCAAACCTGGCATGGATTAGAGGTCCCTATATGCTGTGACTCCTGCCAACTGGCAAGCCTTGCAGGGAAAGCACATGGTCTGGATGCAGGTTGTTTCAAATTGGAACACCATCATTATGGTTCCATTTCTACTCTAGCTTTCAGAAGCATTAATGACACCCAATTAACATCCTGTAAGCTTTTCCTAATACCAAATAATAACTCTATGTTCTCTGTTTTTACTTACAGATGCTCAGCTACAAGGTTCTAAGTTTAGGAATTTTATACCTGGTTATTTGAATGTCATGATTATGCTTGCATTTTTCACCTAGTTTTCTCATGACTGATTCTATTCAGCCAGGGGACAATAGAAAAGTGGTTCTGCATGGCTAAGTACAGACTGGACTGAGTTACAGGAGAACCTTGGAAAGAGAAGGAGACACATCATTGATGCAGTGTTGTGCTTCTGCCACAATGCCAAGCTCTTACCAGTAATTCCTCTCACCCACACAGTTGTTGAGCCATTTGCAGTGATGATCAAAGCCACACACACACTTGTTGCAAGTTCCACAGTGCTTTGACTTGGCACTCCTGCCAATGAAAGGGTGGCATTAGCAGGGCAGTACCACCTCATTACTACGACTTTTCAGTAACTCAAACAGAGGGGGATACAGCAGCAGAGACCCTGGTAATACTGAGTAAACCTTCTGCATTAGGAGCACTTCATCTCCCAAACTCATCTGCCACTGCTGGACCACAGCCCCGAACACTACAAAATTCACCTTTCAATGCACTGCACAATTTTTAATTTGGAGATTGTTGAATTCTTATTTGAATCTGAATCCCTTCAGCAGTACTACAGAGCTTGATCTTAATGCCTGCCCTCCAAGCATTTCCTGCAACTGGCCAGGATCCAGCCAGAGACAAGAACATACACACACACTAGTTACACACCCTGGGTGTTTTAGGTAAAACTCCAACACCCAGGGAACATGGCACACTACAGCCTTCTCCACACAACGTGAGCAATGATAAAACACAGAACCCTGTGCACATCTGACAGAAGGCCCCTACCCAACCACCTGAACCCTGCCACGGAATGAAGCTTAACTTGCACTGTAGCAGCTCAGGGGCTCAATTCCAAATCTTACAGTCTGACATTGGTGAAATGCAATGGTGAAGAAGACAGAGCAGTAGAAAGAAAAGATACTTACACATCTACATCACAGACATAGCAGTGGTGGTTCTCAATGACGTGTGCGTGCTGGTTTCTGTTGAAGGTGGCCAGAGGCCCCAGATAGTTTTTTTCTCGCACATTTGCATCTGCAGGATCAATAGAGACTGCAGTAAGATGAACAACTAAATGGTAGACAAAACACACTCCTGGACACTGAAGTACACAGTTAAGGATTTAACACATTTTTGAATCCTTAATATACAAATCCCACACAGATAAGAAATTTATGGCACAGAATTAGAAATTGCTATATAAGTGATTGTAGCAGATTAATCTGAGCTTTACTGATACAGATGTTTGCCTTGTAATAAACATCCTCTGGAAAAAGATAACTACATCTACAGGAACATCCCTCCTCATTATGTACTACTCTGCCTTGCAGAAGTGTCCTCCTAGCAGAGGGTGTTTTAAAAAGTTACCTTTACTTACCAGAATCTGACCCCAAGTACAGACTGCTGACATAGGTCCAAGTTTCTTAGTCCATACAGACTCCTTGGAAAGGACACTGGGAGCACTGGGATTGCTCCCCAGCTGCTCCAGGCTGAACAAGCCAAGTGTCCTCAGCTGCTCCTCCTCTACACGCTCCCCTGTCTTCATTAGATGTGTACACAACTGCTGCTCAAGGCTGTCCCACAAGAGACCTCTCCTCTGAGGTTCACAGCACATCACCTTGTCTGTCACTCACAGATTTTCTGCTGAACACAGGAGGGTGCCCAGGGAGAACATCCACTGTGAGCCATCACACACAACCACGAGCATGTCAAGCTGCCTCTCACGACTCACCCAGTGAGCACAGAGAGGGGGGGCTGCCTTCTCAACAAGGATGTTTCAGAAGGGGCTTTTTTCATATGACTTCCCTCAAACCCTGCAGCACACTTGTGGAAGAATAATATAAAGCTAAGGAGACACACAGGCAGAAGCAGGCAGCAGAAGAAGCAAACGTAGTAACCTTAATGGAGGGTGATGAAGGAGACATGCAGAACATCAGTGACCTAAAGTGAGGATCTCAAAGCAACTCTTTTTTATAGTCAGAAGATGACCAAGATGATGGTTACAGTTCAGAGAAATATTCTGGCTCAGGTGCTTGTCTCCAATGCTTTCTGTGCCACCTAACAAGTGCAGTTAGAACCCCCCAGAGACAGTTTGTACCAGCCCAGTTCTCCCCATCCAAGGATACGATGTAACCAGCAGGCAGCCAGTGGCGGGGCAGGAGGGGAACCAGGATTCCAAAGCCAACCAGCGCAAAGAAGAGGAACAGCAGCCAGCCAATGACCTGGAACAGGTGCAGGGGCCAGCTCCAGCCATTTCTTCGAGCATGCTGAGTCTTCACCTCAGGGACAGCTTCACCCAAATCCTCTGGAACTATCTTATTATGAGGTTTATTGCAGATATTCATCTACAGAAAACAAAAAAGATGTGATTCAAAAGTACTGTGACTGAGCCCTGGTGCTGGAGAGATGCTTCAAGGCAGACAAAGTTAGAGACTAAAATGATGACACTTGTGAAGAGAAACAGCTCTGAGCTCAGAAGCACTTTCTCCTTTTTTCAGTTTTTCAGTTTGTGGTGGATTATTAGATGCTGCTTTTCACTTGCCACAGGGCCAAGAGAGTTTCTAACAACAGAGAGTTGGGCTGCTCTGCTTCACAGAAAATTTGAGACAGCAGAGACAGCAAACCAGGCAGTAGATCAGAGGCAGCATCACAAAACCAGCACAAGGGAGCTCTGCTGGACCTGAGCTGACTCAGGGAACAGCTGCACCACTCTCACCCTTCCTTAGTAACTAAAGAGGATGTGAAATTAATGTCTAACATGACAAACAACTTCAATTAGTCTGATTAGCATGCACAGGAGAGCGATGAAAGAAAAGGAGGAGGTCTCTGGCTCACTTGTGGTATTTTTGATAATGGTTCCAGTGCCAGATCAGTTCCACAGGGCTGGAAGAAAGCAAGCACGGCAACGTGCTGAAAGAGTGAGCAGGACAATTCCAACCTTGGTATGTCAGCAGCCTTTCAGTCCCTGGCAAAGGCTGGAAATGGCTTTTTGGGTCAAATGCTAGAGGAGTGGGTAAGAATAGCAGATAATATAATTTGTGTTCATCAGTACGGTCTTATCAACAAGTTGGCTGGAATAAAAATTCCTAACTTCATCCTTTGAATTAGCAATATCTGCCTGAATTCATCATTTAAGTTGCTACATGGCAACTGGCTCATCACTGATGAGAAATCATTACCAGTCATGTAATCCTTTTCTCATTAGGCTGTTGAAAACTTATTCGTGCATCGCTTTGAGCTACCTGTGACAAAACCAGCAGTGAGTATGCCCGGCACGCCTTTACACCCACTTCCAGAAAACACTGAATATAAAAAACAAAGCATGAAGTCACTCTCAGGGTAGACAGAGAGAGGCACCGGGACGCAAGGTCCAGGTGCCTCTCTCAACAACTCAAGGCACCAGACGCCGGGCCGAGTGAGCGGTTTCCCGGGCAGCCACTCTGGAGAGAGCCACGCAGACCCCTCCCGCACTCCATCCCCTCCCACCCTTCACCTTCTCCCCGCAGAAGCGGTTGACAGCGGCCCCGGCCCCGCCTCATGCCCGGGCAGGGCGCGGGGCCCCCGGCTGAGGCCTCCGCGGCAGCTCCCGGCGCCCCCGCGGGCCTCGGGCCGCTGGGCCCGTCGCCATGGCAACGGCTACGGCGGCGCGCAGGGGGCAAAACGCGCCGGGCGCGATCGTTCCGCGGGGATACGCGAGGAGGGAGCGCGGTTCCGTCCTGCATCAGCCCCGGTGCGGGGACCCGTCACAGCCGGGGAAATCCCGCCTGCGACACTCCCCAGCCCGCCGAGGGGTGACATTCCATACACATGGGGCTGGAGATGCCCAGTGAGCCAGCGGTGGAGGCTGGTTGAGAGCTAAAGCCATCCCGCTCCTGGAGAATTTAATTCTCTATTATATCGATGAGGCTTTATGGAATGAAAATGTAGTGTTTTTTGTTAACACATGTATATATTCAGATTTACACTGTGACGTAACGAGGTTGCAACATTTTACTGCGGACTTTGGAATTTTACTGGAGGCTTTGCAGGGGTTTGTGCTTAAGTAAAATAAAGTAAAGGACACAGAACTAAAGACTGCCTTATCAGTGAAGGACAAAGGATACCCCTGGGCAACCAGGATAACATAGCATTTGATGGGTTTGAAGCCCTCCTAGCATCATCTGGCATCAGTAATTCCAGCAAAGTGGATTCCAGGTATGCCTGGAATCATAGATTATCATGAGTTGGAAGGGATCCACAAGGAACATCAAGTCCAACTCCTGACCCTGCACAGGACTACCACAAAAATCTCACCATGTATCTGAGAGCATTGTCCAAATGCTTCCTGAAGTCTGGCAGGTTTGGTGCTGCAACCATTTCATTCCAGTACATCACCAGACAAGCAGCAAGAACACCGGGAAAATAGAATCATAGAAGCAGTAAGATTGAAAAAGACCTCTAAGATCATTGAGTCCAACCACTAATCCAGCACTGCCGGGCTCACCACTAAACCATGTCCCCAGGTATCACATACACACACCTTATGAACAATTCCAGGGATGATGATTTCATCACTCCCTGGGCAGCCTGTCTCAGCATCTGGTCACCTTTTCCATGAAAATTTTTCCCCTCATATACAATTTAAACCTCTACTGGCACAACTTGAGGCTATTTTCTCTTTTTCTTATCGTTTGTTACCTGGGAGAAGAACCCGACCCCCCGGCTCCTCCTGGCTCTTGTGAGGGAGTTGTTGAGTGATAAGGTCCCCCTGAGCTTCCTTTTCTCCAGGCGGAGCCCTCCCATCTCCCTCATTAGCTCCTCACCAGACTTGTGCTTCAGACTTTCCCTAACTTCACTGCCCTTCTCTGGACTCGCTACACCACCTCCGTGTTCTTGTCGTGAACTTTGCAAACTTTTATTGTCATTAGCAGTCAGTGATGGACGTGGGTGTTAATGACTAGCCCAGTTGTCCCTGACCGTTTCAAGGGCAGAAGGAAACCTGCGCAAAACCCCATCTGTGGTGTCCATTTTGGCTGGGACACCTCATACACAGGGATAAATATTTACCCCGTCATTCCCTACTTTTCATCCCGGGCCGCGGCCGCGGTCAGCACGGGCCAGCTGCGGGTTTGGTGACGCAGCCCTGCCGCCCCCCAGCCCAGCCCCTGTGGGGCTCCTCCGCCCGCTCCGTCCCGTGGAGCCCCGAGTGCAGCCCAGCCCCGGTGGAATAAGGGGAATAAGGAGCTCTTTATGGGCCGCCGCGGTCTGTGCACAGCGGCTGCTTTGTGCGGAGCCCTGGCCGGACGCTCACCTAAGAAGGGCTCTGTGTGCGGGGTGAAGGGCGTCCCGGAGGCGGCGTGGCCTTCGCTTGCTGTCCCCAAAGGCCCTCGTCACCTTTTCAACCCCCAGCTGCTGTCCCTGCACAGAGGTCTGGCCATGCTGGGCGTGCCAGGGGGTACCCAGGGAGTGTGGGGCGCTGCACCTCGCTTGTTCTCACAGCCCACCCTCGAGATGGGTGCAGGAGCTCCAGTTTTGACTAGCCATGTGCTCGGCTCCTGTCAGAGTTGTTGCAGAGGGAAGTGTCCTGGACACAAGGAAGCACAGCTCCTGTCACGATCCTCTGCTCACCAGCGCCAGGGAGCCTTGCTGTGCTTTCCAGGCACTGCCAAGGCAGCTGAGGACAGCCTTGGCTGTGCAGGGTGTTCAGGGCAGTGTTAGAAGCTGTGCCTGCCCATGGCAGTGGAGTAGGCACAAGATGATCCCTTCCAACCCAAACCATTCTGTGATTTTCTGCTCAGCCCGTCTCCTATTTTTATGCTGGGGGACTCCTCAGCGTGGCCCCAGGAACAGCAGTGCTGGAAGGGACATGGACACTGCATGACCCTGGATGGGCTTGGTAGCTCCATTGGCACCCCAAGCTCTGCAAGGTGACCCTGCCATTAGCACAGCCACCAGCTGTCCCCAGGAGCCTTGCCCCAGGAGGACAAAATATAGAGCAAGGAGAATACCCTTCCTACAGCCACTTTTCTTTTATTAGAGATTACAAGATACAAGAAGCTGAATTTGCATGCCAGTTGCTGTTGGCTCACTCTGTCTTTCCCCTCCATGTGCCATGTGGGCAGAGAGGAAGGGGGCTGGCAGAGGCAGGCATCTCCAGGCTGGTCCTCCCATTAGCCAAGGGGCTTTTCCTGTAGGGACACGGTTCCTGCTGTGGTGGCTATGAGAAAGCATTATGGGAGAGAAATATCTCCAATGGGACAAAAACTGAGCTGAACCTGCTCCATTGCTCCCCAGGAGAGGCCCTGGCACAGCCCCACACTTGCCTCCAAAGGGAATCAAAACACATACGGGGACACAAAGACTGTGACCTTGAAGATGTGCTTGCCCAGGAGGATTTTTTGGGAGAACTCGCTCATCTCCAGCTCCACCTCCAGCGTGGCTGGCCCTGCCACGGGGCTGGTGAGCAGCAGCTCTCCCGTCTGCCGGTCGGAGCGGCGCACGGCGAAGACGCCCTGGCCCCGGCCACCCGTGATGGCGAAGCGCAGGCTGTCACCCACGAAGCGGGTGGTGGACATCTTGAAGAGGACGCGGGGCACAGTGCGGTTGGCCTGGAGCGGCAGGTAGTGGAAGGAGATGGAGCTGGCAGCCAGGTGGCAGGCTCGGCTGTCCATGGGGCAGGGGTTCCTCTCGCACTGGCTGCCAGGAGAGAAAGATGCCATGCTCAGTGCTGTGGTTTTGCTCCCAGGGAGCTGCCCTCATCCTTGCACATAAGCCCAGCCCATGCCTCAGGAAGCAGCTCCAGCCTTGCTCTCAGTCCTGTGGCAGCGCAAGCCAGCCCAAGACAGCCACATCCAAGCGTGCCCATCATCACATCTCTGCCTCAGCCCTGTGTCTGCCAGGCAAATGCCATGGCTTGCAGGGACACAGCTCTGGGTGACACTCTGAGGCTGGGGCTGGGTGGGTGCCTCAGGCCCAGCTGAAGGCCAGGGATGAAGCCAGATGTGCCTCCTGGAGAGGAATCTGTCAGGATCAGGGATGCTCCTCTGTCTGAGTGGCACAAAGCAGTTCAATCTCATGAGTGGGATGGCTGGGACTGCTGGAAGGCAGCTGATGGCACCTCATGGATGTGCAGCAGAGGAAAATCAACATCATTCCCCCCAGGCTGGGGCTCTGAGAGGGGCCAGGATCCTGGACAAAGCCACCATGTATTGGGGTGCTCCCACCTGCACCCCCAGCATCTCAAGGCCCTCAGGGAGCATGCCAAGCACACCTGAGCACTCCATGCAGGAATTTGCTACTGTGCTGGCTGACACTCTCCCTGCTGCCCCTGGGTGACACAATACAGCCCCCAGCACACAATAGCACCCATCACCCTGTGACAGGGCACGACGCAGCCTGGGTCATGCACAGTAAGGTACTCACAAGGCAGAGGTCTTGACATAGCTGGTGTTGTGGCGCGGTGGGGGGCACTTGGGGCGCACACAGCGGTGGCCCCCGAAGGTGTTGATGCAGAGGTCACCCTGGCTGCAGTTGTGCTGCTTCCCAGCACACTCATTCACGTCTGTGGTGGTGACACAGGGTGAGTGGGGCTGTCCCCACCGCACCTCTCTTCCTATGGGAGGCTCCCTGCCCTGCACCCTGGGTTCCTACCCTCACAGGCGTTGCGGTCAGCATGGAGCAGATACCCAGGGGGACAGAGGCAGCGATAGGAGCCAGGGAGGTTGAGGCAGTCATGGAGGCAAATCTGCGTCTGGGGGCTGGACTGGTAGAGCTGGCATTCGTCCACATCTAGGGTGGACAAAGTGGGGAATGGCCAGAGGTCCCATTCCCACCAAGCCTTGGTTCCCTCCCTCCCTCCCTCCCTCCCTCCATCATCTTCACCCTCCTTTTACCTTGGCACACGCCACCAGGCTGCAGCTGGAAGCCGGTGTCACAGCTGCAGCGCCGGGAGCCCGAGCGGCCCTCAGCACAGCGGGGCTGGCGGCTGAAGGAGGTGTTGCTCAGTGTCACCCAGTCTGCAGGGGACAGCAGGGGTCACATGCTGGGGCAAGGGGAGATGGTGGGGGCCAAGGTTCCAGGGGACTGCCAGGGAAGGGGGAGACAGGTGCAGCATGGCCAGGTACTGTCCCCATGAGAATCCCCATCCTCCGCAGCCCAAACCCAGGCACCTACAGGAGTAGATGGGGCTCTGGCAGCTGGGGCCTGACCAGCCTGGGGGGCAGAGGCACGTGTAGCTCTGGTTGCCATCCACGCAGGTCCCGCTGTTGGCACACGGGTTACTGGAGCAGTCATCAATACCTAGGGAGAAGGAGTTCATGAGCATCAGCTGGGGAAGTGCATCCTTGCCCAAGCCTGCTGCCCACTGCTGCAGCCTCTGGGCAGAGCAATGGAACCCCGCAGCTCAGGGTGACAGAGGAGCCTGTCAGAAGGGCAGAGCCCATGGCACCCCAACCCTGCTCCACTTCACTTCTGCAGAAGGGCTGGGTGCCGCTCCACGTGCGGTTGTGGCGGCAGGCGCGTGTCTCCGAGCCCACCAGCCGGAAGCCGGCGTCGCAGACGAAGTGAACCTCGTGGCCCACCCGCAGGCTCCGGCCCAGCATCCGTCCATGCAGGGGCACTGCCAGCTGTGGACAGACCTCTGTGGACAGACAGACATGAGTGGGGATGGACATTGCCAGCCTGGAGCCAACCCCAGCCTGACAGGGAGCTAAGGGTCCCTTGTCCAGGCTTGTGTGGGTCCAGGGATCAGAGCTGGCCCCACAGGGATGTCACCCATGGTGGTGACCAGCCAGGATTACCGTTGTGTTTGGTGGCCGGTCTCTGGAGGCGGCTCTGGAGGATGGAAAGCTGGTGCCGGAGCCCACGTGTGCCCTGCAGGTGGGCAGCCTCCTGTGCCACCAGCAGCTTCTGCATCTGCCGCACCACGCTGAGCGCCTGCTGCCAGTTCAGGCATTCCTGGGGGATCATGAGGACACCCCAATCACCCACTGGATTCCCCTGCCACAGTCTGGAAGGACCCTTCCAAGCAGGCAGCATCTTTGGGGTTGGTTTGGATGTCCTGCCATGGACAGATCCCCTTCCCATCCTGGCTGGGGTCTGACCCTGGCTTTGTGTCTGCTCCAGCCTCAACCCCCACCTCCCGGTCCTGCTTTGGCACTTAGATGCTGTGGGGAAGCTGCATGCCCTGAGTGCATTTAACATGATTTCACTGCTGTGGGGAAAAGCCCCATGACCCTCCCCCTGTCCCTGGCAGCTCCACAGGTGCTGTGGCTGTGCCATACCCCCCACTCTGGGCTGGAGTTGGGGTGCTGAGGTGTGAGAGGTGGGTGCTGAGCAGCCCATAGAGAGAGGTCTGCTGTGGGGCTGGAGGGAAGGGAATGTGGGTCCTTACCTGGGAGCTGCCAAGGGGCAGCTGCAGGATGCCCAGGGCCAGCCAGGCTGGCAGTGGGATGAGGAGCATCACGCCGGGCTGACTACAGGGGCAAGACGCTGACGGTCCGTTTCTGCTCGCAGCCGCGTTCCTGCACTCGCTGGGATTTATCCGCAGCCCGTGCCCATGTGTTTGTTGGTTTTTCCCCTGCCTGAGGCCGAGCAGTAGGAAAGTTTCCCCTTGGCACTGGCTCTAGCCTCTCCCTTCCCTTCCGTTCCTTTCCCTCTCTGCACATCAGAGGCTTTGGGGCCTTTCATGTCCCAGGGCCAGCAGATATCGGGGCCAGGCGGTGGCTGTCACGGCACTTACGGTGGTACCAGCGGTGCTGGGATCAACACACGGCCAGTCCTGTGAGGCTCCCCAGCACGCAGTGATGCAGGATGAGGCTAATCCCGTGCACTAGCTAAGCCTGGGAAATTCTCCTAGGAGAAAAGATGACTTTAGGGTCTGTGCAGGGGTTCTGCTCACTGCTGGGGCTGGGGCTATTGAGAAGGGTAGCCCAATAATGCTGTGGACTCACTGGACTCGGCATAGCTTTGCTGGGGTGAGCTCAGCCCTGGCTGGAGTTCAGAGGGGAGCCCCAGGGTGCTGCTGCAGCCTGGTGCAGCTGGTGTTATGGTCTGCATTAACATAAGGGTCAGGGTTAATGTTAGAGTCAGCATTAGGGCTAGGGATGAGGTTAGGATTAGGGTTAGGGTTAGGGTTGAGGTTAGGGTTGGGGTTGAGGCTAACATTAGTGTTAGGTTTGGAGTTAGCATTAAGTTTAGTGTTTTGATTAGCATTAAAGTAATTGTTAGGGTTAAAGCTAGGGTTTTTGTTAGGATTAATGTTAGTGTTAAGATCAGTGCCAAGGGTTCAGATCCATATTAGCAGGAGGGTTTGCATGAGAATTGGGGTTGGCATTAGCATTAGTGCCAGGGTTCAGGCCAGGGTCAGGTTTAGACTCAGGCTGAGGGAACTGAAGCATTTAGAGCTGGGTTTATGCTGACACCCAGCTCAACCCTGACAGCTGGTGTGTAGGATGCTCCCAGTCCCTCCTGTGGCATTTCAGAATTCCTGAGCAGGGATGTCTGAAGCCACATCTCTGCCCTGTGCCAGGGGAGCACCTGGCATGGGTTCCTGGAGCCCTGTGCTGAAACAGAGCTCTCATGGTGCTGTTGAGCTCCCTGAGCAGCCTGGGCTGTGGGAGTCCTGCTTAACCCCGGGTGCCCGCCACGTCCCCCCTGGGCCCAGCATCTCTCCCGCAGCCGGCCCCCCGGCTCTCACACCCTCCCACCCTGTAACCACACTGCCCAGCTCTCCGGAGCGGGTATTTGGCTTCGTGCCTGCAGCGGTGTGTGTTACCTCCGCGGCATGTTTAATTCATGGGGCAGGAGGAAGGCTGGCAGCAGGGGCCCCCTCGCCGCCCCAGGCCCTCGGCTTCCAGTCTCCCGCTGTCCCAAAGTGGGTGCCGCTTGCGACCCCTGCTCCTGCTGCGCTCACACCCCGAGCCCGGCTCGGCAGCGGGGCTGGGGCAGAGCACGGAGGGCTGACCCCGCTGCGGGACATCCCGGCGGGGCTGCAGCCCGGGGCCCCGGGAGTTGTCTGCCACATTCGCTCCAGCGAGCAACTGTTTTGACAGAGCTATTACTCACCCGTCAAGCTTTTGTTCCCGCTGCCCAGCGGTGCCTGTCTGGAGTCCTGAATAGGATCAAATCCTGCAGCCAGACACACACACGCACGCAGGAGCGAGCGGCTGAGCTCGCCCCAAAGGCAGGGCTGCTGCGGGCGGCTCGGCTCTCCCCAGTCCTCCCTCCGGAGCCTGGGGGTCTGCTCCCCCATCCCGGGACCTACATGAAGCTCTTGGTCCTGCTGGTTTGCATCCTCCTGGTGTGGAGGGTGGGTGAGACGAGGTCGGATGCTCCAGAAAAGCTGTCCCCGCTGGCTCCAGGAGGTAACTGGTAAAGGGGCTGCCTGTCCGGCAGCAGGGCTGGGAGGCAGCTGGGCTGGGGGGTGAGTGCACCCTGAGCACCGTCCCCTTGGGCCGAATGAGATGTGTGGGGGACTGGATGGGTGATGGACACCCAGGGGTGGCAACCGGGAGCTTGGTGAGTGATAGGGGGCTGAGGATGGAATGGGGCTGGGAGAAGGGGCCTGGAGTTGGGATGGAGCTGGGGGGCTCTGGGGCTGGTGTTGCAATAGAACCAGGGGGCTCTGGGGCTGGTAATGGGATGGAGCTAGTGATAGAATTGGGCTGGGGGTCCTGCGGCTGGTGATGAGGGCTAATGATGGGTCTTTCCCAGCGGGGTCTGGGTCCTGGCAGGAGAGAGGCAGGGGGGCAGAGAGGGTACATTCCTGGCAGTCTCAGCCCACCCGTGCGAGACGGGGGCCCAGTGGGCTGCCCCCCCCTCCCCCCCTCGGCCCCTTGCCCCTTTTGTGCTCCCAGCCCAAAAGCTCTTTCTTCTCTCCCCTCAAGTCTCCATGGAGACCCGGGTGCCTTCCCGGTATCTCCGGCTGCAGTCAGACCCTTCAGGGGGAATTCCCACGGCCCCTTGAAGGATTCGGCCATAGCCAGGGATATGGGGAGGGCACTTGTATCCCTCAGCCCCCTTGGCCCCATCCCTATCCCCTGCTTTCCCCCCCCAGCTCTCAGCACGAAGGAGACCTTCCTGGTGCTCTCACTGCACAACAAGCTGAGGAGCAAAGTGCAGCCCCCTGCTGCCAACATGCAGAAGCTGGTGAGCCCCCTTACAGGTCCTGTGTCTCCCACCTTCGATGTCACATCCACCTTCCACCGCGTGCCCAGGGAGGTGACACACAGTAGTTTGCTAACACACTAATGAAGCAGAAGAGCTGGCTGGTGTGGGGCCCCTGGGGAAGAGCATGCCACCAGCACTGCCACATCCAGGGCACACCAAAAGCAGGGCTGGCCCCTTGAGGTGCTTTTTGGGGTCCCCCACGCCCCTCTGATGCCTCCTAATCACCCCATGCCTGCACACACCAAGGACTCAGCAGGGCTGGTTCTTTGTAGTCCTTTGTGGGGTCCCACATTCTATGATGGCCCTTGATACTCCCCAGCCACCTCATATCTGAACACACCAAAGGCAGGGCTGGTCCCTAGGGGTGACTCCCACATCCTGTGGTGGCCCTCAATATCCCTCCATCACCCCCCAGGGGCAGGACAGGTCCCTAGGGCTCCCTTGCAGCATCATCCATTGTCAACCTTCTGATGTCCCCCAGTCACCTCCTGGACTGCCCATCTTGGTGGTCCCCACACCCCTTGGGCTGTTCCCTGGGTGGCTCATGCTCATCCCTGCAGGAGTGGAGCGAGGAGCTGGGGCGGCAGGCGGGGGCACGGGCAGCCAGCTGCCTGGAGGGTCCGGTCCCACCACCATCCCCACAGCTGGGCTGGAGCGAGGTCCTGCTGCCGGCGGGCGCCGGAGGCTTCGGGGCCGTGCTGGAGCTCTGGTTTGCTGAGAGACAACGCTACGACTACAGGACGGGGCGCTGCGCCCGCAACGCCACCTGCAGCCATTACACCCAGGTGGGCATGAGGGGCAGCGGGGGGCTCCTGGGGTCCAGACCCCAGTGACAAAAGCTCTCCCACAGCTGGTGTGGGCCACAGCGGGGCAGCTGGGCTGCGGCCGGCACCACTGCCCAGGCCCCCAGGGCCCCAGCGAGGCCTTCGCCTGCGCCTACTCGCCGGGGTAAGGGGCTGCAGGGTGGGGCCGGGGCGTGGTGGGTGCGGCTGCGAGGGGCGGGGCGTGGTGCAAACGGGCGGGGCTTAGCTATGTGGGTGGGGTCTCAAACAGGTAGGGCCTGGGTTGACCTATGGGATGTGCGGCAGGGGAGGGGGCGGAGCTTGTCCCGGTGGTGGGTGGGGCTGTGCACCGAAGTGGGCGGGGCTGGGGATGTGGGTGTGGCTTGGGAATGCAAATAGGGCTGTGCTTTAGAAGCGGGAGGGTTCAGATGTTCTGGGAGGGGTTGTGTGTTGAAGTGGGCGGGGCTGAGTGCTGGAAGTGGGTGGGGCTGGGGAACGAAGGCGGGGCGGTGATTTAGAAATGGGTGTGGCTTTGGAATATCGGGTGTGGGTGTGCCCAAAAAGGGGTGTGGTTTGCCCAGAAAGGGGTGTGGCTTGCCCGGGTGGGTGGGGCATCTTCCTCCAGCTGCCTGTGGGGCCAGGGGCAACTGGGAGGTGGCCGGGACGCCCATCCTGCCCTACAAGCAGGGACCCTGGTGCTCCCTCTGCACCGCTGGCCTCTCTGGCTGCTTCAAGTCCTGGGACCACAGCGGCGGGCTCTGCGGTGAGTCCCCCCTGTCACCATGGCCTCTGCATGACCCTGGTGATGCTGCCTCTGCCCCTGATGCCCTGACTGTCACTCTGGTGTTTCCAGAGGTGCCCAGGAACCCCTGTCGCATGAGCTGCAGAAACAGTGGGCGCCTCGACATGAGCAGCTGCCAGTGCAGCTGTCCCCCCGGCTACACGGGCAGGTACTGCCAAGGTGAGAGGGCACCGTGCAGCCTGCAGAGGCTGGTGCATGGCTGCTGCAGGGCGTGTGTGTGCAGGGTGGCTGCAGGGCATGCATGGGCACAGCTGGTGCAGTGTGGGCAGCACAGCACGGGGGGGGCACGGGCTGCAGAGCCCCCTGAGAGCTGATGCAGTGCGGTGCCCACAGTGAGGTGCAGCGGGCAGTGCCTCCACGGAAGGTTCCGGAAGGAGGAGTGCTCCTGCCTCTGCGACGCGGGCTACGGTGGAGCTGAGTGTGGCAGTGAGTCTGCGCCCACCTGCGTGCTGTGGGGTGGCATCAGGGATCCACAGGCGGGGGATCCCAAAGAGGGGAATATGTTCCTCTGTGGGCCCATCTCTGCTGGCACAAGGACCCACCTGCTCCTGCCTGTGTCCCCAGCAAAGATCCATTTCCCCTTCCATGCCTGTGATGTGCGGATAGACAGCGACTGCTTCATGGTGTCCCCTGAAGCCGACACCTACTATGGAGCCAAAATTAAATGCCAGGTGAACTCCTGGGGTGCTCCAAGCATCTCTGTGCAGCTGAAAAGTGCCACCCATGCTTGCAGCCCCCCTCGGGCATCTCTCCTCTGCCTGGAGTGGTGCTGGGCCATGCAGGTGGGACAGACTCATTCTCTTCCCCACAGGAGAAAGGAGCCATGCTGGCCCAGATAAGAAACCAGAAGGTTCAGGACATCCTGTCGTTCTACCTCAGCCGCTTGGAGATGGGTAACAGGGTGACAGACACTGATTTTGAGACTGGAAACTTCTGGATCGGTGAGAGACAGCAGTAGCCAGGGTACAGGGTGCCCGGGTGCTGGCAGACATGCCAACTCACCTCCTGCTCCCTCAGGTCTCACCTACAAGACATCCAAGGCTTCCTTCCGCTGGGATGTGGGTGAGCCATCCTCGTTCACCAGCTTCGCTTTCGGGCAGCCAGACAACCAGGGGTAAGTGGATCTAGAGGACACCGAACTCTGCATGGTGTCACTTCTGACTGGCTTCACCACCATCCTGGTGGGACGCAGGTTTGGGAACTGTGTGGAGATGCAAGCATCAGCTGCCTTCAACTGGAATGACCAGCGCTGCAAGACCCGAAACCGGTACATCTGCCAGTTCGGTGAGTGAGCAGCTGGGTGTGCTGGGCTCTGGAGGTGCCAATCCCCAGCTCTGCTGTGTCTGTCCCTTGTTGCCAGCCCTGCCCAGACCTGTGTCTCTCCTGGGGTGGAAGGCACTGATTACATATGTCATTGCAGCCCAGGAACACATCGCCCTGTGGCAGAGGGACCCCTGAGCTGGTAGCCCTGGGAACTGGCCAGCGCTGGCTGCTGTGCTGAACCTGTGGCTCGGGAGGATCCTGGTGCTGTGCCAAGCCCGGACCATGGCTCAGGAGGATCTCTGCACAGCTCAGTTGCGGAGGGAATGAGGGGCTGAGGGGACCCATGGCACTGGGACCTGGCAAGAAGGGGTGTGCTGTACATCAGCATCCCTGAAACAGCATCTTCTGCCCCTCACCTGTGTCTATCACTGTCACCCTGTAACACCCTGGGCAGGAGATGTCCTTTCCAACAGCCAGGTACAAAAGCATCCTCCTCCAAAATTTGCAGCTGGGCTGTGTCTGGACTGTGGTCTCAGTGTGACGAGGGGCCAAGGGGGCTCTTGGCAGGTGCAGACCTTGGCACAGCTCAGGGTGAGGACTGGGCTCAGCTCTGAGCCATCGCACTTGGGTGAGAATGCCCCAGCCTGGTGGGTCTCTCACCATCACCTGGTCATTCATCATCTGCCCAGTCATTAATAAAGGCCCTCTCTCCCTTGGGAAGAGCAGTTTGTCTCTTTTTCCTCCCCTAAGCCCACCATACTCTCCCTAGCCACAGCCTACATCCTGCCTGCACTGGATGGAACCTCCAGTTTCATCTCTGGAGTGGGTTCTGAGGTTGCAGGAGCCAAGGCCAGCCTTGGCTGAACTCGTCTTCAGCACATGGGATTGTCTTGGGGGGATAGTGTTAGCCAAGAGCTGCTTCTTCCAGCCCCAGGATGGTTCCAAGTCACAACATCCTGTGTGCTGGGTGCAAACCTGTGCCCCCAGCACTGGTGGGTGTCAGTGGGTGCTCTTGGAGGTGACATGCCACTGTCCTCCTCCTTCCATAACAGCCCACTCAGTGCTGGGCTGAGGTGGGAATTAAGATGTCTTCAGCCATGGCATTTCATGGCCTGTTGGCTGTGCAGTGTCTCAGCCGAGGGAATGCACTATCCACATTGCTGGGCTGGGTTTGGAGCCCTGGGCAAACTCGGCGTGAAATGAGCTGGTGGCCAGGAGGGCAGGGTGCAGCAGGTGGGAGGTGGCAGAAGAACAGAGGTAGAAAGGAGCCCAGGGAGGATAAGGTGAGGCTGGAGTTCCCTAGGGCTGAATCCAGCGAGTGAGGCAGGAGGATGGAGCTGGAAAGAGCCCAGGGAACATGAGGCTGAGGACGGAGATCCCGAGAGCAGGGTTCATCAGGTGGAGCGGGAGGATGCAGCTGGAAGGATGAGGATTAGGGTGAGGATGGAGAGCCCGAGGGCGGGGTCCGGCAGGAGGGAAGGGGCGGGAGGATGGAGCCGGACCGAGCGCAGGGAAGATGAGGGTGAGGCTGGCGATCCCCGGGGGAGGGTGAGGCCGGTCCCCGCGGTGCCGGCAGTGGTGCGGGCAGGGACAGGCAGCGGGGCTGTCCCCGCTCGGGGTGCGGTGTCCCCTGCCGCGCCGCGGTGGTGCGGCCCGGGGCCGGAGCGGGGCCATGGCGCTCTTCCAGGGCAGAGCCACCTCCTGGACCATTCTGCAGCTTGTGTGGGATCCTCCGGGATGCCTCCCTCTCACCAGGGATGAAGGCTGGGTGGGTTCTTGCCCAGCAGTGACTGCTCCGTGTCTGTGGGTGACACTGTCTGCTCTCTCCTCTCCTGCAGCAGTAACTGTGACCTGGACTGTGATCTCTGCAGGGATGACTTCCCGTACCGGTGAGCGCAGCATCCCAGGAGCGAGATGAGCTGAGCATGTGTGGGTTTGGTGCACCACTGTCTCTGATCATGGAAAAATGGGGTGTCCCTGGGCATCTGTCCCCTTCCCTTTGACAAAGGCTTGGTGGTGTTTCCTTCACTTAGAGGAGCTGCGTATTCCCCAGGCTGGGGGCCTTGGGCAGGGGTGCCTGGGGCAGGGACAGCATGTGGGCAGGGCAGTGCCCAGGCTAGGTGTCTTTTACTGCACAGGGACCCCAGGAAATGCTCTCTTGGCTGGCAGGGGCTGCTGCTGCTCCTCTGACCTCGTGCTCACCGTACTGTGCTCCTGTGGCCTTGCAGGGTATATGAGTACCAGAAGATCCCCCCACTCATTAACCGCATCCCAGTCAAGACCAGGCGGACTCACTTGGGAGCAGGAAGCAAGAGCAGCCTGAGTCCCCAGCCTGGGATGAGGAGCAGCACCAGCTCCACAACAGGACAGACAAAGTGTAAGTGCAACAGAGCTGGGAGGAAGAGAAAGCTGAGCTCTTATGTCTTGGTACATTAGAGCAGCAATGCAGCCCAGAGGTCCCACTTGACACTGACCCTGCTGCTGTGAGTCCCCAGCTCCAGCAGACAAAGCCTGGGCTGCACTGGTGTGCTGGCTGTTACCTGGATCCATTCCTGTTCCCCAGGAATGCCCAGAGGGGAGGATGTGCCAGAGAGAATGTTTTCAGAGGAGAATGCTCCAGAGAAGGGGAGTGCTCTGGAGAGGGGGATGCTCCAGAGGTGGCTGCCCAGGATGGCATGTCTTCCTGGCTTTGGGTGGGATCCTCACGGCTCCTCTTCCAACAGTGCAAGCTGAAGAGCTGCACTCCATCAAGGGGGAGCTGAGCCAGATCAAGGCACAGGTGGACAGTCTGCTGGAGAGCCTGGACCACACAGACCAGCGGAGAGAGCATTTCACAGGTGAGGGGACCAACTGCAGACCCTCCAACACTTGTGTGTCTGTGCCAGGCAGCTCATGGGCACACATGAGCCTGAGCCCTGAGCTGGGTTTAAGGAGAACCCCCCTGTGTGCCCAGGACATCCAGAGCTGGCTGGGCAGATTCCTCACATCCTTTCTCTTCTCTGGGCTGGGAGGGAAGACTCTGACCTTTTGGCACAAGGGAAACAGGCAAGGACAAAACTGGTGTTTGCACTGGTATCCCAAATTTCTTCTGTCTCTGCCTTTTCAGAGTCCAAGGAGAGTGAGAAGAAGAAGAGGGCAGAGCCAGGGACAGAGACACTATCCCCAGTGGGAGAGGGGTCACTGGAGTTGCGGGGGAAGGAGGGGATGGGGGTTGATGGGGACAGCGACCTGCACAACATCGGCAGTGCGGAGGAGAGCACAGACACAGAGGAGACGGTAAGAGCAAGGTCAGATCCTATGCCAGGCTGTTTCTCTAGAATCCCCCCCCTGCTTTTTGATGAGGGATGCCTGAAGTAGAAAAAATGCTCCATTGGGGTTCCCCAAGCCATTCTAGGTGTGTGCAAGGGCTGAAACCCTGGTTTGGCACAACCAGAACATCCCCAAGTACCCTGCAGCAACCCCCTGGGTGTGCATCACTCCAGCACCAAGGCTACAAAAAAACCTTGGAGCTGAAACACATTTTATCAAAGGTGCTGCTCCCACACCTGCATCCCCCAGGTGGGTGGGGGATCCCAAGTACCCCTGTGCTGGGCAGGGTGCTGAGTTTAATCCTACTGCTGGAGTGCATTGCAGCATGGCCATGCCGTGTGTTTCTCCTCACAGGTGAAAACCCACATGTTGGACCCCAAGGGGAGCCAGTAGCAGGACTGGGATGCTGTGGCCTTCCCGTGAGGCCAGCCCTTCCCAGCTTGTGTTCTTTATTTCTTTTGAGGCTTCCAGGTAGTGCCACACACGACATGAGGTGCCCACTTTTGGCACGGCCATTCCCTGCCACTGGCAGCCCCATGTCCCACCCTGGGCATTGCCAGCCAGCTCTGGTGAGAGAAGTTTTTGTGTTCCAGTGAACTTGCTTTCTTTTTCCTCCTGTTTTCAGACTGTTGGATAAGAAGAGGTGGCCTGGGGAGGGAAGGGAGCAATAAAAAAATACAAAGGACCATATCCCAAAGTGGAGATGCTGTGGAGAGAGAAGGAAGCCCAGGGCTCCAACCCCTATGGTACAAGTGGCATCCCAACCTTCAGCCCTTGGAATTGGTGCAGCAGGCACAGGTACAGCCCAGGATGGCTTTCAGAGCTGTTCAGCATCTCACCATAAGAAGGAAGCACACTAAGCCAGCTTTAGAAGGCTTTTGTGGGATTTTGGGATGGTGCCAAGCCTAGCTCTGATGTGACTTGAGGGACCAGCAGTGGGGCAATGTCAATCCAATCACTCCCGTTTGCCCCAGCTCCCAAATGTGCTTTCCTTACTGGTTTTCCACAGGCTGTTCTCAGCCAGGCATTGCATCTGCAACAAGCTGGACTCTAGTAAGAGCTTTACGAGGGCCCCTGGCCTGCACTCAAAGAGTCCTGGTCCCCCCTGTGGTCCCCAGTGTCACGTTTCAGTTCCACGTCCCTCATTTCTCGGTTGTCCTTTACTCACTGGTAGGAACTCATTCTGTATTTCTAATTTGCTCTGGTAAAAGAGTATATTGTGTTGGAAAGACAAATAATTTGTATTTTTCTCTGGTTATTCGACCCCAATGCAGTTTTTAACCCTCTGAAGTGCACAGTTTTGTACCCCATTTTATGTGCTGTCAGACACAGCCTCTAGCTCAGAGGGCTTTCCTGGATGCTGCCTTTCCTACAGCTCAACCCAGAGGCATGAGTGCAGCTCTGCACTGTATCCCAATGGAAAATACCCAGAATATTCTTTACCAGCCCACCAAGGTGCAGCTTGCCCAGACGAGGCCTCCTGCTCCACTCCATCCCCAGGAATAATCAGATTCCAAGGAAGGACTCAGCTCCTCCTTGAACTCTTCAAGGACAGTGGGAGCAGAGGGGGTGACCCTGATTGTAGAAGCACATCCTTCCACCTCTGCCCATGGCTGGCAAAGGCCCCATGAGTCCCATGCAGGCAGAAGACTCGCCAGAAAAAAAAAGGTTTATTATTATGAAAAAATAAACAAAACACAACTCTGCCACCCTGAAGCACTGCCTGGACAAGAAGTCCATGCCATAATGTGGTTCCTGCCTGGTGCTGCCTAGATGCTGCCTGCACAGATGGATGTGGTGGGGAGCTTGGACTGAGGATTTCAGTCTGGTGCTGTGACCACCACAGGGTGAGATGTAGAGTCCTGGAGTGCCACCAATTGCTTGGAGGGACGTCTCAGGCAGGCTCTGGCTGTGGAGGCCGTATGGAGGTTGCTCTTCAGGGGTTTCAGCAGTGTGTAAAGCTGTTTGGGTCCCATGGTGCCAGTCGGGAATGGTCTCCTGCAACACGAGGGCTTCTCAGGTGCACTCCGGGGTGCTTGGGGTGGGGTGTGTGGCGGATTCCAGTGTCCTTGAGCACAGTTCTTGGGCCTCCAGCTGTGTGGGCAGGACCAGGGGGTCTCCAGCAGTGCAAAGGTTGGCTTATCCAGTCTCCAGCAGCATGAGGCATGGACCAGGCTGGCTCTGGGGGTTCACCAGCAGTTACAATTAAACTTCAACTTCAACTTCATAAACTGAGATTCTAAAAATAAACTTATTTTAATCCCCAACAGTGAAGAGTGGTTCAGGCAGGCTCCAGGGGTTTCCGGCAGCACCGAAAGCAGCTTGGGCGGGCTCTGGGACATGCCCCATCTGGGGGACGCAGGTCTCACTCAGGCGCTGGTGGCGGCGGCAGCAGTGGCGGTGGCGGCGGCGGCGGCGGCATCGCGGCGCTGGGCGGCCCGCAGCAGGCTCTGCCGCAGCACCGGGTACTGCCGGTGGCAGCCATCGAGGCCGAGTCGCAGGGCTTGCGCCCAGTCCTCGGGCGGGCCGCCGCGGCCGCCGCCCAGCACGGCCGACACCTGGTTGAGGGCGGGCAGCAGGGCCAGCGTGAGGCGGGCGGCGGCGCGGCGCTCCTCGGGCTCGGCGGGCTGCAGCATCCATGAGGCGGCGGGCGCGGGCGGCCGGCACAGCGCGCAGCCCACGGCCAGGTCGTACATCTCCACGCCCGCGTCCGCCAGCGCCAGCGCGGCGGCGCTGATGGCGGCGGCCAGCGCCGAGCCCCCGTCCTGCAGCAGCAGCGCGCTGACGGCCAGGCGGGCCCGCGGGTAGCGGCCCAGCCGCACCGCCGGCTCCAGCGCCTCCCGCAGCGCCGCCGCCGCCTCCCGCTCCGCCTCCCGCTCCGCCGCCGCGCCCGGCCGGCCCCGCGCCCCACGCCCCGCGAAGGGCGCCCGGCGGAACTCGCAGAGCAGCCGGCCCGGGCCGGGCTCGGCCGCCTCCCGCGGGCCCCAGGCGGCGCAGAGCACCTTGGTGCCGCTGCCCAGCTCCACGTAGGCCGAGCCCTGCGCCTGGCTCAGCAGCCCGGCCCGTGCGAACAGCGGCCGCAGGGCACAGGGGTCCCGCGGCGCCGCCCCCGCGCCCTCCTCGTCCTCCTCATCCTCGGCCGCGGTCCCTGCCCACAGCGCCGGCGGCTGCGACTCCTCCGGGCCGCACAGGCGGCGGTGATCCAGCGGCATGCTGGGCACGGCACCGCGAGCGGGAGGCGGCGGGGCGGGCCCGGGCAGGAGGCGGGCACAAGCTGTGACTGGCAGCGGGACCCCACCCCCTCCCCTCCCATCCCATCCCGCCCGCCTCCAGAGCCGGGGCGCTGAGCACAGGGCAGGGAGCGTTTATTGACAGGAAAGCCGCGCAGGGGACAGGCAGGGAGACAAATGGGCCGGGGTTCCTCCTCCCTCAGTCAGTTCTTCAGCTCCCCCAGGCGGAGCCTGGCAAAGTCCGTAGCCAGTTTCAGGGCTTCCTGCAGGCAGCCCACGTTCTTGCCTGTTGCCTGTGCAGAGATGTCCTTTCCACCGCCTTTGCCGTCCATCAAGCCAGACACTTCCTGCACCCACTGGCTGGCCTTCAGGCCCTTATTTGCAGTCTCCTGGGCAGGAAAAGAAACCCAGCAGTCAGCACTGAACAGCAATCACCCCACTCCATGCCTACCACCCCATTAAGTCCTGACTCTTCCTCTTCCCTGTCTGCAGAGCATAACCCCTCTTCCCTCACTTCTGCAGCCCGACAATAAGCCCAAGCACAAAGGCTGTGGCTTTTGCCAAACCCCTATCGCTTCTGACTGTGCAATGTTAGATAGTTCCTGCCTGGAGGCTGCAGCTCCTCCACGGAGAGGCAGCCACGGAGTCTTGGCATTACCTGGGGTACTTGGCACAGGCAGGTGATCCTGCCAGCTTCATTATCCACAGCAAAGAGCATAGCAGCAGTCTGGGGGGAATTAGTCTTGAAGAGCTTCAGAGATTCATTCAGGGCCTGGAAAAGAACAAAATTATTGCATGACTGCCACTCTGTGCTTGCACCCAGCCCAGCTGCAGCCCCAACAGCACACACAGAGACCTCAGAGATCAGGAATTGCATTGAACTAGCAAGCAGCACTCTGCAGTGCTCCTCCTCCCAAACATGAGCCATCTTCACGTTCCTGGCAGTGTAGAAGCCTTGGCAGGGGACATAAACCCTGCCTGTGTACCTCACGGCAGGAAGGAGAAGATGCTTTTATTTCCCCACCTCGAGGTATAGAGGAATTGGCAAAATCAGCCCCAGAATAAACCTTTGCCTGAGTGTACTGGCTGGAGGGGTAAAAGCTCCTCCCAGCAGAAGGGAACAGCTGTTCCAAAGAGAGTCAAACACAGCATGAAGAGCCTGCAAGGGTTATCAGACAAAGCTGGTAGGGTAGAACCAGGGAGACTGCCACATATTGTTCCCAAGGAGACCGATCATTCCTCATTCACAGACAGCATGATGCAGCAGAGAGCTGCAGGAGTGGGCTCTGGTGAGCAAAGCAGTACTGCTCCCCAGGCTGCCAGCACTGCCATCCCATGGGATGTATCCTTCTGCAAGGAAAAATGCTGCAACAGCACCCACTGGGAGCAAAAGCGTGGGTATCATGGTGATGCTGGTGGCCAGAGAGTGAGCAGGATCAGCTCCAACACTCTCAGAGAGGAAATTTTAACAGGGTGTTCAGCCCAGAGTGGTCTAAGGCCAGGCACAACCAGCCCCCGCTGCCTGGCACTTACTGGGCTCCGCACTGAGACACAATGCACACGATAGAGCATTTATTCCAACAGAAAAAAACTTATGTGTGGAGGAGGGAAGGAGATTCAGCCCTGAGAGAGAAGGGGCAGATTCAGCTCTGGCCAGGGAAGAACTTGAACCCAGCTGAGTAGATGGTGCTGGGGGCAGCTCTCGGCCTGGCCCTATTCACACACTCAGCCCAGTACATCATTCCTAGAGCTGATCTGCGGGGCCACAACCATCACAGTTTTCATGGCTCAGCAGAGCTGCTGTTCTCAGTCCCTTAAGTGCATTTCAGTGTTGTGACTGCTGCAGGATGAATCTTACCTGGGACACAATGGGATTTCTGCTGGGCTCCCTATCTACCGCCATGTCTGGAAGCTCTGACAGTCAAAACCCCACCACACCTGCCAGCCCATGTGCTAGTCCAGGAGGTGGGACACAAGAGAATATCCCAGTGGTCCCCCCTGCTTCTCAGGGATGGCAGGTGGTAGGAGGGACAGCTCTGCAGCACTGAACCACCTCCCTGAGTGACAAGAGACCACCCAGCTGCTCCTCAGGTAAAAGGAAAGTTGCTGAGGATAGATCAGACTTTCCCATACCTTTGCTGAGGCCCCATTTTCCATTTCCATGATGACCCATGGCTGGTTAGGGTGACTCTCAATAACTTGCTTGGTCTTCTCCAGCACCTGAGGACAACAATGCTCAGTCATTAGACCATCCACACTGTGTACGGACACAAGAACCACCCGAGCAGGGACAGAGGTCCCCAAGCTGCCCAAACACACCCACAGCCCAGCCTGGAGCAGCCTCACACTGTGAAGCCAGGAGGAATATATTCTGACAGGCAGGTAGGTATGTGGCCTGCAAGACAGCACGCCATGCATGATTCCTCCTCCAGAAAACTCCAGCAGGATCCAGGAGGCTGCCTGCACCCAGGTGCACTATTAGGGCAGGAACAGGCTGCCATGCTTCAACCCAGGCAACAGGCACAGAGGTAATTCTGCTTCAGGAGGCAGCAGGAGAAGCTGGGAGGCTGGACAGTGTGAGGGGTACTCCCATACATCAATTCTCTTCCATCCTGGACACCAATAGAGGTCCCAAAGGAGGACCCCACAGCTCTCCCACGCTGTCCTTTATTCCAGCCCACAGCTCACTCTTTTCTGGATGTCAGCTTTGCTTGCTCGGTCCAGGTCATCCATGACTTTCTTCAGTGCTTTAACAGCCTCTCTCAGTTCATCTTTCTGCCACTGTGGGATAACAGCAGTGGCTAGTGTCTGCAAAAGAGGAGCAGTAGAGAAGACTAAAGGTGCCAGCAATCATGGCAGGAGATGCAGCACCTCATGAACTCCGCCTCAACTGGCAGAGCCCAGTAAGCTCCACTCCTCTCCCAGTGTCAATGACCTGAGGCAACAGGTGCTGGCTGCAGCACCCATGGGATGCAGGGCTGTTGGACAGGGGCAGGAAGGTGAACTCAGGCCCCATTAATACCACTCAGTTCTGGCAATCAAGGTCCCATTCACTTTGGGGAGGCAGAGCAATACTACTATCCTCACCTCACTGAGATCCGTGATCTCCTTCTGCACATCCTTGTTGGGAGCTGTCTGGACCTTCACCTTGGCCTCCAGGGCTGACAACAGTTTCCTGAGGCTGTCGACTTTCCTGAGGGCCTAGGTGAACACATCTGAGTTAAATCAAGCTGGAAGATTGAGCAAGCTGGGCTTTTGGTCACCCCATAGTGCAAAGAAGCAAGGAAGGCTGGAATGCCCCAGGATGGAGCTTAGTATCTCTTGGAAGGCACAGGGCCAAAGCAGGCAGCACCTGACCAGAACCAGTCTGTGATGCTGGCACATAGGCCCTAGGTCTCTTTTCTTTGCCAGGATTGCCAAGATTCCCCCCAAAGAGAAATCATCTCCCCCACAAAACCCCTTTCTCCCACTTTAGGGAACACCAGCCCACATCCAAAGTCATTGCCTTCTGCAGGAGAGGGCTGAATTCTCAGACTTCACCACTCTCCTGTTGGCCTTGCCCCTGCTAAGAGCTCTACATCAGCAGCCACTCTGAAAAGCAACCTGAGCTAACCCTCAGGTGTGGGAGCCATCCCATACACCCACCCAGGTTTCTCTGCCACAACACCTACAGGTGAGACTTCCCCCTCTCTTCCCTGCCCCAACTGCAGTACAGCCAGGGTCTCCAGCACAGTCTTTGCCAACAGCAGCACCCTTTTCCATCAGTCCCTCAGAGGATAGTGTGCAAATTTGAACAAAAGGAACTCTGGCACAGGGTTAATAGGTGGAATTTCACAGAGGATCTCTCCTGCCTACCCTTACCTTTCGAGCTTCAGCCCCAGTGACTGCAACTATCCTCCGAATGCCTTTAGCAATGGCTTCTTCTGAAACAATCACAAAGGGGCCAGCATGGCTGGAGTTCTGTAAGTGCCTTTGGAAAGAACCCAGACAGACCCACAAGAGAGTTAGAAGTCCACCTCTCATCTCAGCAAGAATCAACACAGAAATAAGACAATCATCCTGCCAGGGAAATGCAGCAGTGTGGGGACCGGCAGAAAAAAACAACCTGTGCTAAAAGCAAATGAGTGAGGAAAGGGTGGTAAGACCTGTGTTCCCAGCACTGCCAGAGACCCTATGTGAGGTCAGGGGCAATACAGGCAGTTTCCTGCCTGCAAAGGGCATTTTTAAAGACTGATTGACTCCGGACTGGGAACACAAAGGCACATCGTCACCACCACCTCCACCTCTACCCTGGCTCTGCCCAGTGTATGCTCATGGTACTCCCAGGAGCTCAAGCTCCACAGGAACTCCTTTTCAGCCACCCTGCCACCTTCCCCTGCCTCTCCAGGTACTCACGTCCCTCCGCAGAACTCAATAGAGGTGATGGAGCCCCCAGGGCCAGAGGGGTCAGCCAGCAGCTCCTCCACAGGGATGCCAATGGAGACCACACGGACAGGATCGGGGTAGGTCTCGTCAAAAACTGCCCGAAGTCCTTGGATAGCTTTGGCTGCTGCGAGAGGGCAGTCCTTGGCATACACAGTCTGCAGAGGACAGCAAAGGGATGCAGGTAAGAGCCAGTCCTTTCGGCTGTGACTGAGGGCCCACATTCCCAGGAATTTTCTTCCTCTGAGAGATGCTAGAAGTGAAGTCTTGTGCCTCACCTGAGCTGGGGTTTGTTGAGCTGCAATAATCACCAAGTTATTGGCAGATATCTCATCTTCAAAACTCCTAATACCACCTGCTCAGACCCCTGTGGGCTACTGCACATGCAAACGGTTCCAAGCAGATTCCAGGGTCCACCAGGGTTGGCTCTGACACTTGGCACCAAACAGAGTAACTCTCCTGCCATTGGGGACACATCACTGGATTGTCTGGGTGTAAATCCAGCCAGGCCTGCAAAACTACTCTGCCAAACTTGTAGCAAACTTGGCTCTTGTAGCTAATGTGACACCACTGCAGGCATGGGAACACTCCAGCCCTAGAGAGACCTTGAAACCAATGAACAGAATGAACAGAACTATCTAAAGTGATGAACAATCTGAGGTGATGAACAGAACTCTAAGGTGACGGCAATCTGTGCACAGCACTGCACCAGCAGCTCAGAATCCTCCTGTGCATACCAAACTTCCAGCATTCCAGATCATCCAAAATCTGGACTCAAGGCATACAACATGCCAGCCATACCCACCTTTGACTCCTCAATCATCTGGTTGGCAATCCCTTCAACTTCCTTGATTTCCTGAGTGGACAGGGCTCCCTTGGCCGTGAAGTCGAAGCGCAGCCTGTCCGGTGCCACCAGGGAGCCCCTCTGGTCAGCCTCCCCCAGCACCGAGCGCAGGGCGAAGTTGAGGATGTGGGTGGCCGTGTGGTTGCTCATGACCGGCCTCCGCCTGGCCTGAGGGAGGAAACCACTGTTAGATGGGGTCCCACAGCCACTCCCAGCAGCTGAACGGGAGGCTAATGCCCTGCTCCAACAGAATCCTTAACTAGCTCAGGGCACCAGAAACAACTGATCACACTTGGTGCCCTGGAGTTTCAGATGTTCCCCACCATATCTGTGCATGGCTTTTTTCCTGGCAGTTCCCTTGTTGGGCCTGTGTGCAGAGAGGTCAAGGGCAGACCAGGACACAGATAATTCATCTCTGTTCCTCAGCAGGGAAAAACACTCTGAGATGGAAGCCTTCCCTCTTCCTCTAAAGGTGCTGCCTCTGTAGGGAAGGGAAATGCATCAGGCTGACTGTGCTCAACCCAGCAGTCACTCAGCAAGCTGAGCCCACAGGAGCAATGTTTGGAGTAGGGCAGACAGCCCAGACTCTCTGCTGTTGTCCCCACACAGTGGGGCACCAGACGTATTCTCCCTGCAAGTCATGACCCAAAATGTGTTTCTGCCTGTGATCAGCAAACCCAGCCAGAGTGGCTCTGAGCTAGCTGGGCATTATCTGCCTTGTGGTAGGAGAAAGCCAGATCTGAAGTAGGAGAGACTTGGAATCAGCCAGACACTGCTTGATTGCATGCTGCAGAGTGAGCAGGATCCAAACGTGAGGTCCCCAGAACAGCATCAATGAAAAGAAACAAGACAAAATCCAGAGAAAAGAGACAAGCCCCTGTGTTACACCATGTTTTAACTCACCTCATCAATAGTCAGGTGGACCTGATCTCCTACTTTCAAGCTCCCATACAGAGTTCCTATGTGGAGCACGTAGCCTCCTCGGACCTGAACGTTCTTCACAGTGAATTCTGTTTTCTGTACAAAGAGGGAAATGCCCCATGTGAGCAGGGTGAGAGGCCAAGGGGAGATATCATCTAGCCAGAGGTCTGAGCTGCAACTGGAAGGACCCCAGCTGAGAGCCAGTGGTGTGTGTGTTGGAGAAAGCTGAGTGTCCCCATGCACAGCACACAGCAAAGCAGAGAAGTGAATTAAGGTGGGGCACAATTATAGGGCACAGAAAGAGCCCCCCATCTTGGCACCACCACCACAGGCACCCACATTCTGGTGACAGCAGCACAGAACTGAGCTCCTCAAGGAGCAAGGGGAACAAAACTCCAGCACACCCATGCCATGGCTGCACCCCCAGACAGGAACACTGTGCAATGCCCAAAACCTGGTATCGATGGGAAATTGCCTGGCCCCTTCTCCCCTCTGCTCAGGCCCCGAGTCAGACTGTGTCTTGCAAAAGGCTCTCAGGCCAACTCACATCCTCCCTGCTGTCGTCATCCTTGACCATGTAGCCCTGGTCATAGATCTGCCCGCCCTGCTCGGCGTAGAAGCAGGTCCGGTCCAGCACTATCCCACACTCCTGGCCAGTGGATGCCTCCTCCACAAACTTCTTCTCCCTGCGGATGGCTTTCACTGTGGCCACAAGGCTCCCGAAATCTGCCACCGGGATGACAGGCAGTGTCAGTAAAGCAGGAAAACCTTGTAGACACCTTGTGGGAGCAGAATGTCATAGCAACACCTCCCAGTTAATGCAGGAGCTCATGGCAGCTAACACATTTGCAGGGGATAAGGAGAGAGGAGTAAGGCAACAGTTAGTTGGAAGTTTCATTCAGTGCCCTCCAAGGCAGGGACTGTCACTGCCTTCCACACCTATGCAGCAAAAGTCAGCAGCACACATGGCTGCAGCCTCCTGAATCCCCATCAAATCAAAAAACTAGCAGAAAGAGCCAGAGAGCAAGCCAAGGACCCTCCAACAGGCCAAGCAGAAACTGCAGTCTCCTGCAGCACTGGCAAAGGAGCAGCTGAGAAACACCAGCATAGGAGTGTGGAGACATAAAGCTGCAGGAACAGGAATTCCCTTAATTTGGCAACAGCAGTACAGTAGCCCCTGAACAGTCTGTCCTCTCTCTCTGCTCAGTTAGTAACAAGCAGGTTATTCACCTGCAGAACCTTCCACTTCCAACTCCATGTCTCAGGAAAGGGGAGCCCAGAGGTACATGCCAGGGAAGCTTTAGGAGCAGAACACGACTGTGAGAAGGTTTTTCATACCATAGGTACCGCTCGGATCTGAAGCATAGTTGTATTTTGGTGAGTCATCTGTCACCTCCAGCCCTTGGGCTCTCAGCTCTTCAATGGCATAGATGTCCAGCATGAGGAGATCCTCGCCTCCAGCACCCTTGCCCTGGGATTTGAGCTGCCAATGAACAAGGTTTGAGAAATGATTGGCCAAATATCAAGGTTTAAGAAACACCAGTGCATGCCAGACTAGTTGCACATCTCACTCACATCCCTCAGCATTCCCTGATTTAGAGCTCTGCCCTGGGAAGCTGTGTGCCAGCACCTGGAGTGTGCCAGTTTTTCTGGCTTCAGAGCAGCCAGTTCCAGTGTGCAGATCAAGTGGGCCTAAGTCCAGCAAGGACAAGGTAAGTATCCAGCTGGTCAATGCCACTCCCTGCTGCTGCTGCAGCAAACATACTGGGAAATGCACCCAAGGTGCAGGCCTGCCTGGATACTGATCCTTGGCCAGGGAATAACTTCCATAACCAGAACAGGACAGCAGAAGTGTTCCCAGCACTCTGCCATCTCTGTCTGAAGGCTGAGCTCAAGGTTCCAGGCTTTGCTAGTGAGCAAAACCAATGCCAGCTGTACAGAAGACACGTGCCACAGCAACTGCAGTTGTCCTGGTTTTTCCCACAAAAATGGGACAAACCATGGGGCATATGAGGTGTGAGCAGACTCAATGAGAAAAGAGCAACTCATGACTGCTAATTGTGAGGAAGGGAATTCTACCTGCCCACTCATAAACTAGCTTCCCCTGGAGCTGTTACCCACCTGAGCATTCTTCCGCTCTTCTTCAAAGCCCTCCATGTCTACAACAAGGCCCTTCTCCTCAGCAATCAGCCCAGTGAGATCCGCAGGGAATCCATAGGTGTCATACAGCAGCCAGGCAGTGTCACCTGCAGAGAAAGGGCAAAGCAGTCACCTCTCATGTTCCATGAGACACTGCTCCCTTCCCTGCTCCCCCACCGGCTCTGAGCTATGGCAGGACAGTGAACAGGTCTGGAGAATGTGAACATCCAAAAGGCTCCTCCCTGACAGCACAGAGATGCGTGTCTGGGCAGCTTAAAAACCTAAGCAAGTGAACACAGGCCAGAGGAGAGATGGGTGGTTCAGCTGTAAGAGATGTCTTCTGATTCCAACTTTGTCCCCCCATCACCTTCCACCACCTCTAATTTTCCCACCCTTTCCCTTCCCCCAGCTTCCCTAAGCCCTTATGTGATCCTAGATAATAAATGCCTTTTGCTACATCCAGACAGAAGTCACAGCCTTACCAGGAATGACTTTACTGTCCCCAAGGCTCTGGATCTTCCTGTCCAGGATGCGCCGGCCCCTGCTCAGTGTTTTCAGGAACTGATCCTCTTCTTCATTGATAATGTCCTTTACCATATCTGGGTCCTTCTTCAGCTCAGGAAAGGCATCTCCCTGCAGACCCAAGAGGAGGAGCCGTTTAAAATGGAGATCTGCACACCTCAGCAGAGGAAGTCTTCAGCAGATACGCTGGAATAGGAGAACTTACCAGTGACTGCACCACCACATCAACCAGAGTGGCAAAGAAACCCTTGGGGGCATTGAGCTTCTCATGGGAGTAGCGCACAGCCCGTCGGAGAATCCGCCTCAGCACATACCTAGGGAACAGCAGAGCCCCCCTCAATGTTACACATCTGACTTGTTCTCAGGGGCTCCACTAGCATCCACCTACCAGCAGCCCCTCCCAGGACCAAGAGAACAGGGTTTTCTCCTCTCGTTATCCCTCCTGCTGCTCACGGCAACAGCGTGGCATAGGTAAGGTACTAGGCCCCAGTTCCATGACCCACTGTGTGCTTATGGAGTCCACTGGCACCTGCAGCACAGTCCCCCAGCCTGAAATTCCTTGATTTTTCAATAGCAACACTGCACCAAGCCGGGCTTTATGCCTGTCTGCCCACAGTCATCTTATCTGGGGGCTGGCACAGCAGCAATGGTGCTCACAAGAACCTTCAGACTTAAGCATCATGGCCTTTTGCGTGATCCCTACTACAGCAATTCAAGCATCAAATATCCCCAGCAAACACTCTGCTACTCACTGCTTTAATAACGAATCCAATGAGATCCTAGAGCCTTGAGGGAAACCATGCAGGACAGAATGGGAGTGGTGACAATGCAGCAGCTCCTTCTTACCCTCTGCCAGTGTTGTCAGGCCTGCCCCCGTCCGAGAGGGCCAGGGTGATGGTGCGTGCGTGGTCAGCCAGCACACGGTAGGCCATGTCGATTCCATCAGCATCCTCGGCCCCGACCTGCCCCAGGTACGGCCTGGCACCGGTGCCCTTTGCAGAGGACAAGGCAGTGGGCAGGGGGTACAATTACTGACAGTGGCACCAGGGCAGAATTACAGGGAAGGGCCTCAGGAGCCAAGCCCACCCCACACCCACAGAGGAGAATATTCCTCTTGGAAAGAGGAGACTCAGTGAACCCAGGGGAGGCACAGAGCTGTGGGCTCTGCTTGGTGCCATGGCCCACATTTCAATGGCCAAAAGCTCTCCAGACCAGAGGGAAGAAAATCCAATTTATCCTATCATTAAGAGCCCAAGAGAAAGGAAGAGGGGAAAAGTACAGTGAAATCATCTATTTTGCACATTTGCTCAAGGACTCCAACCTGGCATAACCTGCCCAGCCAAGAAACCTTTCAAATTCTGTCCTACAGGAGATTGTCCCAGCCTTCCTCTTTTAGGATGGTTTTATCCATACCCAAGGGAAAGATCCTGCTGTAACCATGCACTGCTTGCATGTGGTGCAAACCTCCTGCCATGGGCACAGTCCCTCCAGCCAGGCTCCCAGCACAAAACGACACAGGGGCTGTGTCTAGCTAGTGGACTTAACACTGAAAAAAGGCAGCTCTCCAATTCCAACTCTGGAGCTTGGCACCTCATTCCTTAGAGGTAGCAGGAGCCTGGGCTCTTCTCCCTGCATTTTATGCAGTATGATCTACAGCCAGGAAGCTCTGCCTCCTCCATGGAGGAAAAAAAAGGCTTGGACCTGCACACAGAACTCCCAGCATGGGTAATGCTGTCCCCACCCAGGACAGTGCAGCAACAGTACCGAGGTTCTGCAAGTGACTGTCATGGTTTATGGCAAAGCACTCACAGCTAATGGAATTTTCTACAGATCAGCATGTTCCAGGTGTGAGACTGAAGGACAAATTGATTCTGGGTTAGCAGTACCACATGCTCTCTAGCACGTGGCAAAAAGATGGCACTTGGCCATTTTGCATGGACTGCAGAGCATACCCCCACTGGGAGAGGACCAAGGAGTGTCCATCAGGACAGTTTACAGAAACTGGGAAAGCTGCACCACTCACTGTCCTGTTTTCCCCAGGAAATATGTCCCAGGGCAGCATTACTGGGCCAGCCTGGGCTCCTACCCTCAGCAAAGTGCAAATGTGTGGGGCTCACAGCAGCTGGGAAAGCAGAGACTACTCTGTCCAACCAGTTCCACACATCTCAAGAATTCAGGGAATGGATGCAGCTAGGTCAGACTTCAGTTCATACCTTTTGGATGGCTTCAAAGTAAGGAAGGAAAAGGTCAGTGTCATAGTTGGACATCTTGTTCTGCAGCACAGAGACCAGCCTCTCCAGGCCCATCCCAGTATCAATACTTTTCTTAGGAAGGGGTTTGAGTGTCCCATCAGCTTCCCTGCCAAAAAAAGGTGAGATGTTATAGATGGAGGCTCTGCAGGGGGAACCCCATTTCTCTCTTCATCTCTGTAATATTTAGTTCCATCAGATTTGTGACACAGGCCCATACACAAGCCTACAAAGGACAACTTTGTTAAAAGTTAACCATAAAATATAGTTAACAAGACCCTCACCAACAACTTAAGACTCAGAGCAGACAACAACTTATTCCCTACTAAACTCGTGGCAGATAAACAGAGAAAATATTCTCAGTTCATCCCAAAAGCAGCATAACCAACCCCTTCTGTACCAGTGGGCAAAGGGAAAGAGCATTACAAAGTGCTCAGCTGCTGCATAACTGGGGAATGGCGAGCAAGCCACGGGCAGGTGAAAGAATGCACAGCTCAAGCAGCCTCCCAAACTGAGCTAGAGCAACCTGGCTCACCTGGAAGCTGGAAGCAGGTCTGGCTCACCTATTGAACTGTATGAACACCAGGTTCCAGATCTCCAGGACGTTGGGGTCATCCTGATTGACCAGGTGTGAAGCATCTCTGTCCCCGATCCGGTCATAGTGGATCTCGCTGCAAGGGCCACAGGGGCCGGTGTCTCCCATTTCCCAGAAATTATCCTTCATACTGCCAGGCAGAATCCTGCCCTCAGCCAGCCTGTAAGACAAAACTTATTGAACAACAGAGACTAACCAAAAGAACTCCCCAAACTAAAGGCTATGCCAGAGAAACCACAGCTCACTAATTCCCTAGATGTGCTGATGAATTCTTAGTGTCTTGAGACAGATCAGTCCAAGAGCCTAACACTCAGGATCCCTGCTGAGAGGATCAAGTGAACACTGGCACCCGGCAGCCATCCCAGGTGGAGACAGAGACTTACACAACACCTCAGGAAAGCCATCAGCAAGAAGACACTGATGGGATGAAGAACCTCTCCTATGAGAAAAGGCTGAGAGAATTTAGATTCTTCAGCACAGAGAAGGCTCTGGGATTATCTTGTTGTGGCCTTTCAGTACCTAAAGGAGACTACAAGAAGTCTGGAGAGGAACTGTTTAAAGGGCATGGAGTGATAGGAGAAGGGCTTTAAACTAACAGACGGCAGATGCATAATATATATTACGAATAAATTCTTCCCTACAGTTCCATGATTCCATGATCTTCTCAAATGCTGTCAGTGGCAGCACACTGGGCAGGACGTCCCATCCACCAGTCCAAGCAGGACTCTTAAGCTAACACAAGAGATTTTGAAACCAGAGCTCTCAGTATCTTCTATCTAATATGAGTACTTCTCTCTGGTTTGGAAGCTCCACCACCCTGCAAATATTATTTGTGACACTTCCATTTTGTTGAAGTCTCCTCCTCCTATACATGTTCTGCCACACAACACAGGCCATCATTGAGTCATAGAAACATTTAGGTTGGAAAAGACCTTTCAGATCATCAAGTCCAACTGTCACTCCAATTCTGCCAAACCCACCACTAAACCATGCCCCAAAGCCACAGCTACACAGCTTTAAAATCCCTCCAGGAATGGTGACTCCACCATTGCTCTAGGCAGCTTGTTCTGTGAAGAATTTTTCCTAATATCCAAGCCAAATAAATTACTATTGCTTATCAAAACATGTACCTTCCTCAGAGAAAGGCCTTACCCCAAATCCAACCAGATCTGTTTGCACTCCAGGTCTGGTTGCAGTCCTGCAGCCTCATTTCCACCAAAGTAAGTGACATAGAGTCTTTCAGCAGGGATGCCAAACTCCTTGGTGAGAAGTTCCAGTGCCAGTTTACAAGCAAGTTCCTGCAGAAGGAAACATGAGGTAAGCAAGTGAATACAAAGACAGCTTCTCTTCAACATCTAAAGTACTGGCTACTGTAGGTAGCAGCAGCCAAAAACTTTCTGATTTTTGACATAAGAAAGAGAAAAACTAATACATGCAGTGAAGAGGGCACAAGAAACATTTTATATGACTGTCTTGATGAAGCCAAGTTAACTCCTAGCACGTTCACTGCCTCCAAACAGCCTTTTAATTCTGACTTTGAATACTACACTAGCAAGAAGCTTGGGAAGGGAAATCCTTATTGTATGATCACTCCTGTTTGAAGGTCTGTCATAACTGCATAGCACACGTTAGTCCCCACATCTTCAGGACAGCCACTAAAATCTCTACCTGAAGACTCCAAACTAGCAGAGGTAATTTAATCAGCTTTGTAAACCTTAATTAATTAATCTCGAATCATTCTGCAGGGTTGAGGCAGCTTCCAAGCTCATTTATTCCAAAAAAGCCACATGCACCTCTGTGCCAACATACTCTCTTTCCTCTTGGCAACTGCTCTGCTGAGTTTACAGAGACAGATAAATCTGCGCAAGAGATTCAGAGCTGCACCCAGACTGTTTTACCTTGAAATAATCCCCAAAGGACCAGGAGCCCAACATCTCAAAGAAGGTGTGGTGGTACACATCTTTCCCCACGTCATCCAGGTCGTTGTGCTTGCCCCCTGCTCGGATGCACTTCTGAGTGTTGGTGGCTCTGCTCAGTTTAGCGAGCGGGTGTGAGGGGTCGATGGTATTGAGGAAGATGGGTTTGAACTGTGGGGAGAGAAAACAGGGCAAGTGAACTGCTAGAAAAGCTGAGAAACTGAGAAAAGCACTCAGATCCTGTTTTCAAATGTTGCAAGAAACAGTAAGACAGTAAGTGTCGTTTATGTAATGATATCACTAGTCTGAACATACCCAAAGCACCTGTCAGAAACAAACCTGCTGCTCCTGCCCATGGGGAGGCTGCCTAGAACTCAGCACTCACTCACACACACATTCCTAGAGCCCGCCAAACCCCAGGCCTTCCAAAGAGACTGAAAGCTGTCAGATTCCCAGCTGCCAAAACACAAACGACTGGGTGGTGATCAGCAGCAGAGCCCTGGCAGTCTCAACTACTCTTCAAAGACACCGTTAGTTATTTGTGCCAGGATTGCCTTGTTACCAAGGGTCAAGGAAACAAGACTGGCAGAGCTCTCACCATAGGAACCTCTTCCAGTGCTCTTGCCAATTTTGTGAGAGCATAGAGGACTCTAGAGGACACACCAACCATCGCTCTGTGACCAGAAGGAAGGTGGAGACAACAATAATTTTCCCAACAGCTCTGCAAACAGCTTCACAGGTTCCAACAAGATATGTTTGTAGGACCACAGTGCCAAGGTGGGAATCCTACCTGATTCATACCAGCATTGGCGAAGAGCAGTGTGGGGTCATCCAGGGGGATTGTAGAAGATGAGTGCACATAGGTGTGCTTGTTTTCCTTAAAGAAGTCGATGAACCGTTGCCGGATCTGGCTGGCAGTGAGTGGGGTCTCCATCTGGAAGCTGGGACCTGCCACTGTCCAAAGCAAGTGGCAGGAGAGTGGCAAAATCTCGGTGCAGTCTGAATAAACAACAACAAACAACGCTCTGATGTGCTGTCAGCTCAAGGTGAACATCAGGATTGCTGTCTCCAACTCCTGAAAGGGTCTCCCCACATGGTTAAGTACTCACTGACACTTCAGTTCAACCATCAATCTGCCCAAATAGTGGTGGCTCAACCTGAAATTTCCTCTCCCCCAAATTCCCTGATTTCTGGGGCTCTACCTCAAGTTACCTGTTCTTTGAAAACAAATAGTTATAAAATATCAATACTAAACTTAGTAGGTTGCATTTGCCTTGCTGGGGACAGAGAGACTGCCAAGTTACCAAAGCATTCAAGGTGATTAAATGCAGAATGAAGAAACATAATTAGAGCCTTCCAGTACTTAAGGGGGCTTATAAAAATGATAAATAGCAACTTTTTACATGGGGATAATGATACAACAAGGTGGAACAGTTTTAAACTGGAAAAGGAGAGATTTATGTTAGATATTAGGAAGAAATTCTTCCCCGCATGGGTGGTGAAGACCTGGCACAGGATGCCAAGAGAAGATGTGGCTTCCCCATCCTTGAAAGTGTTCAAGACCAGGTTGGATGGGGCTTGGAGCAGCACTGTGTAATGGAAGGTGTCCCTGCCTATGGCAGGGGTGTTCGAACCAGGTGGGCTTTAAGATACTTTCCAATCCAAACCATTCTGTGATTCAATGACTAAATCATAGAACAGCCAAGTTTGAAAATGACCCCTGAATATAACCTAGTCCACCCTAGGACTTTGGCTCTGCTCAAAGCAGAGCCCGTCGCAGGGATGCCTAGAAGCCTTCCTTGAGAGGACCCACATCCCCACATGTACACCAGAGGCAAGTGACAATCCGGAGGGCAGCACGGCCCGTGTCCTACGGGTGCCCAGGGCTGTCCCTGACAGCTCAGCGCAATGCGGATCCATGGGGGGAGCGAGATCCCAGCCTGCGGCGGCGCGGAGAGACGGGAATTCCCCACAGGAGCAAGGCCTGGGAGTATTCACTGCACAGAATCAATTAGGTTGGAAAAGTCCTCTGAGATCATCGAGTTCAATCTCGATGCTGCGGAAGGGAAGGACCCCAGGTGGGGAGAACCAGGCATAGCAGAGGCCCCAGGGCCTATCAGAGCCTCTGCCCAGACACACCCGCTCTCCAGTGCCCGAGGAGGGCACAGCGGTGTCCGGCAGCGCCGCCGGCCGCCCGGCATCACCCCGCAGGCCCGCATGGGGCGCGACCAGCGCACCGCCACCCTCCCGCTCTTGCCTTCCCCGCGTCCCTCTCCCCTGTGCCCGCGGGTCGCACCACGGAAGCCAAACCCAGCGGCCGGACCCCCCCCGGCCCCTCGGGCCGTACCTGCGCGACCACCGCCGCCCCTCGCTCCGCTCCTCCGGCCGCGCCGCAGCGCCCGCTCCGCCCCGCCCCTCCGCCGGACACCACCTCCCATTGGTTGCGGGGGCTGTCACTCCTCTGCCAGCCCCACCCCCCCGCGCGGCGCCCCGCCCCCGGCTGATGCAATGGCGGGACAGGGCGGCCGCGTGACGCGGGCGGCCTGAGGCCTCACCGGCTCCCGCCATTTTAGGGGTGCCCGCCTTGCAGGCACAGGGATGTTACCCCCAAAATCAGGTTCTTTCCTTGGTGTGCAACGAGCCGATAATGACACATTCGAGTGAGACTGTTTATTTCAAAGCTGCCCCAGCCTGGGTGCTCAGTGGTATTCCACAAATCCAGCGCACCCCACCGCACTTTCTATGCTGTTATACACAGAAATTCAGGGTTAGTAACTTGCCAAGCACAGCCCTTCTGTTAGGATTGACCAGTACCTTCCACACAAATCATGTAACCCCAGATAACTTCTAGTTATGCTCAGGGTAAGGGTCTTCATGTGGGGAGGGTCTTTTCGATCTGTGATTTTTAGTGTTACAATGAATATAGTTTAGCTCTAAGATACACGGACCTGGAGTATTTTGCCAAGTTAGCAATCCCTAAATCTTGTTAGTTCCAGAATGTCCTTGAGTGAGGGATGCTGCCTGCTGCCTCTTCCAGCGATTAGGCCTGCTTTCCTGCTGATTAGGCATGAAAGTATACAAAGGTCTTACATCAAACAACAGCCTGACTTAAGATAACACTGACTGACACATTCCACGTTTTGCAACAATGATGCTGCCTGCTCCCGGGGAGGGAGCTGCGAGCTGTGGGGCTCAGCCAGGAAGGGGCTGTGGCAGAGCAGGGACTGGCTGGGGGTGCTGGAGGGGTGAACAGAGCCCTGCTGGGGGATGTAATGGCCACAGGGTCTTTGCAGGGGTCAAGGTCAAGGCTAGGAGATGCAGGAGCGGTCAGTGCATGGCTCCGGTCATGGAGCTCACAGGAAAGGCCTTGTGGACCCAGGCCAAAGGGGACAGCATGTATGCAGGGGAGGTGTCACGCTGACAAAAAGAATCACTCTGAGGACAGACAAGCATTGAAGTCTGGGAAGTCTGCAGGGTCCCTGGAGGGTTTTGAGGTCAGGTTCAAGCCCTGGGCAACCCGCTCTGAAGTCATTGCTGATCTTGCTCCACCCGATGGGCCTTCTAGTAGAGTTCTCTCAGTTCCTCTCTAACCTGGATGGTTCCCAGGTGCCTCTATAGCATTGGAATCTTGTCACCTGGTCTCATCTCTTCCCTGTGCATACTTGCTGGCCCTGGGCTGTGATTCTGGAGCCATGAATGTGCCTGTTCTGCTGTCTTTGGCTGCCATCGGTCAGCCCTTTCCAAATGTCACTCCCCTGCTTGGCACTGGCCTGTGGCCATTCCTGGTCCTGCAGACCTCTTCATTTATTTCTGTTTCCTTCCCGAGGAGCCTGGAAGGAAAAGAGGAAACTCCAGTTTAATTTGTTCCTAATGGGAGCTCTGCTCTGGATGCTGCTGGCGGAGCAGGCAAGTCTGTGCAGCGCAATTGTTTGTGCAGGTGATTACACCTGCAAGAACATCTGCTACAGCAGGTCTGACTCCAACACCATCCAAATCCACGCCCAGCATGCTTACCTCTCATGGGGGCCATAGTCTGTCCACCACCATGGAAGGAAACATCACTGTTTCTTGCCCTTCATGAGCTGTGTCACCTGAAAGCTCATCTTCCAAGTGTGGAGGCTCTTCACCATCTCCCAAGGGTTTCTTTGGTGATTGCCAAATGTGGAACCACGTAGCTACTCAGAGAATAGAGACTTCTGTCCCCCTGCCACACTGAGCAACAGGTATGTGCCATGAGGCCCATCCAGATGGGATGGACCCACCCTCAGTACTTTCCTCTTCTTTTTTCCTCCCCCACCTCATATTCATGTTGCCCCAATTCTTCTGTTTTAGCTGAGGCTTTTTACATGGTAGCTCTTTCCTTCTTTTAACACTTCTGCTTCCTAAAAATTCATGCCCCAGGGTGGCCTGGGTTGCAGGAGCCTTGCTTATGCAGGCACTTCTTGGGCTTATAAGGATCCAGCATTGCCCTCCAGCAAGGAGGAAGGTGATGGATGTGAGCTTGAAGCCCCAGCAGTGGGTGGTCAAGGCTACAGGGAGTGGGGGTTCCTTCTCTGCTGGCTACTGGGTGCTCTTGAGGGAAGTGTTGGCAGGAGTGGAACTTGCAGTATACAAACTGCACTCCCTCTGCTTCCAAGGTTGGGCTTTGGATTAGCATCTCAGAATTCAACCATCCCCAACTCATCCCCCAAACTAGGAGATGCTGGCCACAGCCAGATTTGAATCTATTCTCCTTTTCCTGGTAGTGCTCCTCCAAGCCTGTGGCAGAGGTGGACCCTTCTGCTATTACAGAGACTCTGGGAGCTGGGGCTTTAGAGGAGCATAGTGGTGGGAATCTGAGCAATGCAGGTGACACACAGCCCCATGTGCCAAATGTCAGGGAGCCCTTGGTCCTCCTGGGACCCTGGCTCCATTTGGGACAGGCGAGGGGCCAGGTGCTGGCAGTGTCCCAGTCCCCGTGGGTGCCCAGAGCCACACCCTGGGCTGTGCCAGGCTCCTCTTCACTCCAAGCAGGCGGCAACCCTGCCATGTGTCACCGCCCGGCGCAGAGGCTGGGGACATGGCTGCGCTGGCTCGGAGCGTCCTGGTGACAGGGTCCAGCCGGGGCATTGGACTGGAGCTTGTGCGGCAGCTGGCCGCCAGCCCCTGGCCCCCCCAGCACATCTTTGCCACCTGCCGCGACCCCAAAGGTCCAAGAGGGAAGGTCAGTGCGGGCGCAGGGAACGGGGTGGTGCTGGGGCAGGTGGGCAGCAGAGATCCGCAGTCCCCTCAGCCTTGTTGGCTTGCTGCCCTGGCTGGGCATCCCAGGAGCGGGGGCAGAACCGGGCAGAGTGGGGGTCCCGTAACCCCCCCAGCTCCCTGGATAAGGCAGTGCCCAGTGTGGCGAGGTGGGATATGGCTGGAGAGGCAGATGTGTTCAGCACTTGCTTGTGGCTGTGCCATGGCCAGCCAACCCCTTTTCTGTGCTGGGATCACTCAGGATCGGGGGCAGTTCTTAAGCCCAGCAGCACCATTCTCCTGCTGACTGTGGGGTTGCTGCCCTATTCCATCCACTGTAAATGGCCCTGTGCTCTTTCCCCAAAGAAAGCAAAGCCAGTCTTGTTCAGTGACCTGGGAGCAGGGGTGGGACACCTGATCAGGCAGCTGGTGGCTTCTAACCTCCTCCCTTGCTCCATCAATTTATTTCCAGGCCCTGCAAGAATTAGCTGCCCAGCACTCCAGCATCAAACTGGTCCAGCTAGGTATGGAGCAACCTTTCTCCTTGTACCCAACATTGCTTCCAGCTCTCTGCTGACTTCAGAGGTGGGACCAGGGGCAACTTTTGCAGGAAGCTCTGGCCTTGCCAGGTGGGGAGGAATCCATGCACACCTGAGCAAATTTCTCCCCCCAAATTAAGCTGTGCTTTGGCTGGAGCAGTCAAACTGGCTTCAGATGAGGCAGAGGTGGGTCTGGACACCTCAGCTGAGTAAGTTTCATGGGAAAGGCATGATGTCTCTTCCCAAAGATGCTAAATACGGTGCCCAGGTTTTGGGCTGGGACACGTGGGTTCACAAAGTGAAGCAAGGCAGGGCACAGTAACTGCCTGGGTGGTTCCTAAGCAGGAGGGTTGGTTTGTGATCTGCTTGGAGGTGGCCATGGTTGGCATTTCTTTAAGGTAAAAAAGGGAGAAAAAATAGCTGAAAAATGACATGTGGGAAATCTTCCCAGCCTGGTATGCCAGGCTGATGCTGTGACCCAGAGGCATGAGATGTCCACAGCCTGGACTGGGGAGATGTCCTCTTGGCCATTCCCTCCTTCTATGGATGTGGGCCAAACCTAAGTATTTACTTGTTTAAATGCACCAGAAAAGTTCAAGCAACTTCAGTTCAAGTTCAGTTTTTTTAATATTTCTTAGAAAATAAGACATTATTGAATTCAGAGGCAGCAAATTTCTCTTTTATTATTAAGTAGATTTTTAAAGTAAAACACGTTCTCTGTAATATAAAATAAATGAGCTGTGAGAGCCAACTGGCAGTACCTGATGGGAAGAGCATGGCCAACATAAAAAGGACATCTCAAGGGATTTGCCACTATATAAACAATCTTTACTAAAAACATACATCCCAAGCCCCAGACTGCCAATAAAGTCCCCAAAAAAGCTCTTAAATATCAACAGCAACAAGATATTTTTTTAAGAGAAGCTGCTTCAAGCTCTCTTGCTCCATAATAAAGAAGGGTTGTCTTCAAACCAGTAACAGGCATGGATTTGCAGAAAAAAAAGTTTAAAAGATAACTCCAAAATGTGTAAGATCTGTCACTTCTTTTAATTCACTCTCCTTCTTTCCCACCCTTATTTCTTCCAGGGAGGCAAGAGTTTGTTATTTCAGCAAATTTGGGGGTTAAGGGCTAAAAATGTGTTGGTCCCACGTGCCTTGGAGCAATGACTCAGCTAATCCAAACAGAGCAGTTAATAATTCACCAGGTGACCAAAAGATCCCTCACACATGGTGGCGTAACAGAACCTTGAACTTCATCCCATTGTTATCCAAAGATGTAACTCCAAAGCACTCTGTGATTTGCCCTGCAATTGGACATGCAATATCCTCTCAAATTCCAAGGCTCCTTCCCCTCACAGCAGCCCCACAGCAGATTATTCCATGGTATTCCCCTCAAATGTTTTCAGGACACCTCTACAAAAGTCTGCGCTGCACAATGCAAGGTAGCAACAAGTCCCATGCCACTCACATCCTTGCTTACCACCATAAAGACATCAAGCTAGTTAAAAATGCCAGGAAAAAGGATACTTTTTGCTGCCCATCAGTGTACAAAATATACCAAGAAAGAAATCTTCAGCCTTGGAAACCTTTCGTAAGTCACTCTTTTCTAAGCATGAGAACAGAAACACAGCTCAGGGGCCAAAGTGTTGCAAATAAAATAAAGGAATCTAGCCTTGCAGTCCCCCACTCCCAGCAAGCTCATCACATTGGCATCTGCAAAAAACAGGCACAGAAATGTGCATGGGAACAAGGGCACACTCCAACTTGCCCATACATGTGAATATTCATGGTTTTAAGGGCTCTGTGGTATACCTGAAGTATTAAAAGGCAATACATAAAGTTTAATATTGGCCTAACCAGCCTGTTCGACATTCTAAAGGTATTTAGATGACCCTTTTAAACAAACAAATGATGGCTGTTGGTGAATATCCAGGACAGGATGAAAATCCTAACAAGCAACCCTGACAGCTGGACACAAAAAACTACCACTTTTATTGCCTAAGCCAGAAAAATCCTGCAGTTAAACATGGTGGAATTTCAAAAGCTGTACCAAAATTTAAGCAAAGAGGAAGGCACTGGGAATGCTTATCCTTGTTAGCCAAATTTCACTTGTGCCTTGTTGGTTGAGAGGGGTTGTCCCCACAACTTGGTCAGTAGGGATAGGGAAGTTCAGATTCAGAGCCTGCATCCAAATATTGCAGGTTACATCCCAAATCTTTTATTACTTATACTCACCTCAGCTCATCTGTCAGCTCCAAAACCTTGTGGGTAGCAGCATAAAGCAAAAAATGGCTCCCTGTGCAAATAAACCTGGGAGTCTCAGTGTGCAAGGTCCAAACATCCCTTGTATGATCATAAATTCCTTGAATACAGAAAGCAAATATAGACAAGTTTTTCCTACCAGTAGCCCCCACATGACCCAAAATGAGTTGAATTAAGATTTAATTTAGCTGAGGCTACAAAACCAAGAGGTGAGGACAAACTGCTGCTCATTCCAATGTGCTTAATCTGCCAAATTTGCTGCATCCTTTCTGGATAAGAAGTGCTGCTTCCACCTACAGCACAATTTTCAGTGGGTGCTGTGTGACCCATCAGAGCTATCCTTCACTTTGCTTTTTCCCTGGCAGACACAGTGAGTTTGCCCAGCATCCAAGGGGCCGTGCAGGCTGTGGGGTATCATCTGAAGGACCAGGGCTTGAACCTGCTCATCAACAATGCAGGCATCAGCTCCCACGCCACACTGCGCTCTCTGGACTTGCAGGAGATGCTTGATGTGTTTGCCACCAATGTAGTTGGGCCACTCCAGGTTGTCAAGGTATGTCTGGATCTTTTGGGGTTCTCCTGCTTGGGAAGATGTTCCTCCATAGGAATAAGGTCACCTCCATGGATCTCCCCCACCTACCTAGAGGAGCTCAGCCCAGCCCAGCATCCCCCGTGCTTAGTTCTTCCCCACCTGGAGCGCCTGCCTGCACGAGGCTCACTGTGCCAGCTCACTCCTTTCCGGGAGAGGGGAAAGGCTGGAGCCTGGCCCCTCATTTGGGCATCTTCCCCATCCCCTGCACTTCTGCCAGGACAGTCTGTCCAGCTGCTTTTCCACAGTCTGTGACAGAGCCCTCCAGGCTGGTCCTTGAATTGGAGTTCTGTTGCATGTTAATGGAGTGTTGGTGTCTTTGCATCAGGAATTTCTGCCGCTCCTGGAGCAGGCTGCAAAGGGCACAGGAAAGGAGAGTCTGAGCTGCAGCAGGGCCGCTGTCATCAACATCTCCACCAAACTGGGCTCCATCGGGCTGTGCCTCAGGGTGCCAGAGGCCCCCATGTACCCATACCGGGCCAGCAAGGTGAGGTGCCAGGGGAGGTGCTGGAGATGCTGTCCCAGGCACAGTGCCCATGGAGGGGAGGGAGCCCATGGGTCACCCCCTGCCTGGTTCTCCCAGGTGGAAGCACAGAGACCGGGACAGCAGCAGCCAGGACTGAGCCTTTCCAGCAGGCCATGCTGATGCTTTGTCCCAGGACCAAGTCCCATTTCCCACCTCCACAGACATTTTGTGGCTGGGAAATGTCTCCTCCCCTGCCCACCCACTCCCTGGGTTGTGCTGGCAGGACTGTGCCTCTTCCAGGCTGCCCAAAACATGGTGACAAGGTGCTTGGCTGCAGAACTCCAGGACAAGGGGATCTTGTGCGTGGCCATCCATCCTGGCTGGGTGAAGACTGACATGGGCACAGAGGAGGTACTGGGCTGTGCAGGGGAGGGTCACCAGGACCCCCACTGAATCCCCGTGTCTTGGGAAGGGCAGGGGCACTTGGGGGATCTCATGTGATGCTGGGGGCTGCCAGGAACATCTTCTGGAGCAGAGCAGGCACGGAGCAGGCAGCAAGCTGCAACATACTGAGTACATGGGATAGCCAGCCCTGTCTCCCCAGCCTGGAGAACAGAGGTGTGGCAATAAGGAAAAATATCCCCATGAGCACTATGGATGCTGCTCCCAGGCATGCACCCTCCCCAAGAGCTGTTCCTGCCCATTGTTCTTTTCTGCAGGCGCCACTGACAGTGGAGCACAGCGTGAGGGGCATCCTGACTGTGCTGGGCAGCCTCTCACAGGACACCTCTGGAGCCTTCCTCGACTGGGAAGGGAACAGCCTGCCCTGGTGATGAACAAATGGATGGCGCCTCCTGCCCATGCTGCAGCCTCTGCTCGCTGGCTCACCACTCTTCATGATCACACCTGCTCACCCTCAGCTCTCCCAACACTGCTGGGGAGAGGGAATCAGCTTGGGAAACAGCCTCTCTCTCCCATACCATGTGTTCTCCGTGGTCCCCCTGTACCCCCCACGTCTGTAAACTCTGGCAGCTGATGTCTCTCTGCTCTGTCTCCACACCCAGTCTTAAACCCCCCTGTCTGAGCCCAGGGCAGGATCCCTGTGCTCTGCCCGAGTGCTGTGTGTCCTTCTGTCCCACCTGTGACCAGGCATCCCCCCGCTGAGGGGAGAGGACAGCTGGTCCCTGTGACCCCCAGCCCATCAGGTAGCTCAGCCTGGGCAGGGGAAAGCCAGTCCTGCAGGGGCTTGGAAGATCTCTCTCCTCTCAGGAGAGAGGCCCTGCTCCAGCTTCTCCAGTGCCTCCTGGAGGGGAGGTCTCCAGAGGGCAGTCACAGTGCCATGGGACACTCATGCCAGTGATAACCATGAGTCAAGAGCAGCTGTGGGCACCACTGCATCTCGGGATGAGGAGTGGGATATCTGGGAAGGGGCCATCTCATGAGCTGGAAATCCTCAACAGAGCTGGAGGCTCTTGGCAGGAGTTTATTGAGGATGTGGGACAGGTGGAAGCAGTGGCACAGGGTCCCTTCTGGCTGCCAGGATCTTCAAGTGGGGTCTCACCAGGGTATGACATTCCCTTCCCAGTCCAGGAAGGCGCCGGTCTCCTTCTCGGAGAGGGAGGAGAGGACCTTCAGCATCCCTTGCACGCTCTCATCCACTGTCACAGGGGGCTGTGGGGCAGAGGGAAGATGCAGCCTGTGCCCAAGACCTTGCTGAGGGCCCTGGAGCAGCTGGAGCCAGGGAAAAGAGCTGCTCCAGAACAAAGGGAAAGCTGACAACCCCAGAGGGAGGGACTGAGACGAGAACTGAGGGGATTGGGACACCCAGCACCCAGGACCAGGAGCGGGGGAGCTGCCCCAGCAGCGATTGGGCAGGCAGGGAAGCCATGGGCAGGGGCTCAGGACAGCAACTCCCACCCATGGAAAATCAGCACAGGAGCTCTCAGGGATTCCTGAGGTGGGATTCCTACCGTGTGTCCGGCAGAGCTGCCCATGTCGGTTTGCACCCAGCCGGGATGGAGAGCGACGCAGAGGATGCCGTGGTCCTTGTACGCCATGGACTGGCACTTACTCAGCATGTTCAGAGCAGCCTGTGGGGAGACAATGCAGCGATGGTGGTGGGAGGGGAAGGGGGGCTGCAAGGAGATCCAAAGCTTGGCTGGGGAAACAAAGGTGTGACAGTACCTTGCTGCAGCGGTAAGAGGTGACTTGCATCAGGTCCCAACCAAAGCAAGAAGAGATGGAGCCGCCAATGCTGGATACATTGATGATGGCAGCCTTGCTGCAGCTCAGCCCTGAGCCTGGGCTCCCCTGGGCAGCCTTCTTCAGCAAGGGCAGAAACGCCTGCATGGAGGCAGAGGGGCAGGAGTACACATAGACATGGCACAGGGCAGGGGAGAAGCTCCTTCCACACTGGAGAACATTGAAACCAGCACTGGGGCATCCTCCAGCCTCTTTCCTCCCAGGCTCCAGCTCCTGAGTTCCAGCCCCTGGCTCCACGAGCTTCTCTGAGAGCCCATTGGTAACCAGAGTTGAGGCATGATCCCCTCCCACCAGGCCCTCATGCTCCTCCAGGACAGCCCAACTTGGGTGAGGGTCTCACCTGGCCCATCAGCAGGGGCCCAACTGTGTTGGTGGTGTAAATCTCTCTCATGTCCTCTAGTGTCTCAGTATCAAGTGTGTTCAGCTTCACAATTCCAGCGTTGTTGATGAGGAGGTTCAGCCCAGAGCCCCCCAGGTGCTCCCCAGCCTTGGCTGCAGTTGCCTTGATGCTGGCAGGGTTGGCGACTTCTGCAGAGCCAACACAGGGGAGGTCAGAGCCTGTGTCCCCATGGTGGAGTCCCTCTGTTCCCCAGAGGTGGCAGTGCCCGATGGCCCCGCAGGCACCAGCCCGTTGGCACAGCTCCCTCCCAGCACGGGGCTCCCAGGGTGTGCCCAGCCTGGGCACTTGCCAGAGGAACTGGGGCAAAGGATCCCCACCTCGGGGCACCTACCAAGAGGGACGATGATGATGTTGGGGTGCTTGGAAGCCAAATTCTGTAACTCCTGTAAGAGAGGGCACTGTGTAGGCATGGAGAGGCTGGAGGGGCTGTGCAGAGGCTCAGCTTTTCCTAAGCAAAGCCATGCCACTCCATCTCTGTCCCTGCATCACTTTGTGTCCAACACCTGCTTGAGCTGCCACATCACATTGGGCTCTGTGCCTTCTACACATGCCCTATGCCATTCTTCCCTCCACATATCCCATGCACAACTGGTCCTATGGTGTCCCAAGCCAGCTGACCTGTGCTGCAGGTGCCTGGCTGTAGCTCCAGCCCCTTGCAAACACCATTCCTGATCCAGTCTCCCCTTGCCCAGTCTTACCTGTGCTCTCTGTCCCTTGGGGTCCCGACAGCCTGCAAAGATCCACTGTGGTGGGTTTGGCATCTTCAGGAAATGCTGGACAAGTCCCAGGCCGATGCCTCGGTTGGCCCCAGTCACCAGAAGGGAGCGGACGTGGAGCCCTGCCATGCTGCTCTGGCTGTGGCTGCACTGCTCTCACTGGACTCTGCCAGTGCCTTTTGCTACTTGGTTATCTCTCACGTGCCCATGAGGACTTGCATCAGCTCGTGGCGCTTGAAAATTCTCTGCCTGCACCTCAATCTCTTGGCTCTGGTCCATACCCATGATCCACTTTTCCTGGTGGTTGTGGAATGATGCAAAGGGAGCCAAGTATCCTGCCCAGGCAGGGAATGCCCTGAGCTAGGTATCTGCAGTGCTGCTTTATGTACCTTCCCTGCTCTACCAAACCTGAGCCTTTTGGTTTTCAGGGCTAGCACTATCCCTGTCCTTGCACTGTGACACTCTCACCACCTCCCTCCCTCTTGGGATCCCAGGCCTGTCCCTCCCCTCGCCCAAGGTCAGGCAGGCGAGGCTGGACTCGCTGACTCTGCACAGTGCAATTTGTTGGCCTTAGTCTGTGCAATGCCAAAGCCAGGGTTGGGGATGGAGCAGTCAGGACAGGTGAATGTCCCTTGAGGAATTGAGGATAGAGCAGCCAGGACAGACAAGTGTTCCTTGGCCACAAGAACAGGCTAAACCTAGAAACCCTCCAGGACCACTGGGAAAAACCCTCCAGGACTGACCAGAGTGACCCCTTTCCTCAGCACCTGTAATATTTAACTGTGATAGAAGGATAATCCCTGCCCCATCCCTGGAAGTGTTCATGGACAGGCTGCATGGGCTTCTGAGCAACCACCTAGTGTAAGGTATCCCTACTTGTGTGGAGGGGTTAGAACTAGATAGTTTTTAACATCCCTTCCAGCCCAAACTATGGTCTGTGATCCTATGACAAAATTCAGTTTTTCCCCTGGGTGTGACTTTGGCGTGGCTGGGAGCCAGGGCTGTGCCCAAGGACACGTACTGCAGGTGAACATCCAGCTCCCCACCTCTTTCCTGAAGCAGAGACTGAACCAATTGATGGACTGAATTCCCAGGGAAGCATCTGGACTGGTGGATTCAGGAGCTTTGGAAAGGGCCTGAGGATCACTGAATCACAGAATCATCCCCCAGGAGCTCCTGTTGCACCTAAAGTCAATGGAGAACCATGACCTGCATGTTTCCACGTGTCCCCACCCTGCAGGGAGGGTCTGGGCATCCAATGGATAATGGATGGATTGAACTTGGTGGTCTTAGGGGTCTTTTCCAATCTAAATGATTCTCTGATTCTATAATCCCATGGCCTCCTCAGCTGCTTCCTGCTGTAGCATCACCCAAAGTGCACAGACCGTTTGCAATGGTGAAATGTACACATTTAAGATAGTTCAGAGATGTTGTGTAGATAGCTTAAACTAATTAAGGTTATGATTGAGCAGGACTAGGGGGCATAAGCTTGTGGAACCTCTCCTGCTGCAGCTGGAGATGCTGCTCCAAGGACCTTTGCAACTGGCCAATGATGAGCTGTCATGTTCAGGAGATCTGATCTTCCATCCAAATGCAACCTTTCCAAATAAATCAGCTTTAGTCTGTAAGAGCAAACCCTGCTGCCTACTGTTCTGTGTGTGTGGTGAGCTGACCCTGGCTGGATGCCCAGCATCCACCAAAGCCACTCTATCACTTCCCTCTGCAACTGGCCAGGGGAGAGAAAAAGTATAACAAAGGTTCATGAGTTGAGATAAGGTCCAGGAGAGATCACTCACCAAATACCATCACAGCAAAACAGACTCAGACTGGGGATAGTAACTGAATTTGTTACTAACAAAATCAGAGCAGGATAATAGAAGATAAATCTTAAAAACACCTTCCCTCCACCACTCCCTTCTTCCCAGCTCTACCTCCTCCTGCTCAGCAGTGCAGGGAGGCAGGGAATGGGGGTTATAGCCAGTTCATCACATGTTCCCTGTTGCTACTCAGGAGGAAGAGTTGGAGTCCTTCCCCTGCTCCAACATGGGGTCCCTCCCACGGGATTCAGTTCTCCATGAACTCCAACATGAGTCCATCTCATGGGCAACAGTTCTTCACAAACTGCTGCAACATGGACCACTTTTCCATGAGGTGGAGTCCTCCAGGCACAGCTTGCTCCAGCTTGGGTCTTCCACAGGGTCACAAGTCCCACCAGGAAACCTGCTTCAGTTTCTTGGCTCCTCTCTCCACAGGTCTGCAGGTTCCTGCCAGGACCCTGCTCCAGCATGGGTTTCCCATGGGTTCACAGCCTCTTCTCAGGTATCCACTTGCACCAGCATGGGCTCCTCCAGGGGCTGCAGGTGCATCTCTGCATTCCCATGCCCTCCATGGGCTTCAGGGGCACAGCTGCCTCCCCATGGGCTACACCATGGGCTGCAAGAGAATCTCAGCTCCAGTGCCTGGAGCACCTCCTCCTTCTGCCCTGACCTTGGTGTCTGCAGAGCTATTCCCCTCACATATTCTCACTCCACTCTTCTCTGGCTGCAATTACATCTGCACAATAACTTTTTTGGTTTCTTCTTAAATATTTTATCACAGAAACGTTACCACTGTGGCTGAAGGGTTCAGCCTTGGCCAGGAACACATCCATCCTGGAGCTGTCTGGCACTGGCTCTGCTGGACATGGAGGAGGCTCCTGGCAGCTTCCCACAGAAGCTACCCCTGAAGGCCCCCCACTTCCCCCAAAACCTGGCCATGCAAACAAACAAATACAGTGTGACAATTACACCCATCTTGCTGTGCCATTGCACTGCCCTCAGTGTCAGTCCACTGATGGAACCACAGCCTCTGGCAGGGGGATGAAAAGGCACTGAGTGCCCCAAGTCACAACTGAACTGGGTGAGGGGAGGAATTTGCCATGCCTTCAGCCAGAACATTTCCCAGGCTGCTTGACAGGTTTGATTAAGTGGCTTTAATACCTTAAGATGAGACAAAGGATGGGCAAGGCTGTTGTGGCAGGATGCTTCTTCCCATGGGCAACCATCTGGGATTACCTGAAGCTGAAGCCAAAACTAAAAGAAAATTAAAACAAGGTAGAGTTCCAGGGATGGTTTGGCATCACACGTGAACCACTGAATGGCAAAGTGTACTAGAGAGTTGGCCAAAACATGACTGGGGTTGGAAGGGACCTGTTGTTCCAACACCCCGCCATGGGCAGGGTCACCTTCCCTCAGGCTCAGAGCCCCACCCAACCTGGCCTTGAACATTTCCAGGGATGGGGCAGCCTCAGCTTCTCTGGGCAACCTGTGCCAGTTACTCATCCCACTATCAGGGAAGCATTTCCTCCTCGTATCTAATCTAAACCTGCCATTTTTTCAGTTTGAAGGCATTCGTCCTCATCACTCCACGGCATTGTCCACAATACCTCTCCAGCTCTCCTGTAACCCCTTTAGGTACTGGAAATGCCTCCAAGAGTTCCCCAGATCCTTCTAGAAAAGGACGCGTATGCCCGGGAAAAGCGCCGGGGTTGGGTGTAGGGATAGGCGGGGTTTAAGGATGGATTGGGGTGAGATGGAGGATGGGGAGGGTCGGGAGCGGGGCTGACCCCGCGCCGGCGCTCCGGGCCCGGCGCAGCCGCTCCGCCCGCCCCGGAAGTGGCGCTACCGGGCCCCGCTTCCCGCGCGGGCCCCGCTTCCGCTTCCGGGCCCCGCGGCCATGGCGGCGGCGGCGGCTCCGCCGGGCATCCTTCCCGGCTCCTCCGGGGCGAGCCCGGGGCTGGCGGCGGGGGAGCGGTGAGGGGGGCCGGGAGGGGGGTCAGCTCTGCCTGCCCTGCCTGCCCTCATCCCCTGCCTGCCCTCAGCCGCCGCCTGGTCCAGCCCCCGCCTGTCCTCATCCCCTGCCTGTCCTCACCTCATCCCCTGCCTGCCTTCAGCCCCTGCCTGCCCTCAGCCCTGCCTGTCCTTATCCCCTGCCCGTCCTCAGCCCGTGCCTGTCCTCAGCCCCTTCCTGTCCCCAACCACGTCTGTCCCAGCCCCGCCTCTCCCCAACCCCTGCCTGTCCCCAGTTCTTTTCCCGTTCACAGTTCAGACAGTTATAGTGTTCAGACAGTTATAGTTAAGACTTGGTCCCAGGAAAGTAGTTATTGGGTGATAATAAACAATATGGAAAGAGGTAGAAATAAATGTCCTGTCCTGTCTGGGAGATTTGCAGAAGGCTGAACACACTCCAGAGCTACGAGTGTCCCCCTCCACTATCCGGGCAGGATGCAGCAGGACCTGTGTGCCCCCAGCAGCGTGACTTCCACAGCACAGTGCCCTTGGGATGGGTCCTTGCAGAGAAGTGGGTGCACTTGGGTGGATCTGAGCAATCTCCTGGGTTTGTGGCTGTGCTTGGGGTGCAAAACCCTTCCCATGGTGATGGAGCACTGCTTATGGCTCGGTGTCTTGTCTCTTCTCATAGTCTTGTGTGTGTGGACAAGAATGTGGCTTCTCCCAAGCTCTACGTCCTGGAGCCGTGGATTGCTGATCTTCTGGTGAATTACGAGCAACCAGATGAGCGTGAGAACTTCCTGGCTGGGCAGGTGGTGCGGGTAGGTACCCAGAGGGGCTGTCCCAAAGTGCTCCAACAGCCTTTGAAATCTAAATTCTGGGAAGTGCACAGTGCTTCCCAGTTTGGTGGCTGTGGAGACTTTTCCTCAACATCTCTGGTTTTAATTTTTTTTTTTGAGGAGGAGAAGCTTGGTGTCATGATCGCCTTCCTGTGAAATTTGGTCCAGGTCTATGAATAAGAGTTCTTTTTTCCCCCTCTCCAATCTCTTGACAGATCTTGAGTGACTCAGCTGCTCCTGCCCAGCCTGGGGTTCTCCAAGACGCTGTGGTGCAGGTGTCTGATGGATCCTGCTACATCCGTGTGGTCATTACATCCGAAGCCCTGCAGGCAGAGGAAAAGTGGGTTCCACCGTGACTTGGCATGGCTGGCACAGCAGTTCTCCACAGCTGCTGTGAGGAGCTGGGGCTCCTGCCTGGTCTTGTTTCAGGTTGTGTTAAGCTAAAGCAACCTCAGGGTGGGAAATTGGTGTGAAAGAGCTGCTAAGAGAAGACAGCTGGAATGCCCTTGCTCTGCTGTCTGCTGGTTGGGATGGGCAGGGATCCATGGCAGAAGCTGTGATGCCATTAGAAAGGACTGTGAGCCCTTGGGTTTATGGAAGGAGCTAGAACGTTAACCATGGTAGCCTGGGCTGCTCCTTCAGTATTTTCTCCATTTCCTTATTTGAACACCCTTAAACTGTTGGGGTGCTGGTAGCAGAGCCGTGGATAAGCAGCAGGGAGAAGCTGCTCTTAGGCAGGAATTACTGAGGAATAAAGAGCCCTTGGTGCCTGCTGCTCATGCTGAGATGTGTTCCAGAATGCCCCAGTGTGGCTGGCAGAGCTCTTGTGGGAGCCCCACTGTGTGTCAGGGGGGGTCTGGCTCTGTTCTTCAAGGCATTCCTGCTCTGCTCCTTTTCCAGTGCCCACCTGCAGCTCAGGCTTTCCAGCCTTAATTGCAGAATTATCGTCCTGCAGAAGTACACGGTGTGTTTTCAGGACGAGGCCAGGCTGGTAAGTGCTCTGGGGAGTGGAAGCAGCCTGTTCCTTTCCCTTGCTTTGCTTCCTGCACTCTTGTGTGCTTCCAGCTGCTCTCAGGAGCTGAAGGCAGGTGATGGGTGGCCTTTCATTCTCATCTGCAGCTCCTGTGGGGTCTGTGGCAGCTGACCTGGGCAGGGATGAGCCCTCGCTGGGGGTGGAGTGCATCTTTCCCAGGGTCACCTGGCTGTCACCTGCTGGGCAGCTGCAGAAGGCCTGCATGGGCTAGTGGCAGAGCAGCCCACTGTCCCCTTGCAGGGGTTCAGAGGTGTCCCCACACACTCCCCTGAGCAGGCCCACCCTTCTCTGTGGCTCTTGCAGAGCCATCAGCTGACACAGGAAGACACAAACTCCCCTTTGAAGAGGGGTTGTCCTTTTTGAGGGGACCTTCTCTTAGACTGGAGTTTTGGTGGCAGAGCTGGGGTGGATATGGGAGTGCTGGCTGGCCCCAGGGGAGGCAAGGGCAGAGGAGGGACTCAGAGGTGCCTTACAGGCTCTGTCCTGCCCACAGGAGGACTGCGAGTTCTACCTCACGGCCCAGCAGTTCATCGTGCTGCCCATGCAGAGGCAGAGGATGGAATCGTCTGATGGGTATGGTCATAGGATGGGTGGGTAGGGGCTGTGCTCAGGGAGACTTCATCTTCCCCACAGCAGTGCTGACCCTGGAAGTCCTGATGTGACCTGCTTGTTGCAATCCCCTTTGAGAAAGGGATTGCCTCCAAGGCAGGGGAGAAGGGAGATGGGCATTTGGAGGGAATCAGTAACTGGCTTCTCTCTTGCTGCAGGAATCAGGACCCCTCTGTGGTGAAGAAGATAAAGGAGCTCTGGATGTAAGTATGGGGCTGAGAGATGTACCCAGTCACCCTGATGAGAGTGTTCAACCTCAGACTGGGGTTAGAGCAGAGTGGCAAGGGCTGGCACAGGTTATGGCAGCTCCTGGTTAACCTGTGTGACTCCTTGCCCTGGAACATGACAGAGCTGAGTAGACCATGAAACATGAAATTGTGTTGGCACATTGCCAGCCTCTTCCTCTGAGCTAGGAGGAAACACCTGTGGGGAGCTTGTTCCTGCCAGTGGTGGGCAGCACAGCTGCGTGGGTGAGCCGTGCACTGCTCATTCTTCATCCTTGGAGATCCAATACTGGAGATCCTCAGGGCCTTCCAGCAGTCCATCTCCAGGGGTGAGGACACCTGATGGTTATTCCTCACATCCTGAGCATGTGGCCAGTGGCCAGATCAGCACCCAGTGGGGGATCCACTACTTTCACAAGCTGCTGCTTCCAATCCAGGGTGCTTGATCTGTGACCAAGAGCTGCGTATGTCCCAGCCCTAACCCGGCTTTGTGTTCTTGGTCATTACAGGAGGAATCTTGCTGTGAGGAACGCTCCCAGCTCAGGTAAAGGGTTGTGGGGGGCATGCTGTGCTCTGACTGCCTGGGAGGGGCCCCTGGGTTTCCTCAGTTTGGTCCACGTTAGGCAGAGGTAGCCTAGGTCAGATCTCAAAAGCATATGTTGCTAAGCCCAAAGCAGGAAGAGATAATGCTGACAGCTAAAGCTGGGACACTGCATGCCTGTGCTCATGCTGCTGGTCCAGGATGTGTGAAGAAAGGAAAGAAAGTTTCTAGAAGCAAAGGAAATGCAGAATTTTAGGTGTTCCCACAGGTTTCAGTGTCATGCCAGTCAACAAGTCATGGAGCAGGGTAAAAGTGTTTGCAAGTGAGGCTCGCCTGAGTTTGGCTGTCTCCTCCACTGATGTCTGTGTGCTCTTGCTCCAGAGCCCTCTGTCTCTCAGCTGATTGATGCCATTGGACAGAACCAGCTGGAGATTTTGAAGGAAAATGCTGAGAAATGCTTGGATTTATGGAAATCAAAGGAGAAGCCAGTGACAGCAGAGGATGAGGTTCCCATCACCCAGTGGGAGGCAGAGCGCAAGAAGGAGGTCAGTCCACGTGCTGGGACCAGCTGAGACAGGGCTGTGACAGCTTGGGTGGGAGGAGGAAGGGGAGGGACAGTGGGCAGAGCTGAGGTTTGCTGGGGAGGGAGATGGTGTTGGGTTGACAGGTACAGTTGGGCTCTTGCATCTGGAGAGGGACTGCCCAGCAAAAACCCTTCCATGTGTCTCATTTCAGCAGGGGGAAGATGTTTTCATGGTCCCAGTCAGCACCCTGGTGATTCCTCCTGAGGAGGAGGCAGTTGTTTGTGATTCTTCTGAGGCAGCATCCGCAGGGTACACAGGTAGGCAGCACGTCACACAGGCACGTGAAATGAGGGGCTCCCTAGGGTGGGGGGAAAGCTTCCTTTGCTCTGGGTGTGCCTCATGCTGGAGATATGACCAACAGTGCCCCTTTCATTGCAGATACAAGCCAAGCAGCTCCTGAAAGGAGTAGTGATGACAGGACAGTGCCAGAAGACCCAAGTGTTATATCCCAGATCAGCTGTGAGTAGCAGGATCTCCAGATCCTAGAATGATTGGTGTTGGAAGGGACCTTAAAGACTATCTAGCCCCAATCCCTGCCATGAGCAGGGACACATTCCACTAGACCAGGTTGTTCCAAGCCCTGTCCAACTCAGCCTTGAACACTTCCAGGGCTGGGACAGCCACGGCTTCATTGGGCGACCTGTGCCAGGGCCTCCCCACCCTCATAGGGAAGAATTTCTTAAAAATATCTAATCTAACTGTGCCCTCTGTCACTGTGAAGTCATTCCCCTTTGTCCTGGTGCTCCATGGCCTTGTCCTTCTCCAGCCCTCTTGGAGCCTCTTTAGATACTGGAAGGTTCACTAAGGTCTCCCTGGAGCTTTCTGTTCTCCAAGCTGAATAAACCCAACTCTCTCAGCCTGTCTCCATAGCAGAGGTGCTCCAGCCCTTGGATCGTCCTCATGGCCTCCCAAGAATGCTCCAGATCCCATCCAGCCTTTAGTTTCCTCTACAGTTGGCTCAGCCCGTCACCTTGGATTGAGTGGAGGAGGTACTGGTGTGGCCAGGTCTTTGGGAGACCTTGAGCAGGCAGGGAATAGTCCCAATCCTCCAGCTTCTTGAAGCTGCAGCTTTGGTGGATTGTGCTGGGAGCACAAGAAGTCATTTTGATGCCATCACTGAGCACGAGTCTCCTGCCCTGGTATGGGCTCCTCACTGGCTCTGGCTCAGCACCAGGATGGGTTTATGTCACCTTACTTGGCTTGGTGTCACCAAGCTTTGCTGCAGAATTACCTGCAGAAGCTCCATGTAGAGGAGGAGCTGAAGGGAGGAACTGTCCTGGACAGTGCAGGGTGTAGGAGAAGGCCTTCTTCACAGCTGCCTGCACTCTGGGCAGTGTCTGCCTCTCCACTGTCTGCTGTATGAGATCTTGGAAAGGGTCTCACTGGAATACACCACATTTTGGGCTGGAAGGGGCTGCAGAGCTCTCCTCAAGGGTTGTGTCTCTCTGAGACCTTGTGCACAGGGACCCACAGGGAATGGGCAGCTGCTTTCTTTGCCAAAATCAACCCTCCAGGTTCTTCATTGCAGATGCTCCATCACCAACCTTGTCAGATAGCTTGGAGGGATCCCTGGACAACCCCTGGAACGTGATGCCCTCATTGTCTTTGACCCCGAGCTCTTCGGATGGTGAGTGCCCCTGTACCAGGGCATCCCGCCTGCCTTCCTGGCAGGAGACAGCTACTCTTTTCTCAGGGGGTGTAGCCCACCCTGGATGCTGGTTTGATTTCCCCTGGCCATAAAGCAGTGCTGTGATGTTCCCATAGCCCTGGACCTGCGTCATTCCAGCCCTGACACTCTTCCTGTGTCAGGGCAGGTCCCATCACCAGCCCCCTGCTCAAACTGACAAAGCTTTTCCTCTTACTAGAGAAGACCTTTCAATCTGACACTCCCCTGAAGACCCAGAAAGATGTGGCTACTGACAGCAACACCACTGACCTGTTGGAATTGTGTAGCCAGGGCTCTCCTGAGGGCTTGCCCCAGGGAGAGCAAGTGCAGACCTCCTCTCCCTCCCTGCTGCGCTCCTGCAGCAGTGCCAGTCCCATGGAGATCAGCACCAGTGAGGCGGCAGCAGTGGCTGAGGCAGCCGGGGATGCCCCGTGCCCTGATCAAGGCCCGCAGGGATCCAGGGACTCTCAGGCCACCCTGCCCACTCTTTCTCCAGTTTTTCCAGTCTTGCCCAGCAGCAGCTTGCAATCCCTGCCCGGCAGGATTCCTCACAGGGAGCAGGCCTGCTCCAGTGGCACAGTTTCCTCTCCAGATGTGTTGAGGCCTCAACTGGCTCACACCAGCACAAAGGGAGGAAAGACTGTGGGTGCCAAGAGGAAGCTGATGGAGGAAGATGAGGAGGCCCCCAGTGGGCAGCAGCGTCCCCAAGGCACCTTGAAGGGCAGGGGGAGAGGCACAGGCAAGAGGGAGCTCATGAGCCCACAGGGTGCAAAGAAGAACAGAAAGGAGACAGGCCTGCGGTATAGAAAGGAGCATGAGGAGGAAGAGGAGGAGGAGGAGAAAGTGGAGGAAGAGGAAAAGCAAGCATCCCCTGCAAGAGCTGGGCCCAGCTCCAGGCCGGAGCAGCGCAGAGCTCCGGAGCCAGTAAGTATAAAGCAGCTGGTGAGGGAGGTGCCTGGGGAGGCTCCCTGTGCCCAACCCCAGGATCTTTCCTCACCAGGCTGGTGTGGATGGGAAGTTGAGTGTAGATAGTGGAGGATCTGGGAACACTGAGGGGAATCATGAGGGAATCATGTCATCACTTAGGCTGGAAAAGAGCTCATGAGATGGAAGTCCAACTGTTCCCCAGCTCTGCCAAGCCCATCACTGAACCGTAGTCCCAACTGCCACATCCACAGGCCTTTAAATCCCTCCAGGGATGGTGAAGATGTGGTTTAGCCTGAGCTAAACAGTTGGGTGTGAACAAACAATTGCTGGAGCATCTTCCAAGCTATCTGGGTAAAAGATGATCAAAAGAGCAGAGGGAAAGACACCTCAATCCTAGGTGTTTTCCTGGGGTTAGTGGGCTCTCAGGCTACATGGGGCAGCATTCTGGGAGCAGATCCATCTCACCCTCCCCTTTGCTTTTGTAGTTCGTGGAGAGCCCACCCCAGTACCAATATGAGGCACCAAGCCCTGAGCTCTGCCAGCAGGTACAATCTATCAGGTCAGTGCCATATCAGCCATGGACTCATGGCTGTCCCTTGTTCCTGTAGGGGGACTCACATCCCTAGAGTGAGTCCCCAGCCTCTGCCTTACCCCTTGTCACCAGTGGTGTGTCCACAGCTGGGTTTCTTCTCACCCTGGCTCCTCCTGTCTGGTTTCTCAGGATCTCAAGGGCAATGCTGAAATGGGCGTGCTGGATACTGACTGAGGAGGAGGAGGAGGATTCCTGAGCCCAGCCCGTCTTTCATTCTTTTGTTTCTTCAATGGGTCAGTCAAAACACTGGGAAGAGTGGTTGGGGAAGGGATGTGGGGACACACGGAGCTCTGTGCCCCAGGAGGCTGCTCATTGGGCTGGTTCCAGGAGTGCTGGCACATGACCTGTTGAAAGCTAATACCCTCAGTGCCAGGAGGGGAGAAAAACATTCATTCAGGAGTGCCTATATGCCAGCATCCTTCTCCCACCTCACCTCTTCATCCTTTCCAAATGCCTTTTCCAGCAAGTGGGGACAAGAGGGGACCAATGCCACCAGCAATGGCAGAGGCCCCACAATCTGATCCTGCTCCAAAGGTACCCCAGGAGCTTGGATGGTTTATTGAGTAAGTTTAGGTAGGGTCCTGCACTGTTTATTACAAAAAATATCCAGCAGAGTTATGCTGTAGAAATTAAAAATTGTATATTTTTTAAATACACAGCTCTTGTATTAAAAAGAAAAAGGAAAATAAAAACCAAAACAAGCATCTTGCTTTGTCGTAAACATCCGTGTAAGGAATGCGTTTGGTCCGGAGCAGAGGGCAACACAGGAGAAAGCCACGGGGGTGTGAGGATGGCGCTGGTGCCGTCGGGGAGCTGCGGGGATGGAGCTGCGTGCTGCAAGGCGCTGGGGCGTGGTCCCGCTGCTGGAAGCCTGCGTCTGGCGGGGGCTGCAGAGCGCCCCCCTGGGGTCAGAGCTGGAGTGGTGAAAGTGCCTTGGGAATGCGTCCTAAAAATAGCTGGCAGCCTAAAATCACCGGCTCCCCCGCTGCAGCCCACAGCGACAGAGGGCACTGGGGACTGCAACACCACTGGATGTGTCCTGCAGGCTCTGACAGTCCCTGGCATCCTGGGCGATGCTGGTGGCCTGGCTGTCCCCGTGGCGAAAACTGGGCGATGCCATCGTTGGCACATCCACGCCAGCCTGGTGCCCCGTCTATCCTCTCCTACCCCAGCTGCCAAGCACCCCGGCACGGCGCACTTGCTTGCAGGGTTTTATTGGGAGCAGCGTGGTGACATGCAGGGGCTTCACTGTCCCAGGGCTGGCTCTTCCTGGCCTGGCATTGGGCGTCTTTGGTCTATGGCAGCTGAGTCCTGTGCATTCCCAACAGTTTGTGCCAGGGCTTGCGGCTGCTCACCCTCAGTGCCTGTGCCAGCCTGCGGCTCCTCTGGCCCGGCACGGGGCCAGTCCTTCAGAGTGGCACCTGCAGAGGTCACAGGAGCTGCTGTGAGCATGGGGGGACCCTTGGTACCCCAACACCTGCTTTAGCAGGGAGGGGAACATCTCACCTTCAGCATCCGAGGTTGGTCCAGGCTCACCCTCCATCTCTGAGAGGGACTCGTGCTTGGTCCTGTGCCTGAGCACAGGCGAACGCCGCAGGCGCAGGGGAACGGTGTCCGCTGGGGGAAACACAACCCAGCCTCATGTTAGGGTGGGGCACCTTGGCTGGCTCCTGCTGGAACTGCTCCCAGTGCTGAATTCCCCTTGGGAAAACCCCAATGTGGCAGTGCCATTGTCTAGCACCCACCAGCTGGGAGAGGCAGCACCAGCACGCACATGGAACACCACCACCCGCCTCCATTGGTGTTAGGTGCAAGGAGGGCTGGGGGTCCCACTCCAGACCCAACTTACTTCCCAGCTCCGCCGGGCACTCGGGCTCCCTGAGCTGCTCCTCATGGACGGACAGTGCTCGGCGGCTGGTCCCCCGTGGCGCTGCCAGCCGTGCCATCAGCCGGTTGTCTGTGTAAGCAATGGGGTGGTGCCATTGGAGGATAGCCCACAGCACCCCGCTTGACAGGCCCCATCAGCACCCAGCACCCACTGTGTGCTTGGCTCCCTGCTGCCCTCCATTCCCAAGGGCTCCAAGAACAGGCCAGCAGTGGAATGAGGCACCCACAGGCACCTCATGCATCCCTACCTTCAGTATTGGGTGGTGTGGGCAGGGTGGGCAGGGTGCCAGCACCCACCTCCCCACCATGGCTGACCCTCCGTGGCAGCGCCACCGGCGCGCTCCTGCCCAGCCGTGGCAGGCTGCTGCTCCAGCCCTCCCGGCCTCCGGGCTCCGGCAGCCCGCTGGGCTCTGCTAGGGTGAAGGAGCGCCGGGGCTGGTCGGAGCTGGTGGCCAGTGGCTCAGCGGGCAGCTGCCTTCCCAGGGCTTTCCAGGCTGGCCGGGGCTCGGCGCTGGGCTCCGTCCTGGCAGCTGGGCTGCGGAAGGGTGCGTCTGTGGGGCAGGCAGGATGGAGCTGTGGGCGCCCACAAGTGACAGCCCCAGGGACGGGAACCAGCCTGCAGCCAGCCCAGGGGTGGGCAATGGGCTGGGTGTCCATCTGCTGTCACCAGGGATGGGCACCCATGGGTGTAGGGCACCCTCTCGAGGGTGGAATTCTGCCCACATGCCTGTGCCCACCAGACCCTGTTGGCTCCAGTCCCAATGCTTGGTGCTAGGAGAGGGGATAAAGCCCTCTGCCCCAGGGGCTGCTGTGACCCCCCAGCACGCACTGCTGACCCACCTGTGGACACAGAGTGTGTGCGGGCCTTCAGGGACGGGGGTGAGTCCGCAGAGCTGTCCACGATGTCCCCTGCAAGCAAAAGCCACCGGCCAGCATCAGTGAGCTGTGGTCTGCCCATTGCCACCAGCACCCCACAATGGGGACATGTAGTGGGACCCTCAGCTGGGAGTACAAGGGGGCCTGCCCATGGCCACCCATGGGTGCCCAGCTGGGTGGGGGTCAGGGTAGGGAGGGTGCAGCATCTCACCATCTGAGCCTGCTTTCTTGATCTCACTGTCTTTGCTCTGCAAGGGGGAAAAAAACTGGTAAGGGGGGTGTCAGGGAGGCAGTGCCCCCAGAGACAATGGGTGCAGAGGGCAGAGTGCTGCTGCCAGGCTCTGATGTGGCTGCAGGGAATGGGTGCATGCCAGGAAAGGAGGGGCGGACTCCATGCCGTGGAGTGTGTAGGAATTCACTCCTTGCAGAGGGTTAGGGTCCATCCCAAAAATGGAACCAGTGCCCACCTGCTGCTTCTTGCTCTCAGCAGTCGGGCCCTTGGTGACGCCAATGCGATGGAGCATGACCTGCATGCGCTGCTCGAAGGAGCTGGACAACTCCCCCTCACTCTTCTCCAGGTGCCTCTTCTGCAGGGGAGACACAACCCTGCCAGGAACACGGACCCACCACAGCACCTATGGCACCCACACTCCTGCCTGCAGGGCACCCACAGTCCCAACCCCAGGCGTGCTGCCAGGAGATGGTGACATGGACAAGACACAGTGGGGATATCCCCAGCCATTACTCCAGTGTCCCCACATCCCCTGGTAACCCCACCGGCCTCCATGGGTGGGAGCAGCACCCACCAGGAGAGCTGAACAGTGGTGGTAGCTTGGTGACTGTGACAGTGCTCACCTTGTCGTGCCTGACCCCCAGTGCATCCTCGTCCTCCCCAGACAGCAAGATGAGTGACTGGGATTTGCCCTCCCTAGAGTATTTGGGCCGAATCCTCCGGGCAGAGTCAGGGGTCTGGCAGTGCTCAGGCTCTGCGTGGGGCTCGGCAGAGAGCCCCCCCTCCTCTGATTTACTCAGGGGCTTCACTGACTCGCCCGCCTTGCTGGGGGCTCGTAAAATGTCACTGAGCATCGAGCGCCTGCTCCTAGGGGCGGTGGGAGCACCCTCAGGCTCCTTCTCACATCTCGAGCCCCGACTGGATTTGGGTTTCTTGAAGGCAAAAAAATTCCCAATTTTCTTCTTGAGGGTGCGGGATCCAGAGGGAGCCAGAGGGGTTGATCCCAGGCAGGTCTCCGGAGTCGTGGGGCTGGGGAGAAATGAAGCATTGGAAAAGGTAAGCTCCAGGCTGCCAAGAGGTAAGGGATCATTTTTTTCTCCCTGCCCACCCTAAAGGGATGGATCCAGACCCTGGACACATCACCTGAGACAGCAGTGTTCTGGCAAGGGCACCCATTCCCAGCATGGTTCCCATGGGTGCTGCCTCATTGCCTTCCCACGGTGGGACAGACTCCACAGCCACATCCTGCACACCATGGCTGCCATCCCATTCCTCTTCCCCCAGCCTTGCCCTTGGTGATATCCCTGGGTGAGCTGGTTTCCCCAGCATCCCTTTTGCACTGGGACCAGCAGTGTTTGCAAGGAGGCTGCTGAAACCCTGGGGATGGGTGTGTGCTGGGCAGGAGAGCGGCCCTGGGCACCCTCCACACTTACGGCAGCGTTTCTGTGATGAGCCTCTTGGCAAAGAAGTCCTCCAGCCCCTCGTCCACGCGGGTGATGCTCCTGTCCTCGCTGTTCTCACAGGCCACGGGCTGCACCTGTGAGTGACAGCTGCTGTCAGCCCAGCACAGGGCAAAGGAGCCCCCAGGCACGAAGGTGTGTCACCCACCACTGGGCATGGACAAGTGGGTGCCCCTGCAGGATGGGTGCTGGCATGCTCCATCTCATACCCGGCATTAAAACCAAACCATGGTGTTATCAGCTGCATCTGAGCTCTAATCCTGCTCCCTCCCTTGAGCACTGGGAGCTCCAGGCAGCCCCAGGCTCCTTCCAACCCCTTGCCCAGCACACTGGCTGAGGTATGGCACTCAAACTGTGGGAGAAGCCTTTGGCAGTGATGCTTCCTCCATCTGAGCTCCAAGAAAGGGACCCCTGTGCTGCTGGCAGGTGACAGAGCAGGTGACCTGCAAGGACCCATATCTGCATCCTTCAGATGCTTCAAGTCCAACCTTGGAGTGCCACCATGGCCTGCATGACAGCCACCTGCTCCATTCCTATCACAGAGTGGTCCACGCCATGGCCAAGCCTTCCTCCATGGCACCTTCCTCTCCCTGGCATGTGGCACTGCATCAGTGGCTTCCTATCGATGAGAGGGAGGCGCTTCCCCATCGGTGGCATTTCAATCCATAATGACTTTTCATTACGGCTGGATTGATGCTGCTCAGGAGCCGTTCCAGCCATCTGAGATCTGCTCTCCCTGTCACATCCTATCCATCAAAGCCCGTCCTTGCTCAAGCCTCGGCCCACCCTGGGTGCCAGGCGTGCCTGTCCCACTGCAGGGTGATTGGGCCTGGGCCCTGCCAACCTGCAGCACCCACCCTGCCCATGGGACACAACTCCTGCCTCCCCTCCGGCCTCTGCCAGCCCCGATCCCACCGTGATCCAAGGGCAAGCATCACCACAGCCATGCAAGCCAGGGCTTTCCAGCAAGTGAACGGATCCAGCTGCATCACGGTGGCAAGGGGATGAGGTGATGCCAGCAGGATCCAGCCCCAGGGACAGTGACGGAGCTGGACTCGCCGCTGACTGCACCCAAAAGTTACTTTTCCTTTGGGAAGGGGGGTGCAAAGGCAGGATCCCCATCCAGTCGCCTGTTGGATGGGGGGAGCACAGCCCACCTCATCACGGCTGGCAGAGCCCCACCAGCATCACCGGGAGCTGTGGTGGCCACCAGTGCTTCAGGGATGATGGATTTTGGATAAGGGGGAGTAAACGGAGCTCAGGAGGGAGGCAGCTGGAGCCATTGCCGAACACATTGCTGGCCCTCTGCACCCCAAACTCTGCAGGTTTTTTCATTCCTCTCCTGGCTCCCACTGCTCAGCATCTCCCAGTGGGGAGCAGGGAAAATGATGGATGATTCCCCTCGCCCTCCCCAGCCCCCTTGCCCATCCTTTCAGGCTGCCCCCCTCCGAGGAGGAGGCTCCGGCAGCAGCTGAAATGCAGAATAATAAACCCACCGCGTCTTTGCGCATCTCATTTTCCTGCCTTGCAACAAATACTGACCGCAGTAATTCACCCGAGCAGAAAAAAAGAAAGGGAAAAACACACAGAATACACCCCACCTCCCTTGCCAGCCATACCCCCCCTTACATTCGGCTTGCTGGGCGGCTGCCTGTGCCGGCGGTTGGGCCGGGGCCTGGCTTTGGTGCAATGCTCCAGCTTCTCGCCGGCGGTCGGCAGGTCCATAAGGAATCCGGTGGCGGTGGCAGGCTGCGTGGCGGGGAGCGAGCCGCTCGCAGGCTCAGCATCCTTTGTGGAGGCAGGGCGTGCCGGCGGCGCGGCGGGGCTGAGTGACGGCGGCGCCCGGTGAGCTCGGAGCCCGCTGGCGTCTCGACCCGCTGCCGGCTCCAGCTCCGAGACACCTACGAGAGGCGAGAGGGTCCCTGTTGACACCCGCCCTCGCCAGGCCTCCCCATCATCATCATCATCACCATCATCATCACCGACGCCGTCACCTTCGCCCACGCGTGGAGGGTCAGCGGGGCAGTGGCTGCGCCGCGGGGAGGGGAGCGCCGGGAGCGTGCGTGGCGGCTTTGCGGCGCAGCCCGGGATGGATCCTGCCTCCGCCGCCGGAGGTTTGCGTGCAGGGGATGATGCTGCGGGGGGACTATGGGGGGATGCTCAGGCAGGGGCCGAGCCGAGCCCCGCAGACAGCCCTGAGACCGGCAGCAGGCAGCAGAGGCACGAATTCTGCCGGCGCTGGCCCGGCATGAGCAGCACTCACAAACACGCCAGTTTTGCTCTGCAGGCAGCTTCTCACCTCCCCCCAGGTACCCTCTGGATGGGTGTCAGGGTGCTGCGGGGCTCAGGGATCCCCTGAGGACACAGGGGTGCTGAGTGCTGGAGTCTGCATGAGCTCTGCTTTAGCCAAAGCAGAGTCACCCATCGGCTGATCATTATCTGTGCCCCCCGAGATTCACTCCCCTCCCAGGCGTGCAGGGCTCCGGGGGCAACAGCAGCCACAAGGAAAACCCATGGGCAGTGTCTTCTCCCCAAGGTGGCTGGGTGAGTGGATGATGTCTGTCTCCAGGGTGGACCCTGGGATGGCTGTGGGAGATACCATGGCACCCACAACCACAGACAAACCTCCTACCCCTGGCTGGCTGTGTGGGGAGGGAGTTCAGGGCATTTACTCCACTGCCCAAGGGCACTGAACCAGCTGAGGCCCAAAACCAGCACAAGAGCAAGGTAAAGGTGAGCTTCCCCCACAGACCCCAACAACAGCACTGGGAGAGGCTCTCTGAAGGGTCCAGATCCTGCTGCCCTGGGCCCATGACCATGAGGGGCTCTGACCGTGAGGCTCCCAGGTTGCCCCCAGGTTGCCCCCATCCCTGCCATGTCCCCGTGGCACCCACAGAGCTGCAGCAGAGGGGCAGTTCCCCCGTGACCTTACTTCTCACAGTCGGTGTGGGCCGAATGCTCCTGAAATGCTTGTTCCTCCTCCGCAGGGCCATCTTGTACTGCAGGGAGAGAGGGATGGTGGCAGCTCTGGCATGGACAAGCTGGCTGTGCCAAGAGGCATCCTATGGCAGCCGGAGCCAGCCAGGCTTCGCCCAGTGATGGGTACAATCCCTCCATCACCCCTAGGCTGCCAGGGCTGCACCCCCTCATCTTGTCCCAGCTCCAAAACTACCCACGGTGCTGCACTGGATACTTCCCCATCCAAAAGCATGCACTACACTGGATCTCAGGTCCCAAAGCAGCAACAGCAGGACAAGGTACAGCAGCCAGGCCGCCACAAGGACACATTCCCAGTGCCAGCAGCATGGCCAGGCGGGTTAATTGTCCCATTTCTCAGCACTAATTGCCTTAGCACTGCCCTGGGGGGGTGCCGGGGGTGCATGCACCCAGAGAGGCTGTGGCTTTAAGCCCGGCATCATCCGGTAAGGCGGATAAAGGGCGGTTATACCACGGGCATCACGCGGCGGCAGCGGGTCCGGACCCTACCTCCTCTGCAGCCAGGTCCGGAGGATTCCTGCCCCTTGCCAGCGCCGTGGCATCGTCCTCAGCCGACTCCGGCAGCAGCACCAGGAGGTCGAGCCCCTGCTTGGAGAGGCTCTCTGCCTAAAACCATTAGGAAGCGCTTAAATTATCCCAGGGGCTGAAGCGCGGCTGCCCTGTGTGCTCCGTGCTGCTCTGCTCACTACCCACGGCTGGGATTTGTGAGCGGATTTAGGCCTGATTAGCCGGTGTCCAGCCCAGCACAGCTGCCTTGCTGCAGGAGTGCCCAGCGTCACCCCAGCACCCCCTACCACACGGCTGCAGTGCTGGGACTTTGCTCAGGGTGTTAATGTTGCTGTGACCACACTGGGAAAAGATTACCTGTGAGGAAAACCGGTCTGGGTGGGAATTGTCCTGCTTCCCAGACTGCAAATCCACAGTCACAGCATTGGTGTTCAGGTACCTGGACAATGCTGGGGTACCCTGACCCCCATCCTGCATCCCAGCCCTGCATCCCCATCCCGCAGGTGCTGGCAGCCCCCAGCACTCACCAGTTTGCACTGGGCCATGGTCAGGTCTCCCAGCACGGCATCCATGATGCAGTTGGCTACAGCAGCAGTGATGGACAGCTTGATTTCACTGGGAGCACAAAGAGGGCTCTCAGGGCCAGCACCCACCAGCCCTGCAAGCCGTGGGGCCACCTCCCCAGGAGGGCTTTGCTGAGGAGATGGATGCTTGGCTGTGGCTCACAGAGGGGCTCCCCAGGCATGCCCGTGTGCTGTGGCTTGCTGGGTCTATGCTGCCAGGGAAGGAATGGGAATAGGCACTGACTGGGATGGAGAATGCCAAATGCATCCCACTGTTGATGGTCAGGGCCAGCCAAGGGCCTGACCCAAACCCCATGGGTTTCCCCAGCACCCTAGGGACTCATCCAAAGTGGCTCCAAGCAGGAAGCAAAGCTATAGCTGGAAAAACACAGCAGCAAGACACAGCACACCTCTACCACAATGTGGGCAGAGGAGAAGTTGGTAGAGAGCCCCCAGAATGCTCCTCTGGCCCTACAGGTCAGTGCCAGGGACTGAGAGAGAAGCAAGAACAACACATCACCCACTTCAGCTTGCTGAAGACATCGGTGACCATCTGGTCCAGGACAGCACTGAGGCTGAGGTGGTCCTGGAGGCAGATCTGCTCCGACATGGCATTGACCAGCTGATCCCTGACCCCGCTCTTCTGCACCACAGCTGGGCACAGGCCGTGCGCCGTGTCCAGCACTGCCTGCATGATTGCCTGAAGTGGGGGGAGGAAAGGAAGGTTTCAGTTTCTTTTCTATCAAGATTCACCAGGTTTCCAGTAGACACCCTCCCTCTTATCCTTGGGCCAAGGGTGACAAACCTCCCAGGCTGCCCATGGGTGCCCACCTGGATTTCTCGGCTGCAGATCTGTGACGCTTCCTCCGTGAGACATTCCAGCTTGTGCTGCAGCTTGCCATTCTGGTAGGGGGAGTTTCCTGCCTCATACAAGAGGGGCAGGATCTGACACGGGAAGGGAGACAGCGTGAGTCATCCCATGTCACCTCATCTTCCCATATTTCCATGTACAGCCTGCATCCATGGCTGCCCCATGAAAGAGCATCACCCACATCAGCTGGGGACACCCAGTGATCTTTTGGCTTTGCTGGGCCAGGTTTGGACATTCTCATCCCTCACAGGATGAGGATGCAAATCCCTCAATTTTTCCTCACCACTCACTGACTCTCCTTCCTCTCTTGCACCTCACCCCACTGCTACCTGTGTCAGGGAGACCCTTAACCAACACTTTCACCACCTTTCCAACATCAGTACTGTCTTCTTAAATCCTGTCTCTGCCAGATTAAGTAACTAGGGGGGTGCCAGAGAGTTGGGGAAAAGGGGAAAGGAGGTGGTTTGAAGAGAAGTAGAGGAGGAGGAGAAAAAGGGGCAATGAGGAGAGAGAACCAAGACCAGGAGGATCAAACCAGGAGCTGCCAAGCCAACATGATGGATTTTGTCATGGGCTGATGGCTCACAATTCTTATTGCTGGGGTGGGATGAAGGTGCCACAGGGAGGGATCTCTCAGGGATTCAGGGAAGTTTCTCACCAGTGTGGGCATCTGTGGGTTGCAGGGAGCTCTGAAAGCTGGAACACCCATCTCTCCCAAGGAGGGACATGTGAGCATGGGATACCAGAGGAAGAGGGGTTGTAGCCCTGTGAGGGGTGTGCACACAGCTGTCTCTGGGGCAAGGGGACTAAGAACATTTTGATCTTTGTTCTAGAAGGGAATTCAGAAATTCTCAGCTGTTCTTTAATATTTGCAAGTGCTCAGTGGTGTCTGTTGCATCGACGTCCTGGAATTCCCTGGCTGCTGGTTAATGATGTCGTTAAGGAATCGATGCCCTGCCTCGATCCGAAGGGATGCCTGCTGAGCTGAGGGGATTCCTGCACTGTGGACTCACACTGACAGAGAGGTTGGCATTCCTGATGGCCTCCTCGGCACAGAGGATGTCCGTCTCCACCTCCCTGCCCGCACAGGTGCTGAGGATGTCCACGTGTTTCTGCACACTCAGGCAGATCTCATTCACCATCTGCAGCACAGAGAGGCTGTGTCATGTGCTAGTGCTGGAGCAGCACTGCCAGTTCCCCTCCTTGCTGTGACTTTTCCAGAGAGGAGTGTGCTTGGAGGGGGCACAGGCAGGTTACAGCCTTTGAGAGCATCCCTGCCTATTAACCAGGGGTGCCACACAGCAGGGATTTGCTGGCAAGAATGCACAGGGAGCAGGAACACGCTGTATAGGTTTGTAGCAGCAAGTTATCTCAGCAGTGCATATGCATGAAATGCATGGATGCAGTCAGCAGGATTCCAGGAGATCTGCTTTCCATCCACCCCCACCCTCATCACAGAACCATGAAAAGGTTTGGGTTGGAAGGGATCTTTGAGGTCCTCTCGTTCCAACCCCCCTGCCATGGTGAGGGACACCTTGGAGCCCAACCTGGGCTTTAACACATCCAGAGATTTGGCATCCACAATTTCTCTGAGCAACCTGTTCCATCCCTCCCATCTGCTCTGCCTTCCACTCAGGAAAGGTTAAAAGGGTGTTTTCCTTCTTGCAAGAGCTCTCATGAGCAGGCCTGGGTCATTTGGGTCAGGGGAGGAGCAGCCCCATGCAGCAAATTGTCCATCCAACCTGTTCGGAGGAGCTGGTGAGGATGCCCTGCTGCAGGCGGAAGGTCTGTGCGGGCAGAGTCTGCCGCAGCTGGTTCCTGGTCAGGCAGGACTGGAGCTGCAAAGGCAAGAGGCCGTGAGCAGTGATGGTGGCACCTGGCCCTGCACTCCCAGCCCACATCCCCACCTTGTGCACAGCCTCCTCCGTCCTCTCGGGGTGGCTGCGGTAGGCCTGCGCCACGTCGCTCATCGGCAGCGGCATCGACTTGAGCGTGTAATTCCTGCCAGGCACAGTGGGAATTCCTGCTGCACCCAGGGCTCATCCCCCCTGTTTGTGTCCCCACAGACATGACACAGGCCCAGAGCCCACCCAAGAGCAGCCTGGACGTTGTCCTGAGGTCCAGCCCTGGAGACAGGAATGGTCAAACTCTAGTTCTCAGCAGACCCTGATGGGGTGGCAGTGACCATCTGCCCAGGCTCCCCTCTTTCTTCAGACCTCCAGAGATCTGCACAGCCAAACACCAGGCAGGGTGGTGGATGTGCTCAGCAGGTGAACAAACCCCACCCACCCGTCACAGGCAGGGACGAGAGGAGCATCATGTCACCACCACCAGCAGATCCCCCTGAATCTGGGGGCTCCTTGGGTGACATGAGGCTGTGCTGGTTGGCATGGAGAGCCCAGGGGAGTCCCTGAGGTTGGAAATGGGGGTGTCATCACCAAATGGGGTGTCAGGTTGCTTTTCTGGCCACAAGACCAGAGCTGTGGACCAAATCCCTAGGGACATGTATGAAACTGTGTGATGGCCTCACCATTCAAGGGGAAAAAAGGCCCTGGGGACAGTGACATGCTGGTGACAGAGGCTCTTTTGCATGGTGGCAACAAGCCAGCAGGACCAAGAGCCTCCCTCCTTACCTCTCCAAAGCTTGAGCCACCTCTAGGAGCCCATGGGCAGTTGTGTTGTTCCTGTCCCAAACCACAGTCCTGCAAGAAGAGGGACCTGGTGAACCCTGCCCACACACACACTGCCCTGAGGTGGTGCCAGCAAGAGACAGCCCAAGGCTGACCCCAGGCATCAGAGAGCCTAGAAGTGGGATTAAAACCTACAATTTTCAGTATGCAAACCCCAAACTTGGGCTTTGCAAGGAGCTATAAATTGGGTGGGTGCCTGGAGGGAGTGAAGGGCTGGGAGGGCACATTCAGGCATCATCCTGTGGGCAGGGACAGACATCTCCCAGAGGAGCAGCCCTGGCTGAACACCATTCCCTGTCCTCTGCAGACACCCCTGCTTTGCCTTTGTGTACACAATGTGGTCAAAAATGATGTTTTAGGAGCTGATGGCACAGCAGGAGGCAAGGGCAGTGACCACAAAGGTCTGCCTGCAGCATGCTGGGCTGTGCAGGAGCCTGGAAAAGAGGTGGCAAGCACCAGAGCAGGGATTGAGCTGCTCTCTTGTCCTTCACACGTCCCCTGCCAGCACTGCCAGATGACTGCCATGGGTGCAAAATGCACTCATAGCATCTGCCCATGTACCAGGAGTGGTCCAGGACCACATCCATGGCCAGCAGGAGCCACAACAAGCCTCCTCTGATGGCATCAGCATCACAACCATCACATCAGGGCCAGCACAGGGTCACCCACAGGGTGTTCTAGAGCTGCTGCTACCTGAGCTTGGTGTTGATCTGCAGGGCCTTGGCGAGCATCTTGGCCCCCGTGTCCCCCATGGCGTTGCCACTGATGTCCAGGGAGACGAGGCTGGTGTTACTGCCCAGGGCACTCAGCAGGACGTTGGTTCCCAGTTTGAGGCGTGATTCAGCCACAGACAGTGACTGGAGAGGCTAGGAAAGGGACAAGGAGGGGGACAGGTGGGAGGACGTGTCAAGGTGCGTGTTACCCTTCAGACACAGCCTCCACCCCTGTGCAGCAGCCTCTGGGCTGGTGCTGGTTTTGGAGAGAACAAGTGATGCTGGACCCCAAGAAACAGGAGGGCAGTGAGTGCTTGGCAACAGGCTGGATCTAGCTCAGATGCCTGGCAGGCAGTGAGGAGAAAAGAGAGGTTTTTTGGGAAAGCTGTGCTGAATCCAGGTTACACCAAGTGTCTCCTCCATGCCTTTAGCCAGACACAGGTTCCCATTTTCCCAGATGAATGGGAACAGCTCCCACTTCTCTATCTGAGCTTCTGCTTCAGACTGAGGAAAAATAAAAGCAGAAGGACTTGAATGGCAGTGGGAGAGAGGGAGGATTGCTCCCAGCCTGTGTGGGAGGGATCTGGATGGCACCCCAGCATGGAGGCTGCGCAGTGGTGGCTGGGGGTGACCAGGAGCATGGATGGGATGGTTGTGGTGGCTGAGGGCAAGCTGGACTTACACAATCCTCCTCCTGGGTGAGCTGGACAATGCGGTGCAGGACATCCAACAGACCTTCCCTGCCAGAGACAGATGGTGTGTGTGAGACCTGTGCTTGCCCTGGGGCCACAGAAGAAGCTGGAAGAGCTCTGTCTTCCCTCCCACCCTTGCCTGGGCTATGACTCATCTCTGACACTGCACCGGGTGCTGGCAATGGTGACCCTCCCCGTTGGAGCAGCCAGGATGGGCAGGCAACTCCTACCAGCCCATGGGCTTTTGATGGGAGAGAAAGCCAAGGTGGGTGCACAATTCCAGGCTGGCTCCAAGCCTGGGTGCTGCTGCTTTGCACTCACTTGGATTTGATGTTGAAGTTCTTCCCCAGGGAGACGTGCCTAATGGATTTGCTTCTGCCGATGGAGAGCACCAGTGTCACCATGTCGGGGTCAAAGCCTGCAGGAGATGGGACACACACCAAGATGCTTCAACAAATCCATGGAGGTGGCACCAAGGTGGGCCCTCACAGGACACCTGCAGAGCCACCAAACTGCCACGCTGGGATGCTGGAGATGCCCAGAGAAGTTCCTGGGAATCTTCCTCCCTTTCTGGCTTCCCCAAGGAGATTGAAGACCTGTGCAGAGCTGGAGTCCCTGGGAAATGACCTCAGGGAAGGAGCAGCCTCTGTGGACACTCCTGATATGGGAGTGCCAAGGCTGTGCTGAGCCATGGGAGAACTAAGGGAGCTGGAGATGTCACTTGCTTTCTGCCATCCCTCAAGGATGTGATCCCCACCACCCACCTACCACCCTGGACAGCATGGGCTGAGTTCAGCTCCCAGGCAGCTGCCTGCACTCCCATCCTGGCTGCACCATCACCAGGGAAATGGGGCAGACACGGGCAGGGATCTGCTCACCCAGCAGCTCAACCAGCCCAGGGCACCAGGCACCAACACCCACTATGGACTGTCCCTCCTGCACAGAGATGCTCTACTGGGAAAGCCAAAAATAGAAGCATATTTTGACAAAAGTTAACCAGATATTTTGGGTTATGAGTGCGTGAGCTTTTGGAACATCAGTGTCCTGAAGGACTCCAAACCACATCAGCTTTCCCAGAGGCATTTGGCTACTGAGGAGTTGCATGGTCTGCTGTAAGATCTTAGCAAGGGTGTTTGAAAGTTTAAAACCCTTTAGGTGAAATTAACCACTGGCAGAGGTGATGTTTGCGATGATCAGGGTCACTTGCCCATGGCTTTGGAGGCCACAGCAGGACAAGGCTGGCAGCAGAGGCTACAAACACCTGCAGAGAGATGGGAAGTTTCTGCCCAGGGAGACCCTTTCAGTATTTCAAACCCTGAACCAGCAACACAAGACCACTTCAGATTCAGTGAACTGAAGAGGACTGTACCAAGAAATATGTGAAATGAGATTTTTTGGCAAGTCTTGAGGCAGGAGGGCATAAACAAATCACCACTCCATGTGCCAAGTGTCTGGATATGAAGGCCCAGGAGATGGAGGAGATTTTCTCCCAGGCTGGGCAAAAGCAGCCTACCATTGTCAGACAAGTCCAGGTGACTGATGGAGCTGGCATCAGGGATGAGATCCTGGATGACTTGGGCCCCCGCTGATCTCAGCTTGGAAGAAACAGCAAGACATCAGTACAAGGGGAGGCAGCGAGCCCTGCAAACGAGATCCTTCTGTCGGGGAGCTCAGACAGGGCATGGACCTTCCCAGGCTGCCACGGTGGGAGCCCTGGCTGCAGGGGGGGTGCCCATGGCTGCTGGGCCCTCACCTCACAGCTGCTAAGATCCAGGTGCAGGTCACTGATGTGACTGTTGTCTGCCAGCCCCTGCAGCAGTGCCCTGGAAAAGCCACCAAAGCCACCCCCATAGTGCAAGAAATGGGGGCACCAGCACCTGCCACGGGGCACCCCCAACAGTCCAGGTAGTGGGAGTGGGATGCTGGAGAAGGCATCTGCCTCTCACAGCCCCTTCCATCCATCCTCCCCACCCCCCTGACCAAGGTCTCCCCAGGCTATGCCCACCCCAAACCCATTCCCTGCAGTCCAGTCGCACCTTACAACATCGGCTGGCAGCTTGGTACCTGCCAGGGAGACGTGTCTGAGGGAGCAGGCCTGGCTGAAAAACTCCTTGATGTCAGGGGAGATGGTTTTCACCCTCCTGAAAAGGATGGGCACAGCGTGGCAACAACTGCAACCCAGCACCAGCCATTCCCCTGGATACCACACCCCCCTCACACCATCCCAGGGCTTACTTGTGGGAGTACATGTTTTTGGAGAGATCCAGGTGGATGAGGCTGGTGTGGGATCCATGGACCAGGGCTCCAAAGAGCTGCCAGGGTGGGGATGTGAGCCATGTGGAGCTCAGAGGCTGTGCAGCCCCTCACACAGCCCAGGGATGGAGGGGGACTGAGGGCAGGGCTCACTGCCAGGACGCCCTGCATGGTACTCACAGCATCCAAAGGACAGTCTGTGCCAGCCAGGCTAAGGTGGGACAGCGAGTGGCAATGGCGAAGGAGGCTCTGCAGGTTCTGTGAGCAGAGGGGGCTCAGCAGCTTTGCCCCTGAATCCCACCCCCCACCCAGCATCCCACAGCCCTGGAATCCCAGTTCCAGCCTGTCCCCTCCCTCCTGCTGAGCACAGGGGTGAATCGTGCACACATGAACCCACTGTCTCATGGGATGCATCCTTGCTCCAGATGGCATCCCCACACTCCCACAAGGACATGCAGAGGGATGTCCCCAGGGTGTCCCCAGCTGCTCCCAGGCAGGCACGGGGTGTTGCAGCCATGACACCCCCATCCCTGGGGTGCTGCAGGGCAGGGCACAGAACAGAGGACACCAAAGCCATCCAAGCCACACTGGGGACAGAGCCTGAGTGATGTCACCCCACGCCGTCACAGCATGCACACTCACACTGATGTCATCCCCAGCCAGGGTGCCGGGGTTTCCAGAGAGGTCCAAGTGCCGGAGGGAGAATCCAAAGGCTTTGTTATCTGTGAGGGCTTTGCATAACGTGCTCATCCCTGCTCGGAGAGAGTGGGAGAGATGGATGGCTGTGGGCTCCCTGCACTGGGGAGAGCCATGGAGCAGAGCAAGGGAACTTCCCTCCAGCTGGGTGACAGGACATCACATCCATGCAGGTGCCCTTTCCAGAGTGTCCCTGCTCCCCCTCCAGTCACCCCTTTTGTGGAGTGGGGCAAGGGCATCTGGGCTCTACCTTTGGCTGTGAGCGTTGTCCTGGCCAAGCTGAGGCTCTGCAGACCCTTGGAACTCTTCTCCATGTACCGGCTGAGGGCAGTGACCCCTGATGGGAGCAGAGAGCTCTGAACGGCTGTGCCAGCACAGCTGGGAGTCCCTTCCACCCTGAGCTGCAGCCTCCAGGACAGGAGGCAGCTGCTGCTGGGATCTGGAGTTGAACATGGGGTTTTGTGGGTGTAAACTCATCTCAGCCCTCAATTTGAGTACCTCTGTCCTCCAGCTGGTTGCCAGCGAGGTTGATGGTGTGCAGGACAGAGTCAGGATGGCTGCTGAGCGCCTGGGCCATCCTCTGCACAAAGTCACTGTGGGGAGAAGAGTCACCCATCTGAGCAGTGCTTGGACACCTCCAGGAAGCACAGCCAACCCTGCAGTCTCACAGAGACATGGCACCAGCTCCTGCCTGTGAGACACACCTGGCTCCCTCTGAGCAGCCAGAAGGAAGCAGAGCACCTCCAGGGCAGGTGGTATTCACTGGCCTTCCAGGCTATGGGAGCCTCTGCTCCCAGTGAGCTTCCCAGTGTGGAGGGGATGGAGCCACCAACCCCTGGCACAAGGGTCCATGTATGGACCTCCCTGCTCCATGCACTGAGGGAAGAACCACCAGGCTGCCAAGATCCTGCTCATCATTGCCTTGCAACACCTTCACTTACGCTTTCAACCCACTGTTCTCCAGCACCAGCTCCTCCAGTGCCACTGATTTGCTGAGCATGTAGAGCAGCTGCTCTGAAATCTCCTGGTTCTGGTGGGGAAGAAGAAAGCCTTTCTGGGAACCTGGCCACCTCCAGTGCACCCAGAGCCACAGCACCAGCACTCACCAGCCTGAAATCCTTGCAGGAGAGCTTGGTGAACCACAGGTTGAAGGACAAAGCAGCAACACTCAGTGCCACATCCCTGCAGGGTGACAGGGACGAGGGAGTCGAGGGCCAGGAGGAACCAAGGCTAGTTCCAAATGGGTGACCCAAAACACTCAGCTGGGGTGAGTCCCAAAACATCCAGCCCCAGGGTGCCCCAAAACACCCAGGATGCCAGAACACATCAATTCCATAGTGCCCCAACCTCAGTGTGCCCCAACACAATGTTCAACAGAACAGAACTGGGGATTGTGGGTTTAAAGCAACCCACAGGTACAGATCATCCTCCCCAGATTATTCCCTTAGGGAAAATAAAATTAATCAAAATATTTGCATGCTTCTGTCTAAACCTCAGGGTTTTAAATTCTTTTTAACTCTGAGCTGTCATGTGAGCAACACCACAGGCTTTGCTTGAGTGGAAACAAGTTTCTTTTTTACTTCCTCCTCCAAAGAAATCTCTAAAACTGTCTCCTTTTTGGCCAGCTGAACACAGATCCTCTGTTCCCCAAAACACTCACCCCAGAACTTTGACTCACTGCAGCCCAGCCTCCCCTGAGAGCTGAGCCCTTGCTCCATCTTTCTTGGGATGGCATCGTGGCTGAGCCCCTCAGGGAGAACTCCAGGCACAGCTGGAGCTCACAACCCCACTATCAGGTTATAATCAGGTTATAATCAGGTTATAATCAGGTTATAATCAGGTTATAATCAGGTTATAATCAGGTGATAACAAGGCCATAACAGATATCTGGGGGCTGGTAGGGAGCAGGGCAAGTTTCAGGGTGGCAAGCTGCACCAGCTGCTTTGCATAGGGAAACACCTGACAGCCACGAGCTGCAAGAAGCTGCCGTGACATTGGGTCATATTGCCATAAACAGATCCCGGGCTGATCTAAGAGTTAAAAATGAACAGAGAGGCTGCCTGGACTCTCAGCTGCTGCCCCATGGGATGGGGCTCAGAGCGTTGGGTGAGGGGAAGTGTCAGGCTGCAGATGTGGCATCCCTGGGGCGTGTAAGATGTAAAAGCTCCTAACGTGGGCAGAAGAGTGTGTTGGGCCCCCCAGCAGGGACAGGGAGAGTGAGGATGACTGTGGTACATGGAACACTGCAGGCAGCCTGGCTGGGGGACTCACCTGCTCTCCAGGTGGCTGAAGTCCAGCAGGTTGAATTCCCGGCAGTCCTGGCTGTGGTAAATGTTGTCCACGTCCTTCCCAGAGGATGGACACATGGATCAGGCTCAACACAGGGTCCTGGGGAGGGCTCAGGTGCCTGGTGCTGCTGGAGGGAGCTGAGCCCTTGGGGAGCCTCTTCTGGGGGAGTCCCTTGCCTAACCCCAAGGCCTAAAACCTTCCCTATTTCCCTGGCTGGCAGAGGACATGTCCTGGCTTGGCAGGACAGATGGGTGAGTCTTGAACAGCTTCTGCAGGGAACGATGAGAAGACAACACACCCCAGGCTGGTGGGAGTGAGGGTGTGGGGAGAGATGAGCTGAGATCAGAGTCCAGAGGAAGGGGGGACAGTGAGTCCTGCTATGGCTGGGTCCCAGCAGGATTCTCCTCTACTAGGACACTCAGCAAGGTCCCAGATTTCCAGGGGCTCCCCTTTGGTCACAGTCTGGGAAACAAAGTGGTCTAAGGCACCCCACTGCCTCCTGCACTTTGATTCCAGCCAGGCAAGGCTGCAGTTCCCAGATCTGGACAGTCCCAGCCCCAGCAGCTCCACAAGGCACCCACAAGCATCCTGCTCCCCTGCCCACCAAGTGTCACACTGCCACTGCTCCCCCATGGGATGGACCAGCTCACCCACTGGATCTCCTCGCGGAAGGCAAAGCCGTTGTAATCACACAGGGCAGCGTAGGTCTCTGAGAAACCCCCTGCAAAGAGAAGGCACTTTTGGGGGCAGATCTTCCCACAGGAACACAGAGGAGAACTTTGGGGAGAGTGGGAAACAGGAGAGGGATGGCAGGGACTCAGAAGTGATGCTGAGGGCTCCCCCTTCACTCCTCAAAGGGGAGAGAGATCTACTGTCAGCCCCCAAAGAGGGGCTGTGGCTGGCTTTGCTTGATCCATGTGGATACCAGGCACGGCACATTACTGTGGTGATAATGGAAGTATCCTGCTCCAGACCAGGTTACAGGAAAAGCTCCTGGCCCTGCAGTGATGCCATATGAGGTGGGTAGAAGCATGCAGAGCTAGCAGGTGAATTCTGAGCAAGATTGCCTGCTATCCTGCTTCTTCCTGGAGAACTACATCCCCTCAAACCTGCTTCTGCCCCAAGGGATGGGGTGGGCTGGTGGACAGCAGACCCCAGCAGCAGGGCTCCATCTGACCAAAGCCATCACAGGTACCCTGCTGGCAGAGGTGGGGCTGTCAGCAGAGCTGCTGTTGATGGATGCAGGGCTGGAATGGTCCCCAGGGTGCTCCAACCCTCCTGGTCCTGCCTGAGGGAGGTTATGGCTGGACTTACCACAGGGCCCAGGGTTGCTCTGCAGCATTTCCTCCAGTGAGTCTGTGATCTGCTGGATCCTCTCATACAGATTGGGTGGGGAGTTCTTGAGCAGCATCCTGGGGATGGAGCAGAGGGGATGTCAGGATGGGCCAGGAGAAGAGCATCCCCACCACTTTATCTTAGCTGCAACCCTTGTGTGTAGGGTGGTCAGAAATATTCAGTCAGGGAACAGGGTTTTGCCTCCATCCATGTGTTTTTCTCCTGCTTAAAGCACTGTTGTAGACCCATCCTAAATTTGTGATTTTCTAGCTGCAGGTGTCCCGGTTCATGGCAGGTGGGTTGGAGCTAGATGATCTTTAAGGTTCCTTCCAACACAAACCATTCCAGGATTCTACAGTCTGGGGCTTTTCTGGGCAAAGGGGTTGCTCTGGTTCCTACACAACCACCCCTCAGGAGTAGAAGACTCTTACCCAAGGGATGAGTCTGGAAAGACTTTCTTAAGTGACATGGTGACATGGATAACAACGTGTTCCAAATCATCCAAGGACATGAACCGGAAGGCATAAGACGCTGCATATGTTTCTATGACAACCTGCAGGGTCCAAAGGATGAGAGATGCCTGAGTGAGCTGGCAGCACACAGCGTCCCCAAGCCCCCAGACACAACAGTGGCAGCCATCAGCTCCTCACTGCCAACCCAGCCAGAGCACCGTAAGCACAGGGAACACTGCAAGCACCAGGAATTTAAGATAAAATACATTAGTGTGCCAGAATAAGGCATAAAACTCCTGAAAATTCAACTTAAGCTGATGCAGAGGCAGCCTGATGCAGTGAGGTGAGAACAGCCTTGTCTCTGCCTGCAGCAGCTGCAGCTGTGGATGGAGGTTTCCTCCCTGAATTTATTTAAGTGAGGTTTAGGGCTTTTTTAGCTTATGGTTCCTACCAGAAAAAAACCAAACCCAACAAAAACCCATGGCAACATGCTCCCTGATTTAATTACACGCTGATTGAGGCGTGGGAGCAGGATGACAATTATCTACTGGCATCGTGCGAGGACGGCGCTTCCGCCAGTGCCCGGGGCTGTGGAGGCAGGGGAGCGTAGGGCTGCACATTAACAATCCCTGGGCTTTCTACATCTCAGTCAGGTGTCTCGCCCCCCTCCACCCTGAGGTTTCCACTCCCTGCACCCCTCAGTCTCTGCCCAGCTCCTTCAGTTCCCTCCCCCGGAGCTCAGCCACGCAGCCTGCTGAGCAGCAGAAACCCCGTGTGGAGGCTGAGGCCATGGCTGCTGCTGATGCTTTAACAAGAAAAAGCCAGAAAGGACATTAGAAAGGACCAGACAGGAGAGTAACCAGGACTATAGACCTATTTCAGCCAATACATCCAAGCCTTGATATCCAATTCCTCTCTTCCATGGTTCCCACAGCCACATCTGCCCTATGTGCCCGCCTCTCTCTAAGAGGATTAACAGGGTTTAAAACACCCTCCTGCTAAATTTGTCTTCACCTTGGTAAGCCTGCAGCCGTTTGTCACCTTGTCCCTGCTGAGCAGGAGGTGCCATGGCCAGACACTGTCCGTGGATACCAGAGGGGAAAAAGTGCAGGCACCCACCCAGCTCCAGGGCAGTACCCCTGGTGAGGATTAACACTGGTGACCCTCAATGTGCAGTGGGGGACCAGAACACCCCCAGATCCTATGGTGAGCTCCAGACCTACGGGGGAGTGGGCAGAAGGGGGATAATGCCCAGGTTAGGTTGGTCTCAGTTGTTGGTGCCACTCACCACACTGGCCTCTTGGACTGTCATCTCCTTCACCTCCAGGAAGCTGAAGCTGCTGTGAACCTGTGGGTGAGAAGAGCAGGATCAACCCCAGTGCTGATGGAGAAAGGAAACCCAAGGGTGCCCCCCCAACTCCCACACTTTCCCATTCCTCAAGTAGTGCTTGGCCTTGGCCCCACCCTTCACCAGCCCTCAAACAAGACCCTCTCCCCTTCCCCCCATTTCTCTCCTCATCCTGCTCTTGAGAGCTTCCCAGACCCTGTGGCCCAGGTGACCCATGGGTCACTCTCCCCAGTGCCCCAAGGCCCCCCAGGAACCCCAGGGCTGTGCCATGGCACAGGGTCCCCACACTTACTCTCACTGGCAGCATCACAGGCAGCACATAGGCTCGCCAGGGTGTCAGGACCTAGGCAAGGGGTGACAAGGGACCATGGTGACATGGGAGCCACCCCTGTCTCTCACTGCAGCCATAAAACACCTTCCTGGGGAAACCAGGAAAGCAGGAACCAGGCTGGACTCTGCACATACCAAGATAAAGTCATCATACTTGGATTTCACCTGCAGCTGGATGCTCAGCACCAGGAGCACCTTCTTTGTTCCCAGGAAGGTGGTGATGCCCTCTGAAAAGACCAATGTCCACAAGAAATTAGGTGGCTGAAGTCAGCTTGGTCCTCTCCCATGCGTCCTGCTGTTCTTGGGGATCCTGTCCCCTCCTGAATCATCTTCTCTCCCTCTAGCAGACCCTGATTGCTCTCAGACAAGCCTCACACTTCACCATCTGTGGGTATCCTTTACTGTTTGGGTGATGTTCCCACCTCCCCATCTTCTGCCACAGCCTCAATCAAGCACAGGGCTTTAGGGCTGGTTCACACTGCCTGTGCTGCCTCACCCACTGGGAGTTGGCACTCAGTGATAAGCGGGTCCTGATTTCCCTTCCTTCCTTTCCAAATTTTCCACTAGGGAGCAGCTGGTCCCCCAAGTCCTTCCCCTCCACAGAGCAGCCAGGGTGGTCACATGTGCCAACCTCCCCAAGTTCACGGACTGGTCGCTCCCACAGTCAGTGGGCCAGTGTGAGCATCGCTCCTGCCTTGAGAACCACCTCCATGCCCTCCTGGTTCACACCTCACCAGGAGAAACAGGACCAAACCACAGCTGCCCATCACTGTGCAGAGCAAACCAGGCCTTCACAAGGACATCGAGCCCCATGGGTCCAGTGGCTCGAGCCACGCGTCCCCAGGGACCCACCTTGGTAGAGCAGGGCCTGAGGCTGTGGGGACACGGTGACCCAGCTCCCTCCACCTCACTGCAAGCCTCGCTGGGCTAATGAGGCTGAAGGGCCCCGAGATCCCTGCGGCCTTTTGCTTTTTCAGTCGGCCAAGAGAAGGCTGTGAGCAGTGGTACTTCACACGCCCCCACGCTGAGCTGCAGGCTGTGCCTTCCTGGGGAGCTGCTGGGGACCCCCAACTGGCCAGGGGAACCCAAGCCCACGGGACTGAGCAGCACCAAGCTGCACCCCCAAATCCGGCAGCTTGAGCTGTGCAGAATCCCATCCTTGAGGAGCCAGGTTATCTGAGGATGCTCTTGGTCCAAGGTCCATCCTCAGGCAGATGAGTTTTGCGGACAAGAGGAACCCCCAGATACTTCATGGGCCCCCCTTAACCTCAGCTGTTGCAGCTGAGGGGCCCAAAAGTGCCTCTGCCAAGCCCAGCGAGGCAAAGCGGGGCCAAGCAGGCCCCGTAGGGCAGCGTCCATGTGGCAGCGATGCCCCGGCAGCGCGGCGGCGGGCGATGCTTACCTTGCAGCTCGGCGGGGATCCCTCCGGGGCCTGCAGCCATGCCTGGGACCGCGGGGTCACCTGCCCGGGGATGCGGGTCTCAGGGCAGCATCCTCGGGCGCCGCGGGAAAAGCACCCTGCCGGGAGGAAGCGCTGAGGTTACCAACCGACAGCGCCGCCGCCTCGGTGCCTCCTCCCCCTCCCGGTGCCTCTTCCTGCCCCGTCAGGCGAGATTTACCGCCTGAGCAAGAGAAGCGAAATGAAAGCGACGGTGCCCACGGCCCACCGGCCCCGCCGGGAGGAGAGGGCGTCGCTACCCAGCACCGCTCCTCTCCCGGCACGGGAGAAGCAGTAGCATCTCCCCTTAGCTCCAGCCTTCCAGGGTTGAGGATCCATGACCTCTCTCTATCTCCCAAGGTGCTTCGTGGGGTTATATTTCAGCCTGAAGACGGCCGGTGAGTGTGTTATGGGCAAGTCTGCCCTTCCCAGCACTGGGCAGTCAGCCCAGCTCCATCGCCGTGCGCTGGGAATCTGCAGGGGGAGCTGATGGAGATGGGTGCTAGTGCCCGCTGCAGGCTGCTCGCTGGAGGATGGATGCCCATGGCAGGATGCTGAAGGAAGGGCTTTTCCAGAAATGCCCCAGGCGTTCTGCCAAAGTGAAACTGCAGTCCCAAAGCAAGGGCAAGAGGCGGAAGCCAGGTGACCTCCTTGGAGCAACAGGACTGAGCACATCAATCCCTCCACTCATCCAGGAAGGTGCTGGACCAGGAAGCGCTCCTGTGTCCCATGACATGCTGCACAGCTTCCCTTGACTCAGGATTTGGCACTGTTGGCTCAGCTTGGCCCCATTAGAGTCTCAGGAAAGATGCTGAGGGAGAGGCAGAGCTGTTCTCAGCCAGCAGCCTGGGTCCCTGTGACCAGCATCCACCAGGATGGAGAGTGACAGCTGCCTTCTTCTCCTAAATTGCCCCTTTCTGACAAACTTCCAGGCTCCAATCTGCCAGTCTAGGAGATCACCGAGCTTTCCCAGAGGTCGAATGACTCAGGAGCAGGTGGTCCCTGGAAGGGATGGGTGACTTTACCCTCCTGCCACATGCAGCCAGGTCCCCAGTGCTTCTGAAACCACCTCCTGTGTGAAGGCAAAGGCAGGAAGTATCGCCCTGCAGGGACAGCGTCTTCACAGAGCCCAACCACAGCTCAAAGCTCTTCTCAAGGAGGTGACTGGGGAGAACATGGCTCAGCCTCTGCCAAGGCACCTCCTTGAGCCTCCTGAGCTACATCAGGATGGATGAGCACCAGGAGGACAAAAGGCACAGGGTGTTCACCACCCGTGGAGTCAGCAACCACCAGCAGCTGTCCTGGCCAGATCCATGCTTTTTCCAGGCTGAGAGGAGGCTAGGCTATTGGTATCAGAACTTCTCTAAAGGGCACCATCTCCCAGCTTTGTCATGCAAGGATATTCAGGACACAGAGGGAGCAGCTGTCTCCTTTCATGCATCAGAATGGCCTCTCTGGAAGACTAGAAGCACAGAGGAGCTCCAGGCAAGTTGCATCCACAGATCATTCTCCAAAATACTGGTTCCCACTTGCTGGAACATTCTGAGCACCAGCGCAGCACAACATGTACTCTAGGAGTGAGCCAGACATCCATGTGCATGAGTGTTCTCTGCCTCTGTGCAAGCCCAGGCACAGCAGGATGTCTGGAGCAACACATCTCCTCCGTGTCCAGCAGAGAACAGCAGCCCAAGCACCAGGGATGGGAGTCAGGCCAAGCCACGGGCAGAGGCAGTGATGCTCTTTGGATCTATCCCAGCCCTGGCTTTCCACTCAGAGCCCAGGGCCCAGCTTTTCCAGCACCGATAACAGCTCTTGGCTTGAGCAGAATTGTTCTGTCCATACTCAGGCTTTGGATGCTGCCCTTGGATGTGTCCTTGGCAGCAGGCTGGGATATTGCTCTGCATCTCTCCAAAACAGCTCCTCCAACAGCAAACCTAAAGCCTGCAAGAGGCACAAGCAGAGATCTCTGCCCAAGGCAGGAGCCTGAGCTCAAATCAAATAAAACCCAGTCTGCGTAACAGGACCATCGACTGAGCAAGCACAGAGAAACCAGGTCAACTGAGCAGATCGCAAGGTAACACGCCAGGCTGGGGAACAAAGGAGGATGGCCACAGGGTGAGAGCTTCCATCCTCACTAAACCTCTACTGGAGTCTGTGAAGAAAGTTCTAGAATCAGATCACAATAAAGAAGTTGCTCAGAAATCGCTCCTCAGATCTGGGTTAAGGGTTAGGGTTGAGAGCCAAAGAGCCTTGAGCGCCAGAACATTGGCACTGGAAAAGGCCTGCCAAGGCCATCATGGCAAAGGCCCCACCATTGCTACACACAGGGCAGCACACCCTGATTTAGGGTCATGGACAGGTACCTTGCATTTGGCAGGGGGCAGAGGGAACACCTGCAGTGAGAAAGGAGCTGGTCCCTGTTGACAGCATCCTTCTGGGAAGGGCAGCTTTTCCATCTGGAGATGGCTGCCAGGTCGTGTACACAAAGAAAGCAGCCAGTGAGCACACGTGTTAATCCGTTATTATTTATTAGCTGTACAGCAGTATATTCTCCTTCCCAGCTTTCAAACCCCATTACATATTTTATAACAGTATTTTTTTTCCCCATGTTGGCTTCCTAAAATAATGAAAAATATCACACAGTACAGCTAAGTACAAAAATGCATCAACCTAGAGTCTGATAGCTAAACTGATAGCTCTCTTAAAAGCGATACATAGAAGAAAAATTTGTTTGAAATCAGCAAGACTGAGGCTCTATAAAAAGCTTACATATTTTAACATGTGACATTTTCATATACAGGCATCATTTGTATTTCACATTATTCCTTTTCTTGTCTTTATCAGAGATTCAAAAATTGTAGAATTACTGACCTATTAATAAAATTTCCTGGCCCAGGCTGAGGGCTGCAGTGACCCACTTATAAATCACCACTTTTGTCTTAACATAGGATTCATAAACACAAAATACAACTACAAGATAGAGCAAAGAAAATGTATTTGTGAAATTATAACTCAAAAAGGTTAATTATATGTTTCAAATCGGTTGCATGGTCACATCCAGAGGGCAGTGGTCAACGGCTCAGACTCCAGATGGACAGCAGCGACTGGTGCCCCTCAGGGGTCCATACTGGGACCAGTGTTATTTAATATCATCATTAATGGAATAGAGGAAGGGATTGAGTGCACCCTCAGCAGGTTTGAAACACCTAAAGGACAGGGCTATCCAGGGCCACACTTGGACAAGAAGAGGCCCACGGGAACTGCAGGAGGCTTAACAAGACCCAAGTGAAGGTGGTGCACTTGGTCTGGGGCAACCCCCGGGACCAATCCAGGCTGGGAATGAACAGATCCAGTGCAGCCCTGGGGAGAAGGACTTGGGGGAGCTGGGGAGGGAGACTGGATATGCCCCAGCCGTGTGTGCTGGGCTGCACACAAAGCCCTGTGGGCAGCAGGAAGGGGAGAATTCTGCCCCTCTGCTGCACTCAGGTGAGACCCCACCTGCAGCATTGCATCCAGGACATCAAACTGTCAGAGCGAGTCCAGAGGAGGCCACAAACATGATTTGAGGGATGGAGCACCATTCCTATGAGGAAAGACAGAGAGCTGGAGGTATTCAGCCTGGAGAAGAGAAGGTTTTGGGATGACCTAATTGTGGCCTTACAGAACTCGCAGGGAGCCTACAAGAATGCTGGAGAGGGACTTTTGGCAAGGGAATGGAGAGACAGGACAACAGGGAATGGCTTTAAACTGACAGAGGGCAAGGTTAGATGGCCTATTAGGAAGAAATTCTTCCTTGTAAGGGTGGTGAGGCCCTGGCACAGGTTGTCCAGACAAACTGTTGCTGCCCCATCCCTGGAAGTGTTCAAGGCCAGGTTGGACAGAGCTTGGAGGAAGCTGTTCTACCAAAAGGTGTCCCTGCCCATGGGACAGACTAGATGTTCTGTAAGTGCCTTCTAACCCAAGCCAGTCTAAGATTCTATAAAATACATTTTTTTTTTTGTGCTTCAAAACCAGATTTCACATGTGAGTTTCTCTTTTTCTGCAAGCAACAGTCTGGGTACATCTTTTCTCTACCTTATCAACAGCTTTTCCAACATTTACACTCTATCAATTCTCTTGTCACTTGGTTTGAAAGGAATTAGAATACTGGGGTTTCTTTAAACTGCATTTTTTGCATACCTCTTAATTCATGGAAAAAGATTAAAATGTAAAAAAAAAAAGTTATTTACAGGCTTGACCATTACAGAAATGCTTTGCAGAAAGCAAAGCAAATTAAGGACAGAAACCAGTTGGAGCATGCCAAAACTACCGTGTGCAGCTGACTTGGAGAACCGGAGCTACTCAGTGGGAGAAAGCAAAACAAAAAAACCAAAAAACCAACCAAAAAAACATTTTAAAAGTCTAAAACCCTCCCAAGTCTGCATTTACAGTTAAAAACACTACTGAGAGAAGAGGCTCAAGGACTCTGGGAACTGGAAGGGCAAGTCCGGAGTGGTTTTCCACATACTCTAGTCAAGGCTTCCACTTCTGTATATTAAAACTTGGTGCATGTAAACACGGCCCTTGGACCAGCTTTACAATGCAGTTCAGAGCAAAACTAAATCAAGCATCTCAGAGGAAACCCTCAAGGACTCCAAAATATTTCCTAATGTTCCATGATCCTGTAATGCTAACATAAAACAGCAAGTTCTAGTTAAATCACATTCTAACATCGTCTTATTTCCCAGTATGTTTGGTAAAATGGTCTAAAATGATGCATTTCCCAAAGCCAAGAAAAAAGATTAAAGGAAAAAAATAGATTTGAGCCGCTTAAACACAGCCCAGGCCAGTTCAGTCAGCCAACGTGGTCTTCCTCCATCACCGGTCCATCATGCTGAGAATCATCTCAGGGGTGAGGTCTCCATTGGGAGCTTCCACTACAGCAGGCTGAGCTTCCTCCTCTTCCTCTGCTGTTTCTGCATCAGGCTCTTTCTTCACTTCAACTATAATATTTTCAATTTCACCAGTGTTCTGGTCTTCAACCTGAATGATTGCTGCAGCTGGAAGGGCAAAAACAAAGGAGGAGTGGGGGGAAGAAACAGATTATTTTACTGTTTCCAGAGCCAGCCTGCATGCCACAAGCAGCTCTTTGGTAGATCCTGATGATTATTCCATGGTCAGGGAAGGTGAGGCCCACAGCAAGCATTGTCACATCAGTGGGGAGCAATTAACTCCACCTCACTCACCCAAGCATCAAGCATATGTTTTCTTGCTCCTTTATAAAGATGGGCTCACAGGACAACAGTTCCAGTGTGTATTTTCATACTAAAACATGTTTCAATCAATAGATTTTGTAGAAAAATGAATGAAACCAAACCCCATATCAATATATGGGCCTAAGGCAAAACTTAAACTTCAGGGGAATTTAGTGATGACATATTCAGCATTAAATGTTTCCACAGAATCATTCCAGAGAGAAAACAGACCATACTTTGTAGCACTGAGCAGACCGCCAAGCCACTGAGGAAGACACCACCTCCTTAACGATCTAATTTCCTGTCCTACTTTGACTCTGAAAGTTATTTACTTTGACTTTGCACAGTTACAATGTCTATTCTTAAGGACATCCCTGTGGAGTTGAAACAACACCTGCACCTGTCCTTGCTCAAATCTAATGGCCTGAAGCCAAGTTCACTTGTGGCAACACCTGCAAAAGCTAACCAAGTAAGAACACTATGATGGTTTTACTGACAGCTGTTTTCCCAAGGACTGTATGTCAGCAGAGACACCATGACTGGTACAAAAAGAAGTGAGCACTTTCCATAACTATGAAATGAAACAATACTAAGCAAAAAATAACATCTTTTCCTTTATAACATGGCCTGAAGTGGCCATGTTCCCTCATGACCAGGAAACCCTTGCAACAAATTTCAAGGTGAGTTCTTAGCAACACAGAGACAACTACAGTTACCTACTTTTAAACAAATCTCATTTGAAGGGATCACATCTACAAGAAGGGCCAAATCCAAGGAAAAGGTGCTCAAGCAAGCAGGGTAATGTAAGCTTCAATGAGTGACTTACGCTGGGATTGTTTTGGTTGCGCGGCAGCTTTGCCTGGTGGTCTTCCTCTCCTCTTCTTACTGGGAGGTGGTGCAGGAGCCTCTTGCTCAACTTCTGGTTCAGCCTCAATTTCTACTGCTGTCTCCTCTTCATCTTCATTATCATCCAGATCTGGTTCAGCATTTTCCTCTGTAAGAAAGGACACCAGATAAATCTTTAGTTTAAATAAGAATAAAACACATCCATCTACAGAGAAGCACCATCAAATCCCATCCAAAAGGGATGGATTTAAAGGAGTCAACTCTGCTGAGAAAGAAGGCAAGTAAGACCTTTGTTCAGAAGCTGTTGCCACAGACTGTTAATCTGTTACCCTCACTTTGAGGGAACAAGCTGTCCTTCAGAAAGCAAAAGGCAATTTAATTATGTTAGATTTATAAAAGCTACTCTGGGCATGCACAAAGGAGCTCCGAGACAAGAGCACAAGAGAGACTTAATAACACATGGCTGGGCACTCCCAAGCCCATCACAGGCCCAACAGAGGAACACAGCATTGCACAATGGAAGGTGGGAACCCAAATTCACAACTTCTGAGGAACAAACTTCTTGTCCAGGACACACCAGGAGAGCCACTAGGTGTGAAACCCATCCCAGTGAGTCATGGGAAGCAGCTCTTGAGATCACCTGTGATACTATGGGGTGTTGGGGAATTCCTGGCTGGGACACAATGGGATGCAGGACGAAGGCCATTTTGGATTGCAGAGGACTATTTGCAGGATTTAGGGGAGGGGATGAGGTGATTTCAAGAAGTGTGGGGAAGTGAGGGGCAAGAGGATAAAAGAGGTATATCCCATGTAAATTGCTGTAGCAGCCACGCCAGGATCTCTGTGAAACACAAGAACCTCAACAAGCATCCAGTCTCCTACCTCTCAAGCTCTCTTTATTCTTCACAACACTCCTTAAAGTTAATAGTTAATAAAGTTAATAATCGAGTTTAAGCATCAGCTTCTACAGTTTTTGAATCAAGGTTTGCAAATCATTTGATCATACTCATCCTAAAACTTGTTTGCCATGTGAGATTTTCAGATACGCATTGTCTAGCCAGAAATATCCCTGTTCTCTCAACCTACACCCCTTCATTAATTACATAAAGCACTCGAGATAAAAGACTAATCAGCAACACTCCTTTTGCAAAATCATCTTTGAACTGATTGGTCTTGAGATTTTACTTGGCTCTTCCTGTTGAAGACATGATGAAGTTTTTCCTCTACCAGGAGACAGGACTAGGACTGAGTTTTTCCTTCATATATAGTATTCCTCTCCACCATTCCCTTGGATGTCACCAGCCTTCCTCTACAGAAGCAGCCAAACTATTCAGTGGTGGAGTTCTCTGGACATGCCACCCAGTAATGGTGAAGAAGGATCAAGTAACATATCATAGCAATGTGCTGCAGAACCACACAGCCTCTTCTGGGACGCCGAAAAAAATTACCAGAGTTTCCCACACAGGCAGGACAGGAATGGCACAGCTGACACAAGGGGTGTCAGACAGTGTTTTTTAAACGACTGCCTTGGAACAGGCCTGGGACAGCAGGATCTGTATTATCTGTCACAGGCAGTACATCCCTCTGTACTTGGCCATGTATCACCATATTCTGTGTTTGCCAACCAGACAAGACTCTTTCAAGTGCCAGAAGAAACCTGCAGAACTGGCAAACCAGCAGCTAACACACAGAGTGAATCACAGACCTGTAATTGTGAGAAGGTACTGAGCTGTTCTTACCAGTATCAGAAGAATCTTCTTTCTTAGTACGCATCTTTCTCTTTCGGCCACGTTTGCCTTTCTTTGTCTCTCCTCCATTCTCTCCTTCCCCACCATCTAGGCCAGAGCAGTTATCAGCATGTCTGGCCATTGTGTTCTACTCAGTGAAAGATTAAAAACACAAGAAAAGTTAAAACATGCATTAAATTCAAGATCAGACATTCTAGCTCTGTATTTTCAAACACATTTCTGATAACTATGTCTTTTGATTTTTATTTTAAAGAGCCTCTTTAGCAGGAATGCGTACATCCATTAACTTTATTCATAAAGTTGCATTACCACATTGCTCGTGATGTCAACACTAATCTGTGTTGGTACCAATTCTGAATTCTCTCTTCTCTCTTTTCTTCTCAGAGAGAGGGGCTCTATTAAAGGTTCATATTTTACCCTGAACCTCACTCATCTTTCCTTCTGGGAAAACATTTCCCTTCCTTTGGCTAAAAAAGCCTCAATCCACCCCAACCCTCCCCAGTTCGAAGATATTCCCTCACCCTGCGAGTGAATGTTTTGCCACACTTGGAGCAGACAAAGGCAGCAGGGACGAAGTTGGGATCGTGGTATCTCTTGAAGTGCATGTCGAGGAGCTGCTTCTGGCGGAAGGTTTTATCACAATGGCTACAGGCATAAGGCTTTTCTCCAGTGTGGGTCCGTTTGTGCATGACCATGTGCCGCTCCTGGCACGGACAGGAAAAATGGAAATTCACGTAAATGGATAGAGAAAAGTGAATTTTCAGCTAAAACGAGGCCAGAATTTTATAGTTAATATCAGGAGAAGAATGATTCCATAGCAATGCAAGGACATCTCGATTGATGGCATATTCAGTCCTAGCTGCTTCCATCCTATATGGACTCTTATCCCTTGGTCAGTGGGTAAAGCAAGGTTGTGAATTAGAAGGTTTTTCTCTACAGGACAGAATCACACCAAGAAAAGGCCATTTGTACTCTCCTTTATACCCTTCAAAAATTTAGACAGCTAATTTGATCTTGACAGCTGGTCAAACCCAACAGCTAAGACTTCCATCCCACATTTTCAGTTGCTGTCCTAACACTCCTAAGGGGTGCCAGTGTCCCCAGCTCACCTGTCTGCAGGCATAATCACACTGGTCACACTTGAAGCGCTTCTCATTCTTGTGGGACTTTTGATGCTGGATGAGGGCATACCTCTCATGGAACACAGCGTCACAGTAGCGACACTTCTTGCCCTGCTCAATGTAGGAATGCTGCTTCCGCAAGTGGACACCTACAGGAAAAACAATTAAAAGCTTTTACCACCCTATGGCTTTCCAAGCATGAAAGATGATCCCACGGTTCTTCAGTGATCCTCCCTCCTAAGCCCAGCTGAAACAGTGGAATAGTTAATTTAGGATTCAACTAAAAACCTGAAGGACTTGCAAGTAAAACCAACTAGAACCATTTCTAGACAGAAAGAGCTTGCAGAAAACTCTATTATGATTTTCCACAGGATTCCAGATTTGGTTATTAGTTGGCATCTGTGCTGATTAAGGATACTTGAACTAGGTAACACGTGACTGTCAAACTGAAGTGTCTTGTGGAATGTTATGTTTAAGACTAACCTGAACTGCCTGGATACAGTCAGAAGCCAGGTAATTCAGTGGGGGGCAAACAGGATTTTCTGCAGGATTAGAAGTCAGAGTGACAGGACTCAAAGGCAACAGGGATACCAGCAGATAATCCCCAACAGAGGTTTTAGTCACTTCTTTAAAATCCTCCAACTAATAGCATACCACAGCTGCCTGAGGTAGCTTAGGGTAGATTAAAGCATTATTAGAAGAAAAATTCTTCATAGCTAACATCAGTCTTCCTCTGTTGTAAACCAGCTTGTTTGCTCCTGACATCAACTGTCTGCCTTCCTCTCAAACTGCCTCTCAGTGTAGCACTTGCCTTTACTGGAAGGGAGCCTGCCTTCCTATTACTTGGGTGATAATTCTGTTTAAAGACAGAAAGTTCTGCCAAATCACAGCTCCTTCCTTCCCCTCAGCTGCTCTGGGCACAATATTGTTTGTCACCTTTTAGAAATGTAAGAGCTTGCCTGCTGGAATCACACTCAGTACTGCTCTCTAGATCAGGAATGTCCTACTGCAAGGACTCAGGGCATTTTTGAGCACACAGCTCCAAATCCTGGATAGTTAAATGCTCCGTCTAATTCAAACCTTTTAATTTGATGAAAATATCTCTGCATGACACTTAATGGCCTCCAATGTGCAGGAGGTTAAGCCAAGTGATCTTGCTTTTCAGATCCTAATCCTTATGCTGTCAAAATCTCACTCCAAGTTCAATAAATGCCTTTTATCTATGGGCAAGCAATAACTTACCTTGTATGCTTGGAAAAAAAAATTCAAATAATGAGAAGAAACCGAAAATTGTTCTAACTTGCAGCAGCTACGGTAAGCTAAAGGTGTGTGTTACCAGCCTCAGATGTGACGCTGTGCTTCATGTCATGCAGTTACCAGACTGAGTACTGGGTTAAGAGACAGCAGTTGGGTTATGTGAACTCCCATTCTGGGAAGATTTGTACCATCTTCAGGAAATGGCCACATTTGGGAGACACGTACCCAGGTCACTCTTTCTTGCTATAACAGTATCACAGTGAGGACAGTGGAATTTGGCCACATTCTCCGTGTGCTTCTGCAAAATGTGCATCTTCATGGTACCGCTCTGAGTGAAGCGAGCATGGCAGATGTAACATTCATATGGCTTCTCTCCTTCAGGAACAAAAGGAAAAAAATAGAACAAGTACTTTTATTAAAAGAAATCTCACCAAGAAGCCCCAAACAACCTCCCAGAAATTTGAAACATGCAGCTAGACAACAGAAATTTTAATTCTACAAAGCGCTCAATAACATCTTTCTCTGAAAGTTGTAGCTCCAGTAAGCATCTTTCCACAAAGAAACTAAAGTTCAATCCTTAAGGAAGTTAAATTATTCTTACTCTGAGGAATGCAGGCAAGACCTATATGCAGGCTGCCAGAAGAGAGCAAGTGACATCAGATTTTTTTGGGGTGGAAGTTCTGAATGTTCATGTATACATAAAAGGGCATCTTTCCCCCCTTCAATTTTAGCAATATGATTAATTCAGCACTGCAGTAACATTGCGTTAAAATCATCCCTATTTATATTGAAGAAAAAATTAGCATCTTTATGAACTAACATGCATGAGATGCTTTTAAAAATGCACTGAAGCATGAAACTGCAAATGGCTCTACTCTTCAACTGGAATATTGCAAACAGAAGTTTCTTCTGTTCATACTAGAGGTGCCTGCATTTTACCACCTCACAGTCAAACTAGAAATCAGAATCCTCCAAGCTCCTTCCTCAGTGCAGTAATTTGATCAGGTTATAAATTTAGAAGTGCATACAAAACGTGGTGCATTCCCTTCAGCTACCCACTTTATGAAGGTTTTATATGAAACTACACAACAGTATTTGCTTGCTGTGTGTCAGCCTCAGCACTGTGACACTGAGAGAACGTGGCATCAGTACCGGAGTGGGTCCTCATGTGCCTCTTCAGTTTGTAGGTGTCTCTGCTGGCATAGCTGCACAGGCTGCACTGGAACGGGCGCTCCCCGGTGTGCGAACGGATGTGGCGTTTCAATTTGCTAACCTGGAAGCCAAGACTGAAGTTAGTACAGATGAGCAGGCCAGATTGCCAAAACTACAAGAAAGCAGTGAAGAGTTTAAGGCAGTTTTTATTTACTTAGGCACAAAACCAAACAAGCACATTTCAGTGCCATTTTCCCACCGCACACAGTCACTTGCTCCTGCCCACTCTTACCTCCCAGCTTCACCCCCAGTCTTGCCTGATGCTTATTCCCACACTCACCGAGGCCTGATTTAGAATCTGTGCTCACCTTACTGTTATTGACCATCTCAGCATCTAAAGACACCCTAAATTTTAAAATATCCTGAAGAGACACAGGAAAGTGGTGTGGGGAAGCAGTGCGGGGAAGCTTAATTCTTTTCTTCTCCTGCTTTTATTTAGAAGGTACAAACCCAGCTCAGAGCAAGAACACCAACAGTATGGCATTTTCTACTCCAGCCTGATCACAGCGCTTAATCACCAACTTGTGCCTACAAAAAGCAGCATGACCTCACAAGGACCAACTTGATTATTCTTTCCTAATTTATACTATGAAAACCTCTGCAACATAACTTTTTCAGCACTCAAACCACAGGAACTGAAGTGACAGAACTGCAGGCACAGAGTGGGCAGGAAAAAACCCTACTCAAGCTCTCCCACTGTAGCCTTCCACTGCAGACATCCCATTTTTTTAAAATTATGTTGCTCATCATCTGGCTCAAATTTCCTTTCACAATATAAAAGCTCTCCTGTGAAATATCTAACAATACTGCACGGAGGGAAGGCATTCAAGAATGTCTAATCTGCTCAGGCAAGTTAAGCGATCATCTAATATTAGCAAAGCTGTTTTTCACCAATACTGAGACAAAGGCTCATTAGTTTTAGCTACAGACACCTTCATGGCATAAACAGATGATGTGCAGAATGCGTATTTCTAAAATGGGAGGGCACTGTGGTGCCTGTGTGAAAGGACATCCCACTGCAGCAGGAAATGTCTATCTCCTTTAACATGAAGCACACTACAATTCCTGCAATCAGCTTAAAGGACAAATCACTTAAGAAACTGTGACAACGATTGTCTCCAAAGAGGAAATGGGTATCACCAAGAATTTCTGTAAGTGATCTCAAACTGCTTTCTGATTCACTGAGGAAACCCCACCATTTGCTTCTCAGAGCAGCCCTGATTTACAACTTCTTTTGCCCAGAGCCTTTCAACCAAATGGCCAAAGAGGAAATGCCTAAGAACAGAGTTTGTGACAGATGGTGAACAAGCTCTGAAGCGCACAAGGAAGCGCTCAGCACTGTAACAAGCCCCATACCTCCACACTGGCATAGTCACACATGGAACATTTGAATGGTTTCTCGTGGGTGTGTTTGTAGCGGCGATGCCGAACCAACTCTCCACTGGTCACAAAGGCCATGTCGCAGTCTGGGCACTTGTGAGGGCGAGTACCTAAAGGTGTGCAGCAAGACAGGAAGACAGTGACACAGAGATTTAGTGACAAAAGAAAATATGAGACAGCCCTAGTTGTGGATTTTTTTTATTTTTTGTTTTTAAAGTGAATTAGTAACACTGCTTTCATGTTCTGAAAGATTAAATTAGAGCAACAGAATGCACAGAAGTCAGAGGTTTTGTATAAATAACTAATAGATTTAAGATCTTAGAGAATTAATATTCTTTCAGTGAGGAAACAGACTCCTTTATTTTTGTACCACTTGCTTGTTTACACATTAGAAACCAGCTAGCTAGACATAGCTTCAGTAAGCAGAGAAAATGGGGGATTATGAATTACACTTTTTTTTGGCAGTAAGGCACAACAAGTGCTAATGCCCAAGGCAAAGAGAACATTTCTGTAACTTCAGGTAACTTGAGATCATGCCCAGGATCAATTCTGTACCTGTGAACAGTATAAGCTCTGCACCTGACCTGGCAGAACACAACCACACCGTTTTCTCTTTAACTTGTTCCGTAAGAGGAATTAGGAAAACAAGAAGGGTCTATCTTCAATCTATTTGTTCTGATGGCAGAGCAGATTGTACAAAAACAATGTATGTGAAACCAAGAGTACCTGTGTGGGTGTTGAGGTGGTTCCTCAGCAACGTGACTGTCCGGAAAGCCCTGCCACAGAGATGGCACTTGTGTGGTCTTTCATCGGTGTGGCTTTTCATGTGGCGGTCCAAGTTGGAACGACGCGGACAAGTGTAACTGCACAGTTCACACTGGAATGTCTTCTTTACACCTGATCATGAAGGAAATCATCTTTAGTCTTTGACACTATTGTGACCTACTGTGTAACATAAGAGGAAAGATTCTTGGGAGTGTAACTACTGCAAAGAACCACCATGCACAACTAAATCCAACTGCATTGCCTGTGGCTGTTTTGGATTCAATTTTCACTGGTGTGCCAGCACTTAATGTTCCTTCTGCACTTTAAAAAGGGTTCCTTAACTTACAGTTTTAACAAAAATCAAACATACTCATTACTGTATTTTGCACCATCTATCTTACGCAGCAATTGGTTAGGAAAAAGCCCACAGAATTAATTATACCATTGGCTCCTGATGTAAAACATGCACATGAACTGTTACATGTGTAGTACAGCAAAGAGAACAATCTTTTCAATCATAGTTGTATAAGAACATTAATGCCACAGTATCATACTTATGGAAAATGATCTCCCTTTCAGCCTATAGAGAGGAGATGGGAGGTGTGCCCAAGAAACATTGCAGTCAAGCACTATTACATTGTGAGCAAGCACAAAAGCATTTTCAAAATCCATTTGCAATCCATTTTTGTAAGGGGAACTTACCTTTCTTTTTAATTTTTGTTGGTTTTGGTGGCTTCATATTGCCCACCACTTTTTCTGCATTAACCTCGGACAACAAACCCTCCTGCTGCTCCTCTTCAAAGTCATATACAGACACATCCACATCTTTGCCTTCCTCAGTGTAGCGAAGCTTACTCTTTTTGTTTTTCTTTGTTTTTTTGGCTGGTGGCTGATAGTCTGGATCTTTTTGCCAATTGGGATCCTCCTGTGGCTGAAGTTCACCTTGTTCCAGTGTCTCCACCTCACCATTTGCACCCACTTTCACAACTTGGAAGCCTTCTGGTAAAGGGAGGGTGTGACAGATCATGGGCTCCCCCTCCTGCAGGCCTCCTTTGGAAACCTCATTTTCATAAGCTCCCTGCAGTTCTTCCACAGACGTGGTGGCAACAGGTACAGTCACTGGTACAGGTACTTGGACCAGCTGAAGCTCACCAAGGTTTATAGGCTGCTCTTCCATATTAACAACCTGAAGTGTTATGATCTGTGTGTCATCCACAGTAGCCTCAGTTTCTTGAGGCACTGCCCCTTCCATTACTTCGGTCTTCATTTGCAGAAGAGTTGGATCCAGCTGATCCATCATCACCATCTGCACCCCACTGCTGACATCCTGCACCACTTCACTTCCATCTGCTTGGTTTGGTGGTATATGACAAGCATCATCCTCTTGTCCACCTTCACGGCGTCTTTGATAGGTTTTCCTCTCTTTTCCCTTAATGAAAGTTTCTGATTCCTCCACAATAGCGTCGACTGCCTCACCTTCCATTTCACCTTCCTGCTGTAAAAACAAGAAAATGAATGCTGCACACCACCCAATGTATTTAACACCTGCACAAATCCCACAGAAGAACAAGTTGCCCAACTAGAAACATCCAACCCATCCTGATGATATTCAGAAAAGAGGAGCTGAGAGCTGTAGGTCTCCACAAGCCCATCACCACTGCAAACCAAGGCAATCACAGAATGCTGCCTGCAGTGAGACAATGTATCATCAGCCTCTTGGAAAGGAAGAAAAAAGCAAGGCTGAGAGATTAAGTGCTACACATGTTCCTATTTCTCAAAGACCACAAATCCCACCAGCAAGATGCACAGCAGTATTATTCCTTACTGAGCTTGTTTAATCATTTCACATAGCTTAGCAGTACCAGAGGCAGTCTGTGGCTATAAATTTTAAAGGTACAAAATCACCACACTGTTAAAATCAAAAAGCCAACCTTAGAGAAAGTAATGCATTTGAGAACTGCATAACTTTTCCAGGATGTTGGGGGTTAGATTTGGTTTTTTTTTCTTCTCACAGAATTTCTTCCCATAAGTTTCCAAGAAGCCTTAATGACTACTTAGTCAGAACAAAAAGGGGTACTTGAGGGATATGGCAGCACGAGGCTACACCTATTGTTTCTGAGTCCCTGGGAGTGTCCCTCAGAGGGGAGAGAGGATGAGCTTTGGGAAAGGCAAAAAGACAGATCTGGGGAAGGGAGAGGCACTCTTGCTCTCAGCGCCGAGGAGGACGGTCAGGCTGCCCTCTGCCTCTGCCTCGTCCTGGGAAATCCATCGTCATCTGCTGTGTACCCGGGAATCCTGAACTCGCTTTCTCCAGCCTCTCCCCCCACCGCCGCTGCTTCTTCGGACCTTTGAGGCTCTCCTGCTACTCTGTAGCCCTGCACTGCCCAGCCCTGCCGGGACAGCCCTGCCTCCAGCTGCCAGCGCAGAGCTCCTCATCTGATCCACCAGCCCGGGACTTTTCCTTCCTTCCAGTTCGGCCTCTCGGAGTCCTGCAGGGGCACCCAGATCAAACTGCTCTGGGCTTTTGTAAAAGAAAGCCCTCAAGGTTCTTGATTCTGTTTATTATTGATTCTGTAGTTGTTGTTTGTTTGTCGTTTTGTCCTATATACTAGTAAAGAACTGTTATTCCTACCCCCATACCTCTGCCTGAAAGCTCCTTTAATTTTCCTTTTAATTGGAATAATTTGGAGGGAGGGGATTTGAATTCTCCATCTCTAGGGAGGTCCTGCCCCTTCCTAGCAGATATCTGTCTTTCAAACCAAGACAGAGGAATGCACCAAGAATTAAGCACAAGAACGTAAGTTGCACTTATTTCGTATCAAACTGCTATTACTTTAAGTCTAAGCTCCTCTGAACAACATAAGGACATAAAGGAGTCAGGCATGTATGTCTCTTGAAGCAGGGTGGAGTTCAATTCCTGCTCCTGCCTCTGGCACTGCTGGGCCCTGAGTGGATCTGAAGATGCACTGTGCACTCCCTCCTTGGCTGAACGAGCTCAGATAAAAATCTTAATTCAATGTAAAGGATGTGGACTCTGAGCTGGCTGGACTCTAAGGATCTCACAATACCTGTGTTAAATCCATCCATATAGTCACAAATACAGAAGCTCAGCTTTTTAATGGGCTTTAAACTGTAACTCTGACAAGTGCTGCATGCAAACATAACACTGCGATTTTGTGCCTCCTCAGATCACCCAGTGTTCTTCACTGCAGTTGGGGAAAAATTTTAAACTCCTGTATTCTCATTATGCAGGAAGGTTGTTTCAAGAGTAACAAGAAAAAGAAAACGTAATTTTGCAGCTGTTTTTTCCCCAAATGAAAGGAATAAGATTATAGTAAAGGAGCATTTTGTAAGTTCATCTCTGTTCCAGGTGGTTCACTTTGTAAAAATAAAAGGTAGTGCCTAACCACACCAAACACTTTCCCTGCATCAGGATACCATTTTTTATACCCCTCATTAAGCACGAAAAAGGTACCAGGGTCAATTCTGGGTACGAAGAAAGGAACACAAAAGCCAGCTTCCTTACTAAGCCTGTGAAAAATTCCTGAATCCAGTTCCAGATTTGCTGAGAGACTTCTGTATATTCCCATTAGACTGACTGGCCTCTCAGACCAGCTAAGTGAATTAATATAAATATTTAATCTCCCTTACTAATTCAACACTTTAAAATCCCCATACTATTTTCAAATATCTACACTTAATCTTGCATACTGAATTTTGATTTTACACAAGACATAAACATGAAGCACAGCTATCAAGTCTCTATTAGCTTTAAAAATTATAAAACATGTAATTTCTATTATTTTTAGACAGCTCTTGCTTTTACTCTACTGTCTTTTCTAGTATCCTCCACTTCTGCTGTGAAAACAAAGCTCATGTTCTTCAGCCTGCCCAGGCTAGGGACATAAATTAACATCCTGTCTTGACACTCGTGATGTTGTGGGCAGCCACAGTCTCCAGAGGGCACCAGATACCCAGGAATACCGACATATGGCTCATGCACACTCCCTGCAGGGATCCCGCCTCTCCTTCCCTTTACCACCCGTCAGCTTTTCAAGTCGGAGCAAATCCATATGGACAAACAGCTGAAGTACACGAGATGATGTAAGTACTTAACACCAGACAGCAGGCAATCAGAACAGAGCAGGTCTTTGGCTTACAGCAACTGCAAAAATGTTTTACAATTATTTTAAGTATTTGCAGGGAGAAGACTTTCCAGGTGACCAAAAATGTCTGAACAAATAAAGGAAGGACATAGCTAAACAACAAATAAAAATGTGATAAATGGGCAAGGAGGTAACAATAAAATATGTAAGACAGAGGGAAAAAATGGCAGAAGTCCATCTGCAAAGCTCATGCAACTCTGGTGCTGAGCAGAGGTCTGCAACCTTGATACAAGCACAGGCAGCTCTGAGCAGAGGTGGAGCCCCCATAAAGACCTTCACATTCACTGTTAATATCAGTTGGTAATAACACCAAGTCACCTGAAAGCAAGCCAACAGGCCAAAATTAGCCAATGTCCTCTATGATTCTTTAGTGGAGTAGTAGGAAGGCACCACTTCTGACTTGTAAAGCAGAAAATTTTATGTCCACCAAGGAACAGCCCACTGGCATACATGAAGACTTTGGCATACAGCTCACACTGTCAGGAAGTTTGCCAGCCTAGGAATGCAGGTGTACAGGGACACGAAGGAAATGCCTGCAGCAGGACTCAGGTTAAAGACACTCACAGTGAGGGGCGAACCCGTGGGAAAGGAATGGACGGATTCTTACAGCCGTCCGGTAAAGAAACTCAGACGCCACTACTGCTCCGTGACCCTCTGTCACCTCTCACCCCGATCCATGTCGCGCGGCTATCGGGGGTCACACGGCGGGGCACGGCTGCCCCCGCGCGGCGAGATGCCGCACTGCACCGGGGCCGGGGCCGCTGCCTCCATCCTGCCTGCCACTGCACCCTGACCCTGACACCTCCATCCCTGCCTGCCACTGCACCGGGACCGAGGCCGCCGCCTCCATCCCTGCCTGCCACTGCACCCCGAACCTGCCACCTCCATCCTGCCTGCCACTGCACCCTGACCCTGCCACCTCCATCCCTGCCTGCCACTGCACCCTGACCCTGCCACCTCCATCCCTGCCTGCCACTGCACCCCGACCCTGCCACCTCCACCCCTGCCTGCCACTGCATCCTGACCCTGCCACCTCCATCCTGCCTGTTACTGCACCCTGACCCTTCCACCTCCATCCCTGCCTGCCACTGCACCGGGACCGAGGCCGCCGCCTCCATCCCTGCCTGCCACTGCACCGGGACCGAGGCCGCCGCCTCCATCCCTGCCTGCCACTGCACCGGGACCGAGGCCGCCACCTCCATCCCTGCCTGCCACTGCATCCTGACCCTGCCACCTCCATCCTGCCTGCTACTGCATCCTGACCCTGCCACCTCCATCCCTGCCTGCCACTGCATCCCGACCCTGCCACCGCACCCTGACCCTGCTACTGCATCCTGACCCTGCTACCTCCATCCCTGCCTGCCACTGCACCGACCCTGCCACCTCCATCCCTGCCTGCCACTGCACCCCGACCCTGCCACCTCACCCCGACCCTGCCACCTCCATCCCTGCCACCTCCATCCCTGCCTGCCACTGCACCCCGACCCTGCCACCTCCATCCCTGCCTGCCACTGCACCCCGACCCTGCCACCTCCAAGTCACCTCTCTGTCCCTGTCTGCCCCTTCCACTGTCCCAGTACACGCTGCATCCTGACACTGCCACTTCCACTGTCCCTGCCCACTGCTGCACCCTGATCCAGACCTCCTGGCCTTCAACATCCAGCACACGGATCAGCACTTACTCCTGCCTATTACAAAGTATCCAGCATTGTCTGTTCCTTCCCATCAAAGGTAGTTATCTGAAAATGTCTGGTTTTAAACCAAACTCTTGCCACAGAGGAAATGTCACAATATACTAAATGTCATAATAACAACATATAAAATTACAGAAATATACAGGCATCGTCTCATTCGATGCTTTGGACAGCCCAAAAATCTCATGAAACTGCTGAGATTTCCTCAAGAAGTATGGATTTACAAATCTCAAACTTCTTTAACTGTGGGGTGGGGACACAGGATGTACCCTAAATCTGACAGGAAAATGCATAGGTGCTCTCCTATTAAATAAGCTCTCTGTAAAGACTCCATCTCTCTTGCAGTGAGCTTTGCACTGGCTGTCTGTGCCATTTTTCATTTACTCTGACTTGAACAATTTGCTACCTTTTTTACTTTTTTTTTTCTTTACCCCAATTCTCCTTTTACATAAAGTGAGTCTCACAGGCAAGTTTTGTATTTATTGGAGGACATGTGTCATTTGCTACAATTAAGATCATTATAGCAGAACACCAGGAATAAAAACTGCAGAGTTTCTCTCAACTTTTTATTTCTGGCTTTTGTCTCCAGCTCTCTTCCTACCAGGTACTGCTACCTTACACCAACAGCTGAGTTCCACAATGACTGAATCTAAAAAGGAAAACAAAGCAGCAGGTTAAAAGATGCAGTAAATCAAGACTGAAAAAAAGCAGAAGAGAAAATATTCCATAATAAGGAGAATGACAAAAAAAAAAAAAAGACCAAAGATCTGAGAACACAACTCCCACTAAATAGCTCAAGCCAGGCCTTGCACAGGGCTCACTCAGCAGGCTCTACTGAGAGACACCGTGACACCAAACAGCTCAGTGCACTGTCACAGTTAGCCAGGTAAGGAGCTGTGACATTCAAACAGACCTAAGCTTGCTCAGACAACTGATGGACAGCCCATCTAAAAAGCTAGAAGAAGCAGAAATACGAAGTGCTGTGCATTTCATACAACTGACACTCCATTTGAATGAAAGCAATCAAAAGGTTGCTTAAAAGAAAGTAATTTAGTGCCAACTGTCCTACTGAGCACAGCACAGGAGAGTCTCAGCCCAGATAAACTCACTTTCTTCCCACTATCCAATCTAACCACGCCCTGTGGCAGTGGGAAGCCATTCCTCCTTGTCCTGTCCCTCCATGCCCTTGTCCTAAGTCCCTCTCCGGCTCTCTTGAAGCCCCTTTAGGTACTTGAAGTGAATTGCAGAAGCACTGAAAACAACTTGCTGTAGTAGTCAATGCAGAAAGTACAAACCCAGAGACAGGGATGGTTAGTGACAGTGCTTAATTTTTTAGTGGTGTTACTTATAATAAAGCTACTATCAAAGAGGCATTTGTCTGCCTCTCAGCCATATTAAAATCAAGGAACTCTGAACTACATCAAGCTTCATGTACCAAATGATACAAAAATACTTATTTTTGCCAAACAAGGCACAGTCTCAATAAAAACTGCTGAAACACTACCAAAATTGGAAAGTACATTTAGTGCTGTAATATGCACTTAACTCAAGAAAAAAAAATAGAACTCCAATGGAAACAATGAAACCAAATGGAAAATAGAACTCCAATGGAAACCAATGAAACCAGTAAATTTTTGACATTCACAAAATAATGAAAAGTATCAGCAGCTACGTTAGTGCAAATAACCCTATCACTCTGCACCATATTCAGGCCTTGAATTCAAGTCAATCCACATACACATCCCACTCAAAAACTGACATGGCTTTGACACTTATAGATTAGCCACTTATTAAAAATTACATGGGAGTGGAAATAAAGCCTAACTTAAACTAGTTAAAACTAATGTTAAAATAGGAGACTTACATTTCTCCTGCATTCCCTGAGAACCTTTGAAAGCTGAATAGAGGAATAAACAAAAACTTCAACTAATAGTCTGCAGTTATGCACTGTATATTCCACTTAAAGCAAGAGAAAGATTGAAAAAAAGTATTTTTATATATATAAAAAATACATAAAGATATATATCCAACAGGGTTTATAGACAACAGAGTTCTTCCTCCCCTGCTTGCAGGTCACACGTCTGTGTAAGTATTTAAGGGCATGAGCAGATGCAGATTAACTGCAGGAGCGCTTGGCCATTCTCATTCCCACCATGAAACTGCCCTATCTTTTCCCTGAAATGTGTCCCAGCTAAGCACAGCCAAGGATAAGGCAGTTTAACAGGTAGGCAGCCTTTCCATTTCCTCAGCAGAGCTACCCTGATAAGAGATGAACATGGCATGAGCATAACTTACTCTAGAGCGGACAGGCATACATCCAAACAGGCCAGCTGTGCCTTTCACATACAAAACTGCAAAGAGTTACGACCAACAGGAGAAACTAAAACATTAGGTAAGTTTCTCTCACTAAGTAATTGTCTCTCAGTAAAAACTTAAGGCTTTCATTTGGCTACTGCAATCAATTCCATACCCACTGGTTATGACTGCTATGCCCATCTTCAGCTGCTTTCTCATTTCCTCCTTGCCACTTACAACACTGGTACCAAAAGCAAACAAGAAAAGTAAAATGGACAAACATTTATTGCTGCTTTAAATGAAAAAAGAGCAATCTCATTAAGCCACCATTAAGCAACTATTCTGAGAAATATTTCAGTATCTTGGAGGGCATAAGGAAAAGCAAGAAACCTAGAAGAGAAAAACAAACTTCACTACAGGTTAATCAATGTTTTTGCTTTTTCTCTGTATGAAAAGGGCCCTGTCAAGATTATGCCCCAAGAAATATATAAACCAGCTATGGCAATGAGAGTTGCAATTAGAAAATGCTGAGTTGTAGAAGGATGGTTTCCTTGAGTGCTGACCCTGTGAAGGGATCAGAGAAGACAGTCAGTGTTGGTGGTGGTTACCTAACCAAGGTGTCTGTGCTGCGAGGTTGGTCTAAATAGGACAAGAAGAGCACACTGTTCCAGGAGTGATTCAAAGCTTTTAAGTGGATCCCTACACTAAACTGACATCTAGAGGAAACCACTTTTTCCTCACTAACAAGACAGGAGACCAGATTTTGAACTTGTGTAACAGTTCCACGGTCCCTGTAAGACAGGTAAATACAGCATTCACTGTCCAAAGAGCTGCTCTCAGCTTCTTCCTTCACAGTGACAGAATAATTCACCATAATCAGTTTGATCAAGAACTAATTCCAGCTGAAAACCAATGCAGAGAAAAACAATTCTGTTAGAGCATGTTCAGTTCCTGACCCAATTCCTCACACGAATACTTTGGTAAAGGAAAGGGATCACCTTAAGCTGCAGTACCAGCATAAAGCTGTCAGCAAACCACAGCACCAAGGAATTTTGTATCCTGTGAGCTAGGTGTCTACACTGAGCTGTGTCCCTCCACTCTGTGCCATCCACCCAGGACACACTACAGTGAAAGTGCTTTCTCTCAAGCATACTGCAGCCCTCTGGATTACAGTGAGTCTGTGGGCAAGCAAACAGTCTGAATTCCATGGTATTTATCTGTGATCAGATTTCCGTCTGTAATTTACTCACTGAGTTGCTACTGTGAAACAAAGGTACCTTTTACTTACGCTCCTGTGAAGGCAGCACACTCTGGCCCAGATATTATCAAAGGTGATCTTTACCTTTAACCCCTACAAACTCCCAAGGGCACAGCCCAGCCTGTCCCTAGCTACAGGACACTCCCCACACCCACTTGGTGCAGTGTCAGAATCAAAATGCATCTTGTGCCATTTCTCTACTTCCTCACTTTTCTTTTTTCCTTGCTACTCCTGTAACCTACAGAAGAAATCTTCCTTGCTACTGCTGCGCAGGGATCCCAGCAGAGCTCTTTCCAATTTCATTGTGTCTCATGAAATGATGGAAAGCAATGAGAAGCTTCGTTCAGCACTGACCCTTATTTTTCATTCAGCACACAGCACACACCTGTGATCTCCTGCAGTTACTCAGAATAAAGCTGACCTTTCACTTTGGATCAGGAACTCAGGGAGTTCATGCAAGACATGAAAACAAATATATCCGGGGCCTCCAGCCAGGCAGAAGGAAACTCAATTCCACATCTTTCCTCAGCTGTTTGCTGAACAAGCTCCCTCTTAATCCTTGCACCTGACAGTGGCAGAAAGCCCCAGATCACGGCTCTTCCAGAACTAATACTGCTAATTCTGCTGTAATAAGCTGCAGCCTACAATGGAGAGACAAGCAGATACAATAATGTCAACTGCTTGAAACTTCACTGTGGAACAAGGGACAAAAAAATCACTGCAGTTACTGGCAACAAATCTCACACATATTCAAGTCACTTGGGATATCCTGTAACCTGACAAGGAAAGCCTTGATGAAGAAAGCATTTCGGCTTTATTTCTGGAAGAATAACTTTCCCCTTGCTTTTCCTTTAGATTTGGAGAATTAAAGGTCTATTGAGAAGGTGACAGGGACAAAATTAGTTAATGTTCTTAAAATTTGTTCCATTCTTCCTTAATTTCTCCTTCCGTTTCTCTTCACACCATTCCTAACATTCTTTCAAATCCTAGTTTTAATTTTTCCCTATTTCTTTCAATAACTGCTAGTTCATCTCACTAAATGCCACTAGGCCTTTATTCATTCAGAGAATTCTCCACTGAAAGCTGGGAAATGCAAGTGAAATATACTCTTACCAATAGTTTTTTTAGTTTCCCTTCTTAATTTAGTAAGGAAGTCATCATGTTTTGCTAACCTGACAGTCCATTTCAGAAGGACAAATACACAATCTAATCAGTTGTAGAATACAGGAAGACTTACACTTTAAAAGAAGCAATCACAAAAGAATTTCTTTTTAGCTGATGTTAAATCATAAAACTCATTAGTCTCTCCCTTTCACAGGTCTTCATAATGTAAAAGTGATGAAGGAGCTCATGAAAGACTATCAGAATACTTGAAGGTATTAAATTGAGAATCAAAAAACAATTTCAGGTTAAACAGCCTGTAAAATCCATTGCCAAAAAAAGTGAAGCCTTATACTGTGGGCAGATACTGGAAGAGATTCTTAGTTTTATCAACAAGTATTTGTGGTCATTGCTCCCATCATACGTTAATTTAGTCTTTCATTTAGGCTGCTGGCAAACTGCTAACAGCAAAAGAAGATATTTCTTCAAAATAAGTCAGGGCAGAACAGGATTCTTTGGCCAGCTGATGTAGAGTTGTGTGATACCAAAATGGCAATACCAGCCACTCCCTCACCTGAAAAAAGACCTGTGCAACAAGTTTCATGGCATTCTAGAGACTTCATAATAAGTATCTGGATTTTGTTTTCCTCTAAAGCTTCATCTAGATAAACAAGTATCCAAGAATAAACTTTTGGGGAACAGCTACTTCTTTTATCTTTGCACAAGTACTCATTAAGTAGTGATACTCTAGCAGGACAAGGGAATTCAGGCTTCAAATTGGAGGAGCAGGAAGTGCTTATCCCTGGGATGGTAAACTGGGTCTTACCCCATGAACAACTGCTGCCCATGCACTATTAGTCACCTCTAAAATCACACCTTGATGCACATAAGGAAAACTAAAGTCAGTGCTAGTTAACTTAATGTCAGGCTGCCAAACACAGAGCTGCAGTTTACTGTTGTTGCAGCAGGGACAGGAAATTCCAGAAGAGTTTTGAAAGCACCTATGGCAGAAGGGTGGTGGACAAGACAAACTCCCAGAGCCTAAATTAAGAGATCCTTGCTTTTGAATCACAGAAAAGTAAGTCTAAATTAGTAAGTGTTGGAGCAGATGTAAACAGGATCAAACGCAGGTGAGTCCTTTAAAGTGACCCTCATGCTGAAATTTTAAGACGTTTCATTGTTTTACACACACCCCTAATTCATTTGGACTCGTATTCCAAATATTCTCATACACCAAAACCTAGAAGTGCTACAATCAACCTTCAAAGCAGATGAAGCAAAAAATCCCCAAAATCCCATAAAGGCACTCGACCTTGGAAGAAAAAAAAACCACCTTTCTCCCAGGAAACAGTAAGGTTTCATTTCCAAACATACCCACTCTGCAAAGAAACTATTCCTGCCTTTAAATTGCCCACTCATTCCATCAGCCCAACTATTCCTTATGTTAACACAAGCACTTTCAAGGCTGCAGCTCCTCATCAGGAAACCAATCCAAACCAGAACTCACCCAGCCAAGGTACTTATTTCCATCCATATTTCCAGAGACTAGGTCTCTGGTGTGCCCCAACACTAGGGGCAGCCAAAAGAGAAGCAAGGCAAAAGGGTTTCTACTAGCACAATGTTAAGCTTTATGTTCAGGAAACTACTGCCTCAGCATGGAACACATACCACACCTCAAACCCCCTCAATTTACATTTATGTTCTTGATGTTTGTGCACTTCTGCCTGGACTGATTTGTTCTCTTCATGCTGGCTATTCTTCATGCAGCTCCTGAGGTCAGAACTCACTCTGGAACAGAACAGATGAACTAGTGAAACTACGTAAAAGAGAAAGGTAAGGGGCAGGGGGAAAAGGGGGTAACTAAAAGCAGTGTTCAATATTTAATGCTCGTTCAACAAAAGGTGTAGTCCCAGACCCCTAACAGAGCAGCACTGATAACTGCTTGAAGACCCCTTCACTTACCAAAAAAGCCATGAGCAAAACCAAAGAAATATTTTAATCAGCTTTAATACTTTCTCTAGGATGATTTAACTCACTTTACAAGCTTCTCTACCTACCTGTTCTCAAGCTCTTTGGCATTTACAGTTCTGCCAACCTAAAGCTCCAGATGCCTCATGTCAGATTACAAGTGCAACATGACATTTTAGAGCCAGCTCTGCCTACTTCAGATGGCCTTTTTCTCCTGTGCTGTGGAATAGCACATCGCACACTGCAGGGTTTTCTATCGCTGAGGGGGTGTAAATGAGAGCAAATATCACTCCTTACACACAGTCAATATAGCAGTGGATATACTGCTTATATCAAATAACAAAATCAGCTCTATTACAGTTCTAACCTTGCCACTCTGAGGAACAGTAGCCTCTGCTCACTGAAGCAAGCTTATTACCCTTATCAATTAAAGGCTTAAAATAGTCACATTTATAGAAATACAGTATTTACAAGACAACACATTATTTCTTTCTGTAATCCCTGTCAGTTTGCAGTATGCATACATGCTAAAAAACCTGAGAATGGTAAGGAAATCCAGAGGAGTAATTCTCAAGAGAAGCATGTACTCTTGCTGCACTCAGTGATGAGGGCCAAGCAGTGTTGGATTTCACACCCTTTGAATTTAAGTGCTTCACCTCCAGATCTTCTGTCATTTATTTAGTACAAGGCACTCAAATCTGTGTCCTGGCTGCATTTTTTATTTGGCAAGTCTATTTTTAATTGTTTATCAGCTTCAAAGAGCATTACTGATAAGAGGTTTGTTGGAGCTGTGGATGCTCAGTGATAGTGAGGTTTTTAAAAATCTGGAAATTATCTCTTTTTATTTAACACTCACTCTGCAAAAATCATGAATGCTACATACAAGTCTTGACCAGGAAAGAGGATGCTCAGAGGATACATGGGGTGTGCTCCACTGCTAAGGACATATTAAGACTGCTGATGCAAGCTGCATCCTTGCCAGGTTCTGTGCTGTGCAACTCTTGAAAAGATTTCCTGAACTTTACAAACTTGTCAATTAACACAGAAGAGCCTTAAGAGAGAGGGACTTCTTCCTTAGATGACACTTGATACAAAATGAACCTCCCACACAGAATATTATCACCTCAGAGGTTTTGTCACACACATAAGAAGACAACAGAACACACTGAATTCAATGGAAGCATCTTTTTATCCACTTTGGGTTTCCTGAAATTTTGAATCAAGGGATAGTCTTCTTCCATTTTCCAACCTAATCTTCTGCCTTAGAAATTATTTAATAGTAAAGAAAGCTGTTTTAAATGAAGATTGTACTCAAACTCTTACAAGGGCGTGTGGGCCTGACATTGGTCTGAATTTAGGCTTCAGGCTCTGCTAGTGTCTGTGTGAAAGGCAGACGAGCAACTTTCTCATGTTAGCCTGAGAAATCTAAAGGAGGAATTCAAACAAACCTTGGGAAGTGAGAAACCATCTGCAGGTGGTGTTTTTCCAACGTGTTTACTGGAAAGAAATGTTTACTAAAGGGTGTAGACGCTGAATAACCAATCATGTTCTTTGTACCGAACTACTCTATAAAAGTAGAATTTAGAAGAATAAAGTTTGCTCTCATCTTTACCATCATGGAGAGTCATGTTGTTATTTCTGTGCCGTCCGAAAACCATAGCAACATCTGGTGACCTGACGTTTCGAAGAAGTTCAGCGCAGCCAGGACTGATTCATGCAGCAAAGCTTGAAAATTCTACCTGCCTCCTCAGAGAGGTAAGCGAAATATCTCCACGTTTTTTCTAAAGAATGCTGGTCCTGCTGACCATGTCAATCCTGCCAAAAGACAGCAGGTCGGACGGCACCCAGCACAGCTGGACTTTAATTTCTAGAAAAGACAGCCGGGCAGAGGTTCCAGAAAAACCTGGGGAACCCCTCTCCTGAGAGAGGACAGCTTGTGCCTTTCCTGACAAGAGCAGCTGGAATTCTTCGCTGCCGACAGCTTGCCCAGCACTCCCCCGACCTTTTTCGGTTCTGTCTGGCCGAGATCAAAGCGAGCGTCTGTAAGCCTCTCCCGGCCGGCAGAGACGGCGCTTCCTTGGCTTTTCCTTCTCCTTTCTTCATACCACGGATGGCTGGCAGTGGTTCCTGCGCTATCATCCACTGCGACTAGTCTGTACCGTGACTTTAAAAGATGCTAGCCCGTCCAAGATACAGCTGGTCAGATTCCGACCCAGAGTGTGACACAACGATCCTTTCCTCGTCGGCGTGGGCCAACATCTGGCCTGCGGACGGGACCGGGATCGAAAACCTTTGATCCCTCTGTATCCTTCTGTGTGTTCAGGGCGAAAAGTTCACTTTATGAGTGTTTTATGCTTTTAACGTTACCTGTGCTTGTTTTTATGATTGCCTGTGTGAGTTTAGGGCTTGTCTTTCTTTGTGTCTCTGTGTTTTAACTTTGTTCTTTCCCTTGTGCGGGGGTGGGGGGTGCGGTGAGACAGAGGCATGGCAGCACGGATGCGATCTCTCTGCCTTCTCTCTCTCTCTGTCTCTTGCCGTTCCTAGTCCCTCCTTCTCCCTGCAGTGGAGCGGTATCAGACCATTCTCCCCCCCCACACACACACCTTTTCTGTTTTCCCTATGGGCAGTTCTCTCCCCACACCCATGGTTTCGCGGGCGCGATGGGAGAAGGGAGACCCGTGCCCTGGAGGGAGGTGCCGTCCCCCGCCTCCCTTTCCAGCTTTCTGGCGGGCGGCAGGCACTCCGGGCCGGCGGCGCCGGCGGCACACGATTTCTCTCTCTCGCCCTCCCTGTTTTCTCCCTCTCTCCCTCGGGTTTCCTCCCGTCTTGCCTCAGGGCGCTGCGCCTGACGCGGCGGTGGCTGCAACCTCTCTCGTTTTTCCGTACTCGGTTTTTCCCCCCCCCCTTCCCCCCAGGGCGGTGAGGGGGGCCACCGGCTCTCCGCTTGAGACAGGCGGCGGCAGGGCGGCGGCGGGCTGAGCTCCGCCGAGCACCGCTCCGTTGTCCCCTCTCCGTTTCCCCTCCATTTCCTTCCCGCGTGAATTTGCACAGCAAGTCGTCATAGGAACGGAGGAGCGGTCTCCTCGCTCCTTTTCCCCCTTCCCCCCGCCATGAGCGGCGGGGTTCGCTCCCCCACTCCTTCCCTGCGGGCCAAGCGGCTGACTGCGAATAGGGCACGAGGAACTTGCCGTTCCTCTAGACAGCGGATAATGCTGTGGGAGTTGCTTCGCTTGAATTTTTTTTCCTTTACAGAAAAATGGGGGCCACGTTTGTTTGGATTTCCCCCAGCTCCGCGGGGCGGCCCTGGGGCCATTGAGCCCCCAAAGCCCCACTCAGGGCAGGGCCAAATAGCTTCGTCGCCTTTGAGGTGAGCAGAAGCTTTTTCCTTTACAGAAAAATGGGGGCCACGTTTGTTTGGATTTCCCCCAGCTCCGCGGGGCGGCCCTGGGGCCCTTGAGCCCCCAAAGCCCCACTGAGGGAGGGCCAAATAGCTTCGTCGCCTTTGAGGTGAGCAGAAGCTTTTCCTTTTAGAGGGACAGTTGATTTTTGTTTGGGTTTTTTCCCTCCCCCCCTCCCTCAAAACATTTCTTCTCGAGGCGTCTCTGTGAACAGAATTGGAGCCTTAAATGCCTGTTCATAATACAAGAAAAATGACAAGAAATACAAAAAACAAATAAGCAACCTTTGTTGCCTTTCGCAGATAACACAAGTATTATTAATAATTCTACAGTATAACCATCAGTTATGAGTTTTAAGTGTTATCTCAGTTTTTAAGATATTTGATGTGAATTCACAGATATGATAAAGTTATTACAGTTCTACAGCCGGCTGCTGCTACTGCTGCTGCTTCTGCTTCTTCTTCTCATGTACTTTGCTATTTGTCTATAATTGCCTGTAAGACACGTGTCACCCAAGAATTTTTTCTTGTTTTCTAGCTGTCTATGCTAGCTTTGCATTCATGATTTTCTAAATATTTTCAGATTTCCAGACAAGGTTATCTGAGTTTGTAAGAATGCCTCCTCTGTCCTGACGGTTTGGGATGCAGTTCCAATCCTGGTCACAGACCATCTCAAGAGCCTGCTGAGCTCAGAGCATCTCTACCCTGACAAATTTAGGAGGTGTCAATTATTATATTAGTTTCTTATTATAAGATTTTTAAGAAGTTTGTTTTTAAAATTGGTGTAAGGAATTCCTCTGCAGTTAGAGCTGGGCACTGGCCATGCCTTGGCTCTCTCTGGATGGGAATTGCCTGTTTGCCCAGATTTTTAACAAAAAATTGCATATGAGTTATTTGACTCAACAATTTGGCCTTTAAATATAATAGCTGAATTGATCTTTGAGGTGAACCTGGAATTCCTGCCCGGGAAGGATGAACAGGATCTCACTGGTAAAGAAGCACTTCAGCTTTTGCAGTTTCTGGGCTGATCAAAATTATTATTAAAAAGATAACTTGCAACAATGTAACATTTATGTTATGAACCTGAAGAAAAAGTAATTCTGAAACCTGGATGTTGAATTTAGACAATGGAGCCTGACAAGTTTGTTAACTTAAGGAGAAGATGTGCCTGTGTTTTATCATTAGCAGGTTCAGCAGTCGTGTTACCCATCACCTCTGAGGAGTGAAAAGGGACATTGCATAGCCTTAGTGGCTGTCACATAGACTGCAAAGATGACCATGTGGTTGGAAGTTATGGAGACAACAGAAGTCCTGTGTCAGCAGCATGGTCCTGTTTTCATCGATCATCCTTGAGTCACTCCCTGCTCCAGGCTTCAAGAAGACATCCAGTGATGCTAAGGATCAACATCTTGTCTCAATGGACTTTTTCTTTTCATGTGTTTTAATTTTATAGTAGATGTTGTTTCATTTAAGTTTCCTACATAGATGTAGTTGTATTTTAGGTAATATTTCACGTGCCTTCGGTGTATGTTTTGTAGTTATTAAGGGCTGTTATTTCACTTTGTGGTTTTTGCCTTTCTGGTCATTGGGATCATGTAGATTTTTGGAGTCAGATATCTTTTTATTGATATTTTTATTAATTTTATTATTCTTTTTTTCTTTCTAGGTGACATCCTACAGGTATCATGGGCCAATTGAGTGACCAGTGGTCCAGTCCTGCACATCCTGCAATGGGTCTTTGCCCTTTCAAACATCGCATGCATTTTTGCATTTAAAAAAAAAAAAAAAAAAAAAAAAAAAAAAAAAAAAAAAAAAAGGTCAACTCAGGTTGTCCAAATAATTGGAAAATTAAATCAGTTTGCGGTTGCAGGTGTAATGCAAGGACCACTGTCCTTTGCTAAAAGGCAGAAAAAGCCCTTGTTATCTGAAAGGATGATTCCTAGAGTGATGAATCTTGACAAATTAGACTGCCATTTTTGAGCAGGCTAATGATGGTTTGTTTTTTTCTGTATTAGAATTAGTAAATAGCTAAGCTTGACGCTGGTGCATGGACATGGTTATGAAGGGTCAACACCAAATGCCACAGAACTTCCCTGACCATTTAAGTTGGTGCCCAATGAAAGTTCTGTTTAGTAATTGGTTGATTACTAATGGGACTTCTGGTGTCATGTTTGTCTTTTTTTCTCTTGCAAGGGCCCTGCAGGAGAGGACACAGACACAGACGCCGCCCTCAGCAAAAACTAAAAGGGGGAGATGTGGGCCTGACATTGGTCTGAATTTAGGCTTCAGGCTCTGCTACTGTCTGTGTGAAAGGCAGACGAGCAACTTTCTCATGTTAGCCTGAGAAATCTAAAGGAGGAATTCAAACAAACCTTGGGAAGTGAGAAACCATCTGCAGGTGGTGTTTTTCCAACGTGTTTACTGGAAAGAAATGTTTACTAAAGGGTGTAGACGCTGAATAACCAATCATGTTCTTTGTACCGAACTACTCTATAAAAGTAGAATTTAGAAGAATAAAGTTTGCTCTCATCTTTACCATCATGGAGAGTCATGTTGTTATTTCTGTGCCGTCCGAAAACCATAGCAACAAGGGCGAAGAGAAAGCAAACCAGTAATGGCAGCTCTTTTTTACACCGGAGACAACACGAATGGAGAATATTTCACAGGGATCTCTGCAGATTAGCACTGATGGTGAGTTAATGCAAGGCACAGCCATTGCCCCTCTCTGTTTACAAGGTACTGGCTCTGAGCAAGAAAATAAGTTACTGGAGTTTAAGAGATGTTTTGAAGCTGCTTGGACACAGCTCAAGGCACTCAAAAAATGCAAGGCGTTCTTGTTCTGATCCACTCCAAGGGAATGTCCCAAAGGGAGAGGAAGTCACTTCTACCCCCCTTCTCTGCAAAGATGACACCAAACTTCTGTTAAATATCTGGTGTATTTTCTGGCATAAAATACCTTGCATGAATTTACATTCCATCAGGTCTTTAACATGTGGGCAATGTTTGATAAGCTTGAAGGAAAACAGGCATAAACTGAAAATTGAAAAGTGCTTCACATGTCCATTGCTGAGCTTAGAACACATGGGAGAAAACACATCAGAAGGCTGCCAGAACAATGAGGTAGCTGGAATACAAGACCTACACAGCAGAATGATAAAGTTAGCTGTAAAAAGACCCAGGAGATTGTGTGAAAAGAGCATGGGGAGATCCTACTGTTAACTTTAAAGGGAAGCAAAGGTGGACCCATACTCTTGGAAGCAGAGAGTCAGAGGACAAGAGCAACAGACCAGCTGCAACAATGAGTGGTCAAACACTGGAGTAGGTTGCTCAGAGATGCTGTGGAAACAAGAATATTTCCTAAATACAACCCTAACTGACCTCATCTAGCATCAGTGCTGGCCCTGCAATGAGTCAGGGGTTGGACCAGGGTACCACAAGAAGCCCCTTCAACCAAAATTATTTTACCATTCTCTGGCACTACATAAAATAAAGGACAAACTTCAAACATAAAATATTGAGACCTTTTTCCATCTATGCAGTTCTAACTATGATGCTCCTAGAACTGAGATTTACTGGTCTCAGCACTCACTTCCACACAAGACCTAGAGGCCCTGGAACACTTCTGCAAGCTCTCATACACTGATCAGTTCTTCAGCAAACAAACAGATGTACAGTAACTCTTGGCAATCTACTGAGGATCTGCACTTTCAAAGTGGTGGATATCCAAATCCACCCAGTATTGAAGAGAACAGCATTAGAAAAGCACAAATACTGTGTTTCACTGTTTAGGAGACAGAGAAGCACATGTACTATGAAGTACAAAGATCCATATCAGACAAGGCTCTTATAGGAGCTTCAGTAAGAACAGGAGGAAGCAGTACTGACAAAAGACCCCACTACTTATTTTTTATTAATTTGCAGGAGAAAACCCAAGACCAGAGTGAGTAAATCTAAACTACTACAAGAGGAAAAATCTGTCTTTGCAGTAGTAAGGGCTACTGAATGCTCTTTTCTCCAGGATGCTAACAAGAAATTGTATCTTGTCCGATAGGCAGTAGGAAAGGTGCCAAAAGGCAGATGAAAACTCTCCCTTGGCTGCCAGACTGCTTCAAGAGGCAGCACATCGTACTGACCAACAACTGCACTGGATCAAACACTTCTAACCCGGAAGAGCCAGACTGATAACACAGCAGGACAAACTTGCAATGCTATCCCTCTCCTTTGAGTCTGGTGGAGATGGAGAAATCATCCCTAAGGATTTGTCTGCACAAGCCACTCACAGCACATGTCTCCAAAAACATTACAGATGCCATGTCAGGCAGGAGAGACATCTAAATATTTGATAGTTGGCTCCATCATACTGTCATGGAAGCTCACAAATTCTTCTTCACGTAGGTCAAAATGCTGGTAGGACAAGGAGAGGATTCAGCTGCTTTAACAGGACAAAACTATTTCCACACACACTACAGGAGCAAAGCATAGTCTGGGATCACAGAATGCTCCAGGTAGCTCAGAGCAGGCAGGAGTCAACAGCAGTCACTCTTCAGCAGGAGGAGAGAAGAATATTAATAAATATGGAAGGTAGGCAAGGATCAAGTAATCAATGAGTACCTTTTCAGTATTCAGTATTGCCACAGGAAGCGATAAATCTCTCTTCAAAGATCAGAAGTGGCAGTAAGTTATATACTCAGCAGGAATGCTGGATAACACTAACTTCTTCCATCCTCCAAAAAGAAAAGAAAAGAAGAAAGGTTTTAATAATCTGATAAGCTTTGAGTGAAACTACTAGCCTTCAAAAATGTAATTTTTTTCCAACCTGTAATCTGGAAACTCCTGAAGTGCCTCTAAGGGGTTTTCTTACAGTACATACTGGGAAAGCAAAACCGAAGTTTAGATTGCACTTCCACTGCAAACAGTTTGGCACACAGGAGAAAGCTACTGGCTAAAATGTTAACTTATGTTATTGAATTATATAACCAAAACCGGGGGTATATTTAATTCAGTAGCATTTCCTGCTTTCATTTTAAATTTCTGGATGTTAGAAGTGGTTTCAAGGGAAGAGCTTTGCAAATCAAATACAAGGAGACAGAACAACTATACAAGAAGCTGAAGTAATTAGCCAAAATTCACTACTGGTTCTACTGCAGTGAAGGGCTCTTCCAGGAGCCAGTCCAGAGAAACCATGTCTCTTTCAACATTAAACAATGGGAGAATTCAATTGCCTGGACAATAATTTTAAACATACAGGAAAGTTTACAGCTCCATTTCAAAAGAGTAAAAAAATGTTTACAAATAGCCAAATACTGCTATTACTACTTGTGCTCTTGGCTTCCTTTGCAGAAAGCCTCTACTTAGCCCAAAATATTTTGGGGCACGGTTCCATGAAGGCTTAAATCAAACTCGAGGCTGCATTTTTTCCACATCCACTTACATGCCATTGCCCTCCTGAAGCAAATCTTGCTGACCAGTTCATCACCTGGGGATGCAATTGCTAACACCTATGAGGAAGGAGATGGGGTCACAACAATCCTGATGCAAGCCAACCTAATTTTTCAGGGAAGCCCTGACTTTTACCTCCCTAAATGCTATGGTGTTTATTCTCAAAATAGCAAGAATTTAAAATATCCTTGTATAGCTTTTATTGATTGGTTGGGAAAAAAGGAAAAAAATTCCTTTATCCAACATGAGCATAAAATAAAGCCCTACAAGGACAGATTACTGTCCATTTAGTCCAGCAGTCTGTCTCCAAAAGGTCTAGCAGGAAACACTGTGTAGGGAGAGCAATCAGTCATGTCTGTGGCTTACCACCCTTATCCCAACACCCAGTCAAGGGATTAGGGAGCTTTGCCTCTAGACCTGCAGATCCCCTTCTGAACCTACAGTACCTCCACACAGTCTCTAACCAAAACAGGTTTTCCAAAAGTTGTGGTATATTTACCTCATTTTTTGCTCCTACAAGCTATAGGATGACCACAAAACTCACTGCATTTACCCAAGAAGTTGGCCTTGTGTGAGCACTGGGAAGCACAGCAGCCAGACCTGGCACAGACTGAGCTCTGTGAAGAACTCAAGGGGCAGCAGCAGTGACACCATTCACCTTCTTACAACCAACCAGGAGAAACCAGAACTGCCAAACTCAAGCATCACGTGCTTCTGTTGAAATTACCATGCAGAGGAGCACATGGATTATATGCAAGTGTGCTCTGTAGCTCTGAGTTCTCAAGATTACACATCCCCTTCCCACCTTTTTAACATAAGTAAGACGTGAAAAAAAAAACCCTTAGCTTCCAGCAATCTCCACCTAGAAATGCTTAGGCCACCATCAAGGTGTTCTCTGTAACATCCTGGAGAGCTCAGAAAGTGTCAAACACTTGTGTCAAGTCTCCACACGAGGCATTAACATAGCTTTAAAGTATTGTGTTGTTTACTCCTTCTTCCACAGCTTTATGCTTCAGTTTAATTCCTGATTAAGTCAGTATTTTACTCAGCATCCAGTTTAAAACTAGGATCACTGCAGATAATATAATTCCACACAACACACACAAACGCAATATATAAAATGAGTCAATAAATAATTTTATGTAACACAAAATTTTATGGAGCTATGTTTTCTTTAGTGGATTCAATAAAAATCACCTTCTTCCCCTCTTGAACACTTTCCACGCTTAGAACTAGGAAGGAAGAACTTTGCTGATGCAAGGACTGTCTGGGCAGCAGTGCTCCTGCCAAGGTCCTTGGGCTGCTTGGTAGGCAGCGAGCTGGACACCAGCCAGCATCTTGTCCTGGCAGCAGAGAAGTAACATTTATCTTTCCAACAGCTCCCCAGTGCCACAGCCCCACACCAGGATGTATTAGTCACAAGTCTGGACCAAGTATACAGACACTATTTGACACATCTCCAGTATATATCAATATCTGGAGTATATATCAATATCTTACTTCCCCCCATTCAAAAGATTTTACTGGTTTGATCATACTCTTGATTGAAAAGAAAAAGTCCTAAACCTCTCTCTGTTCAAAAAGAGGGAAGTTGGTTCAAGAGAAGAGGAGGTGCTATTAATCCTTTTTCTTTAGCACCCCTGGTTTATCACCAAGTCTGACCTCTCATGAATGACAGTTCTCTAAATAGATATGAAACAAGAAAAGGTCAGCACCTTGCAGCTGGCTGAAGTGATTTTCAGATTTTTTTTTCCCACAATCTTGATTCAAAGATGATAAGAAATTAAGAAATACATGACTGTTCTTTATATCAATCCAATAGTTAATCACCCTCCCTATGGAAAACTTAAGCCTTTTAATCTGAATTTATTGGACTACAAATTCGTATTGTGTTTGTCAGCAAGCTCACTAACATCCAGTATAATTTTGTCAGTGACATATCTGAGGACTCTCATCAAGTCACCTCAGTTCTGATGAGAAGCTGCACAACATTTTACTGTATATTAAGTTTTGGCTTGTGTTTGGGTGTTTTTGTTTGTTTGTTTGGTGGTTTTTTTTTTGGTTTTTTTTGTTTTTTTTTTTTTTTTTGCATACTTTACCTGCAGGAAAGTTTAAAATATATACAGGCTCCTAATGATGATTAATTAATGATGAATAATTAATACAGCCAGGGGTGCAGTTCACACGCCAAACAATCTGCAATTTGTCTTCTGTTTTGCCAGAATTTGACAAATTCAATTATGCCAACAGAAATTTTTTTACAGTATGAGGAAAAAAAGTGCAAAAGAAGATTTTCACTGTAAAATGAACTCACTTAACCCTGTCTTTACATTTGAGCCAAGCTTTCCAGTGAAACCCATGAAGCTTTAGAAATTTCATGAGTTTGCAGCTATAGCGGAAAAATTAGATGCTGCTAACTGACTGACATAACAATATGTATTTGGGCAGACTACTTGCACTACAAGGAGGAAAAAAAATACCCTGTAGTTCAGCTTGCTGCACTGCTACCATAATAGAAGCTCTTGCTGGTGTCACTGGTCAGCATATCCTAACTGATCACTGCCCTTGTGCTTTTAAATACTTTCAAACATTCCTGGCCTCAACTCTTAATATGAACACCACACACTGAAATCGTCAGGTAAACTGTGGGAGGGCTTGAACTAAAAGGGTGTCTCTAAAAACAAACCTTTACATAAAAAATGCAACTCTATCTATGACTCATAACTTCACCTGTAGGGATAGTTAGAGAATAATGCTTCGGGAGTCCATTCTATGGGAGACGTCCCCTAAGTCAATGCACGTTAACTGCGCCATTCTTGAGAGCTGTCTCTGCACTACTTCTCTTTCCACCTGTTAAGAACCACATTGGAAGGAAATTAAGATTTTATAGCTTCCAAGTTTTTATAAAACTGAGGAAAACTTCACTTTAATTTACATTAGATACCCAAATCGAGTTCTTCTGTGTACAGTTACTTGAATGTCAACATGACCTGAAACATAAAACTCCCTACTCACCTTCTGTTTAGTCTGCTCTTCTTTTTGAGGTTATTTTTGTTAATCAGAGAAAAACAGATCACTCAGCTGAGCAGCAACTCTTTAGCTTTCATATTAAATATGTCTGGGATAAGCATATCTCACTTAATTCCTAAAGACTGATAAATTATTGGACAGAAGTGAGAGGAGCAGCAGAACAGCTGTGTTGTAAATGAAATTCAAATATCCTTCAGCACAAAAAAAAGTATCTTCAGCTATAGTCAGGACAGATTTTCAGTTTCAGTAAAAAACCTGAAAGAACAACAGCCACCTATAATCTGAATCATTGTTATCAACACTAAATATAACCAATAAAAGGGAATTTCCTGTATCTCTGTGTGTCTCTAAGACCATGTAGGTTACAGAGTAGCAGAGCTTGATACTGTATTGACATTTCAAGGTTTAGTACAACAAAGAGTGAACTGGGCGTCTGAACTAAAGCCAAACGGATGAACAGGGGTTTACAGTTAAGTAAATAAATCAGTACAGTTCAGTAAGTTAACACAAACAAAACAAGCAGTCAAAGCCTTGGTTTCTTTCAGCTTTTGTCAGTGTGTGTCCTTGTGTTCAGGTAAAGCAGTGGCTGCTCCATATTACATGGATTTCTAGTGCATGTACAAGCACATTTGGGATCCTAATGCTTATTACTCCCTCGAGCATTCCCTCTCTGGTAAGAGCTAAGAGAAACTAAGTTGCCAGAATAGGGAATTAGGGACTTTTTATGCAAATATAAACAACAATATAGCTGGAAGAGCTAATGTACAAAAAAAACTGTTCTGTGTTTGATAGAGCAGGGAGAGCTTCCCACAGGTCACTGGAACATGTTTAAGCATTAGGGATAAGTAAAGGAATAGGCTGACTTTGGTCCAAGAACAGACAGACCTAAAAATATCCAACATTAAACTTCCAAAATCTAGAAAAGCAGGAGTTCTTGGACATGGAAGTCCCAAGCGGAGGAGAAGAAATTAAATTCTGGAGTAAGTTGTGCATAGAAATTCCTTAACAAGTTAGTAATCCCATATAATTAGATTTTTCAGGTAAATGCTGAATAAAGTCAAGAACAACATGGGTCAGCTTCTGGCATTTCAAAACACAGCACTGGGAGTGCAGCAGGCGGGTATCAACCTGCAGCCCCAAGAGCTGGTGAGGATGCACACAAATTAGCTGTGGATCATCGTCAAGATCCAGCCTGCTCACACGAACACAGCTCTTGAAATAGCTCCTTCCCTCAGTAACACTGCAGGCACGAGTCACCAGCAAACTTAACGCTGTAGTGACAGTTCTTCAAGTTCTGTCTGAAATGGATGAGCCTTGCTGTATTATTTCAGTTGCAGGGCCACTGGAGGCTACAGGAGCTCGAGCTTTGCACCTTTTGCTCAGATATTACTCGTCAAAAATACCCTACGAAGTTTCTTGAGCCTTTCCGTGCATCCTAATAACCATTCACGTACAGCGGACAACATTAAAACTGAGCTAGCCCTACACATCCAGAAGAAAAACAAAATGGAAGTAAAAATCCATCAACCTAGAAAAAAAAAGGCAGCAAGCATTGCCATTGTACTAAAATTGTGCCTTTTTTCAGTTCTGCTGATGTCTTCTACACTAGAGAAAAGTGTTTAGGAGGATCATTTAAGTAAGAACAGCTTGAATACAGCATGGAATTATTTCTTATACCCGATGGGCTCCTGCAAATTCAACAGGCTCTGCAGAAGATGAATAAACTGGAGAATTTGAGACGATATTTACACACTTCCTGCACTGAAACAAAAACACGTACACTGGAAGTGGTAAACAGTATTTTAGATGCTTCGAATGGAGTTAGAAAAACCTCTGGAGTTTATTACCAGAATTCAGTAACTGGCGAGAGATGAGGAACAGTCATGCATGTATTTAAGGGAAAAAAGGCTCGGTAAAAAAATAGGAAGTCACAAACAGGAAAGAGAGCTCATTCTCACCAACAGGCAAGTCCTAAGGATTACACTGAACGGAGAAGGAACCATATAACACGACAAAACCCCTCCATCAAAGTGATTTCACAAGGTTAACACAAGGCCAAATTCGATATCGTGTGAACATATATATTAAGAAATCTAAAGCTGATGTGGAACAAACAGCAAAAGCGTTTGGACACAGAGCATGGGCGATTTCCTCCTCTGCATCACAAAAAGAATCGGGTTTTGTGCTTTCCCCCAAGCAGCACAGACCCATGGAAGGGAGGAATAATGCCGTCCTTTGCCACGAGATTTCGGGCTCTGTCCCTGGGCAAGCGCCCGGCTGCGGAGGCCCGGGAGGCTCCCGGGGAGATGTCCGCGAGTCGGGCAGCCGGGCCAGGTCCCAGCAAGTGACACAGCTGGTCGGCAGCTGGTGGCAGCCCAGGTGCTCCCGATCGAAGCCTGAAGCCCCGTGGGGACCCCGGGCCCGAAGTGGGGTGGAGGGGACGGGACGGGGGAGGGGGGATGGACACAGAACGGCGGGGCCGCCGCTCTCCGGGAGCGGCGCGGGGGGTGCGGGGGGGCTGCCGGCCGGTCACCGCGGCGAGAGCGGGCGCCCCCCAGCCGTGCCCGCCCCGGTGCTGCTGCATGGCGCTGCTCAGCCTGCCTTGCAGAGGGAGCTCGAGTCCCGCTCTGCGCCTCGCAGCGCCTCTCACTCCGCCGCACACGCCAGCGCAGCGAGGCGGCGGCCGGCGGGAGCGGGACACGCAGCCGTCCCCGCGGGCAGCGCCCGGCCACACACCGCGGCAGGACACGGGCGGCGGGCCGAGAGCACCGGGCGAGCCCCGCGGAGGTGCGAGAAGTGGGGGGGGGGAGCGGAGACGGGGCGGGAGGGGAGCGGGCCCGGCGGGGCGGGGGAGGGGGGGAAGGAAGGGACGTGCGGGACGGGAAGGGAAGGGGGGGGGCGGCAGGCGCGGCGGGGAGGGGGCGGTAATGGGGCGGTTAATCAGCGCCGGTGGCGCGGTGGAGGAGACAAAGGAAAGAAAATGGAGTCGGGGCCGGCGGGTGGCGGTGGCCGGGGAGGGAAGGAGGGCGGGCGGCCCGGGCGGTGCCGCAGCCCAGCGCCGCGCTGTGGGGAATGGCGGCGGTGGCGTCGGCGGCGGCGCGGGGACGGTAGAGGGAGACAAAGCCCCCCTTGCTGCCCCGGCGGCGGCCGCTGCGGGGCCCCAGCCGCGCCGGAGCCCCATCGTGACACCTAGAGGCCGGAGAACGCGACTGCAAACCCCCCGCCGCCGCCGCTTACCTGCGCCCCGCGCCCCGCCGAGCTCCCTCCGGTCGCCGGGCCCCGCCGCCGCCCCGCGCCGCCCGCGGGCCCCGCGGAGGAGCCGCCGCGCCCCGCACGCCCCGCCGCGGCCGCCGCCGCTTTAAGCGCCCCGGCACCAGCCCCGCGGTTTAATCGCTCCACAGTCGCTTTCGGACACAAAATGGCGGCGGGCGGGGCACAGTGCGCACGCGCCACCCAGCGCGGCTCTGCCGCGGCCGCCGGCCCGAGCGGGGGGAAGAGGGGGGGCGGGGGGGCCGGCGCGCGCGGGGAAGCGGCCGCGCGGGGCAGGCTGGGAGCGGTGGGCGGGGCGGGGCGGGGCGAGGGTGGGGGGGAGCGAGGGCGCGAGTCGCGCGCCAACTTCAAACACGCGGGGCCCGCGGCGTCACCCGGCGCGCGCCTGTGCGTGTGTGCGTCAGCGCGTCACGTGCCGCCGAGGGGCGGGGCGGAGGGGCCGGAGGCAGCGCCCCTCCCTGCCCTCAGGGCAGCGCGCGCCCGGCGGGGCGGCGTGAGGGGAGCGCTGGGCAGCTCCTGTGTTAGCGCTGTCTCAAGATCGGGACAGCTGCAGAGTTGAAACTACCCCCTTCATCTCAGCCAAAACTGCCCACTTCACCTCACCTAAAACTGCTCTTTATCAAAAACTAACCTCTTCACCTCAGCCAAAACTGCCCCTTCACCTCTGCAAAACTGTCAAAGCAGGAGGCTGTGCCTCAAGCTCCCTGGGAAGGAGCTCTTCAGCAGAATAAGGCCACAAAGAAAGTCCATCCTCTGTGCTGAGGAGGGATTTGGCCTGGTTGAAAGACCCAAACTTTCCTTAAGGTGGAAGAGGAGTCAGTACAATCATGAATTAATCAGCAGGAAAGTCATAGGACAGTTTTGTAAATACCAACAAGTGACTGAAATTAGCGTCTAGAGGAGAAACCATGTGAGGAGTGGTTGAGGGTAACTTGGCTTGTTCAGCCTAGAAAAGAGGATACTGAGGGCAGAGCTTATTGTGGGCTTCAGCTTCCTCAGGAGGGCAGCACCGATGGCTCTCTGTGACCAGTGACAGAACCTGAGGGGACAGCACGGAACTGTGTCAGGAGGAGTTATGCTGAGTGTTAGGAAGAGGTGCTCCCAGAGGGTGGCCAGGTACTGGAACAGGTTCCCCAAGGATGTGATCACAGCACCAGGCCTGACAGTTCAAGAAGCATTTGGACAACATCAGGCAATGTGGTGTGATTCTTGGGGATGTCCTATACAGGACCAAGATTTGGACTTGATCCTTTTGGATCCCTTCCAACTCAGGACATCCTAGGGTTCTGCAATTCTGTGATTTAAGATGGTGTTTACCTGGTGTTTTTAAGGACCTTGGGCTTTCCAAATTCATAATTGAGTAGGACAGAACAGCTCAAGGTAGCTTCAGCACAGCAGGAATGGTAGGTGTGCTGCCAGGTGTTTAGTAGGGAGTTCCTGGGAAAGTCAGCAAGGTTGATTTCCATCAGAAGTTAGACACTATGGTGTTTTCTGTCCATGACTTATCCCCAAAAGATGAAAAGAGCCACGGCACCCTTGGTGAGATGCATGAATTTATGTGAGAATACACAGGGACTTGCCTTTCATTTTCTGCAGTTCCCTGAGTTGCTGAATCTTCTGGGTTTAACATATTTTCTCATCTCCAGCAGTGTTGTAGCAGACCCAGAGCTGATTGACAGGCAAGCTGAGGAGAGGAGAATTCTATGAGCTCATGCTGCATCCTCTTGCTATTTTCTTACCATAAATCTATGTGAAATGGAGCAAGAGTAATGGGTTAAAATATTAATAGTTCAAAAATCAGACACATTGGAAGGAAGCCGCATTTTTTTTTTTTTTGGCTCATTTTTCTCCCCTCCCCTATCAGTCCCTGGAGGACAATAAGGCCAGGAATTCAGAGAGAACTCTAAATGTAAAGAAAACTCAACACAAACCTGTGATGGTATAACTAAAGAGTTTTAAGGCTGTTATAGTTGAAATATGTGTTAAAAATCTTGCCTCAAATTTGTGCCTCCTTAGATATCACTGCAGGTTGGGATAAAAGCTGTTCAACAGCCTAGGCTTTACCACAACCTGCTTAACAAGTGACAAACCCATCAGAAAAAAACATTAGCATACATTAGCATGTGTAAACTGTGCCCTTAAATCCTGTTATGAATAATGGTGATGACTTGCTGAGCTGTGCTGTGGGGAGAAGGGTCCCTCTGCCAGGGGAGTTGGGCTGAGTGAGATCAGGCCCTGACCCAGCTTTACGGGTTTCTCCTGCCTAAGCCTAAGCTGTCTCAAGTCCTTGCAAAGCAGCAGAGCGCCGGTGGCTGTGTTCTGAGTACCGATACTCCTTTGGGGGTTGTTGACAACCCAGAATAAGTTTCCTTCTCGGGATCATGACAGCGAGATAAGTCCATTAGCCTGTTTCAGTGGGGCATTGGCAGCTTACCGAGGGGGTAGAGGGGATGAGCTGTGTGGATGCAGCCTTGGCTGAAGAAGAAATAAATTATCTACAAAGCAGTGGTAAAAAGCAGCCATTAATTATGAGAAGTGACAATGTAGCCCAGAACCGTGAGCTCCGGGGTCTTCATTGCATGAGAAATTTGAATCATCAAAACAGAATATCCTGCATTTGAAGGAACCTCACAAGGATCTTTGAATCCAATGCTGGACAATCAAAAGCTTTGCTAAAATAAAAAAATCACATCCATGGCCTTCTGTATAGCCACTAGATGAGTTGGTGCAGAAGGAAATTAAGTCAGCACAGCACGAAGAATCTGCTCAGAACATTTCTGTAGTGTGAGTTTTTAAAAAATCACGTACATTCTAAGCTGTCAAGCCATCAATTCTCATGCTGTAATTTTAGGGAGAATGGCATATCTTTCATCTGTAGCCATGAATCCTGCTTTAAGCTCAAAATTTAGCTCAGGCACGAATCAAAATGGAGAGAAGCAGTGGCTGTGTGTAAAACTGCGCTGCTTTAAATACTCACCCAGGGCAGGGTGTGAATGGTTGCTAATGATCCCTCTACGTTTTGTTTGAGCCATTCCATGGCAAACGGTCGCATCTTTCTAGTAGGAATGTCGCTGCTTAGGAAACAGAAGGGGTTTTTCCTGGCAAGCACCTATTCGTAGACTTCTGCCAGAAGTGTCCTCGACCATCCACCAGCGGGTGCTGGGGGTCTGCCCTCCTGATCCTGGGTTTCCTCACTTGGAGGCGCTTTTGAGCTGATTTGCAAGGAATTCAAATCCCCAGCTTCAGTTCTAACTGTGATTGCTCCTGAATGTCAGTCTCTGAGCCTGTCCAAATTATACACCCAGAGGCAGATGCTCCTTCTAGAAAAGTTGCCTGAGCGAGGCCTTTCCCAGAGGTGCCTTGCCCATGAGCAGAATGGAAAGAACTGAAGCCAAGGAGCTCCTGACCACCTTGCTGAAGCCCTTGGTGGGCTCACCTTCCTCATTCCTGCTCTGTGCTTCCATCACCTTCACAATCCCTCGGGAGTCACCACGCTAAACCAGCTCTAAGGAAGACAATAGTCGAGCTTGAGAGCATTAAATTAAATTTTGAAGGCTGCCTAAAGCACTATCCCTATGAAACAAGGCCCCGGCTGTTGCCCCAGGAGTGGTCCTTGGAGAACAAGCCCATGCAGATGTGCCTGACAGCCCTGCTCGGAACACGTCAGTGCTCACGAGGAGGCTGTTGCTCTGCTGTGGTTCAGCTCAGGCTGCTGAGCTGTTCCAATCAGCTCTAAGTGCCCCAGTGAGTGCCTTGGAAACATGATTTCCCACAAGCCTGGGAAAAGGTGGGAGGTCGAACTTTATGATTGCTCAGACAGGAGAGTCATAAACTACAACCCCCAAAAATGACTTTGCATCAAGATATTAGTGGTTTCTAACACAAGGGCTGGTTGGAGGTTGTGGTGCCACAAAGTGGCAGTGTCTCCTTGGGGTCATTCTGGCTGGTGGCTGCTCTTGGTGTCAAACCCGGGCAGCTGCACCAGCTGATGCTGCACAAGAGGAGGGAACATTGTGCTGATGGTCTTCAGGGGCTCCTCAGGACACGGAGACTGGCAGGTAAAAAGCAATACCACAGAGTGCTCCAGAATCTGTATGCACCCTTCCAATTATAAGTAAAAAAAAAAAGCAAAAGCAGCAGTAAGCGAGGAAAAGGAACATCTTCCCTAAGCCGGAGCACATGGATAATGTAACTGTGGCACAGACACCCTCCCACGGGCTGCAGCTCCTACAAGAAAAGCAAGTAGCTGCTGAGCACAAGCACGTCCGTACAGGAGGGGGATGTTTTAAGTGCTGACACAGATTTGGCTGACAAACACGGTGCTGGCACACTGTCTCCTTTGAAATAACAAATGCTGCCGCAAAACGTGCTCTGCACTGCTGTGTCTGTCCCTGTGTGCTGTGAAAGTGGCTCCTAGGGAGTTCATCCATGAAGCTGAGACGTCCAAAAATCAAGACCTTTTGTTTGAAGTTTGGTCCTGTGAAAATGGCAGTCCTGCAATTCCAGGTGACCTGGTGGTGTCTGTAGGGCAGAGGTCTTTGGCAATGCCAGCACAGACCCATTCACAGCAAGGGACTGGGCAATAGATTCCTAAATTAATCTGTTTGAGATTTGTTCTTACAGCCACATAAATAACGAGAGTATTCCTTGCAATTCTAGGAGCAGAGACATTTGGTCCTGGCCTGCAGCTCCCTGCCTACCCTGACAGAAGTCTGCATTCCTGCTCTGATCTCTACAGTCAAGGTGTAGCTTATCTTGGAAAGTGGAATAGTGCTGCAGGGAGGGGACAAGGTTTTTGCAGGGCAAGGGGAACATCCAGGTAGGTGAGTGAATTAAATTCATGACTTTGGCCACTAGAACGCTGGGTTGGGTTTTTTTCTCAGCAGTTATTGAAAGGGGAGAAGGGATCGAACCAAATGTGTGAGAGGGCTGGGCCACCTTCCACTTCTCAGGTGCTCTTGTCTGCAGCTGCATGTGCTGGCTGGGACCTACATCCCTCATCTCTTGCTGCCTAAAGCTGACAGTGTGATGCAGTGCTTTGGGAAAAGCACTGTGCTTCCCTCCTGGAACTCATCCAGCCCCCAAAGCAAATGGAGGAAGGCTAAGAGACAAGATGCAGCAGTGTCCCCTGATTACCCCTCCCCTCAATCCCATCTGCAGATAAAACTGCATCCAGAAGGGGTTATGCTGAGGGGGTGTCCCAGATGGGACCACATGCACCACAATATGCTACAGTCTGCCTAAGCCAGCCCCAAACAGCTCTGCTACAGTGAGGAAGAAGGAAGTGAAGGCTGTAACCTCTTGGGATGAGCTTAGAAACCCTGGGAAGCACCAATAGATGGGCCTTGCTTGGCCTGGGGACTATAAATCCCCAGCTCCCTGGTGGTGGCAGTGCCCCTGCCCTGGCACAGGTGCCTAGCAGGACTGGGGAGATGTCTCTGCCCCTGCTGCCTCTGGGAACATCTTTGCTGCTCTAAACTACTCCCCTCTCAGGACCATACGGGCCACTAAGATGATTAAGGGATTGGAGCAGCTGTCATGAGAGCTGGAAAAATGAAGGCTTGGGAGGGGGGTTCTCGTCCATGTCTATTAATACCTGGTGGGGGGTAAAGGATCACAGAATAGTGAGGTTGTAAGGAACCACTATGGGTCATCTGGTCCAACCTCTCTGCTACTGTAGGGTCATCCTAAAGGGCATTGGACAGGATTGTGTCCAGATGGTTTTTAATACCTCCAGTAAGGGAGACTCCACACCCTCTCTGGGCAACCTGTTCCTTTGTGTGGTCACCTGCACAGTGAAGTTCTTCCTCATTTTCATGTGGAATTTCCTGTGCATTAGTTTCTGCCTGTTGCCTCTTGTCCTGTTGCTGGGCACCACTGAGCAGAGCCTGATCCATCCTCTGCACCCTCCCTGCAGATACTGACAGACATTGATGAGGTCCCCTCTCAGTTGAAACTTCTTGAGGCTGAACAGCTCCAGCTTCCTCAGTCTTTCCCTGTAAGAGAGACGCTTCAATTCCTTAATCATCTTTGTATCCCTCTGTTGGATCTGCTCCAAGAACTCCATGTTTCTCTTGTACTGAGGAGCCCAGAACTGGACACAGCACATCAGATGTTGCCTCACTAGGGCTGGAGGGGCAGGATCAGCTCCCTTGACCTGCTGCCAATGCTCTTTTTAATGCATCCCAGGATACCAGCGACCTTCTTGATCTCCAGGGCACACTGCTGGCTAAGGGACAGCTTCTTGTCCACCAAGACTCCCTGGTCCTTCTCTGCAGAGCTGCTTCCCAGCAGGTTTGCCCCCATCAGGTACTGGTGCACGGAGTTATTCTTCCCTAGGTGCACCATCATGGTGGATGTTCAGGTATTTAAACCAGCAGAAGGTGATGGGTGGGGTTTGAGAAGAGGAAGGCAAACGATACAAGCTTTAAAAAAATCACCAGTGAGACCACAGACACATCACAGAGAGAGGGGGAGCAGCTCTGGGGGCCCCCAGCCCCATGGTGACACCATGCAGGGTGTAGCAGCAAGGGCCCCATCAGCCCTACTTCATGATGCAGGCAGAAACATCCAGGATCCCCCTTTATGCCCAGCCCAATCGGGAGCTAGCACAAGACCCAACACTCTGCCGTGCACTTTGTAGCCTGATGCCACCTCCTCCTCGGTGGGGTGGAAGGCTCTGTGTCACTATCAACATAGTGCCAAGGCCACTGAACTCAGGAAATTTATTCAAAGCAGCGAGAACCAATCGTGTTGTGAGTGTCAGGGAGGTGGCCCCCACCATGCTGCTGCACCATGCTGTCACAGCCACCAAGAGGGCAAAGTTCCTGGGAGAGCCAGAGGAAACAGTGTTTCCTTCCCAGCAAGCTTCCAACAATCCAGCAGCTCCTGGATGCTGAGGAGCTGTACAGGAGGGACACTAAACCTTCCAAAAAACCTGCAGCCTCAGGGAGGGTGGTGAGGGACGAGCAGCAAGAGGGGTCAGAGAGCAGCCTCCTTTCCAGCCCAGTGCAGTGTCACTCACACAGTGAGGTGGGGACAGCGGATATCCTGGGACAAGGCACGGCCAGTGAGACAGAGCAGCTCACAGGGTATTTTAGCATTCCCTGTCACACCCATCCGGTGTGGGGACATTTGGGAACATGGCCTGGCCACCACAGCTGCTGCAGTCTGCTTCCAGTGCTGGACATGGGTTCTTACAAGTCCAAACTGGAAGTCAGGACCTAGATAACCAACAGCAGCTGGAGATGGAGAATGTGTGGATTTACACAGACACAGACACACACACACACACACACACACACACACACAGGGCTGTTTCCATTCCCAGGGCAGCCCGGGTTTTGGTAGCCCTCATCCTGTGTGGCCACCTCGTACCACCTTGAGTGATGCATGCCATGCCCAGCAGCCAAATTTTGGCAACATTTGGCTAAACTGCAGGGCCAAAAATCACAGTTATTTCCCACGACATTCTCCATCACCCTCAAGCAGCTATGCTGACACCCAATTTGCCCTGTCTCAGGGCACTGGGGACAAAGAAACACCCTTACAGTGACACCGACACTCTTTAAAGGTTTTTATTTCTGCTTTAAAATCAAAATTAGTCATTCTCTGTAATTACATTATATATAGATTTATAGAGACATTATAGAAAAGAATTTTTTGCTTTTGTTTTTCTGCAAAAATCTGTAAATAAAAATAAAATAAAACAAAACAAACAGAAAAAGGGTGGCAGCTTCTGTCCATCCGTCTGTCCGTCCCTCTATCGCTCCTCCTGCCCCTGCCCTCCACAGCACTTCCCAACAGGCCAGGAAAGGCTCTGGGCTGAGGCCACATCTCACTACACTGCCTACAGCCACAAGCCGGGGAGGGACAGGAGCACGTGGAGCTGGAAAGAAGAAATGCCAGCAGAATATATTAATATCTCATATTTCATTTTATTTAAGTCCTGGGGACTCCAGGTGGCAGAGGGCAGCAGTCCCCATGGCCCTGGCAGCTCCTGGAAAGAAACAGCAAGGTTTCCAAAGTGCAGGTCCTTCTGGGACAGGGCACATGCCCTCGAGCAAGAGGAAGGCAAGAGGAGGCAGAGAAATCCTGTACCTCTCCTGCCACCCCAGTCCTGGCAGCTGTAGCGGACAAGGAGGGCAGGAAGGGTGGGCTCCCCGGGTACTTTAAATAGCAATCAGAGGGTGGGATGTGCAGAGAGCCCTGCCCAGCGGTGCGGAGGTGGCACCCGTGGGGCCAGTGGCCGGGGACAGGGAAGCGGTGCTCCGTAAGGCAGTGTGCGGCCGTGGCGAGCTGCCGGCGGGCGGGCTAATACTGTGGTGCGCTGCCGAGAGCGGGAGCTGCCGGGTCCCCAGTCCGTGCAAGCCCGGGTGGCCCAGCAGTGCCTTTGCCCTCAGGGATGGCAGGTGGGTGTGCGTGGGTCTCAGAAAGCTGTACTGGCCATGCTGGCTGGTGCAAAGATCCGTGGGAGGCTATCCAGGGTCTCCTCCAGTCGCCGGTGAGCTGATTTACCGTCTTCCCCTGCAAGTACATGCCACAGTCAGTGATACAAACTGCAGAAGTTCTGCCCCCTGCCCATCCCTGGCCGCCTATCCCAGCCTTTCCCGGAAAACATGCCTAACACCTGGTAGAGCTGAGCCTGCGTGCTATGGCCACAGCATAGAAACCTCTCTTCTCTATAGCACACCATGGGCAGGTCCCAGCTGGGATCTGGGTCAAAAAGTCCCCAGAACTCCTGATTCAGAGGTTGCAAATCCTGTTCTCAGCTGCCCACGTGGGGCAGGGATAACCTGTGTTTGGGCTGCAGGATGTTGGCTTGTGGAGAGCCTCACTTGGGGCCAAGGTACCAGAGCTCATGGCTGTGCCAGCTGTGGTGGCTCCAACAACTGTGCAGATCTGCATGCACTGGAATGGGGGTCACAAGGGCTCCCCCAGGACCCCCAGGCACACACAGGGATGCACACATCCATGCTACAGGCTCGCTCTGAGCTCTTTGCCTGCAAATCTGCCTGCAGCAGCCATCCCCAGCAAGAGATGGTGACATGGACAATCTGCTGGGACATAAGACACAAGGCATCTAACATGTGTCAGGGTGCCAGTGGGATGTGCACTATCAACAGTCAAGACACACAGACTCCAAAACGTGACACAGCTGACAGGCTCTAAGACAGAGACAGTCGTGAGCAAAGCGGCCAGAGCAGGGACAAGGGGTACGAGGACAGCTCACGTGTCCCAACCTGTGCAGCAGCTGCCGCGATCTGGAGGCCTAGAAACACACTCAGATGGTTCTCTCAGGGCCATCTAGCAAATAATAAATAACAACCAGGCTTAGTGCTGTGGCTGCAGGATGCCTGGCCCTTGCTGCCAGCTTGCTCTTGCCTGGCAGAGCCTTGGGCATGATGAACCAGAGTGCGTGGAGTAGCTATGGAGCCCCATCTCCCATGGGCACTGCTGGCACCAGGAGATGCCACTTGGGATGCTGTGGGTGGGGAGCAAGCAGAGAAGCAGCAGGACACTCACCGCACAGCATCAGGCTCTGCTTGGCTGCCTCCCGCACAGGCTCTTTGTCGGTTTGGCACAGGTAAACCAGCTGCTCGATGCTCTCCTTGGCCTGCAGGAGAAGGGACAAGGAGATGAGTTTTGCCTGTCAGGGCTGGAGCAGGAACACAGTCAGATGGGGAAGGTAGCACAGGGTGCTGCAGCCCCATGGTGCAGAAAAGCAGCTCATCCTCTTTCTTTTCCTCCTCCTTTTCCTTCTCTCTCTGCCCCTTCCTGCCGCTACAGCACATTTGGGGCATCTCCAGCTCTTCTCTCCCAGGAGCAGGAGGCTGTGCAGGTGTGTCCAGAGTCACCAGCCACATGGGTTTGTCTTCCTCTGGAACATGCAGCCCTGCTGCCTCCTCCCCACATCCCTCACCTTCAAGCAGCCCAGCGCCGCACACCCTGCCACACGTGTCTGCACCTCCTCATCCTCCAGCTGCTCCAGGAAGCACACAAGGGCCTGGGGGAGATGGGGGAGTCAGTGCCACCATCTGTAGCAGAGCAGGGGCAGCACCCCAGGGGCTGTGGCACCAGCCCACGTCATCCCTGGCTTGCCCAGCACGTACCCGTTGGCGGAAGCGGGGGTTTTCCGCCAGGCTGCGGAGCTGGGCTGACACGGCGCTCACCACCTTGCTGTTGCCCTCCACGAGGAGCAGGCTCAGCGCCTTCAGTCCCTCCTTCTTCAGGCGGCCCTCGGGCATGCGCTTCAGGGCGCGCAGCACCACGTCCTGATCGTCTGAGTTGAGGTTCTGTGCCAGCAGTGCTGCAGGAAGCCATCCAAGGTGTGGGGTGTCATATGGCATTGCCCTACACCCCTGCTACCCATCTCTGGGATCTGCTGGGCAGAGGGGGCCCCATGCAAGGTGCCAATGCATGGAATTGCTCCCAAAGACACTGGGGACCTACAGCAAGGATCTGGGAAGGCAGCATGGGACTGGGCTGCACTCTGGATCAGACTGACTTGCCCACCCCAAGGATGGCTGAGCCTCTGGGTGATGCCCCACAATGGTCATGGCACTGCTGCAGGGTGATCAATCACTCTGGTGGTACTCTGGCACCCCATCCCACGATTTAAGGAGGGTGGGAGGACACGCACCTTCCTCTGCCAGCTCCATCATGTAGGTATCAAGAACCAGGGCACCAAGTGACTCAAAGTGGCTCCAGTACTGGAAGATGGTGACCTGCTCGCTCTGGGTGCTGCCAGGCCGCCGGGGCAGCCGCCGATTCAGCACGTCCTCCACCAGTTTCACACATACTGTGGGAAAAAATTGGGATCACAGTCTGCAGCAGCCATGGTCACCCCTCTGTGGAGATCCTGGCACCCATATTCTCCCACTCATGGTCACTGAGCGAGCCTGGCAACTCCCCAAACACCCCTGGGCACTCACTCACCAGCATCAGCCAAACCAGCGTGCTGCTCGCTGATGGGAGCTGCATACTGGGCACTGAGCACCTGCAGGAACCGCTCCACAGGGCAGGTGTAGACGTTGGGCACTTCCACACAGAGGTCCCAAAGAGGCAGCACACCCTCCTTCCGCGTTGAGAACTGCACCACTGTGGGGACAGGCACTGTCAGACCTCCCCAAGGCCATGGCAGCAGGCCAATGACTCCTGCCCTCTGTCTGGGCATGGTCCCTCACTGCCCAGCAATGCCCACGAGGGGACACAGGCTTCACACAGCCTCCAGGATGGCACAGAGTGTCCCCTCAGCTGTGTTTCTTTACCATCAGCGGCCGAGCTGGCTGCTCCTGCACGCTCCTCTGTCAGCTGGCACACGATCTCCAGCACCTGCGACTCCCGCAGCAGCCTGTCCAGGGCATACATCTCCTGGCACCGCAGGGGACCGAAGGTGCCCAGTTTCTGAAAGGCACAGCCAAACCAGGGACTTCAGGGATGGAGCCCACTGCCCACATCACAGCCTCCAGACTGCAGCAAGACCCCCTTCAAGGAGATACATACAGCCCACCCCAGGGTGTCCCCTGCTGCCACATCCCTCCCTGGTCCTCACCAGCAGCAGGCGGTTGCAGTTGTTGAGGTGAAGCACCAGAGCCTTATCCAGGAACTCATTGCCGGTGCTCATGGGGTCAGTGCTGGCCTCAGAACCACTGCACATTCCAGTGTCATCTGCTCCCATCTCACCAGCACTGGGGGCCCTGGTGTTGCGCAGGGGTCTGCCAGCTCTCCTGCAAGCCAGGGAGAGATCAAGGCAGTGGATCAGCACAGAACGCCTGGACCTGGCCCTTCCCCACGCACAGGGCAGAGGACAAGTCCCAGGGGCACAGGGGCTGCCCCAGCCCACCCCTAATGGAGAGCTGCAGGGTGACATTGTGCCACCAGGATGACCAGGTACTGCTGGTTGTTGACCTGGACTTTCCCTAAGCTGTGATGAACAGGTCTAAGCATGCTTGGGCACCCTTGAATTTCCCACATTCCAACTACCCCAAGGCCATCTCCTGCCCTGTGCCCCATGTCACGAGCCCCACTGTGCACCTCTCATCTTGGAGAGGCTCTTCCTCAGAGCCCTCTGAGTCCTCCATGTCAGAGGTGTTGAGGAAGCTGAAGCTCTCCAGTGCATGCTCCACTGTCAGGCTGATGCTGGAGGCCCGGCTGAGGAAGACGCCTTGCTTCTGCTGTGGAGGAAAGCATGGTGGAATTGAATCCTGGCTCACCAGCCAAGACAGCCCTGCCACCTGCATTACCAGGCTATGCCATCATGGATGGCCCCATCCCCATCACCCCTGGGCACTGCCAGCAGGGTTGGTCTTGTCTCCATTGTCTCTGAACACTGCCACGAGGGCCTGAGGGAGAGGCTCTGTCCCCATCAACCCCAGGCAGTGCCAGCCAGGATGACCCTGTCACCCTCACCCCATGACACTGCTGGGAGCCCCTTACCAGCAGCATCTCCTCCAGACGTTTGAGCTCCCGTTCGAGGGGCTGCAGCTCCGGGAACTGTCCCCGATAGTCATCCAGAGCTGAGCCCAGGAGGCCAATTGCCTCCTCCAGACCTGAATCCACCATCTTCCCCCGTGGAACCTCAGGGATGCTGGTGGAGGGTGGTGGGGTTGAGATGGGCCTCTTTTCTGCAGAGGCTTGTGCCAGTGCTGTGGGGATCCCGGTGCCATAGTCACTCTGTGCTGGCGCCTGGCTCTGCACTGGCTCTGCACTGCCAGCCTCCTCCTCGCAGGAGGTGGCCCATGCCACAGAGGCGCGGGGCTTGGCCTCAGTGGCCCTGTCCTGCCCTGCCACAGCAGCTGCCACCACAGCACCAGGGAGAGAGTGTGTGTGTTCCTCGCTCATCCCTGAGTTGTCCGTGCTGGGCGCAGGCTCCCAAGGGCTCTCCGCAGTCTTGACCTCCATCGTGGCATCCACACTGGCCTCGCTGATGTGGCTCAGAGTCCGGGAGTAGGGCACGTGCCCATTGGCCACTGTCTCCTTCTTACGGCTACTTGGCTCCTCCGGCTGGCTCCCAGCAGAGGGGACACTGCTGCCACTGGCCCCAAGCACAGCGTCAGCCTCCTCTGGTTGCTGGGAGAAGGAGATCTCGATGGCGGGGGCGGAGGCCTGCACCTCAGGCTGCACGATGGGCTTGTGTGTGGTATGGCGGGCGCTGCTGGACAGCTGGGGGCTGGAGGAGTCATCCGAGGACTCGGAGGAGATGGACCAGGCTGTGCCGTTCTCCAGCTCCTCTTGGCGTCGCAGCATGTTCTGGAGAGGGGGAGAATGGTGTCAGCTGAGACTCTGCTCCTGCAGCCCCATCTCCTCCAGCTGTCTGCATGTCAAGTGGGAGCAGGATCGATCTGAGCTGGAGGGCACTGAGGCTTCCATGGCTCTGCTGACACAGCAGGATGGTCAGCAAACACCTGGCAGATTCCAGCTCTGGATCCCACCCAATGCCAGCAGGTAATCCAGCTCCCCATGAGCAGCCCCGTATGTTCTGGAGCCTTGGGATGCCAGCAGTCCCCTAGCACAATGGGATGCAACACATGGAGCCAAGGATACCAACCACCATGGCTGCAAGGACAGCAACAGCTCCAGCACCAGGCACCACACCAATTTTGTGGTTCACCATCACTGAACTGATTCCACGCCAATTCCACATTAGTCACACCAGCACCATGACAGCATCACACCAGTGCCACACCAGCACTGTCACACCAGCCCCATCTCACCAGCGCCATCACCAGTACCACACCAACGCCACCAGCACAGGGACACAGAGAAGCTGTCTACTCACTAGTGCCCAGCTCTTGCATGGGGGTGAACCCAGGCTCCCCTAGCTTGGGGACTAGCTCTGCAGGACTAGCCAGACCCAGCCTGGCAGCATCAGGCTGGGATAGTGAGTAGGAGACACGGAGCGGCTACAGCTACTGCGGGATGGCCACAGCGCTGGGCTAAGCTACTGGCCTGCTCCAGCCCTGCACTTACGCGGCCCTGCTGTGGCCATCTCCCAAGCTCGGCCGAGGAGACATCGCCGCAGGAGCAGCTCTGAGACAGCTTCTCGAAGAGTGTCTCCCGAAAGATGTCCAGCAAGGACCAACCACGCTTGTCAGCCGCCCGCTCCGGGCTCTTGGGCAGAGAGAAGATGAGCTGTGAACGTGGGAGGGAGGAGCAGGTGCCGGTACTGGGGAGTCCTGGTGGGATGGCTGGAGAGGAAGGAGCTGCCTACCCATCCCTGAGCTGTGCCACCCTCTGAGACGTTGCCTAGGCACATCCCTGTGTAGGCCCCTCCACTGGCCATGTCTCCTGAGCAGCCCTGCCTGGTGCACACTTACATAGAATGCCTGTTCCCGCAAGGACGGCGTGTCAGGCGGACTCTGGTTGTAGGTGGAGAACCTCTTGTTCACCGTGGAAGCCTTGTTGACAGTGCTGGCTGCCGAGGGCTGGTCGTCCTTGTCGAAGGGGCTGGGGAGGACAGCAGGGAGGTGAGGGGTTTGTACTAGCCCAGGGGGTCTCAAGACACCAGGACTCCCTCCAGACCAGCTCTGGTTTTCTATAATTACAGCCCCGTTTGGGGATGGGAGACAACCTGAGGTGGGTCATCTCTTGCTGGGCATCCCCTGCACTGCCATTTGCCACTAGCAATGCCTGCTGAGGTACTCACTTCCAGGTCACCTCCAGGCTGAGTTTGAGGGTGCCCAGGTCGTTGATATCCACAGCCACTACCTGGGGCAGAGCCGCGAAGAGGTCCTTGGTCTCACAGGACACATTGCCCACCACAACGTGGTTGGCCAGGCTCTTTAGCTCTGTCACCTGAGGGAGAGAAAGTAGAGGAGGAAATAAAACCATGGGCCAGTGAGGGTGATGTTTAGGTGAGGTGCTGGAAGGAAGCCCTGGAAAGTGGTGGAATCACCATCCCTGAAAATGTTCAAAAAGTGTGTGGATGTGGCACTCGGGGACACAGTTTAATGGTGAGATTGGCAGTTCTGGGTTAACAGTTGGACTTGATGATCAGAGAGGTCTTTTCCAGCCAAAATGACTCTATGTTGCAGGGGGATAGCTGGCCCACCCCAGCCCTGTCCTTTTATGCACTGTACCTTGATGGAGAGGAACTCAGTGACGAGAGGCAAGAAAACCATTTCCTCGCTGTCCCACACCTGCTTGCTGTTCACCTCGATGCGCCCTCGCAGCTTCCACCGCTGCCGTCCGTACTTCATGAAGATCTGGGGATGCAGAGGTATGGGTATGGGGCAGACACGACACGACCCAGGGTGAAGGGTGCTCTCTGTATGTCCCTAGGGATGGCCATGGACCCATGCCACCCACCACCACCCTGCAACATGCCCTCCATGCCAGCACCCACCTACACCCCTGAGACACCCCAAGGACAACAGGGAAGAGGAAGAGCAGAACCCAACCCGTATGGTCCCACCAACCTCATACTGGTCACCAGCACAAAGCCGGGCAAAGCCTGCCAGTCCTGCAAGAGAAGGCAGAGGGGCGTCAGCAGGCAGCAGGCAGGCAGGCAGGCAGCAGGATAGGGATGGAGCAGGACATGGTACCTTTCATCCGGATGTGGAACTCGCCCAGCTGGCTCTCCAGCTCATTCTCCAAGAGACACATGTTCTGGGAACAGACAGATGGATGGACAGGACCCATAAGCAGCCACCCATGGACTCAGCACCCTGCCAGCCCACCCCAGCCAGTTGCCTCACCTCTGTGTACTCCTTGTAGCCCTTGCTGGCCTCGGCCAGGCTCTCACGTGCCTCCCGGCTGCCCGGCGAGCCTGTGCTGTAAGCCTTGACCATGTTGTGGGCTCCATCACGGAGCCGCCGCTGGATGCAGTAAGCCTCATACAGCTCATCTATCTGCAAGGACAGGCCCGAGCTGCAGTGAGGCGCAGGGCTGGGGACAGCATGGCCACCCCAGCACTGACCCAGCTCTCACCTTGCTGGCATGAAACTCCAGGCGACGCAGGAACCGCTCGATTGACTTCACTTGCTGGAAAAGTAGAGGAGATGGTGTCAGCAGCAGTGCAGCCCCTCCATGGAGGAGCCACAGGTCAGGATGTGGCCTCTGCGTCCTCTGCACTGAGGCTGGGGCAGGTCCTGCCTGGGAGCTGCAGGGTGGCAGCCAGTGGGAAGCACCCATGTGCTGCAGCCTCCTCCAGACTCCCACACACCCGAAGGTCCTCCAGGAGCCAAGCCAGGCTCCAGGATGGTTTTTTTCCCAGACTGTGAGCTAACCCATGCCCTGCACTCACTAACAACAGCTTCTGTTTGCCTGAAAGGGGTTACAAGATCATCTCTGCTTCATTCCCTGCCCACCTGGGCCACCCTGCCTGCAGAGCCCCAGACCCTCTCCTTCCAAAGGGGACAAGGCAGCAGGGCAGTGCTAGCAGGACGGGACTGGCAGTAGCACACCCCAGGTACAAGCAAGGGGAATACAAGGGGGAGTGAGACACTGATCCCGCTTACCTTATCCAGATCGTAGAGAAAGCCCTGGAGGAAAGATGAGAGGGATAAGACATAGCACAAAGCCAGCTCTGCCCACCCAAAGAAGACCCAGCACGTGGCACCCACCACCCATAGCACGGCAGTGGGACACGCAGCACCCAGCCAGGGCTGGAGAGCACATGACAGAGGGATGGGAGCCCTAACACCACAGCCTGGGCTGGCCCCTACAACGCCACAGAAACAGGCTGTGCCCCAGGCACAGATGGACCATGAGTTGTTCCAGCTGTGCCCACAACCCCGGCTGTCTACCCAAACACCATTCCCCATAAGGCACTTCCCAAGCAGCACTCACCAGGCGCGAATTCCTCTTGGACTCACGGATCTGTGTGCTGAGCTTCTCCAGTTCCAGCTGGTGCACCTCCAGGTAGGCTCTGGGGGCAACCACATCATAGGGGTCAGGTTGGGATGCTGTCCAGAGCTTCTGCTCCCCACAGCCCACACCAACCCAGCACACATGGCAACACATCCACACTCCCTGTTCCAGCACACAGGTGTGGGATCCATCCCTCTACATGGGACGTGGTGGGATGTCGCATCCCACACAATCTGGGACCCCAAGGCAATGTGCCCAAGAGACCTGGCATGTCCCTGTCTGGTGAAAGCAGAGAACTGCCAACCCCAAGCCATGTCACAAACTGTCCCCATGCCCCTTAGGAGCTCCCTGCCTCCACCCACCCAGCACTTACGTCAGGCCCTTCTTGAGAGCTTCGTACACCTCGTCCAGGCGGTTGGGCTGAGGCACCTTGGGTGGTGGGGACTTGTGGGACATTGAGAACATCCTACTGACCCTGGAGCCAGTCTTGCGGGAGACAGTAGGGGTGAAAGGGGAGAGATTCCTGGAGAGAGAGGCTGGGATCAGCACACAGTGCCAGTGTCCTTCTGGGTGCCCCAGCCAGCCACACTCCCTGTCTCAAGACAAGGGTGATCTCTAGCACGGAGACCAGCTTCACTGGGACCTGCCTGCCCCTCCCTGGACTCCCTGGCAGCCATTCTAAGCGTCCAGCAGGGCTGGAAGACACAGAACCATGAGGCTGGGCAGTGCTGCCTGCACCACATGCCTGCAACCCCCTGGCAATGCATTTGGCTGCCCCAAAGTCAGGGGAAGGACAAGGAGAAACCACAAAACAAGATGGAGAAGACTAGGAAGGCAACACCATCCCAGTGCGGTTGAAGCGTTTGGCCTCGGTGTAGCCTCTGCGGATGTGGGGGATCCCTGGTGCCAGCTGGGGGGAGACAAGGCAAAGGAAGATGGCACCAGCATTCCCGGAGGGTACATGGGGACATCTCCAGCCCTGGCTGCCCTCTAAAAGGGCCATGCTTGGCTCCATCCCAGCACCCAGGTTGCCAAGGGCATAGCGGTGCTCCCTCTGGGAGGATGAAATATGCCACCTTGTGCTTCCAGAGTCAGGCAAGGATCCCAATCCAGCACAGAAGCATCATGGGGACCAGCAGCCCTGTCACCTCATCACCCAGCACAGTGACATGGGGCAGGGACACGCTCACTGATGCTATGCCTCTCCAGATGTCACCAAACCTGCTGGATGGAGCTGCCTCCCCCAGGGATGCCGACCCAGCGCTGGGACCCGAACACCACCCTTCCTGCCTTGTGCAATGGAGTCACTCCCCAGCCCAGCGAGCAACGCCTCACTCAGACTGGCTCTTCCCTTCCTCCTTCCAAAGCATCGTCGCACCACCAGTGCCCAGGAGACACCACGGGCTCCTCATTTCCCAGCCTCAGGCTGTACCTCCCATCCTGTGCTGCTCTTCACAGAAGTGACCAAAAGACTTCCCCGAATCATCAGTGGGGAAATGAATGTCTTGGCCTCCTCCCAAGCTATGGGTAAACACCTAATTTCCACCATTCCTTCTCCTTCCCATCCTCCATGGTCCCTGGAGGCATCTCCCACAAACATCTCCCCAGCAACCAGGCTGCAGGCATCCTCCCTCTTCTCTGTGTCTAAGGCCCCCCCTCTGGTACCCAAAAATCCAGTAAGGTGCTGGTGACCTGGAAAGTGTCACTTAGCCCAGAGGCTGGACAGGACTTGGGGACAAAGTTGAGCAGGGCAGGAGGTCAGAGCACAGGGAGGCTCTGCCTGCTACCCAAGAACTACCTGCAAGAAGGTAGTCAGGAGCTAGGGATGGTGCAGAGAGGGTTGGTGGGGTAGTGCAGCATGTGAGGATGCTCAGCAGAGATGAGGAGGAAGAGTATGAAGGGACTATAACATCACCAGTGGATGGAGAGGATGGAGCAGGGAACAGCTGCTCCTCACACTGCAGCTGGTGGGCAGCTGGTAAAACCTTTCAAACGATAGGTTTGAGGTGACCCTGAGGAAACCCTGATTCACACCAGCAATCAACCCTGAAACTGGCTGCTGCAGGATGTCAAGGCCATCAAGACACTTCAAAGCCACCCCAGCTCTACCGCACCCATTAAACATTAGGAGATGGTCACAGGGAAGTCTTAAGAGCTGGTTGAAGAATGAGGTGAGCTACACCTGCCCCCTCTGTGCTCTCATGGCAGCAACCACAGGGCTGCAGGGTCCTCACCCCACCTGGGGCATGACATGGCAAAAGGTTGGGATGATGGGCTCCTACATCCCTCTGTGTTTCCTGCAGCCCCCTGTGCAACAGCCCCTGGCTACCAAAAAGATCCCTGAGGGAGATGCTGAGACAGCTGGATAGGCAGGAGCCTCAGGATGCACCACACAGCCCAAGCCTGCCCCATTCCTCGTGGCAGGCAGCACGAGCACCCATCTCCTACCTGAAGGGCCGGTCGGCCGATGAGTTCACTCCGGCGAAGGACTGGCTCCTATTGATCTTGGTGACGAGGACTCGGCGCTGCGGGCGCACAGACAGGGACATCGTTGAGTGTGACCTGGAGGGCCGCCCTGGGGACAATGAGACATCGGGGTCACCAGCAGCAGGGTGAGGACACACATGGAGGCAGGATTAACCCACATGGACCATGGGTTGGGAGACTTCCCAGTCTCTCAGTCCAAGAACACTCCTGGTGTCTCTGGCACCGGGACACAGACCCCATGCTGTCCCCAGAGATACTGTCCTTGGTGAATTGAGACTCTGGCACTGTGATCTCTTAGTGGGCACACCCAGACAGACAGGTCCCAGGCTGGTCCTACGGGAGTCACAGAAAGGGGCTGATGCCTGGTGCCTACCACGGCCTTTCCCAGACATGTCCATGGCAAACTCTACATGGTGCCCAAGCCCAGACACCTCCTCCTGAACCCCACCTTGTTCCATGGCTGTTGTCATCCGTGCCACCCTGCTGCAGGGGCAGGAAAGGCACAGGGCTGGACCCGGCTGCCCAGCCCTTCACTGTCTCCTCACTTGCTTCCGCTCACTCCAGCAACCAGGGGGGAAACCCAAGGACAACAAAGCACTTTGGAAAGTTCCCAGCTTTGCCAGGAGCTCTGTGTGGGGGGAGAAAAGGCCAAGCCATTCCTTGCCAGACCCTGGAAAGTCTGTGCAGGCCACACGTGTCCAGCCCCAAGGCTGCTGCAGCCCGTCCTCTGCTCCTGGCAGTGACAGTGTCAGAAGCCTTGAAACCGCTGCCCTGACCTGCCTGCCCCCACCACAGCTGGTGCAGTTGATGCCAGCTGAGGATGAAGCAGATTTCTGAGTCTCAGGGCCTGGACCTGGCTGCTATTCTGTGTCACAGGAACCATCCCTGTAGCCCTTGCCAGGGCCGGGGCTTGGGGAGAGCAGCCCAAAGGACAAGGCAAGAGCAGAGGAGAACAGGGCTCCTGGCCCTGCCACCCCCAGCAGTGCCACCTGAGCAGCCATGGAGGAGCAGGATGCAGGATGCTCCACTTCATTCTGGTCACCACTGATGGCAGATCAATCCTGCTGTCCCAGCCAGCCCTGAGCAGAGCTGCGGCAGCTGCTGGGCATGAGCTCACACGGTGCCCGGCAGTCACACTACCCCCCCAGGGACAGCCAGGCAGGACCCTAGGGATGCACAGTTTCTCTGGCTGACAGACTGAGCCAGTCACATCCCTCCATCCTAAGGAGCTCACTTTGCCTTTCCTCCTGTCTCCAGCATGGCTGACAGTGAACAGCACAGGGACGCAGGCACTGCTGGCGCTTCCACCACCATTCCTACTCCTTCCCCATTCCCAGGACCCATCTGGGCCTGGTCCCACATGGCTCACACCCACTCAGCCATCAGTGGGCACCCCCTCTGCACTGTGCCCCTCGCCACCCCGCACGCCAGGCTGGGGCCAGGGATTTGCCGCACCCAGGATGTGCCGGAGCCATTTGCAGTCAAAGCTAACCACCATCACCACTCACCTCTATCCCAGTGGAGCCAGGAGGCAGCAGGTCCATCTGGTTCCCCCTTGGGACTCGTGTCCCAGCCCACACCACACAGAGCTACTTGGCGGGTCCCACGGACACAGCGTTATCTGGGTGCCAGTCCCTCCATTTTCCAGGACAACACTGTCCCAATTAAGCTCATTATGAAGAGCTGTAATCCCTGGCAGCCGGCTGACCTGCAGGCCTGGGCAGATTACCCTCTGCAGGGCTCTTTAATCTGCTCCCCACTGAGCGAGGAGGCCCTGTGGCACCCGTGCTTACTCCCCAGCTGGGTGCTAAAGTGGCTCAGCCATAGGGAGAGCACTCACCACCCACAGGACAAAGCTGTCATGTGTGGGGCAGGTCTCGGTTCAGGATGAGGACAGTCCTGCCAACCCATCCTTCTCCAGCCCACATTGCCATTTTGGAACACTGAGGGACCTCTAAGGAGGCTTTCCCAGGCAGGAGCCTGCACTGGGGAAGGATGCTGAGGCTGTCAGAGGAGAGAAGGATGCTGAGAGCATCAAGGGAAGGAGGATGCTGGATGGGGGAGAAGGATGCTGGGTGTGCTGGAGGGGACTGATGCCCCAGCACAACTCCCTAGCAGTCAGAGCAATCTGCAGCCCCTTGCCCAGGCACCTCAGAGGCTCCAGAGATACTTGTGCCACGCTGGGTCCTGCTGCAAAGCACTGGAGGCTCTCACTGGTGGTGAGCTCCCTCACAGGGAGCAGTGGCTGCTGACAGGACCACATCCCTGCGCTCCAGCCCTAGACCTGGCTCTCCCCCAAAACTCCACAACGATGCACCATGGCACCCTGCATCCCCATGGCACCCTGCAACCAAGACCCTGTGGCAGGACACCAAGCCCCCTTGGAGGAGGGGGACACCATACCCCTGCTCTGCAGGAGCGATGCTCTGGGAGCCCCAAGGATGCTCCAGCCCAGCACCAGTGGGCAGACAGCTGGGTGCCAAAGGGCAGCGCTGCCTGCATGAGGCAGGGCAGGCAGGATGTGGGGTCTCTGTTCCTGGCACTCTTGGGCTTGGCTCACAGAGGAAAAATCCCCAGCATAGTGCATTCCTGACATTACCGAGATAAGAGGTACCTGGTACCAGCAGCACAGCCAGCCCCCGCGGGGAGCAGAGCCTGGGGCATGCTTGGAAGGGACCACTGGGCATCATATCTCACCCAGGCTGATGAGCCCCGTGCCAGGCTTACCATGAGGCTGGCACCAGCAGAGCACCGGCACACTCATGTCCCTGCTATGGGCTAAAGCCCCAGGCACATCCTTTCTCTCTCCTGAGCAGGAGAGGCCCTGCCCCAAAGGATCAGTCCCAGCAAGCCCCACCGCCCCCTGCCCTTAGTTAGGGCTCAGTGCTAACAAACCTGCCTCCCGATCAAGCTTTCCACCTTATCCGCGCCACAGACTGCCTCCAGATCTTCCAGTGTAGGAAATGCAATCCTGGGAGTCTGTCCCTCTGTCCGTCCTTGGCCAGCACTGCCCGTGGGCAGTGGCCAAAAGGGCAGTGAGCAGCTGAACAGGCAGCACAGCGCGGGGTGCTGGAGCCCACCCCGGGGCTCTCCAGCCCGGCCGCCGGCTCCTCTCTCGGCTCCCGGTGCTCTGGAGATGATTGGGATCCCAAGAATGCTGGTCTGAGCAGCGGAGGGGGCAGTCCGACCGGCTGGGTTGGTCCCAGCTGGTTTCTGTTTCCGACACTCAGACACCAGCCTCAGGTCGCTCCAGCGGGTTTATCAACACTGCCCTGGTCGGAGACGCCCCAAACTGGCTCCCCCTGAGTCCCAGCCCTGCAGCCCTGGGAGATGGGGGTGCTCTGACCAGCACTTCCAGGGATGTCACTCACTGAAGGCCACCAATGCCCAGGGTGGCCAACCCAGCAGACTCCAGCACCCCTCATCTCGAGGAAGACAACCAGCAGCACCTTGGGCCCCCACGAGGTGGGCTGTGTTCTCTGCACTGGTGGCACTGCGGCCATCCTCGGGGCACAGCAGGGCACCAGTGTCCCTCAGTGGGGGAGGCCACGATGGCCACAGGACCATACATCCTCCCCTTGGGTGTCTGGGACAAGTGGGGGGCCCTGCCACGCCCTGCCCCAGCACCTTTGGGTGAAACTTGGGTGCACGGTGGGGATGACCTCGGGAGCCTGTGAACTCAGCCCGCTGGCTTGGCTCCCCCCAGAGCAGCCGCTGCATCCGTGTTTGCACAGCTGTGGCCCCGCTGCCCCAACCCAGGCACGTACCCCGGCCCCCGCCGGCCCCTTCCGGCCCCGGGACGGCCCTTGGCCGGCTCCCAGCGTGGGCTGGAGCAGTTCTTCCCTCCCATCACTCCTCATCCCCCCTCAGCACAGAGGATGGGAGCATCCGGGGACCGAAGCCATGCTGCCTTGGTCACAAGGAGCCTGAGAGCCGCCTCTTCCCTGACCTCTCCACGCTCTGCCTCTCCTCCAGGAAGGCAGAACACCCCCGGCTCCTTCCCGTGCTGGGCGAGGAGAGGCACCGGGGGCTTTTGGGAGTCAGATGAGTCAGTGAATGGCATCCCGGCTCCCGTGACTCACCCGGAGAGAAAGTCCCAGCCATAAGGTCACAGCCCCACAGCCCCCAGCGGAACAGGGAATGACGGTTCGGTTGTTTGGGTACTGGCTGCTCTCAGCAGTTTGGGTTGGGTGGGTGCTGGGTGCTGTCAGCCCCATGGCAGTAGGGACATGGCGCTGATATCAGCGGCCATGGGAGGCTGCTGGCTCCTTGGGCCAAGTGGGAGGGCGGCAGGAAAGGGAAGGAGCTGCGAATGGGAAGAATTGGAGGAAGTGCTTATTTACCCCGTGGAGTATCCCTACGGAAGGGCAGGGCACAGGCAGACACTCACAGCCAGTTCCTTGGGGGGGCTCACAGCCCCCGACCTGGCCACTCACCCCATGGGCTCCCTGTCTCCAGCCAGAAGGAGATGCAAACTCCAACTGTAACGCAGGGAAGTGACCACAACTGGCACAGGGGATTTCCCAGGGGCTGGCAAAGCTCAAGCCCAATGAGTTCTTCAGGATGGCTCCTGGGAACCAGTCCAGGACTACTGTGGGCCTGATTGAGTCCCCCACCACCAAAGGCACAAACCAAGCACCCAGTCAGGATCCCCACAGACACCACTCATCTCTGCACCCTGTGAGACGGGGCTGCATCCTGGCCATGGGCAGCAGACTCTGCTCCTGAGTGGGCTGTGATCCCTCTCAGAAGTGCTGGAATCCTCTAGAAGGATCCTCCTGAGATTGGCATAACCCTGTGGTGGTCCCACATGCCACCTTCCCCCTGACCTCCCCATCTCCAGGGTGATGTGGCATCTCCATCTTTTGGGTACCAGTATCTGCCTCCACATATCCTGCCCAGACAACTTGCTCCAAGTACACAAAAGCAACCCCAAAGCCCTCTGTTCTGCCCAGGTCCCCTGGGGCCACCATGCCAGGGATGCTTTGCATGGAGATGGGCTCTGTTTGTCCCTATCAGACACGGGGGCATGAGCAGGGAAAAGCAGTTTTCCAAGGAAAACTGTGCTGCCATGGCACTGGGGATTGCTGTGGCATAAGGGGGTGCATCACCCCGGAGCAGCTTGTAGCTGTGGCCCCTCTCCTGCCTTGAGACACAGAGCCCAGATCTCAGTGTAGGCAATAGCAAGATCAGGCAGCCAGGGGATCCTATCCTGCACACCCTGTCCTGACACACAGTCACCGCAACCTGAGGGGACAACCGTGTCCCTTTCAGGTGGCGGGTGCATATGTCCTTGGTATCCCTGTCAGGGAGAGCTTTCCTCTCAAGAAAACTCCTCACCCCTCAAAACCCCGCCTAAGCCCAGCCACATCACCCCGGGAGCCTCAAACTGGGGTCCCCAAATTATCGCCGTTTGCTGGGGCGCCCTGGTGCTGCCGGTGCTCAGTACCTTTCGGTTTGCCATTCATGGCGTGCTGCGGCAGCACATCCCCCTCGGGCTGGGCTCAGCGTCCCGGGTGGTTGTTGCTTTCTCATGCCGTCCGTCCGTCTGTCCTCCCGAGTGCGGGGGCCGTGGCCAGAGGGCTCCCCCTGGGCAGCAGTCTCCTCCCCCGCTTCCCCTGCAGCCCGCGGGCTGACATCACTGCCCAGCGCCGCAGCCCCGGCATGACTCAAGGGGACGGAGGATGGGAGGACACGGGAGGATGCCCGACCCCCTTGGAGGGAAGGGGCCCCACCAGCACCGGCCACTCCCGGAGCACAGCACAGTTCGGTCCTTATCCTTACCTCTCCACCTCCCCACCTCCCCCCGAGGGAAACTGAGGCACGGGTGGAACGGAGGGGAACACACTGCAAAGCTCCCCTCCAGCCCCTCTCCGGATGGCTTTCCTTGGAGACCGCCGCTGCCGCCGGCACGCCAGGGAGCTCACACGGCCCTGCCGAACGCACCGCTGGCCCCGAGCCGCACCCGAGGCTGGCGGGGATGCAGAGCCCCTCGCCCCCATCTCTGCTGGATCCACTGCGGGCAGGCACAAAGCCGTGGGCAGCTGACGCTCACACCACTGCCGCTTGCTTCTGCATTGCTTGGGTTTAAATATAAGTATATACAAATATAATAAATATATATATAGCTATATTTATGTATATATAAAACCGTGGCTTTGCTGTAGGCTTCCCACAGCATGCAATCCCGTGGCATGCCTGTGGGCACCCTCCAAGACCCAGGAGCCACTGGGAAAAGGGTTTCCTGGCTCAGAAGTCTCTACTTTGTATACTAAGTATCCGAAGCTTTGGAGGAGCTGGCTTCAGCTAGGACTTCCTCACAGGGCTCTCCAAAGATGCTGGGGTGCAATTCCCATGTGGGAATGTCTGTCCTGCTTTCCATGGGGGTCCAGCTCCCACAGCACAGTGTGGCAGACCCTCCTGCCCTCCATGCCAATCCCAGCAGCCAGCAGCACCTCTCATGCCCGTAACTCCCTGTTTAGTACCCTAAAAATGAGGAGACTCTGTGGCACAGATGTCACCATGCTTCAGTACTGGTCCTGGGAGTACCCAACACTGGCATCCCCCTCCAGGTTGGACAAAGGCTGGAGCAGCCAGCTCTGTCCAGGCTGGGATCAGCTGCCCTCACCACGTCACTGGAGCAGGAAGAAACACCTCCCTCCCAGGCTCCTTTCCTGTTTGCTGCTGATTTTAGAGCAAGGTCAGGAGAGGTTCAGGAGGAAAAGCAGTGGGACAGGATCTTGGTCCTTGCAGATAGGAGGTCTTCTTGCAAAGTTAACCTCTCCCCCAGAGAGTGAGCCTGTTGTGGGATTGCTTCCCCAGCCCAGAGCAGGTCCCCTCCCTGCAGGTCCTGTAGGGGACGAGAAGCACCAGGGGCTCCCACGTATGATGGCATGGCTGCCCCACTATGGGCACCCACATGTGGCTCTGGAGTCAGCCACAGTCAGGCTTGCAGAGCTGGGGTTGCAGTGGTGTCACCAGAGAGTGCTGTGATCCAGGGCACCCTCAGGTCCCAGTGCCCAGGTGGGTGCCCGGGTGGGTGCACAGCATCGGCCACACAGGGAGAGCAGCTGGAGCCGGTGAAGCTGGGCTGGTTCTGAGAAGCATCCAAAGAAAAACCATCCTAGGTGCCCACCAGCCTGCAGCCTCCATCCCAGTGCCACAGGCCATGGGAAGCCAGCAGCCCAGCACACTGCAAAGCCCATCTCCACCCCAGCCTTCCAGAACCTGCATGAAGACCATCTCCTACCTCATCTGGACACGACGCATCCCCCCGGCGCTCCCCACCGATGGGCAGAGTCCCATCCTGGCAGCTGCCGCAGGCAGCGGCCACCACCCGGCTTTTCACCCCGTGCTGCTTCTCCCCAGGGAATGGCATCACTGCCGGCACCGCCCCGGCTCTGACCATCCCTGTGCACAGCCTGCGCCGTGCTGGCAGCCGTGCGGAGCCAGCGCCCGGCACACGGCCAGGCAGCGCGCCCGCAGCGCCGGCCCATGCCAGCTTGTTTGTTCTCATTAAAGGTTAATGAGAAAGCCACGCTGAAGCTGCCCCAGCTGCGGGAGGGGCGTTCCCCGGTGCCACGCAGAGTGAGGGGACTTCCAGGCTTCCCTTGCACAGGGGTGACAGCCAGGCTGTGCTGCTTGCGGGGACTCTGCCTCTGGGTAGCCTGCAGTGCCAGGGGAATCTGTGTGGCAGCTGACACATGGGTGAGGTGCCTGGCATGGCACCATCCCCGGCATCACCCTTGGGGAGACCACCAGGAGCAGGCAGGAGGCAGGGTCAGGCATTCCAAAAGTGGCAGAGGGCAGCGGAGAAGGACACATCACATCAGCCATGCCCTCTGAGCACCTCACAGCACCCTGCATGACACTTGGCGGGGTTTGACAGCTCAGGACACCCTGCCAAGGAAGGGCAGAGGAAGGGCACAAGTCATGCCAGCAGTGCCAGGGTGGTAATTGAGTTAAATGAGTCCCTGTTCCTGGCTTGGCCAAGGATAGGGAGTGGGTGCAAGGAAGAGAACATCTCTATGTGACTCTTCAGCCCAAGGGGCTTCCCTGCATATTCACTACTCTGTCCCAGCTCAGCTTGCCAGGGTGGCTGCCTCAATCCCTACTCTGCAGCAGGGATGTGGGTGTAATGCCCCAGGTGCTCCCTTTTGGGGGTGTCCCTTTATGTCTTCCTGTTACCAGGCCTGGAGAGCCACCCTGTGAATCCCCACCCCAACCACAACAGCTGAACTTGCAAACAAAACACGCTGTGGGCAGCCATTCTTGGACACACATATACAGCCACGGCCAGTTTGTGAACAGGCAGAAACACCCAGCAGGTTATTCACACTTCCCTGCCCTCCATGGGATAGAAGACCAGCTTCCCATACATCCCACATCCTGCCAGCAGAGTCCTAGGGAAATTCCTCAGCTTGTCCCTGATGGCCCAGAGACCATCAGCACTGAGGCTGAGTGCACCCAGATCCTGTCGAAGCCACCAGCCCCAACATAACATTGCCTTGGTGGCACCAGAACCAAAGGCCAAGGTGATGAAGAAGCTATTTCAGGCTGTTTTGGACAAGTGCTCCCCAGCCACAGACATCCTTGAGTGGCTGGGAATGTCACCACAGCTGGAAACCTGACAGGAAAGGGCATAGGCCAGCCTCAGTCAGGTGTCAAAAGTCATGGCTGGCTAAAAAGGTTTGTGGAGGTAGAGTCAGCACCAGCCTGGTGAAGGTCCAAAAAGCTCTTGGCAACAGGGGAGTCCTGGAAGAAGGCAGGAGATGACAATTTTGGCAAGAAGACACACAGTCATGGCTTGAAGGAGAAGCACAGTGACCAAGTGACTTGTCCTGGGCTAGGACAGCTGGTCCTAGAGCTGCAGGTGGTCACCTTCACCACAGTGCTATAGCTGACTTCTCAGACTTTACGTTGTGCTAAAACTGGCAAAGCTAACTCCAAAAAATCCTGGGAGCCCAACAGAGTTTTTTCCACAAGTGGATGCCTTAAGGGCTGGAGAAGGACCAGCCCTTGTGCCAAGCCAGGCTCTACCCCCAGGCAGGCTGGCCCTAACGCTGTGAGCAGCATCCCTTCCTGGAGGGGCCGGGCACAGGGCGGTGGCAGACTCGAGCCCTCCCCCCTCGCTTCCTCACATCGTCCCCACACGGCAGCAGAAATAGAAGTGATATAAATGGCAGCCCTATAAATAACCCCAAAGCACGCGGCGGGGAGCTCGTCCCAGCCCAGCACCAGCCCCAGCCCACGCAAAGCCAGGGCTTGGACTGCCTTCACCGTGCCCTGGGGATCTCAAATGCCAGCTGCTCCCTGCCCACCATGGGTTTCCCAGGGTCCTGTCCTTTAGGTCAGTGTCATGGCAGGAGCTCCAACACATCTGCTGAACCTCAGCCACGGGCACGATCTGGAGCCCAGCCTGGTGGCATTCCTGGGGGACACCCTACGCCCATCCAGCTCCTCCCGCCCAGCCAGCACTGGACACTGCCCAGCACAGGCACCCTGCTGCAATCCAGCCAGCAGATTCTTGGGCACAGCAGCAGCTCTGACCAGGAGCCTCAGCAAGGCTTGGGAAGATAGACCCCTGTCCTCACCACTGTCCTCATTGTAGATCAATAATTATCCCCTGGTTGCACCCCAACACCTCTCAGCTGCACCCCCCCGACATCCCCTATCAGTGCCATGTCCACTGCTGCCCCCATTTCCATGCTCAACTCCATCATGCCATGTCCTCCACGGGGACTCAGCCACCACCAAGCCAGGGATAGCACCACGCCACCACAGCTCCTCTCCACCCAGGGCACTGTGGCAATGCATTGGGGACCCCCGCAAGCCGAGAGGAGGCAACGCCGCTGGTGACAAGCCCTGCACTGCCGGATTTTGCGCGGCGTCACAGCCTCATGTCCCAGCCCTGCCCGGGGGACGCAGTGAGGCCACCAGCCAGGAGACAGGAGATATGGGGTTTATAGGATGGCCAGGACTTCCCAGTGCCCTCGAGAGTCTCCTCTGGGAATGTGGCAAGGGTAAAACCCGCTGAGGCTGTTTGCACGCCCTAGGGTGGCCGGAGGTGCGGCAGGGGAAGGGTTAATGGTGCGAGGCCTTCCCGAGCACTTCTTGGCAGGCTGGGAAGGGCTGGGAGATAGGAGGATCGGGCCAGCAACAAAGCGAGATCTGTCTCATTAATTCCTCCGAGCATTCCTCCCTCCGTCACCCTGGAGGGGAGGAGGAGGCAGCGCCCAGCTGACATGGTGCACCCAGGTCCCTCAGGAGCCCACCGGGTCCCGCCTGGGCGCAGGGGTGGGATGGGGGAGATGGCTGCAGCCTCTCCCGCGGGATCCAGGGCTCCGGAGTGCCGCAGGCGCTCGGGCACGGCCCTATATGGGCACAGGCAGCTTCTCCTTCGCCTGTCGTACCCCTGCCCGTACCCCTGCCTGGAGTCCCAAGGGATTCGGGGCAGGACACGGTTCACGTCGCCAGCGTCATTCCAAACCCGGGAGCGAAAGAGTGGCTGGAGAAGCTGATATATCCCAGACAGGGTTTGGGGAGCTCCGGGTGACACTGGGGGTGCTCGCCCTGGTGTCATCCCGCTGTCAGGCAGCTCCTTCTCCGGGCGTCTCCGGCCACGCTCCCGGCCGGGCCGCGGGGTGCGCAGGATCCCTCCGAACCGCAGTGGGGCGGAGGAGCGGAGCCCCGTGTCCGTGTCCGTGTCCGTGTCCCCGTCCCCGCCCTCCCGCCGTGCCCGGACACCCCAGCGCGGCGTGGGGCGCCCACCGGGGGTGGTGGCAGAGGGGACGCGGGCGGGCGGTGCCTTGCGGCGACGTGGTCCCCCCAAGGGTGTAGCCCCGCTAAGGCCACCAACCCCGCTCCCCCCGACCCCCCCGTGACCGCGGGGCGCGGAGGTGCGGATGGCACTCACATGTCCCAGGAGAGGCAGGGGACGAGGCGCGGGGCGAAAGCGGGCCTGGCTCGGTGCATCCCCTTTGTTCCACTCCCATGGACGGGAGCAAGCGGGGAGTTCGTGCAGGCTCTTGGCAGCGCCCACCCCGGCTCTCTCCATGGAAACGCGGGAGCCATGTGATTTCGGCAGGAAACCACGGCCCAGCCAGCGCCAATGGCAGCTGCATGGACGGGAGCACCTCCCTCCCCGAGGCGACCGACACCGCTGCCGACACCGCTGCCGACACCGCAATCGCCACCACCGCCACCGCCGCCACGGCCCTGCGGGGTTCCAGACCCGCCGGCCCATCAACATTCCGCGGGGGTCCACAAGCCCCACCGTGTGCTGGAGCAGGATCCCACCGAGGCGAGGGGAGTGGGGACAGCCCGGCTGGCTTGGCCCCGGGCTGTTTGCCTTCCTGCCGCACACAGCACCCGCGGCCTCCCCTTGCCAGGGAAGCAATGGCTGGAGCGACACCTCGTCCCTCACCAGCGCCGTCTCCCCTCACAGGGGCCACCACAGCCTCCCAGGCTTCAGTGCTCTCTGACAGAGCCCGGGCATGTTTCACATTCCAGCAGTGAAGTGACATGGCCGAGGCTATGCAGTCAGTCAGTCGGTGGCAGAGGGAACACCCAGCCTTGCTCCCAGCCCTGTGACATCCAGTACCCCACCCCGCCTTTTCCCTCACAGCTCCTGCATCCAATTGAGCCGTGCTCAGACCTCTGCCAATCAGAAAGTCCACTCTGGGGGAGCAGAGCATTGCCACTGATCCACCTTCCCCATCCCACCAGCTTCCAGCATCCTCGGGAAGCAGCAGAAGAGCACTCCCAGCTTCCCCAACTAAGGGACAGGTAGCCCCAGTGCAAATGCAGTCTGTCACTCGAGGGATGCCACAGTCACACGGTGCTGCTTCCACAGCTGCCAGTCCACTTCCTAAACCCTGACACCTCTGAGCATCCCTGAAGGTGGCGGGGTGAGGAAGCCACATGCCTGTTGGGGGGATGCACCCTGCTCCTCTCTGTTCTCCCAAGACCATCCTTCTCCTACCTGTCCTAGATCCTACTGAGTCGACCCAGTTTTAAATGGAACTGAAGCCTTTTCAGCCCTGGTGAGACACCCTCCATGCAAGGACAAGGCTGCGCAGTGCTCCCGCCAGCCCTGTGAGGCAGAAACACTAATTAGACCATCATCAGGTCTTGGAGCCCAGCGGAGCAGGGCAATATCAGTGACAAGGAAATCATTGCACCACTCTCACTCTCCTGGGGCCACACCAAGGAGCAGAGCATTTGCTGCCAAGGTTGCTCGGTGAGAACCAGGGCGTCCCAGCTCCCAGCCCAGTTCTCCAGGATGGCCTGGTTACACAGAAGGAGAAGTGATGCAAAGATGGGAGAGGAGACCTGGTCCTGAGGCCACCAGGGAAAAGCCAAGTCAAAAGGCCAACAAGGAGAGGCTGCCAGGGTGGATCCACCAAGCCATGTGGTTGATGAATCCTAGAATGGTTTGGGTTGGAAGGGACCATAAAGACCACCTGGTTTCAACCCCCTGCCATGAGCAGGGACTCCTTTCGCAAGACCGGGTTAGTCCAAGCCTCATCCAACCTGGCCTTGAGCACTTCCAGGGATGGGGCAGCCACAGCTTCTCTGGACAACCTGTGCCAGGACCTCCTCACCCTCACAGGGAAGAATTTATTTTTAATATCCCATCTAATATGCCCTCTGACACTAGGAAGCCATTCTGCCTTGTCCCATCACTCTATGCTGCTGTCTAAAGTCCCTCTTCAGGTCTTTTGGAGGCCTTTGAGGTATTAGAAGAGACTCCAAGGTCTCCCTGGAGCCTTCTCATCTCCAGGCTGAACAGCCCCTGCTCCCTCAGCCTGTCTCCACAGCAGAGATGCTCCAGACCTCTGAGCATCTTTGTGGCCTCCTCTGGACTCACTCAAACAGGTCCACAGCCTTCTTATTTTGGGGTCCCCAGACTGGATGCAGCGCTGGAGATGGGATCTCCCCAGAGCACAGTAGAGAGGCAGAATTCCCTCTCTCAGCCAGTTGCCCACTCTGCTGAGGATGGACCCCAGAATATGTTTGGCTTTCTAGGCTGCCAGCTCACATGGCCAGGTCGTGTTGAGCTTCAATCAACACCCCAAGTCCTTCCATTCTCAACTTAGGTCCCTGTGCCACACTATCCTACCAGGGTGACCCACCATGTGCTTGGCATGGGCAGTACCACTGTGCCACTCTGCCATCACTTGATCCCACCTGGATCAAGTGAGGGGCTGGATTCTGTACATGGTGTCACCACTGAAAATTCTCAGTTGGAAGTGACACCCAAGGATTATTGGGGCAACTGCCTGAGTGCTTTAGGCCTGACACAAAGTTAAAGCATTGTCCAAATGCCTCTTAAGCACTGACATGCTTGGGGCATAACCACATCTCCAGAAAGTCTGTTCCAGGGTTTGATCACCTTTTCAGTAAAAACTTGGGGTGCCTGGAGGTAGACTGACCCACACCACCACATTCCACTTACCCATGCACCACCATCCCAAGGTAAAATCACATTCCTGGTTGCTGCTGGGGAGCAGCTGTGTCCCTGCAGACAGCAGGAGAGGGGACTGCACCCTCCCCTCAGCCACACGCCTGCCTGCCCTGCCAGGCTGGGTTGTGGAGCCAAGCACTCCCTGTGCCAAGGCCAGGGCTGGCACACTGCACTGGCTGCTCTGGGAGCTTGCTCAGCACGGACCAGCTTGGCAAACAAAAACAAGGACAGGCTCCTGCCTCAGTTCCGGCAGCACCCCTGGCCTGCCTGCCCTCCAAAACTCCCTTCTGGATTTATGGAGGTATGATGCCTGCTGGCAGGAAGGAGTTAAACCTCCCAGCGTGGATTTTGATACTCCTGGGTTAACCTTCCCAGCATGGATGCAGATAATCTTGGTTTAACCCTTTCATTATGGATATGGATACTCCTGGGCTAATCTTGCCAGCAAGGATATGGATGGATACTCCTGGTTTAATCCTTTCTTTATGGATACAGATACTCATGAGCTATGGATATGGATACTCCTGGGCTCCTGTCACTGCAGGAGCCTTCCCAGCAGTCTGGTTTGCAAGCTGGGCATTGGTGCAGGGAAGAGTCCCTGAGCCCAAGGGCATTTTGTCTGAGAACCTGCTGGCATTAGTGAGCTCCTCCCAGCATAGGATCGAGCCTTTCCAGAGCCTGGTGACCCGAGACCACTCCAAGCACATTCCCCTCCTCCTGGAGCTCCAGCAGCAGCCGTGCCAGCTGCCTGCGGCCGCCTGCCGCGGTGCAGAGAAAGGTCTGAGCCATTGGCGCAGCCCCGCACCGCGGGTCTCTGCCCAAATTGCTCTTCTCACTGCAGGCTGGGCCTGGAGCCACGTCTTCCTCTCCCCTCTCTCTGGAGGGCTGGAGGCCAGCCCTTGGCTCCAGGCTGGAGCTGCTGCGTGCTCAGCATTCCTGCTCAGCGCTGGAGCAAGGCAACACACACAGGCCAGGGCTCCAAGCCTTGCACCGGGACAGCCACACGTGCTGAGCACACTCAGAGCCCAGCCACCACCCCCCTGAGCAGCTGAGGTGCCTCCACAGAGCCTGCCACCATCCCTGCCACCACCTCAGAGATGAGCACCCAGCATCCCAGCACGGAGCTCCACATCCCTCCAGCTGTGCATTTTTGCGGAACACAACCTGGTAAAAAGCTAAGAGAGCCAGGGTGGTGCTGATGCAGCATGAGCAATGTGAGCTGCTGCTCCAGCTGACTCACCAGAGCCCTGGCCATGCTCAGGAACTGGCCAGCAGCACAGAAAGGCTGTGCCAGCAGGTCCTCTGAGCTCTGCAGGAAAACCTTCCCTGACACACTCGGGGCCAGCTCACAGCGGCAGCAGACTGGGGCACAGCCCTGACCCAACTTGTCCTTTTCCATGGGGTGTCCCAGCACTTTGCCTGCCCATGGGGCTGGGAAAAGGGAAGAGAGGATAACCCCAGAGTGGCTACAAACCCAGTGTTGGCCAGCACTGGTGCTGGTCAGCTCTCCCAGACCCTGGCCAGCAATCCGGAATCTGGGTCAGGGCTTTGCAGCCAAGCCAGGACATCCAGACTGTGACTTCATCAGGTCCAGCCCCAGCACGGGCCAGGAGGGTGAGGAGCTGCAGAACAGCACTAGTCCTGACTCTCTGGCCACCTGTCCCCGCTCCTAACTCCCTGCTCCACCCTGGGAAGGTGGCTGGCAGCATCTCCAACTGCTATCCCAGCTCAGCCTGGGGGGCTGAACATCCCCTGGGACCACTCCACCTCCTGCAACCAGGCAGCCATCCCCACCTCAGCACAGCAGGAACCAGCTCACGCACACACCCACAGGATCATTCCAAAAGTATCCATGATTCACAAAATTCCTACAGTCTCTTGCTGTTGTCCAACACTGAGCAGGAAGGCTGAGTTGTGGGCAAGCCCAGAAACCAGCCCAGCCCAGCATACATAGCTGGTGGCAGGGCAACTGGCACAGCTGCACAATGGCACAGCTGGACCACAGCTAGGTGTCAGCAGCCTTGAGGATTCAACACTGCAGGTAGGAATACATTGACCCAAAGCTGATGCTGTAAGGATGTGAGAGCAGAAGGCCATTCGGAGCACAAGGTGTTTTGGCAGGGCTGAGTCTACAAATTTGGCAGAGCTGTATGCAAATACATGTAAATATAGTCCTCCCAAGCAGGGCAGGGGATCCCACACACACCCTGATCTGCTGAGGTGGGGTCCCTGTCCCCTGTGAGCAGCACCTGCTACGCCCAAAGAGCAGAGTGAGTCCACTGGGAACAGCCAGGTCTGTGGTCTCCCAGAGTGAGAAAGTGCTTCCTTCACTGCAGTGAGCACCAGCCTCCAGCAAACTCCCTCCCCTCCAAAGAAAACAACAAAGAAAATGCTGGGATGGGGATTAAGGAAATGAAACCGGCTGTGCAGGGTAAGCAAGGATAGGAAGTGGCTGTGATATCTTCTCTCCCCACTGGCCTACAGCTCTCCCAGCCCAGAGCCCACAGCATGGCACAAATAAACCTAAGGGAAATCACGTGCTGGAGAGTGCGTTGAATAACTGGGAGGTTTCTGAGTGATCCCTGCTCCTGAGACAGAACGGACACTTGGGGAGCCTCTGTGCTCCCAGACTTGCGTTTCAATGCTCTCTCCATCCCAACAATGTGCAGGGAGACCTCCTGACACCACAAGCTGCACTCTGCTTCTGAAGCTTGCACTGTGGGGTGGAATCTCAGGAGTTTTGCTCTCATAGAATAATTAAGGTTGGAAAAAACCTCCAAGATCACCAAGTCCATTAACCCTGCACTGCCAAGCCCACCATTAAACTACATCCCCCAGATGCCACATCCATGTGTTTTTTTAATGCTTCCAGAGGTGGTGAGGCCACCATTGCCCTGGTCATCCTGCAGCTATTCTACCTCTCCTGAGCTGTTGGCCCAAATGGGTTTGTGCTGGGTGGGGTGTCCCTGGAGGAAAGCAGTGGCAGTCAAACAGAAAGACCAGGACTAAAAACAGCTGCTAAAAGCTGCTGCTGGGGTAGGGGTGGCAGAGGGGGGACATGCTGATAGCAGGGATCCTGCCATATCCTCCCCACCCAAGTGATGCTTCTGAGCAGGGCCTGTTCCAGCTCTTGTCCGTGCCTCCAGCACTTGTGTGAATGCCACCAGCCCCAGGCTGTGGCTCCAGCCGGTCTCTCCTGTATGTGTCACATGTCCTGGCGTGCGAGGGCCAGCTCTGTTTACATGTGCAAGTCTCAGATTCTCCTGCTGGGGATGAGTCAGGCTTCCCTCGACACCCCGCTGAGGTGGCGGTGTCAGGGCCCCAGCTGGCGTTTGCCTCCTGAACGGCAGAGAGCCGGTGGATGCCAGGCTGGGGAATGGCTGCAAAGGGCTCACACAGCCTCTGCCTGCTTCCCATCCCACCCGGAGCCATCTGCGGCAGCACGGAAGGCTCTGGAGGCTGGAGCTCACTGCCAGGAAGCTCTCTCTGGCTCAGCTCCACCGGGTCAGCTTCCTTCCCCTCCACCCCACAGGCACGTCATGGCTCAGCATGGGGCAGTCAAACCCTGAGCAGGCCTCCAGCCACCTCCAGAGGGTCTAGTGTGGGTGGGATGGCCAGGCTGCTGCTAAGAAAACCCCCTGTCTTGCAAAGCCTTGGGGTGTTGGAGTGTCTCCTTGGGTGCCAGCTCACAGGAGAGAGGGGTCCCCTGGATTTGGGCCCCCCATGGACAGAGGCTGGAGCTCGAAGGAGAAGCCAGCCCTCATCCCACCTGCACATTGTCTGGAGATGCTAAGCTGCCACTGGACTTGTGGGGTGGTGGGATGGGTGGCAGCTGCACACCACTGCCCAGCCTGCACACTGTGGCAACCATCAGGCTGACCTATCCAGAGGGTCCCCAGCTGAGCCAGAGTGAGCATCCCAGGAGATAAGAGAAACCCCAAAACACCCCAGCCACATCCAGCTTTCCCTTCCATTTCATTGCTCCCAGCCCTTGCTTTCTGCTCCTCTTTTACACATATTCCAGAGTCAGAGCAGCTCTCCTCTCCACAAAGAGGCCTTTTCCTTATGCTCCCAAATTTCTCAGGGTGGGAAAAGAGCCTGGAGGCTCCTTTCTGGATCCCCCCACCTGCATCCCCCTTGCTGTGACCAGGGCTGGGCTGGCTCTGTGCAAGTACAATAACCAGAAGTGTGTGGAGCTGCTGGAAGGAGCGATGTTCCCGGATGGTATGCAGCCCTGACAGCACTGGCTCTGCTTTAAAGGGTAACTTTATCCTGTAATAACAAACAAGAGGAGCCAAGTTCCTCCCCAGCGTCACTTCCCTGGCTCCAAGGAGAGGGACATGGGGGAGAGAACTCATTAGAATGAGCTTGGATCTTTGTTCTTGCCATCACAGGGTCTTAACTCCACTTCCTAGAGACAACAAGGGGGAGAAGATGCTCCAGGGCAGCAGGTCTGGGTGCAGAGTTGGAACAGATACATTTGTGTGCTGACATTCTGGGGATCGAGGAGATGACCCCTCTAGCAACTCCTGTCCTGCAGACAGCAGCAGGAAGCCTGCCACAGCCCGTGGCATGCCTGGCTGACCCCCATCGCCACCCCCACAGCTCCCTCTGCACGCTCACGGCACTGGGCAGGCACGCTGGCATCTCGGCACAGTGCCAGCTCCAAGTGCAGCCACCTGGGACCTTGTTCTGCAAGAGCTGGAAATGCAGGCCCAGCTGGTGCCATGGGATGGGCAGGGAGAGGCTGACCAGCTCCAAACCCCTGGCAGGACCCTGCAGAGCAGGACTGGGTGCCATGGCCAAGGGATCATCCCGTTTGTGGGCATCCCTGGGGGCAAAGGCATGGGCAGAGCCCAGCTGTGGGAGGAAGGGCAAGCACCTCTCTGTGACCCATGGGTGCACCCTCCTGTGCTGCCAAACGGGATTTTTTGTTTTAAGATCCATGGGTGTGGCAGTGTCAGGGCCCCAGGGCACAGAGCAAGCAAACCTCTGGTTTATTCTTGGGGTGCACAGGGAGCACGGGGGGCTTGTGATGGGCTTGTCAGCATCTGTGGTGTATTCACAGGGGACATGGAGCACCTCTGCATCACCCCATCAGGCTCAGCAGTGGCTGACCTACCTCTGCTCCTGCAGGGACACTGACGCTCAGGAAAGGTGTCCCTCGGTGGTCATCACCAGGGAGGGCACAGCCCAGTCTGTGCTGATAAGACACTAATGTCCCTTCCCTGCCAGTCGAGAAGTGGGGACAATTTGGCAGAGCTCAGTTGTTTGAGAAGATGACAATCTGGAGAAGGCTGCTGAGATGTTCTGTCTGATTTCCACTTCCCCAAGGAGCACTTCTGGAGATCTTGGGGTTTGATTAAATCCCAGCCTGTCAAACGAAGCTGGTGAAGTGTTGCAGTTTTCTTCCCCAAGATGGATTTCCTCCAAACCCCTTATTAGGGATTTGGGTTAAGTCTGTGCGAAGCTGGTAAAGCTGCTGGCTCCATGGTACCCCCCACAGCAGACCAGGGGGCTTCCAGAGGAAGCACGACAGGATCCAACCAGCTAAAAAGGGGAAGAAAGAGGAAGAAGGGAATCACTGGCATCTAAAGCTTTCAGGGTCTTAGAGGTGACAATGCCAGTGTCTGCCCTCTGCAAAAGGCGTTGTGGGAGACCCGTGGGAGACAGAGTGGCTTGGGGGAGATGAGTCAAGCAGTGCTGCTGGTTGCCAGGGTGGTTAAGTCTGGAGGAAGCTCTCACTACCAAAACATCCTCTCCAGGGCACAAGTGGAGCCTGCCTGGCTCTGGCTGATGAGAGTGGAGAGCATCAGGGCAGGCACCAGTGGGGTTAAAAGCTTGAGGTGGGACTTGGTGAGCTGCTTCCTCCCAGCAAACAATAATACAGGAGGGAGAAGGGATGCGTGGGGCTCTGCAGGGGCTGATAGCAATGGAGCAACCCCAGCCCTGCAGCTGCAGCTGTGCTGGAGGAAGCCTCAGCACATTATCTGCTGGTCCCTCTCAGCTTCCTCAGCAGCCCTGGTGCTGCAGGGACAGGGTCATTCCTCCTCCAGAGCCTCATTTCTCACGGACCCAAGTTGGGTCCCTGTGCTTTGATGGCAGCCCCGGAACTCAGCACACCCCAAACCCTGCACTCCCAGATAGTCCAGCCTTCCCAGCATCAGTATTTCCCACTGCTGGGGGCTCTGGGAATGGTCACATTCCCAGGCCTCGGAGCCCCAGGACCGGGGTGCCACCCAGCATGTGATCCCCACATCGACCATCCCGCTGCCCCATCCCCCACATCACACACAGTGCCCACACCTTGGCAGGAGGAAGTTTTGGCTGGAAGATGACTCCTGCAAAGGGGATCTCCAGGTCCTGGCTGAGGTCCCCGCAGCTCTGGTTGCCTCTGCTCCTGGTTCTTCTCAGCAAAGATCTGCTGCACCTGGAGCTGCTGCAGCCTGGCCACGCTGGCTGCTGTCCCAGCACTTCCTCGTGCGCGGCTGTTTGTGACCTGCTGCTGCTCCACCTCCGCAGCTGCATCGCTGTCACAGGAGCAGCCCTTTTCCGTTTTGTTTCCTTTTTTTGACTCTCTCCTCCTGCAGCAGCCTTTGCCTTTCACAGAGGCTCTGCCTGCTGCTGTTTGCCCCACTCGGGTGTGGGAGGGGGTCTCTCAAAATGGGTTTTGTCCTGATCCTGGCAAGTCAGGTCAGCACTCCTGATGTCCTCACTGCTCCTACCCCAACCCACAGACCTGCCTGACTCCAGCTCCTGGTGCAACAAGTCTTTGCCAGTGGCTATTGGTCTGGAGTAAGGCAGCTGCTGGAAGACCTTGGGAAATGTGAGTCTTTCCACCACTGAGGTCAATCCCTGGAGCCTGGAGAGCTGCTGGGCTCCCTGGAGCAGAGAGGTGTTTGCCTCCAGATGTTACTATGGCTCCAAAGAGGCTGGGGGAGGCTCTCTGAGCTGCTCTGGGTGACAACTTCCCCGCCCATGGTCTCTGGAAGTCCCCAGACATGTTTCCCTGACCCGGTGCAGCCTCAGGAAGAGTAGAATCCTCAAGGGGTTGTCTGGCTTCCCCCACTGCTTGAACCAGTGCTGGCACCAGTGCCCCAGCTTCAGAATAGAGATGGATCAGCTGCTAAGAGCAGATGGATCACACTAAATCCCACTTGCTCCCAGGGAGCAGCTAGCTGGTTAGGTGGAGCTGGGATCTCAAGTGTCAAGTGAAAGGATACAGGGCTATATACAGGGGGCACACTGAGGTCTGACACTTCCCAGAGCCAGGAAATAAGCCTGACACAAAGGGCAAAACCAGCAAAAGGGAGGGAGAGAGGCAGGAAACATCAGGCAGGAGAGGAAACGGGGAGATAATCAGCTCCATGAGCACAAACACCCGGAACTTGTGCAAAGGAAAAGCCAACACCACTTGGCAAGCATCTGAGCAGGGAGACCTGCCCATCTGGCCTTTTACTGAGGCTTCCTGAAGAACACGTGCCCTGGAGCACCTTAAGGTTCTCAGAGGTCCCTGGCCTCCAAGTTACCATGGGTGGCACAGTCCCTGGTGGCTTAGCTCCAGCATGTGCTCCCTGGGATGAGCCTTGACTCAGAGGGTGGAAGAGTGGGCTCCTGGAGAGCACCTGACTGCACTTGTAAAGGCAAAGCATTCGCCAGGGCTGAATCCCAGCTGCAGAGAGGTCCAAGCTGGGTCATCCTGCCCTGGTCTTGTGTTGGCTTAAAAAATGGGATGAACTTACCTGTTTCCTCTTGGCTCTGCACAGCAATTAGTCTGCTCTCCCAGCACCCAAAGGGAAGATCATTGCACTGGGATTCCTACAGGCTGATGGTCCAGGTGCTTCAATGCCCAGCAGTGCCCTGGGGTGAGTCCTTCTCCCCAGGACCTGCACCCAGTACTGCCAGACTGGACTCCACCTGCAGAGCTTCCCACTCCTCCTCCTACCACCTTCAGAACACAGGGCTGCCCACGCCCTGGGTGACCTGCCCACGCCCTGGGTGACCTGGCCACATCCCAGGTGATGTCCTAGGCTGGTGGAGCTTGTCCCAGCTGTCAGCAGTCCTGTCTCCCACCGTGTTCCCAAGGGAGCAGTGACACACATCTCATGGGGTTGGCAATGATCACGAGGGGGACAATGACTGCAAGCTGTCAGCAATCCATGGTGGGATTTCTGGCATTGCTCATCTCCCAGGATCCAGCACATGGCGTGGGACAGAAGGGAGAAACATGGAGAGAGATGGGCATGGAGCCAGCCTGTGGTGACTGGCCAGGCTCCAGCTGGCTTGTGTGGAGTAACTGGGGCAAAACCTCTGCCAAGGGGCAGGGAGGGCACTCAGGGGAGGCTTGGCCGTGTCTCTGAGCCAGCACTGGGCTGAGAACAGCAATGCACTGGCAAGATCAGGCCTCTCACCCACGCTGCTGTCCCTCAGCCATTCCTTCCCTTCCCCTGCTGCTATTGCAGCACTGATAGGGAGGTGCCCAAGTGGGCACTGACCACTCTGGCCACAGATATGAGCTGGGAAAGAAAAGAACAAGCATTTACATGGGAAATCAGGTGGCTGGATCAGGTGGAAGAGCCCAGATGGTTCAGAGCTCCCCTGAGGATAAGGTCAATGTCTCCCTGGCAGGGGGCACCCATGCAGCAGTGGGTGGTTCATGTGGGTATGGCTCCCTGCAGCTCTGCTTGCACTGCTGGCTCCTGAGGGCCTTGGAAGGCACAGTACAGGCTTGGAAAACAGCATGTCAGCCTGGGCACAGGGAACACAGCTCCTCTGGCACAGCCAGGTGGGGCATGGCCTCAAGATTCCCAGGAAAGTTCATGGTGGCAGTCAGCTCCCACTCCAGGAAGAGGTACAACCCCAGCAAAGCCCAGACCCAGAGGGACCCGGATGCTTCACTTGGTCCTCTGGATGAGAAAAAAAAGGTGGTGGCAGGGGGAAAGAGCAGGGGGTAGCCTGTCCTGCAGGCCAGGTTGCTTTGCCCACCTGAGACCTGACTCCTTTTGGCCATGCTCCTTTAAGAGAAACTCTTTCAGAAGGGGAAAAACCCTCCTGAGAAACCCCAATACCACCCCAAAATTCACTTCTTTGGGGCTGTTACCATTTCCTGGTCAAATTCATGGAGTCTGGGGCTGCCCAGCCCACCTTATTAAGGTTCTCAGCTTCTCCATCCCACAGAAGGGCTGTTCGCATGCTGTGATCCCCCACAGGAGCAGATTTCCCCCACCTGGGGGGACCATGCCATGTTGGAGCACCACTCCAACATGGCAAGATCTGTCTGCCTGGGATTGCAGACCTGGACTGTAGTGTCTGGTCTTCCCATTTCCAACCATGGGGCTGCTCCCAAAGACACCATGTCCAGCACAGAGTCATCCCAAGAAAACGATGGCAAATACACCATGCTTTGGTGGGAGCATGGCAGGGACCAGGCAGACCTGGGCAGATCCTGCAGCCAGGCAGGACAGCAGGAGGACAGCAGAGCTTTGGGTGAGTTACACGTGCCTTGGGACATCACTTCAGCTCAGAGCAGCTGAAGCCAAGACAGGCAGACTGCTCGGATCACAGGATCATTTAGGTTGGGAAAACACCTCCAAGATCATCAAGTTCAGCCATTAATGCCAGGCTATTTTTGCAGGGGCAAGGCAGTCTGAGTGGAGACACTGCAGCCAGGAGAAGGCACAGGTACTAACTGACTTTATTTATGAGCAATGTGAAGACAGGGATCACATCCTGCCCACCCACTGGAGTCCCAAGTAGGTCCCTTGCAGAGCACAGAGGGCTGAGCATCCTGGTGCACCTGTGCACTCAGAAGTCCCGTGGCACTGTGGAGTCCCTTGCAGGGACAGAGAGCAGTCACCAGGGGATAGCTTTACCTTCCCAGTTGATCAGAGTCCCACTGTGTTTCTCAGAAAGGATTGGCAGCACAGACAATAACCCCCGCACACTTGTGTCCACTGTCAGGTCAGCCTGGAAAGGGCAAAATGAGACACCACCATCATTCCAGCCATGCAGCAGCACCCACTTGGCTCATGTGCAGTGACAGAAAGGCTCCTTCCATGCAGAGTGAGCAGAGAGCCACAGGAGCTGGGATAAGTTCACTGTGTGGGAGGATGGTTGGGTATCTGCACTGCTGGCTTGGATGGCCTGGGAAGCCAGCCACAGGTTTAACCAAACAACCCTGCTGCAAATGAGATACTTTGTGCAGCCTTCTCAAAACTCCAGTGCTGCAGGCACCACCCCCACAGCAAAACATGGATCCTGCAGGATGTGTGGAAACCTCATAGACCTGCAGTTCTTCAAGGAATGGGGCACAGGATGAGATGGTGTTGCTCCTCTCCTCCCTGCCCTGTTGGATTCAGGTTCTCTGAATATCTTCCAGGCTGCCCAAAACCCCTTTTTCCCCCTGAACAAGCAGCCTGATATGTGTTGATGCTACTTCCCAGACACTATCCACATGCTCTGCAGGGGCCCAACACAGACATGGGCAACTTGGAGCCCAAGAGGCAGCTCATTTTCATGTGGATCCTCCCTCCAGAGAGCCATCTTGGCCACCTGGGCCACCTCCTGTGCAGGTTTGTAGCCCTGGGTGCCACCCATGGGTTCCCTGTTGACCTGCTGGCCAGAACTCACCTCCTGGGTGCCCATGTCTGTTTTCACCCAGCCAGGGTGCAGTGCCACGCACAGGATCCCAGCTTCCTTGTAGGTCAGAGCCTGGCACATGGTCAGCATGTTGAGGGCAGCCTGGGTGAGGAAGGAAGCATCATCCATGGGCAGCAAAAAGCTTCAAGAACCAGGTTCCCTTCCCATCACTGCCTCTTGGTGAGGGAGAAAAAACAATGCCAGGTCTTCAAGAGACAGTGTGTGTCTCCCCTGGGTGTGCATGGAGATGCCCTGGGAGCTTGGAAACTCCCTCCATCTCTCAATCCCAGGTGCTTCCCTGAGATCAGGCCTGGCAAGGGCAGCTCTGCCCGCCATGGAGCTCAAGAGCCAGGGCAGGTCACCACTGTCCATACCTTGCTGCAGCGGTAGGAGATGACAGGGTGGAAGAAGGAATCAGGCGTTTTCTTGATGGACCCCAAGATGGTGGAGATGTTGATGATGGCTGCCTTGCTGCAACTCAGGCCCTTTTCTTTGCTGTCCTGGGCAGCCTTCTTCAGCAGAGGCAGGAAGGCCTGGGAGAAACAACCTAGTGGGACAGCCAGTCCCATTTATGGCAACTGCAACCCAGGGAAGGTGAGGAAGAACAGCAGGATGTCAGGAGAGCCCAGATGGTGTTGCAGTGGCCCTGCCTGCTTCCAATTAGACTTGCACAATTCAGAGAGGCTGCAGAAGGCTTAGGCTTGCAGAGCAGCCCTAACCCTCCCTTGCACAGCCCGGAGAAATTTGGCAAAGCCCTCCAAGATTGCTGTTGTGACCATGAACAGCCTGGGATACCCTCAAGTTGGGCTAAGTTTCATCCCCAGAGCTTCACCCGTACCTGGGCCACCAGCATTGGCCCCACTGCATTGGTCTTGTATGCCCTGACCATGTCCTCCGCGTCGACCGTCTCCAGCGAGGCCGTGGGGGTGTAGATGCCGGCGTTGTTTATCAGCAGGTTCAGCCCCATTCCGTTCAGCTTCCCCTCCACCACCTTCGCTGCATCGCTGACAGCCGAGGGGTTTTCGACATCTGCAGTGGGAGAGAACAGTCTGAGAGCCCCGGGGGTGAAGAGGGAGAGGTGGATGCCGAGGGAATCCGAGCGTTCCGACCCGCGCGGCCTTTCCATCCATGGGCACCAGATGGTGCTGTGAAACCAGCTCCAGCTCATCCCAACTCATCCCAACACCGCCTCCTCCGCCCGCAGCTGAAGGCTCCCACCAGCAAAAGCCCCCGTGGGGGCAAGCCCCTGCCGTGACTCCCATGCTGCGTCAGCTCCCAGCAGCCACCGCCTCCAAAGTCTACGTCTCAGTAATTTCTGCAGAACGCAGGGCAGTCTCCGGGGGGACAAGTCCCCAAGGGAAACGCACTGGGACCTGCTGTGGGATGGCTCTGCAAGGTCCTTCTGGTCCTGCTCAAACTCTGGGCTGATCTTACAGCATTTCCACAGGAGCTACCTTCCTCCCAAGGGCCCTCCTGGTCTTGCCTAGGACTTGGGATCAAGGCAGAGCAAGGATGTGGTCACTCAGCTGGGAGAGCCAGTGGCTGACCAGGATGGGTCTCAAGAACATTCTGGTACTGTGGCCACAGAGCAAAGAGGTTCCAGGGAATGGGGTACTGAGGCTGAGACAGGTCTGGAGAAGCTGGGATTTTGGCAGCAGGACTTGGAGCAGCTCTGAAGAACTGGATCCCCATGTGCAGCCTGAAGGGAGGGAGGGACGGAAGGAGAAATGGGACACACATGGTTGGCAGTCCCAGATCTACCAGCTCAGATGCAGAGCGCACGTACCCAGCTTTACAAGAACCAGGTTTGGGTGTTTGGATGCCAGATCTCTCAGCTCCTACAAAAAGAGAGACGGAAACAATCAGCACGAGGCAGAGGTGATGCCAAGCATCATGCTGGGGTGCCAGCAATGGCCCACCCTGAGGGAAACATCTTCCAGGTGTTACTCAGTGCTTGTGAACAGCTGGGCTGGGGACCTGCCTTGGTTCTCAGCCTTCTCCCAGCTCCACAAAGCAACGTGCATGTGCTCAGGGCATGACATGGCCATGACTGTAAGATGCTGTGGTCACTTTCCCAAAGGGTCATCCACAGCCCAGCCAGGCCCACAGCAAAGGATGGGAGCAAATTATGAAGGACCAGTTTACCAGGGAAATTATGTGAACTGGCTGGGGATACATCCAGAAGTGTCTCCCAGGGGCTGCTGGAAATGAGGTAGAGGAGAAACATCTGTGAGTGCCAATGTCAGATTTGACCTTTGAGGAAATCACATCAGAACAGGCCACTCCCAGATCCACTCACTCTGGACTTGATTAATGATTAGTGAATTTAACTACTTTGCGCATTTTTATTGGTTGTTTTCACCTTATGTGGATACTGGGAGGAGTGGTTAAAAGCTAAAGACTCGGGAGGAGGACTGTAAATCATTCAAGTGATATTAGAGCTGGGAGTAACGCATGATAAACATAGAAACAGCAGCCAGTGATCCACTGGCATGGATATTAACAGTAACTGTGTCTCCTGTATCTCTGTACCTCCCTGTACCTCTGCCTGGTGTTGCTTCAGGGATCCTCTGGTTATCAAGATAACAGAAATAAATTTACTCTTTGTGTTTTAGGCCTGCCTGCGCCAGTTCACACAGTGGAGGGTTCAGAAGCTCTTTTCAAAAAGGAAAGTTTCTACTTCACAGTTCCTAGCAGTTCTTTGCTCTCAGTATCCACCTGTTGGTAGGTTTCAGACACCAGAAACCGAACCACTTTGTTCAATGTGCCCAAAAGGATTGTTTTTAGAACTAAAAACCTCTTCCAAACATGCCCACAGGAGAAACACAAATTGGTGGTTTCTTTTGAGAGGGACAAGGAGCAGCAGAGCTGCTGGCACTGGCTGCAGTTCACTCTCAGTTATCTCTGGGCTCCCTCACCTCAATCTTCCTACATTAGCCCTGGGCACAGGAAATTATGTAAAAACCATTAATTGGTTTGTGGTGGCCCACAGGTATTTCTCCTCTCCTGTTTTTCCCAACTGCCTGCCTCAACAGCCTCATACCATCCCTAGGAGCTTCCCCTACCCAACACATGGTCCAGGCACAAAAGGGCACGAGAAGTGATGTGACACCAGCCTGGTGGAACAATACTCTCTGTGTCTGTGCTCATGGACTTCAGCAGCACCCTGACGACCCTGCCCTCACCCTACCACAGTCTTTCCTTAGGAAAGGACCCTCTGGCTAGGAGAGTTGCATGAGGACCACCTTGTAGGAAAACTGGCTCCAGTCCATCCCTGAAAATAGTCCCTGATCTCATTGCTGCCTCGCAAGAGTCCTGCAAGTTGTGGGGAGGAAGAATGGGGCAAAAATAAGAGACCTGGCCTATCTCTGACCCAGCCAACTTGGGCACCAGCCACAGCAGGAGCTGGGCACCCCTGGGTTGGCAGCAGGATGGGTTCTCGCTGCACCAGGACTACTCCTGACATGAGTAATACACACTTGCAAGAAGATGCAACAAACAAATCAGCTGGAGCCAGCTTGCTCTCTCTATGAAAGAGCAAGTTTCTCCCTATTAGTATTTCAGTGGGACACAGCAAGCAAAGGAAGACAAGCTGGATGTAAAGAAAGCTGGAGGAACAGGGAAGCTTTGTGATTCCCGGCAGAAGCAACATGTATTGAGTGTCTCCCATTTTAGCAAAATGGAAAGCAGGGACAGACGATCCCACAGCTCCACTGACCACCACTTTTGGAAACCGCATGTTCCGAACCTCCAGGTTTTGCAGAGAGCAGCGTGACACAGCCGAACCAGCCCGAGCAGCATCGCTGCCGCTCCACCGCCTCAGCCCGAGGCCAGCCCAGCTCGGCCCGTGCCCGCAGCGCATGGGCGAAGCCTTGGCACCGCAGGGCTGGTTCAGGCACATCCAGCACAGCCCAGAACGGCCCAGCGGCGCGGTTTGAAGGGTGGCACGGCCGCTTCTTCGGCGGCTGCACTTCAGCGGTGACTTTCACACAGGACAGGGCACGGCGCGGACACCAGAGCCCCGCGCCAGCAGCGCGCTCTTCAGGCCGGTGACAGGGGCCGAGCGTGTGACCGCCGCCCCCCGGCCCGCACTGACCTGTGCCCGCGGCCCCTCGGGGTCCCGGCAGGTGGCGAAGATCCAGGCGGGGGGACGCGGTGAGCCCAGCAGCTGCTTCACCAGCTCCAGGCCGATGCCGCGGTTGGAGCCGGTCAGCAGCACCGTGCGCGCCGCCGCCATCGCCGCCCGCGGCCCGGCCCGGCCCGGCCCGCCTGGCGCCGCCTCCCGACCCCGCGGGCCGCGCCGCCTGCCCCGAGCCCGGGGGAACGCCTGAGGGAGGGACCGTGTGCGTGTGTGTGTTTGTGTTTGTGTGTGTGTGTGTGTGTTTGTTTGTGTGTTTGCCTGCCTGCACACACAACGTTCGGTGCAAACACAACAACCGCGTCCCAGCCCTGGCGTCCCCGAGGGGAGGAGCGAGGGGAGGAGTGAGGGGTCTGGAGCGAGCCGAGGAGGCTGAGGGGACTCTTGCCAAGGGTTGTGGGTGAGGGAGAACGCTTGCAGCGGGTCTGGGGTGGTGTCTTCAGCACCTTTAGCACACTAATCTTCACCATAGATAAGAGTGAAAAAAAAACCCCAAACAACCAAAACCACAAAAGCCCAGCCCAAACTAAACCCGTTTAGCATGAGAAGTACTAGCCCCTTTACAAGCTGTTTTTATTGCCGGCCTGGAAATGCACATGATTTGGTTTTCTCCAGGACTATCAGATGCAATAAATCTGGTAAATAAATAGATCCATGAAGATCCTCTGAGGCTGCAGAGATGGGCTGAGGGGGTTGGGGTTGTTCAGCCTGGAGATGAGAAGGTTCCGTGGAGCCTTTAGAGCCCCTTCCAGCGCCTCAAGGTGCTCAAAGAGAGCTGGAGAGGAACTCTGGACAAAGGCCTGCAGTGACAGGACAAGGGGGAATGACTTCAAACTGACAGAGGGCAGGGTTAGATTGGATATTTGGAAGAAATTGTTCCCTGGGAGAGTGGTGAGGCCCTGGCACAGGTTGCCCAGAGCAGCTGTGGCTGCCCCATCCCTGGAAGTGTCCAAGGCCAGGTTGGACAGGGCTTGGAGCAACCTGAAAGTGTCCGTGCTCATGGCAGAGGGGTTGAATGAGACAGTCCTTATGGTTCCTTACAACCCAAGTGATTCTGTGATTTAGGCAGCAGTTTGGGCTTGCAGGGGTTCTAAGGGAGGTTTTCCCCTTATTTTTGTTGCAAGTACCTGGTTAAACAGCTGCACCAAAGGGGAAGTATAGAATAAAACAAGGAAAAGGTTTGCTGACATCTAGGGATAGGAAAACAGGGCTAGAGGGAAAAGAGAAAAAGAGATAATCAGCATCAGCTGGAGGACAGTGTCTGCAGGGGGTCTGCATTTATCAGCCCTGCTGCCAGCCTGGAGGTGGGTGTTATTGTTTTATTTTTTGCTGTTATATGGACAGCCAAATACCTGTTAAAATCCCATTATGGTGAGCACACAACTGGGATCTCAACAGTGAAGTAATGATTGAGCAACTCTGATGTATATAAGCGTTGTTATTTATGTTGCTTATTTTCATCCCTGTTTGACAGGCACTACACAAAACATCTCTGATACTGATAAATACATCAGAAACTAAATATTTGTATCAGTCTGGTGATAGCATCAGGTGATTTGTGCTGGCACTGTCCTGCTCCATGGTGGTTCAAGTACATGGGAGCCTCTGTTCCCCAGTTTACTTCAGGATATTAAAATGCTTTTAGACCTTTCTTTTCTTTTACAGAAGTTGGACTTTAATAAAAATAAATCTTTGATTATACTACGAAATACTAGAGGAAAAAACCTCTTCCTTTTAGCAAATATTTGGATTAAAGGTCTCATTCTCCTTTTCCTGCCTCCTTCTAAGCTCAGGCCATTGATTTGGTGACTTCTCACCAGAAATGCTGCTCTGTCTCTGGCAAAGTTTGGCAAACAATGACCAAGGGGTACAAACACTCAGGGTGAGCCACAGTCAGGGTTTGGCGACCTGTGCCACACAGATCCTGCATACTGCAGGCAAATTACGTTGCTGAACTCTTCCCGAAAAGTGTTTGTTTGAAAAAGCCTTGGGATCCCCGGCTGTGCAGAAACAGTTAAAGTGCAGCCACAGCTGAGGGCTGAAGGAGCCTGTTCTGAATGCAAATGTAAACCATGAAAGAAAGGCAGCTCCAAGAATCAGTAACTTGAGTATCTTCCTGCCGGGGTGGGCATTGCTTGACCTGCTTTTTTGCCTCGGTTCCCCATGAATGACATAGAGGATTATCCATTCTTTGGAAACCTTGTTAGTTAAGTGTTGTGAGGCTTCCAGTAGGTAATAATGAGAAATGCAACCAAAAGGAAAAGAACACCAACGAATAATAATAAAACAAAAAAGCCCCAAGGCTTATCCAAGTGCTCTAGTTTCATTATAACAGGCATTGGGAAACTCGAGCTGCCTGGTAAAGCACGAGTCTGATATTGGTGAATTTTGGAGCATTCAAGGGTATAAATCATAGAATCCTAGAATGTTTTGGGTTGAATAGAACCTTAAAGATCACCTATCCCCTATGCCATGAGCAGGGATATTTTCCACTAGACCTCTCTAAGAATCCAAAGAAGTATTTGAGTTCACTTAGCTAAAAATCAAAACTAGTAGTTCCTGTTATCAGCTCATTGATGCTGTAATTTGGTTAAAGTTTTTCCATTGTAAAGAACAAAATACATGTGAACACATGTCCTTTGCACTGAGCTGATGAACCCATCATAAGTGCTGCTTTAAGTCACTGGATTTAGAAAAAAAATGCAGTTAGAGGAAGAGGGGGAACATCTTAAAAAAAAAAGTGGTTTTTTCCCCCTTCCTTTTTACAAATATGATTTGAAATCAGAATGAACAACTATGGTAAGTTTTAATTTCTGCTGATAAAATACCAGTGCAGCCCATTTTACTCAAGCAGTGACACAGCTACTTACAGAACAATATGAGTTTTTGCTGTTCACAGACTGAACTTTTAATTTTTGCTCAGCTGTGTGAGCATTGGGTCTCATCATCTAGGCTGGCATGGCATTTTTGGAGTAGAATGGTGCTCAGCTTTTAACTTCTTTACAGGAAGCAAATTTTCAATAGTCCCTTATATGCTTTTTAATTTAAAGATTATACTCACTCTTTCCTGCTTAAATGTCTTTCCTTAATAAAACTTAATGATGTATTTATTCCTAACCTTACATGTGCCCCCTTTTCTCACTCCAACACGTGGGTGTCAGACCAAGGCAGTCACAAGCTGATCACTTAGCCTGTGCCTTAGTGTTCCTGAGATGGAGCATATCTGCCATGTGTAACAGCCCGTTCTCAGCCATCCCTGTTAGCAAATCTAATAGTGGGAAAGCAAATCCATCTTGCTTGGTGTTTCTGAGGTCTCTCTTCATGGCACTGCACTGAAACATGAAGAATAACCCAGCCACCTATCCTTAGAGGATGGAAGAAAAGGAGGTCAGTGAGGATCTGTGCTCTCTCCAGCTCTGACACAATGTGGATGTAACCTGGACGAGTCTGCTTGAAAAACAGCAAAGCTATGACAAAGGTGCCATGGGAACGGAACTTGGGAGCTGCAGGTAAGCTCAGGCTCTTGCCCCTAATCCCTCATCCTTTCACAATTTGGTGTCACTACTCGAAAAATCATATCATGGAATCACAGAATGGTTTCTGTTGGAAGAGATTTACACATTATGTAGTTCCAATCCTCCTGCCATGGGTTTCCAACCCTCACTAGATCACTAATCCTCTTCAGCCCAAAAGAAAACGAATCAGGGAGGATGGGTACTGCCCAGCTTCAGTTACAGTGCTGGGTTGGTCTCACCCCCTCTCTTGATGAGTGGCTCACTTGGCACTATCAGTTGATTCTTTAGCAAATGATCAATAGGTGATGACAGACCTGAATACATTTTGGAGCAAATCAGCCTGATAAATAGCAGCGAGTTTTTTTCTTATTTACAGTAAATTCAAGTTACTAAAACTAATTGTGCCTCACCCTTGTTCCCCTGGCAGGCAGAGAAAAACATATTCCTGCGTGTTTCTGTCAGGAGCACTGTCATTGTGCAATCACCTCGGCGACTGAGAGCACACGTGAGCCTCCAGTAACTGAGGGTGGAAACGGTGTGACCACCTCTTGGAAAACTGGCTCCAAGTCTTCCCAGTGTGGTGATGTGAAAACGATCCATGGGTAAAATGTGCATCAGCCTGGGGGGTGGTGGGAGAGGAGCTACAGTGCCCCTGAGCTTGATGTTTGTGAGGCTGCACCTTGAATCCTGTGTTCAGTTTTGGGCCACTCACAGCAAGAAAGACATTGAGGTGCTGGAGTGTGTCCAGGGAAGAGCAATGGAGCTAGAGAAGGTCTGAAGCAGAAGTCTGATAAGGAGCTGATGAGGGAGCTGGGAGGGCTCAGCCTGGAGAAAAGGAGACTCAGGGGACCATTATCACTCTCTACAACTCCCTGACAAGGAGGGTGTAGCCAGGTGAGGTCGGGCTCTGCTCCCAAGTAACAAGTTATAGGATGAGAGGAAAAAGCCTCAGGTTTTGCCAAGGGACGTTTCAGTTGGATATTAGGAAAAATCTCTTCACAGAAAGGACTGTCAAGCACTAGTACACAGGCTGCCCAGGAAAGTGGTGTCACCATCCTGGAAGTGTTTAAAAAATGCATGGTTATGGCACCTGGGGATGTGGTTTAGTGGTGGAATCGGCACTGTTATCTTAATTGCTGAAATCAATGGTCTTAGAGGCCTTTTCCAATCTAAATGATTTTATGATTCTGAGGACTTTAATGCTCAGTTTGAGATTTAGACCATGCAAGAACATTTCAGAGCAAAGAAAACATCTGAATCCCCTCTTAGGAGCTGAACCAAGATCCTTTCCAGAGGCCTGGGGACAGCAGTAGCCCTTGTGACGAGGCTGGGCTGCAAGGCAGTGAGGCTGGTTTCTTTCCCCTCTCCTCTTTGTGCCCCGCTGGACTTAGACCCCTGGTGAAGCTGTGCTGTTTAAACTCAATAATGCAGTGTGGGGCCCCAGAGCAAAGTCAACATTATAAACTACAGCTCCAAACCAGTGGAAGGCTACACAAATGGGACTGGGACTCAATGTAGGAAAATAAGGGGTTGGCAAGAGGTTTCTGGGGAGTGGGGCAGGAACACATGATGTACACACACACCTGATCCAGCCTTGCAAACCTGTAATGCATCACTTGAGGTACCAAACAGCACTGCGCTCCACTGGCCATAGCACAGAACTGTTTGTGCCTCATGGCAACAGGTGAGATGGAGGATAGGCTGTGAGTAGGGCCTTTCCTTTGCAGGTAAATGTCCCAGGTGCCTGAGTCCTCTGTGGCTCTGAACAAAGGGACTGCTCAACTTAGGACTGCATCCCAAGGGATGTGGCGCATGACCTGGAGCACTGTGCTGTGCCAGCCATGGCACCTTTCTGCCCCACCTTTCTGCCAGGAGACCACGCTGGGTTTGCTGTCCCATTCCATGGGTCTTTTGCTCCACAACGAGGAAGAGGTTATTGTCTTGGAAGAGGCAGGAGCAAGGCACAGAACATTTGCTCTGAGGGGCACCTGAGGCTCAGCCTGGTACAATGTGCAAAGACCAGCAAGCCCACAGGATGCTTGTGAAGGTGTCAAGCCCACCTGAGCCATGGATCTTCCCACATCAACCTACATGCTGGTCCCTCCCTCTTCCTGCACAAAAGCCCCACCTGGCTTATGGCATCAGGTTACCCAAGGAATGCATAATTTTCCTGGAAAAGCCAAGTGATTTGTGCCTTTAGGGAACTAGGATTGATCCCCAGCCAGGACCTTTATCCTGGAGCTCAGAGAGCTGGAGCAGTTGCTCCTCCCAGAGGGAAGCTAGCATTGGTGCAAGCTGTGGGTGTGTGGGTTGGGACACGCTGTAAGGAAATATTAAAGAGCTGGGTAAACAATGCAATCTGGAGTTGAGAGAGAAGCAGCATGGCAGAGCTCTGTGTCCGCTCCGTTCTGGTGACTGGGGCCAACCGAGGCATCGGCCTGGGACTTGTCCAGCATTTCCTGAGGATGCCAAAGCCACCACAGTGGATCTTTGCAACTTGTCGGGACCCCAAGGGACAGAGAGCGCAGGTGAGGCTGGGCTGGGAGGCAGTAGCTGTGCTGGGGGATGGGAGCTTTCGGTGTCAGGGGATGGGAGTAGTCAGTGCCAGGGGGAGATTGGAACAGGGATGGTGTTTGCAAGGAGCTGGAGCTTCAGCTGGGCACCCATGGCCCAGGGCAGCTGAGGGTCTGGCACACTGTGGGAGCAGCTGTGCATGGGATGTGTGGAGGGGACGGGGATACATGGTGTGTGCAGGAGCTGTGGAGTGTTCCCCCTGCATCAGGATCAGGGCAGCTGGAGCAGGGTGCTGGGAACATGGAGGTGCAGGGACAGAGCTGGAGGGACACGGGCTTTGGCTGGCTTTGCTGGGTGAGCTTTGGCACAGCTCTTCCAGCCTGTTGGTGCCAACATTGCAACCTCTCTTGCAGGAGCTACAGAATTTGGCCTCCAAACATCCCAACCTGGTCATCATTGCTCTGGGTAGGGTCCCTCTCGCCCCAGTTCCTCTGGTGAATGCCTGGGCACTCATCACAGCCCTGGGAGCTCCACACTGGAGGCAGCTGTGGGGAGCACCTCCTTGGGGAGACACAGGGGACCCCAAACCACCACAGGGTCACTGACCTTCAGTGTGTTTACCCTGCAGAAGTCGCTGACCCTGCCAGCATCAAGGCAGCTGCAGCCAAGGTTGGGGAGCACCTGGGGGGCTCTGGGCTGAACCTCCTCATCAACAATGCCGGAATGCTGAAGCCTAAGACAATTGATGCTGAAACATTGGAGGACATGACTGAGACTTACACCACTAACACAGCTGGACCCCTGCTGATGGGCCAGGTGAGTCCCCAGCACTACAGCACAGCTCCAGAAGGATCCCTTCCCATGTCCTCAAGCTGGACATTACAGAGGGTGTGAAGGGCCAGTGGAAGGGGCTCCTGTCACTGCTCTGGTGCCCCCATGGGCACTCAGTTCATGAGAATCTCAGGGTGCCATGGACTGGAGCTCAGGAGCTGGAACCTGGCAGGCTGGGGCAGTGGGAAGAGGAGAGAGGATGCCCCAGTGCTGTTGCCAGTGTTCCCCACTGTGGAAGGAACTTCTCCCCTGCCCTGGTGCCCTGTCTGTGTGTGCTCCTGTCCCCTCTGTCTCCTCACAGGCATTCCTGCCCTTGCTGAAGAAGGCTGCCCAGGGGAGCCCAGGCTCAGGGCTGAGCTGCAGCAAGGCTGCCATCATCAATGTATCAAGCAGTGCTGGCTCCATCGCTTCTACCTTTGGTTGGGACTTCAGGCAAGCTGTCTCCTACCGCTGCAGCAAGGTGCTGTCACATGTTGGGAAATTCACTTCCCCTGTCCTGTTCAGCCACAGGTCCTCTTGCAGCCCCCCTTCCCCTCCCACCACCATCGCTGCATTGTCTCCCCACAGGCTGCTCTGAACATGCTGAGTAAGTGCCAGTCCCTGGTGTACAAGGAGCACGGCATCCTCTGCGTCGCTCTCCACCCCGGCTGGGTGCAAACCGACATGGGCTGCTCTTTTGGAGACATGGTAGCAATCCCACCTCAGGAATCCCTGAGAGCTCCTGTGCTGATTTTCCATGGGTGGGAGTTGCTGTCCTGAGCCCCTGCCCATGGTTTCCCTGCCTGCCCAATCGCTGCTGGGGCAGCTCCCCCGCTCCTGGTCCTGGGTGCTGGGGGTCCCCATCCCCTTGGTCCCCTGCTTGGCCCCTCTATCCTGATTGTTCAACCTTTGTTCAGATTGTTCACCATTTTCAGCCTTTCCTTTTGCCCTGGAGTGCCTCCTTCTCCCAGCCTTGGCTGGACCAGGGCCTCAGGCATGGGCTGCATCTCCCCTCTGCCCCACAGCCCCCTGTGACACCGGATGAGAGCGTGCAAGGGATGCTGAAGGTCCTCTCCTCCCTCTCCGAGAAGGAGACCGGCGCCCTCCTGGACTGGGAAGGGAAGGTTGTACCCTGGTGAGACCTCACTTGAAGATCCTGGCAGCCAGAAGGGACCCTGTGCCACTGCTTCCACCTGTCCCACATCCTCAATAAACTCCTGCCAAGAGCCTCCAGCTCTGTTAAGGATTTCCAGCTCATGAGATGGCCCCTTCCCAGATATCCCACTCCTCATCCCGAGATGCAGTGGTGCCCACAGCTGCCCTTGACCCACGGCTGTCACTGGCATCCCCATGAGTGTCCCATGGCACTGTGACTGCCCTCTGGAGACCTCCCCTCCAGGAGGCACTGGAGAAGCTGGAGCAGGGCCCCTCTCCTGAGAGGAGAGAGATCTTCCAAGCCCCTGCAGGACTGGCTTTCCCCTGCCCAGGCTGAGCTACCTGATGGGCTGGGGGTCACAGGGACCAGCTGTCCTCTCCCCTCAGTGGGGGGATGCCTGGTCACAGGTGGGACAGAAGGACACACAGCACTCCGGCAGAGCACAGGGATCCTGCCCCAGGCTCGGACAGGGGGGTTTGAGACTGGGTGTGGAGACAGAGCAGAGAGACATCAGCTGCCAGAGTTTACAGACGTGGGGGGTACAGGGGGACCACAGGGGCACATGTGAGTTGGGGAAGGGGAGAGAAGTTCCTTCCCAAGCCCTTCTCTTCTTGAAGATCCACAGCCAAGCACCTTGTCACCATGTTTTGGGCAGCCTGGAAGAGGCATAGCCCTGCCAGCACAACCCAGGGAGTGGGTGGGCAGGGGAGGAGACATTTCCCAGCCACAAAATGTCTGTGGAGGTGGGAAATGGGACTTGGTCCTGGGACAAAGCATCAGCATGGCCTGCTGGAAAGGCTCAGTCTTGGCTGCTGCTGTCCCGGTCTCTGTGCTTCCACCTGGGAGAACCAGGCAGGGGGTGACCCATGGGCTCCCTCCCCTCCATGGGCACTGTGCCTGGGACAGCATCTCCAGCACCTCCCCTGGCACTTCACCTTGCTGGCCCGGTATGGGTACATGGGGGCCTCTGGCACCCTGAGGCACAGCCTGATGGAGCCCAGTTTGGTGGAGATGTTGATGACAGCGCCCCTGCTGCAGCTCAGACCCTCCTTTCTCACATCCTTTGCAGCCTGCTTCAGGAGGGGCTGAAATTCCTGATGCAAAGACACAGATGTTGCATTAAGATGTGGCAAACCTGCGGTTTGTCTCTTGGTGGAGTGCAAGGCCAGCAGCTGGTGATGTGCTGGCCATACAGATGCCAATCCTTCTGCCAGGAGACTGGATCCACTGGGTTTGCTTCTCTCCATGGGTGCTCTGTTTCACTTGACAATCAGGAAATGGGCATTGGCTTGGAGGAGGCAAGATCAAGGCAGGGACTGCTCATGGCCATGTGAGGAATGTTCTGGCTCAGGGGACTGGGGAAGGGACATGAGATCAACCTGTTCCCAGTGTTGTGTGGGTCTGATGTGGAAAGCTCTTCTTGTGAAGGTGTCAAGCCCATGTGAGCCATGGAGCTTCCCACATCCCTTCCACATGCTGCTCCTTCCCTCCTCATCCACATCTCCTGGCTTACGGCACTAGGTTTCCCAAGGACAGCAGAATTTGCCTGAACCCACCAAAGGTTTTTGCCCTGTGGAAACAAGGACTGGCTCCCAGATATGATCTGTGTCCTGGAGTTAGAAGGGCTGGAGCAGTTGCTCCTCCTGGATCCAAGGGTTGGTGTAAACCCTGAGTGGGTGGGGTGTGTGTGGAAAATGCTATAAGGAAACATTAGGGAACAGAGCAAACAGTGAGAGCTGGAGCAGAGGAGGACAAGCAGCATGGCAGAGCTCTGTGTCCGCTCCGTTCTGGTGACTGGGGCCAACCGGGGTCTCGGCCTGGGGTTTGTCCAGCATTTCCTGAGGATGTCGAAGCCACCACAGTGGATCTTTGCAGGCTGTCGGGACCCCAAGGGACAGAGAGCACAGGTGAGGCTGGGCTGGGAGGCAGTGGCTGTGCTGGGGGATGGGAGTAGTCAGCGGCAGGGGGAGATTGGAAGAGGGAAGGTGCTTGTAAGTGTCTGGAGATGCAGTCAGGCACCTGGGGCCCAGGGCAGCTGGGCTGAGACAGCGTGGGAGCAGCTGTGCATGGATGTGTGGAGGGAACAGTGGTACTTTGTCATAGAGTCCTCCCCATCCATTGGGTTCAGGGCAGCTGGAGCATAGTGCAGGATTCACAGTAGTGCAGGGATGGAGCCAGAGCAATGTGGGCTTTACCAAGGAAAAACTGAGCCTCTGCACAGCCCCTCCGCCTCTCCATGCCTACACAGTGCCCTCTCTTACAGGAGTTACAGAATTTGGCTTCCAAGCACCCCAACATCATCATCGTCCCTCTTGGTAGGTGCCTCGAGGTGGGGATCCTTTGCCCCAGGTCCTCTGGCAAGTGCCCAGGCTGGGCACACCCTGGGAGCCCCGTGCTGGGAGGGAGCTGTGCCAATGGGCTGGTGCCTGCGGGGCCATCGGGCACTGCCACCTCTGGGGAACAGAGGGACTCCACCATGGGGACACAGGCTCTGACCTCCCCTGTGTTGGCTCTGCAGAAGTCGCCAACCCTGCCAGCATCAAGGCAACTGCAGCCAAGGTTGGGGAGCACCTGGGGGGCTCTGGGCTGAACCTCCTCATCAACAACGCTGGAATGGCAAAGCCAAAATCCCTTGATAATGAGACTCTGGAGACTATGACCCAGGTTTACACCACTAATACTGTTGGACCCCTGCTGATGGGCCAGGTGAGTCCCCAGCTCTACAGCACAGCTCCAGAAGGATCCCTTCCCATGTCCTCAAGCTGGACATTACAGAGGGTGTGAAGGGCCAGTGGGAGAGGCTCCTGTCACTGCTCTGGTGCCCCCATGGGCACTCAGTTCATGAGAAGTTTGTGGAGCCATGGACTGGAGCTCAGGAGCTGGAGCCAGACAGGCTGAGGCACTGGGAAGAGGAGAGAGGATGTCTCAGTTCTGCTGCCAGTGTTCCCCACTGTGGAAGGAACTTCTCCCCTGCCCTGTGCCACGTCTGTGTGTGCTCCTGTCCCCTCTGTCTCCTCACAGGCATTCCTGCCCTTGCTGAAGAAGGCTGCCCAGGGGAGCCCAGGCTCAGGGCTGAGCTGCAGCAAGGCTGCCATTGTCAACATGTCCAGCTATGCAGGCTCCATTCAGGATATGTACGTATGGGATTATGGACAAGTTGTCTCGTACCGCTGCAGCAAGGTACTGCCAGATTTTGCTGACATTTTCCTCTCCAAATGCCTTCCAATCTTCCCCTCAGTCTGTGCCCCTCTCGATGCTGTGACTGAGCTCCTGTCAGTCCCTGAGTACACATCACAGCACAGTTATGTGCCTGGCCCTGGGTCCTACCTCAGAGGGACAAGATACAATGGGACTCCAACTAGGCTGGGCATCCGCACAGGGATAGTGAGGGAGCATCCTGTACCCCAGGAACTGGCTCCCCCTGCCCTACCCCTGCCCCAGCTGCAGGGTCTGCACATGTCCCCTGCAGCTGCCTTTCCCCTTCCACTGCCATCCCCTCCCTGTCTCCCCACAGGCTGCTCTGAACATGCTGAGTAAGTGCCAGTCCCTGACGTACAAGGAGCACGGCATCCTCTGCGTCGCTCTCCACCCCGGCTGGGTGCAAACCGAGATGGGGGCTGCAGGTTCACTTAAGGTAAGAGAACTCCTGTCCATGGTCTGGGAGAACCTCATCGTTCAGGAATGCAGAATTTGCTGGGGTCTCATGCTGGGCTGTGTGACAGCTCCTGGGAAGATACCCTGGAAGCACAGGAGGGTGGGAGATGAGAATCTGGGAATGCTTCTTGCCCAAAGCAGTGATCTGTTTCAATGCAGACCCTTGAGCACATATCTGTTTCTCCCTCTGCCCCACAGCCTCCCCTAACAGTGGATGAGAGCGTGCAAGGGATGCTGAAGGTGCTGTCCTCCATCTCTGAGAAGGAGACTGGGACCTTCCTGGACTGGGAAGGGAAGGTCATACCCTGGTGAGATGCTGATTCAGGATTCCAACTGTGAGGACCTTTGCTGTTGCACCATGTTGTGCCTGTCCCTTAGTAAATGAATGTCCACAAACAATAAGTAGCATTGTGTAAACCTTCTTTCCTTCATCTTCTATTAACTATCACTGAGAGAGTCCTCAATGGTGCTTTGAGAGCTCTTCTCAATTATTTCCGCATATCATTGAGCTAGGTTGGTTTGAACATTTGTTCTTGTCTAACTGTGGACCTGGACACCATCCTGATAGGAATTTGTCCCTGGGCTTGTCCCAGAGCTCTCTCTCATAATGGCAGCACTGCCTTACAATGACTCAGGCACTCCTCCCAGTGAGTCCTTCCTCCTTTGGCAGTTGAAAGTCCAAGCAGAGCACTGCTCATCATTAGCTCCTCTACCACATAGGTCAGGAAGACAAAACCTGATGTGATCTTCCTGGCTTGCTTATGGCCTGCTGTGTTCCTCTAGCAGAGATCAAGGTAGTTAAAAACACCCATGAAGACCAGAGCCTCACATGGGAAATCTGTAAGTGCAGTCCTGAGCCCTCTCAGGGATGGGAACATATTCTGTGTTCCTGTGAAATCCTGTCTGTACCTCTCTCCTTGGCGGCTGTGCTCCCTGCTCCAAGCTGGTGTGTGGAGGCAGGATAGGCTCTTGGTGTTGTGTACATTTCTTGGTGTTGTGTACATTTCCATGGGGCACACGGGGCACTGGAGGCTCCATGATGAGCAGAGATGCCCACAGCTCCTCTGGGACTCACCATGGGGCTGATGGAGTGAGTGGGGTGTGGGACCAAATGGGGCCTTGGGGTCCATGGGGACACCAGGGATCCCCCCTGCATATCCTGTGCTGCCTGGAGGGATGGGGAGGAGGCAGCAGTGGGATGGTACCCAGGGGACTGTGGGCTGCCTTGGATGTGGAGCAGGGAGCTCTCACCCCCACTGTGAGTCCTTTCTTCACCACCAGCACTGAGCCAAACCTGCACAAGGGCCAGGAGCAGCAAATGTAGCTCTGGAGTGACAGTAGGGCCCAAGGGATGATGGATGACAGAGGCCAGGGACATTCTGGATTACCCAGACCTCCCTAACTGTATCCTTCCCACAGCACCACTCAACTCCCCATGGAAATCATTGTGCCATTTGTTGTATTTTTAACTGAATTCCCTCAAATTTGATATATTGCACACAATGCTAAAAAGTTAATTAATTCCTCACCTCTTGTATCACTTAGATTTAGCTGAAATTATCATAGCCCTGACTTTGCTGTATTATAGGATGATGGCCCCATTGCATAAGGCCCCCAAACCGCGCTGTCCTTGGCAGCAGTCTCATTTCCTGGGTGCCAACCCAGCACTGCCAGTGTTTTGCACCACTTAGGGCCCCATTCCAGATTGCCAAGGCTCTGAGCAGCAGCCTCCGAGTCCATTTGTAGCCTCCTTAATCAAACAGGCTTTGTTGGCCGGGCTGTGCTGGGTGTCCGTGCCAGGGGAGGGGACAGTGCGGGGACATCCCTCCCCGCGGCCCCGGCGCGCGGCAGGGCCCGGCGGTGGCAGGGTGTCCTGCTGTGATCGTATAGTGGTCAGTACTCTGCGTTGTGGCCGCAGCAACCTCGGTTCGAATCCGAGTCACAGCAGCTTTTGTCAAGAGCCGGGAGGGAGGCAGCTGGGAGGGGGTTGGTATGAAAAGATGCCACGGCCAAGAGAGGGCAAGAGTGACCAGACTCGTACCAACAATGATTTCCTGACCTGTGCAGAGTCTCTCCAGTGAAGCTGAAGTGACACTTCTGGGAAAGTACTCCAGCTTCTCCATTTTCCAGGCAAACCTGAGAATTTAGAGGATTTTGCCCAGCCTTCCACGTTCCACTTCCTCACAGTTTTGCAGAAAGAGGAGCAGAAGATGCTGTGGCTACCCTGCAGAGTGAGAGGAGGTGGGAGGCAGCAGCTTGCTCAGCTCCTGGCTCCCAGGGCGTGAAGGATCTGGCACAGCAGAAGAAGGAAGATAACCAGAGGAAAGTCCCAGTGCTGACACTCCCTGCTCCAGGGGAGCAGGATTTTGGTTGCAGGACCTTCAGGGATGCTTTCACAGCAGAGGCAAAATCCACCCAGAGCTGAGAGGTGACCCTGACAAACTGTAGGTATGGGAACTAGAGGTCTCACAGGCACCAAGAAGCAGGTGGAGATCTCTGGGTGCACCAGGGGATGCTTCAGCCTGAGGAAGCTTCTTAAACTTGCTTTTACCCTTCTGGAGCCTTAATGGAGTCACCCTGTTTGCTTGGACTTGGTGCCCTCTCCTGACAGCTGCGCAGAACTCGCTCTGGTCGGCAGCTTTCAGAAGAGAAGTTACGTAAGGTGTGGCACAGGCTGGTGGAGAAGGCACCACCCAAGCAGTGGGTGTCAGCTCACCACGGTGGGGGCTTCTGAAAGCAGCAGAAGGCTGCAGCACTCAGGCAGATGAGGTCAGGCATCTGCAGGACTGGTGCTTGGGATAAGGACAGGGTGGGTTTGGTTTTTTTTTTTTCCCCTAGCACAAAATAGATTTATTTTCTTTTGTATCTTATCCAGAGCAAGAAATGAAGAGGAAAAAGAATCATTGCATATTTACTTTTAGGATTTGCAGTTTATAGGGCATTTACTTGCATGACTTCTCCCTCCTTCAACATTCATTTACTGAAAACATATGTATCTCTTTACTTAGGGAAAGTTCAAAAAGCATTTTTCCCTTCTAAAGACAATACAGGAGGAAGAGAAGGCAAACATCTGGAGAAGTTGCCCATTAGCAGCAGCAGTGCCTGTCCCACTTTTACCCAGCTGAGCAGCAGAAACACAAGGAAATACATAACTTCTCATTCCTCTTTTCTTTTCTTTTTTTTTTTTTTTCCCCACAGAAAGTCAGTGTGATGTGTAAAGCCACTAAACATACTGAAAAATAATTTACTATGCTTGAGCAACTGATGTATGTTCAGGTTGAAAAACATTTAAAAAATTTACATAGGAGAGGGGATATTTTTCATCCAAATTTGCTTGATTTCCTGTTAAAAGAGTTTCTATTTTGCAAAACTATCCTGAAGTGTCTGTACACCTACAGGGCAGTCCAGGGCTTGACTGAGGCAGTGTGATGGCCCCACGAGTCACTGCAGCCTCTGCTCTAACACGAACTGTATTCCCTTAAAGTGATGCAAGGCTCTGCTGGGAAACTTCCACTCTTCACCTCCCAGTGGAAAAGGGTCTCCTGATGTTCAGTGGAGCCTCCTGTGTTCCAGTGTGTGCCCGTGGCCGCTGGCACTGGGCGCCACCGAACAGAGTCCGGCTTTCCTCGCAGGAGAGATGGCTCCAGTCCCTTCAGTATCTTCACGGAGGTCGTCACACAGAAAAAAAAAAAAAATAGTTGCCAGCACGAAACCAAACTTAGGAACACTGCCCGAAGTCAGTTGGAGCACCGGAGCACCCTTCACTGAGGGAGGGAGCAGCAGAGACCACACTGGCCTGGCCCAAACCCCTGCCCTGCTCCGCTGCACCGCCCGCCCCGGGCGGGACGGGACCGCCCCGGCAGGAGGAGGCGCCGCTGCTGCCCACGGGCTCCTAAAGGATAAAGGCACCGCCTGAACAGGGGCTTGAACCCTGGACCCTCAGATTAAAAGTCTGATGCTCTCCCAACTGAGCTATCCAGGCTCACATTTGGGCTTGGGGGGGGCCATATCTGTCACAGCCGGGGGGACCCCGCTTTGCTGCAGCATTGCGGGGACACTGTGGGGACCCACTCGGTATTTCCCACTCCCACGCCACCCCAACAGGGCTGCCAGCGCAGGCCAGACTGGACACCGGACTGCCGGGAATCTCAGTGGCACCGATCGGGCACAGGGACGCGCCCCGGGGAGAGGCCGGTGCCGCAGGCGGGGAGGGGAGCAGGATGCTGCGGGAGCGGCTGTAAAACTCCGCCGCTCCCAGAGGGAGGCAGGAGGGTCCCGCCGGGGGACAGGAGCAGCAGCGGTGGCTGTGGCCGCTCAAGGGTCCGAGCTCTGCTCCGTGGCTGCTGCAGCCTCCGTTCGAATCCGAGTGCCAGCGGCGCTTCTGCAGGAGCCGCGTTTAAGCAGGAGGGAGGCGGCTGCAGGGAGTTCAGTTTCATATACCGAGCTTAGATGGGAACCTGTAGGTGCCACCCTGCATATTCTATTGCCCTTTCTCCCCATTTTTCAGGTAGAGGCACCTCTGCCCCACAGGGAACCCACCCTGTTCACCAGCCCACCCACCAGTGCCCTACAGCATCCCTGTCCCACCTTACACTTCCCTGGGAGGAAGAAAATATCTTCCCTTCATAAGGAGAATATGATTTTGCCCCATTCCTTGAAGTGTTCAAGGCCACTTTGGAGGGGGCTTGGAGCATCCTGGTCTAGCATCCTGGCCCGTGGTGGGGGTTTGAAACGAGATGAACTTTAAGGCCCATTCCAGCCTGAGCATACATTGTCCTTTAGGGTCCCCACTACCCACTGCAGGCTGAAGCTGCAGGGGCTTCCCCCAGCTGGGACTGTCACAGAGGAGACCTTCCAGTGGATACTGGGAGGATGCTGCACAGGGCAGGGACAGTGCCCAGGATGGCACTGGGGAATGTGGCACTGCCATGTGGCACAAAGAGCTGCCCAGATCTGGCTTTTCCAGTGCCAGCCCCTCCATCTTCTCCCAGATACCTGGGGTCCACCTGGCCACACTGACAGCATCAGCATCCCCTGCCAGGGGCAGGAGGAGTGGAGAGGGGCTGTATTCACTGAGGCAGGGAGTGAGCAGCCCTGGGCAGCCCTGGGGTGTTACCCCTAGAGAACCAAGCAGGGGCAAGAATGTGGCAAAGGGACACCGAGGCACTGGGAAGCTGCTCAACCTGCAGCACCCCTGAGCAGGGCTCTCAGGGCACTAAGAACCCCATGCCACTGCTGGACTGGTTTTGACAGGCCATGGCTTGTCTATAAGGCCAGTCCTTCGTCCCTCCCTGTCCCTCCTCCTCCTCCTCATGGCCAACCCCTTGCAGCTCTCCCCTCCCCTGCAGCCCGGGTGCCTCTTGGCTGGACCTGCGTAAAAATTATAAAAGGCTGTTTGGCTTGGAGCCGCCCGGAGGATCCCGGCCGAGCCTGCCATGGGGAGCAGCGGCGCCGGGGTAGCTTTGCTGACGTTGTTGCTGCTCCTGCAGCCCACGTCCCAGTTCTGGCTCTTCAACGTCCTCTTTCCACCGACCACCACCCCCGAGGCTCCCCCGACAAACAGCACGCCGCCCGTGGTGCTTGGTAAGGTCGCGCCGGCGCGGGCACCGTGTGGGGCATGGGCGGGCACCCCGGCTGCCACGCAGCCCCCCAAAGCTGACAGTGAGTTTGGGGTCCTGTGCCGTGGTGACTTGGTGGGTTTGGGCTGTTCTTGGCTGTCTGGACTGGAGCCACCAAGTGAGGGTGTCACACAGCTCCTCAGTGCCCTCCCATTCACTGGGACAGGGACACAGGGCTGGCAGTGCCCAGAGAGAGCGTTTTGGAGCTGAGGGGGTAGACTGGGCACCCCAGAAAGCAAATGGGTCTCTGATACCTCACACCTGGCTCACAGAGTGTTTTAGGGCTTTTTTGGGTCTGGGGAACTCTGCTGGCAGAGGGACAGGGGCTGCATCACAACCTCTTCTGCCACTTCCCAAAGAGGCTGCCATCGGAGCAGTGGGTGGATCCACCACCTCTCACTTTGCTGAAGCCCACTCCATCCTGTGTCTTCTCCCACTCCCTGGAGATGGCTAAGACATCCTCTGCCGATGCCAAAGAGGATCCATCTCACATCTCACCCAATGCCAACTCTGGCTGGGGGCAAGCCAGGAGGAAAAGGGGGAACAGGGAAATTAAAGGAGATGTGGGGGCATCATCTCAGGGAGGTGGAAGCAGCCACTACCAGCTGGTGCCTCTGTGCTGCATGGCTCTGCCTTCCTTTGCCCCTGTGCCATCACCAGGCACTTGAGCTCAGGTTTTGCCATGAAAACTCTGCTGAGCAGAGTTGGGGTTTTCCTCCTTTTTCTTGAATCATGGTGAGTTTCTCCTTAAAAAAAGAGAAGAGAAAAAGCAGAAGATCCCTCCCTGCTGCATTGCCAAGGGCTGACCCTGTAAATTCCCTTCCCAGGGGCATCAGAGGGCACAGGCCTCCATGTCCTGGGGTGGTCAGAAGACCCGGGTCACTGTCACCAGGTGCCTCTTTTCAGGATTATCCGAGACAGTCAGAGCATCTCCTTTTGCCCCTGGCAGCAGCCTCAGGCCATGTCCCACGCCCAGCCAGGCCCGGATGCCCCTTGTGCTGCCTGGCTGCTCCTCCTGCTGCTCGGCATCCGCCAGTAACCCATCCCCCTGGGCTGGGCGTCCCGGAAACCCCCGGCGCCCTTGGGACCACTGATAACCCCTCTGCCCTCACAGAACTCCCTTAATAATTACCTAATGTCCTCTGGAAGGGGAGGCAGAGCTCAGGGCTGTGTGCCAGGGGCAGGGGGGTGCTGGCTGTGCACCTTCAGGAGCCATCAGAGCAGCTCATGATCCTGCTTCTCTTGCTGACCAGGGAAGTCCCTCCTGCTACTCCCTACCAGGGCTCTCCTACACCTGTCTGATCCCCATCCAGGTGCCTTGAAGACAGGATTAGACCCTCTCTGTACCCCTAGGGACATGCCACAGGCAGGAAGGAGCCCTGAGGCAGGTTGAGGAGGGTAACTGCTACATCTCCTTCCCCTCTTGCATAGCATGAGGCATTGACAGTCCACGCCAGCCCCAGCCGTGTATTGCAGGCAAGTCCTTGGACCTGCTGGGCCTTGGGATTCGTCACCTGGTGCTCCCATTCCACCAGGTTCACTGACCCCTGCAGTCATTCACCTCTTGTCCTCACCCTCACAGTCAGTGCTGGCACCAGGATCCGGCTCTTTGCTGCTGCACAGAGCTGGGAAAGCTCTCCATGGTGTCTGATCCCAGCACAGGCACATGTCTCAGGGAACCACACCAAACACCCTGGTGACTGTCACCCGCCATTGAGAGAGCCCAGGGCACACAAATGAACTCTCTTAAAACTCTGCTGTGCTTCCCAGACACACCATTGCCACTGAATTTCTGCACAGTACAGTTCTGCTCAGCACTGAACCACTTCAGAGACCTTGTTCACCCCATATGAGGATTTAAAGTTCAGGAAGGATTTAAAGTTCAGGAAACTCCCTGGGGGCTCTGCATCCCTGAGCTGCCCACTACCCCAGGACACATTGGCAGGACTGCATTAGGAATAGGGAGCCCCAAGCAGCACCAATTTCTTCCCCCAGGCTGCAGCAAGGAGAGGAGGGTGGAAACCCATCCAGGGAGGGGGAGTAATCTAGGATATTTTGTGCTGCTGGGGGCATGCTTGAGCCAAGACTGACAGCTCTGGGGGTCACCCCATGGAAATGCAGCTCTAGGGGTTTCCAAGGATGTACTTTAGCACTGTTCCATGCTCACCCAGCATTTCAGCTCCAAGCACCCTCTCTCCTGTGCGGGTCGTTCTCCAGGGATGCTGCTCCAGCAGGTGCCCAGCCATCCCCAGGCAACCCCAGGGGAGCACTGCCTGGGGCTGGGGTAAGCACCAGGCTGGGCAGCCCCACAGGGTCAGTGGGATGGGGTTTGTAACTGGCTCTGCTCTCCCTCTGTGGTGTCTCCAGTGCCCGGGTGTCTTGGGAACCAGCTGGAAGCAAAGCTGGACAAGCCAGATGTGGTGAACTGGATGTGCTACCGCAAAACAGAGGATTATTTCACCATCTGGCTCAACCTCAATACCTTCCTGCCAGTGGGAGTTGACTGCTGGATTGATAACACCAGGTACCATCCAACCCTACCCTGGGAGCTCCCTGGGGAAATGACCTACCAAGGATCTCCCTTCCCTCTCCTCCCCCTGGCCATGATCTAGAACACATGGGAAAAAATGGGAGGACCATGGGATTGTTTGGGAACACAAGTGACTGACTACTGCTCTGAGCATCTGTCCCTTTCCCATGTCCCTGCCACGTGTTCAAGCCCAAGCAGACCACCCTGAGCACCCACTGGAGATGCTGCCACGCTCCCCAGGGCTGCAGGGTGAGGGGGCTGTGGCAGCTGGTACCATCAGAGCCCCCTGTCCCAGGATGCCAGGAGAGCAGAATGGACACTGGCTGGGCTCCAGTGCACCTCACATCCACACAAGGCTTGGAAACAGCCAGGTCCAAGCTGCTGCCCAGGGATCTCAACCCCAGCCCCATGTTCCCCTTGGGGACATGGCTCTTCTGCCACCTCTTGTCCTGTCCCCACAGGGTGGTGTACAACCGAACCTCTCGGAAAATGTCCAATGCCCCAGGGGTTCACATCCGTGTTCCTGGCTTTGGCAAGACCTATTCTGTGGAATACCTGGATCAGAGCAAGCTGGCAGGTGAGAGGAGGAGAGGCCAGGGTGTCTGGGGATCGCACATGCTCCCTTCAAATGGGGAGGTGTCCTCATGTCTCCAGCAGGGACTGTTCTGCAGAGAGCCCATTGCCCTGGGAGTGAGGGACATTAGCCTGGGGGACACACTCCAGCTGAGTGCTGGCAGGGACCACCCCATCCTTGACCCCAGTACTCGATGGGATGCACAGTCTGGCTGGACCTACTGAGCTACAGGGCTTACCAGGGAACATTTTGCCCATGACCAGGACTAGAATGGAAAAAGTTTGACAAGAGAAGACCACAGATCTAATTCCCACTCATTCCCTCTGCCCACAGGCTACCTGCACACCATGGTGCAGAACCTGGTGAACAACGGCTACGTGAGGGACCAGACGGTTCGGGCAGCGCCCTACGACTGGAGGGTTGGACCCCGTAAGTCTGGGGGTTGTGGCCAGGCCCCCCATGCAGAGGGAAGCAGGATGAATGCTGCATGCCTTCATGCTCCCCTCTTGTCCACAGAGGAGCAGCCTGAATACTTCCAGAACCTGAAGGCGCTGATTGAAGAGATGCATGATGCATACCAGAGACCCGTCTTCCTCATCGCACACAGCATGGGCAACCTGCACGTCCTCTACTTCCTGCTGCAGCAGACACAAGCCTGGAAAGATCAGTACATTGGGGGCTTCATTTCCCTGGGTGCCCCCTGGGGAGGCTCCGTCAAGCCCCTGCGTATCCTGGCGTCCGGTGGGTGACTCCTTGTGTGCAGCTACCTCTTCATTTTCTTTCTCTCCTGCAGAAATGGAAGGGGGGTGGTGGGCAAGGAAAGGGCACAGTGGTAAAAGAGGTGGGGGACTCAGTTCCTGTTTAGCCTCTTTGCAGCCCAGAAAGCCACAATCACTTGCCTAATGCTGACAGCCCAGAATATCTACAAGTCACAAGTCAAAAAATGCATGAGATTAAAAATCATGTGCTTGAAGGTTGGTTTTAACATCTGGCCCCTTGCATCACCCTTAAGTCACCTGCTAATATTTTTCTCTGTTGCCACAAGAGCCAGAGATATTTTTAAGGTCATCTGAGGTCATTGCATGGTCTTAGGACTCCAGACATACCAAAAATGCCAAGGCTTGAAGGAAAAATGCAAGTTGGCTACCTACTACTGCTCCCTCCTGTCCCTGCAGGCAGGTGTGGAGGTGCCATGGTTGCAGGGAATGTTCAGGGCTGGGTTGGTCCGTGCCATGGCACATCCAGGTTTGTCTCCACTCAGGCCTTCTGAGCAGCTAGAGATGTGGAGAGGAGAGTTTGGCAGGCTGTTCTTGATATCTGCAGACAGGGGAGTAAGGGAGGATGTAGGGTTATGAGCATGGTAGGGCTAAGGAGGGGAAGAGCTGAGCTGGAGAAGGCCGGGGGACAGTGGTGAGTCACTGCGGGGACGGCTGATCCCAGCTGCCCCAAGGCTCCGTCTGTGAGGGGACATTGTGGTGCCATTTGTGATGAGCCCTTGCATGTCCCACAGGTGACGAACAGGGCATCCCACTCATGTCCAACATCAAGCTCCGTGAGGAGCAGCGCATGACCACCACCAGCCCCTGGATGTTCCCCACGACCCTGGCCTGGCCCGAGAGCCATGTTTTCATCTCCACGCCCTCCTACAACTACACCTACCGCGATTACCAGCGCTTCTTCACCGACGTCAACCTGGAGGATGGCTGGTACATGTGGGAGGACATGAAGGACTTGCTGAAGGATTTGCCCCCTCCTGGGGTGGACACGTATTGCCTCTATGGCACGGGCTTCCCCACTGCAGAGACTTACATCTATGACGAGCGTTTCCCTTACGAGGACCCTGTGGACATCATTTATGGCGATGGGGACGACAGCGTCAACACGCGCAGCTTGGAGCTGTGCAAGCGATGGCGAGACCAGCAAAAGCAGAAGGTGTATGTCCAGGAGCTGCGAGGTGCCCACCACTTCAACATGGTCTTCAGCAACCGGACACTCAGTTATATCAACGAAATCCTGCTGGGGAGCAAAGAGGAGCAGGGGGAGCCAGGGCAGGCGAGACCCAGCCCAGAGACTGGGAAGTTGGGGAAGATCCTGCGTGAACACAAGGTCCTTAAGGAGCCTAAAAAGAACTGAAAGGATGGAGGGTCAGCTTCCCTCCATGATGGTAGGCACCACAAACTGCCGTGCAGGGGAGCAAAGGACTTGGAGATGAGTTTGGAAGGAAAGTGAGCAAGACCAACAGCTCGGGTGGATGGGCTGGCACCCAGTTCCACACTGATTGGTTCTTCTTTCAGGAATGGTGATTCATTTTACTTCAGAGGCTTGTCACTTCCCACTAGCAGGCGGATAATTAACCATGCTGCCAGCTCATTAACATCACACTCGTGAATTACAGCATACGCACAAGCCCTCATTGCTAGCAGGCCATTTTTAGGCACTTTAGAGGCTGTGGACCTGTGGTGCTGTAGCTTCTGCTCACTTGGGACAGAACAACTCACATAACAAGAGCAGGCTGTGACTTACTAGGTGGTCACAGAGGTAGCATGGGGGTGGCACAGTAGGTATGGCTTACAGAGCAGTGAGCTAAGCTCCTTCGACAAGACCAACTCAAAATCAGCAGATTTACAATATAATAAACACACTTTGCTTCTGCATGCTGAGCCTGCCTTGTCTTTCAGAGCTGGGTGGTGAAGCCATCCCTAACCAAAAAGTGAGGTACTTGCTGCCTGCAGGCACTCCAGGAGTCGGGGCTTTGGGAAAGATCACAAGGCCGATGATGCAGCTGGGGTTAGTGATACGATCGGGGCTAGCAACATGGTGCGGGTGACAATGTGGTTGGGGTTGGTGACATAACCAGGGTTGGTGGTGCTACTGAAGCATGATGCAACTGGTGCTGGCAGAGCGACTGGGATGGAAATATAAGTGGCCTTGGAAATGCAACTGGGACTCGTGACGCAACTGGGGGATGGCGATGCAGCTGGGGTTGGTGACACAGTTAGGGGTGGCGATGCAGCCAAGGATGGAGATGCAAACAGGGTGGCGATGCAGCCAGGAGTAGCAAAACAAATGTGGTGACACAGCTGGGGTTGGCCATGCAACCGAGGCAGCAATGCAGCTGTGACAAGCGGGGACAAGCTATGCAACCGGGACCGGCTCTGCCTCCGGGGCTGGCCATACTGCCAGGGCTGGGGCCGGGGCCGTGCTCGCCCGGCGGTGCGGAGCGCAGCGCTCGGGGCCGGCCCGGGCTCTGCCGCCGCGGGGCGGGGCGGGGCGGGGCGGGGCAGGGCGGGGCGGGGCTGTCCGTCAGTGCTCCCCTCCCATTGGCCGCGGCGCTCCGGGCGCGGCGCCGATTGGCGGACGGCGGCGCGTGCTCGGGGCTGGCGGGGCGGGGCGCGGAGCCGGCGCAGCGCCGGTGGTGCCGCGCTGGAGGCCGCGGGCTGTGGGGCCGCGGGCTGTGGGGCCATGGGCTCGGGGGCGGCCGGCGGGCCGGGCCATGGCGCCCCGCTCTGCCCCTGCCCCTGCCCCTCCCCGCCGCCGCCCCCCGCGCCGCGCTGCTCGCGGGGAACCCGCCGCCTCTCCGAAACCGGGGCCGGATCGCGGCGGAGCGAGGGCGCGGCGGGGCGCGGGGGGCTGCGGGCCGCCGCCTCGCTGCCGCACATCGCGCGGGGCCGCGGGGAGGAGGGCGGCGGGCGGCGCAGCCCCTGTCTGCTCGTGGCGCTGCGGCCGCGGAACGTGGAGGCGGAGCGGGAGCGGTTCTTCCAAGCCAGCTTCGCCTACGACCCGCAGTTCGAGTACGCGGAGCCGGTGCCCGCCGCCGTCCTGGACAAGTACGGGGCCGCCTCCGACCGCTTCGTGGCTCAGGTGAGGCGGCGCCTCGGAGGGATGCTCGGCCTGGGAGGAGGAGGAGGAAGGAGGGACCCCAGCTCACCCGTGGGCTGGTGCGAGGGTGTGGGATGTGTCCAGGTGGGACTGCTTCGTGGTGGGGCTGGCCAGGACATGGTCCCTGGTCATAGAATTCTGGAGTGGTTTGGGTTAGAAGGGATTTTAAAGCTCGCCCACACACCCTGCCATGGACAGTGACATCTTCCACTAGATCGGTTGCTCCAAGTCCCATCCAACCTGGCCTTGAACACAGCTGTGGGGCAGCCACAGCATCTCTGGGCAACTTCTGCCAACCTCATCACCTTCAGAGGGAAGAATTTATTCCTAAAGCTTAAAACCACCCTCAGTCAACTTAAGACCATTCCCTTTTGTCCTTCTGAAACCTTGCCTTCTTTTCTTCCCAGCTGCTGCCTGATCTCTCTCCCCTTAACATCTTTTGTATCCCTCCTTCCGTACACTCACCCTGCGATTTCTTAAACCTCAGATTTTGGATCTCACCAACCTGCAGGACTGGTGCCTGCTCCATGGGGACATGGGTCATGCTGGTGCTGAGTGATGCCAGGCTGGATGGGGCTTGGAGCAGCCTGCTCTAGTGGAAGGTGTCCCAGCCCATTGGAGAAGGATTGGAACTAAATTATCTTAAATGTCCCTTTCCACCCAAACCAGTCAGTGTTTCTATGATCAAACTGGCTCCTGATTATCAGGGATATCTTGCTGGTATGTTTTTGCACTTGTTGCTGTAGAAATAACAGCAAAGGAACTGGAACACATGGGTGACAGCATGGGAAGTGGTCCTTAGCCTGAATTACCTTGTGGTTAAGTCTGACTTGTTTTCTGGAAGGTCTAAAGGTTGTCCAGTGTGACAGCATCCTTGAGGCATCAGCAAACATGATCAGTAATGATATTAATTGGTGTAGACTCCACTTAAGGAGTCTGTATTATTTTGCTTAACTGTTTCCATGGCTTATACACCACTGAAACATTTCTGAGTTGCTCTCTGCCATGGGGATGGCACCGAGAAAACAGCTCCTGGTCATTCAGCAGGAGAAAAGAGGCAGGATTGTGCTTTCAAGGTGGTGCTCTGCCCACAAACAAGCCTTTTGTGGATGCAGGAGTAGAGCTGCTCTGTCCCTTTGCCCTGTGCTTGGAGCTGGGAGCCTGGCCGTGTCCCAAAACCAGTTTGCACCTGGGAGTGAGCATCCTGCCTCTAGGAAGAGCATCCTTTTTGCCATGCAAACAAGTGAGCTGATAAAAACCTCCTCTTAACCCAAATCCAGATTGGCACACCAGAGGTGCTTCTTTGCACCTCTCAGTTGGGAGTTACTTGTTCAGATAACAACTTCTTCACTGATTTATTTGTTGGTTTTTTTGAATGTTTACTTATTCCCGCATCACTGCCCATGTCTCTGGCTGGATTATTATATGATGATTCAGGCCCTTTCTGTAAACAGCTTTTTAAGCAGTTTGTCATTCCCAGTGTGTGCCATACCTCTGCCCCAGATAAACTGGTGCCAGTGAGGCTCTTGCAGGGGAGACACTCTGACGCCTGCAAAGATCTCGCCAGCTTTTGGCATTTCCCTCCTGTATTTTATTCCCTGAGTCGTGCAGAAAAATGAGTTGCTCTGCTTTCACCCCGTGCTTTTTCCTTTGGTGCAGCTGGTTTGCAGCAGAGTAAAAGATGAATAATTGAGATTATTTTTCTATGGGAAGTGTTTTGAATGAATGGAATTGAGGTTTGTAACCACTGTGGATCCTGGATGCTTTTGCAAGAGATACTAAGTGTTGAGTGTTTCTGCCAATGTTTCTCCAGGTTTTCCGTGACACGCTAATGGGACAGCATTCATGGCACTGTTCCTCTGCTCTTACCCTGTAGTAACCTCCTTCCAGTCTCTTTTATTTTGGGATGCTTTTTTCTTTGGCAGCTAACTCTTAATAAACTGCTTTTATTTTCAAAGACCTTCATTAATCGTGGAGATTAAATAAAAAAGGCATTTTGCTAAGTCAGCATCCTTGGACATGAGCAGACAAACCAACACCAGCTCCCTGCTTCCAGCTGTGCTGCATCTGCTTGGGGGTTATTTTATTTTATTAATAGAAAACTTAATTAAGCTAAGAGAATTCTTCCAGCCCTGTGGAGGCTCATCACCCTGGAGATCACATCCCCCTGGTTTGCCACGTGAATTTGAGTGGCACCAGCACAGAGCTGGAGGATTTGTTATCCCACTGCATATGGTGGGTGCAGGGTCTAGGAATGTTCAGAACATTAAACTTGGAATCTGAGGAATTTTACTCACCAGGATGTGCTCTGAAGGTCCAGGAGGAGCTGTCTGGTTGTCTTACTCCTGGGCACCAGCTGTGCTGGGTTTCTTTTGGCTCAGTGATTTGGGTCCCCTGGGAGGAGAGAGAGCAAATGGCTGAGCAGAGGTGGGAGGAAGAAAGGTCCTTTTTCTGCTGTGGTCAGCTGAAGGTACCTTGCAGTGCTGTAAAAATGAACCTGATTGTTCAGCAAACAAAACAAAAAAACCCAAAAAGCCCCACCCCAACCCTCAGAAAACAAAACTGACAACAGAAAAACTGTGCACAGCTTCTCCTGGAAAGACACAGTAAGTGACTTGAGAATAAAAACCAGCTGTGAAAACTGCCCAGGGAAAGAAAATCAGGACCTGCTGCAGGGATAGAGGAGGTTGCTCACCAGATGCAGACCTAAAGCCCCTCTTAGGATCACAGAATTGTTTAAGTGGGATAAGACCCTTAAGATCAGGTGCAGCTGTTATTTAATCACTGCCAATCCCACCACTAAACCACATCCCCAAGTGCCACATCTACATCTTTTAAATACCTGCAGGGATGGTGACTCCACCACTGCCCTGAGCAGTCTGTTTCAATGCTTGACAACCCTTTCCATGAAAAAAGTTTTTCTAATATCCAGCCTAAACCTCCTCTGGCACAACTTGAGCCATTTCTTCTTATCTTATGGGATGTTGGGTGATCTGAGCACCAGTACTGGTGGGGAGCACCCATCTCCTGATCCTGGGTAACCTTAGGGACCAGGGAGGGGCAGAAATTGGTCCTGGGCTGGGAAACTTGGCAGCAGCCCAGCCAGGTTTGCAGATGCAATAAAACTGCTGAAAAAACTCCAGAATCTGTTGAAAATCATCTGCTTTGGAATATGTACTAATATAATATTAATTTAATATATAATATTAATATATTAATATATATTCCAATGACTGGAGAAAGTAATTGCTTGAAAATGTCTGCAATGGAAGCACGCTTTTTGGGGAGGAAATGTGCTAATAAATGTTCATATTTTATAGATGCTCCATAAATGTTAATGTGAATAATGGAGCACTTGGTGCTTTTATTAGCGGGCTGCTGGGTGTACAACAGCCTGGTGGTGCTGAGACCCTGTTTGAAGCAGGATCACTGCAGAGGGTGCACAGCCTCACTGCTGAGCTTGAAATTCAGCCCTGGAGTAAGAAACTCTGGGAGTAAAAAGCAAGTTCAGAAGCTGGAGATCTTTGTGCAAGCACCGGAGTTTGCAAGGAGAACTGAAAGCAGAAAAGATTGAAAATAATCATGGATTTAACCACGCTGTGATGATAAAGTTTCACTTCTGCTTTGCCCCATTTCTGCAAGAGATGCCTGTAAGGGTGACAAAAACCAGAAAGTATATGCTGTGGGTCATGCTGATGGTGTGAAGTGTCTGACTGTCCTGGTGGCCACCTCCAGCTGGTGCGGGCTCCTTGGTTTTTTAGATAGTGCAAGACCACATCGTGTTTTAGGGGCATTCATTGGGGTTAACCTCACTGGGTTTGTTGCCTGTGGGATTTTAGGCTGTATTTGTAAGCCCAAGGAGATGTGTTTGTGCTTATGTTTGTGTGTTCTGTGTGCCACAGGCCATCAGGATCATCCGTACTGTCCTGGAGAAGTACGGGACCTACGAGAGCTTCGAGGTGGCCACGGGCGGGCGGCTGCTGAGCAAGTGCCAGATCTGGTCCGTGATCCGAAAGTACATGCAGAAGGAAGGCTGTGTGGGAGAGGTAATCCGTGTCCCTGCTTTATTGCTTACAAAACACAGCAAAATATTTATTTTCTGATAAAAAGGGACTCAGATTAAGAAATGTTTTGGTTAGAAAGAGGAAGCTTTTCTGCTCTGAGCAGTGGTGTCCTTTCACCTCCAGCTTCACCATATCCCAGCTTTAGGACATGGGTGCTTGTTCCCCACAATTTTCCTGTGATGTTTTCCATGTGTATCTCCCTTCTGTGCTTGAGAGAGAGGGAGCAGCTGCTGCTTGTCTGCATGGCCATGCCAGGTGCCTTTTGCTGGGTGCATGAGGCATCAATTACTGTTGGGAAGTCATATTTTGCTGTTGGCACTGGGAGGGCAGACTTCGACAGGTGCCTTAACCCACATGTCTAAAAGCAAAGCCAGGGGAAGAGATTTCCTGCTGTCCTGCAGAACATGCAGGTCATGGTGCTTTGAAACCCCAGGCTTGGGTTTTAAGGCTGCTGGTTAAGATACAGCAGTAGCCATGTGGGATGGAGCCAGGGGAGAAGTTCAACATCTCCTAACCTGGGTTCTCTGCACCCCCTGCAGCATCCAGGGTGGGGCATCCCACAGCTGCCATTAAAGAGCTTTTTTTTCCCCTTCTGCCAGCAAGGTGTGGGGAAAACACTTCCACTGTCCTGGGTTCAAGGTCTGAGAAGGATTTCTGGACCTGGCTTTGCGTGGGTTGGCTTGCAGGGCTCCCTGGGGCTGTTGGCTGCAGGGCAGGGACTGTGCAGTGCTGGCTGGTGTGGGGGCTTCCTCACCACTGCTTCTTGGTCAGACTCTATTTCCTGCTTCTGATTTTTCACTTCTGTCTCCAAAGAGGGTTATTGATGAGCATTTCTTCAAAGCATCACCTCGTCCAGTGGTACCCAGTGCTTTCCATGCAGGCAGAAGCAGGAGGGAGTGGTCCCCTGAGGTCCCTTCTGTCCGAGGATATTCCTTTCCTTCTCAAACACCCTTGGTTCGCCCTGATGCCTCCCGAGAGTGTTCCTGGGATGTGGATTTGGCATCTTCCTAAGCCTTTGCTTGGACAGAACAGATTTCTGCAGATGTTTCCCTATAATTCATCTGCCTTTGAGTGCCCAGAACCAGTCCCAATACCCAGCCAAGCAGCTGCCAGTCTTACAGACCTGCACTTACTTATAACTTGCTAGTTGAGCTCATCTCTTGGGTTTATTAATTTATTAAATTCAGCTATTCTCTTCTCTGTTAATTGAGCCCTGGCTGGGCAGAAAGCCATTGATTTTCTTACATATTGGTGTACAACTGGCTTCCTTCCAACCCTGTGTAATTATCCCTGTGCTCAGAGCTATTACAGGTTGGACTCAATGAACTTTGTGGGTCCCTTCCAGCTCAGGACATTCTGTGATTCAAGGCAATGCAGGGTTCAGTCACTGTTTGCACATTGATGTGGCTGTTTTATCTTTGGCTTTTTGATAAGTACTTTTAAAACAATGAAAGCATTGGTTTGTTCCTTTCTATCCGATGGAAATTTTGGTGGATATGTCTGGGGTAGGGAAGAGAGAAGGGTTTCACCTGCTCTCAATACAGCCATGTTGGCAGAGCTTGCTCCCTGTACAAGACCAAAACCTGTTGAAACTTCTGCATCACTGATGATCTCACACCCTTCTGGGGAACTGTGTGGTTTCAGGCGTGTATCTCCCTCCCTGCACCTGTATCTCTGATTCCTCACCTTCACCATCTGTGCCCTGTCTGCTCTGCCGTGCCCTTTGCTTCCCTGACACATACTAATGGTGGTGGCTTGCTTAAAAGAGAAGAAACTCGTGTGGGGGTAGCATTACCCAGAACAGAGCAGCTGGTGTGTCCCTGCCCAGGGGCAGTGCTGGCAGCACCGTGGCCGGGCTGGTGGCAGCCCCTGCAGCTGCCCTTTGTCCCCAGCACCGACCGGCAAAGGCAGGACCCCGCTTTGCAGCTCCGCAGGCAGCGCGCTCCTGGGTAAGTGTCCGTGCTGGAATTAAATTTGTGCCCTCAAAAGCTGCTTTGTTGGGGTCCTAGCTGCAAGATCCTGAAGCTCTTCTGCTTTTCTTCTGACTCAGGACAGACATGATGCTGCCAGAGGTTTCCATGTGGGTTTCAGTGGGCTCGCAGTTTGCAGCAGAGAAACACCTGGCCCCACTGGTAAGTGCTGCATGGCAATCCTTGGGGTTGTGGAGGTTGTCAGCCTAAACAGTGCCAGCTGGTGTCTCTTGGGATCCCATCAATGGTATCCCTCTACCTCTGAGCTGCTTGCTCAGTGTTGGAGGTCGTGAGCAGTGCCAGGTTGCTGGGGAGAGACAGGAACCCATAGCCATGAGGACCACCAAAAGCCTTCCCTTGGTTCTTTGGGATGAGCTCTTTCTCCATCAGTGCATTCACAAAAGCTGAGCAAAACCATGGACCACAAGGATGCCCTGGGGATGCTGCTCAGAATAAGAGAGGTCACAGGCCTGGAGAGCTGGTGCTGCTGCTCTTTGGCTGGAGTTGCAGCCCTGGTTGTATCTGCAAAGCTGGAGGGTCCCAAAACAAGGCAAGTGGTGCTGCTCAGCAGGATGGGTTTTTGTAGCAGGAGAAGGGCTGCAGTGGGCAGCAGAAGAAGCTGTGGTCTCTGGCACTGCCCAGAGTCCCTTTCCATTGCTCGTGGATGGCTGGTTCTGCACAAGAGCTGAACTGGCAGGCCTCAGCGTTGGAGGGATTCCTTTTCACACTGGTATATTTTGATCCAGGTAAGCAGTTGCACTGTAAGTATTTTATGCTGTTTGTTTGCCCAGCAGTGGACTCTGTTAGGCTGCACTTTTGGTTTTCATAATAAATAATAAATCTGACTTACACCAATTCAGTCTCCTCTCCTTTTTTTAATAAGAAAAGAATTTTCATGTAGTAACAGACACGTTTTCATCCTGAAAAGTGTCAGTTATGAAATAACAGAGTTAATAGGTATGTAGGGGATTTTGATTGCTATCCTGAGGTTTGCCACTGCCAAACCTCAGATGCAAAAGCTCCATGGGACCATCTTCTGGTGATGCTGCAGCTTTGAGTTGCTGCAGATCGTAAGTCAGGCAGTCACAAAGTGCTGCTGGCTGGCACGTTCACTTCTGGTGGGCAGCTCTCTTGGCTCCAGCACCTGTGATAGCCAGGTTTCTCAAAATACCAGTTTTTTTTCTGTATAAGGATACTGAATAGTGCTGCACATGCAATGCCCACCCCTGCTGTGAATTGTGGGCAGCACACACAGTTCCTCCTGTGAGGGTGGACTGGCGTGGAGCTCTCCTCACTGCTCATGTCTTGAAGCCTCAAATGGGAGAATCTGTGGAAGAATCCATGAAAATGGAGCCAGAGCCTTGGATCCCTCAGGAGGTGTTTCTTGGGGGTGCAGAGCCATTACGAAGCTGGTGCTGTTGGGTGTTCAGAGTGGGGTTGTTTTGATGGCCAAAGTCACTGCCCCATCCCATTGCCAGTGGGGATGCAGAAGGGGGAGCAGGCAGGTCTCCAGAGGATGTCCATCCTGTGTGGCCACCAAAGTGTGGGGAGCCATGGGAAGAAGCCAGGGAGAGTGATACTAGAGCCAGAGGGGTGCTGGAGGAGGCTGCCCAGGAGCTGCCTGCTCCCCCCACGGTGCCTGCTCAGCTTTGTTGGCTGTAAAGAGATTAAAGGAGCTACTTCACCCCTGCATGAGATCATCTCCTCTCATTATCCCCCCCCACCCCCAGTGGCTCTTGCTGTCTGTCATTCCTTTGGGGAGCTGCAGCACAACCCAGCGATGGTGCAGCAGTGCCAAACGCTGCCATCCCTGGTCTCAGTGGATTTTTCTGACCATCTGCCACCATCTCAACCTCTGCTGAGAGCCAAGCCCCGGCTCATGGCCGTTGCCTCCTCCTTCCTCTGCAGGTGGTGGTGCAGCTCACCGATGACCTGCTGTCCCAGGCAGTGATGATGGTGGAGGACAGCCGGCCCACACTGGCCATCAACCTGGCTGGAGCACGGCAGCACTGGCTGGAGGGGATGCTGCGCCACGAGATCGGTGAGCTGGGCTGCCCTAGGTGGGGCTGAGAGGGGCGTTTGATAATAAATCCTCCTTTTATTCCCTTCAAGGGTCTAAGATAACTCAGTCCTTTTCAGGCCCTGGAGGAATATATCAAAAGACAGGAAAAAGGACTCAAAAGAGGCTCTCACCCTTAGCTGCAGTAAGATGTTTATTCCAGGTGGTCTCCAGGGGGAAAGAGGGCATGCAGAGGGGAACAGGGTCTTTTCTCAGCACTTGTGAGGGTGGGGCAAGTTGGCACCCAGCCAATGGGGTCAGAAAGGGAAGGAAGGGTCAAACTACATGGCACAAGCTCTAGGGGTCCCTGAGGGGGGAGAAACCATTCCCACAGGGGAATGTAACAGGCGTTCACTCCTGACCCCTCTCCCCAGGCACCCACTACATCCGGGGGGTCAACAACACCCGCCAGCCCTGGCACAGCTCCGAGGGCCGCAAGCAGTACAGCCTGAAGCCCGCCAACCCCACGGAGGAAGGCCTGGCCAGCCTGCACAGCGTCCTGTTCCGCAAGCAGCCCTTCCTGTGGCGAGCAGCCCTGCTCTACTACACCATCGAGAGGGCCAGCCGCCTCTCCTTCTCTGCCCTCTTCCAGGACCTGGAGCAGTATGTCCAGGATGCTGGTGTCCGGTGGGAGTACTGTGTGCGGGCAAAGCGGGGCCAGACAGACACCTCACAGCCAGGTACTGCTTGGGGGTGTAATTGAGATTTGGGAAGAATTCTATTTACTTATTTTAGGTTTTTTTTTCTTAAGATAAAACAGTGTGGTATGTTCTGCTGCTGTGTAGGTTGAGCATCACCAATCCTGTAGAGTGTGAGTTGGCATAGGCAGCCGGAACAGGCACAAGTTCATGGCTAGAACACAAAAAGTAAATTTATTTGCATTACTTTGCTAACTGGGGTATCCCCAGAACAACACCCAACACCTGGGTAGAAGAACATGAGATCAGAGGGTCACCAGCCTGCTGTTCACAAGCTTATCAAGAGTTACACCCAGGTCCAAGGTCACTTGAGCAATTTACAATCCTCCAGATCAGTCTTTTGCTTTTAACCTTTTCCTTCCAACACAGCCACTGCAGCCAGTCCCTGCATCCCTCCCCAGCACCACTCTCCCTGTGTCATGGGACTGACTTGCACAAGCTCTTGGGGAAGGAGCAGGCAAAGGAGAGGAAAAATAAGCATTACTGTGGATACATTTGGATGCTTGCAGTGGTTTTACTCTTTAAAAATTACTTGAGAAGAAGTGTGAAAGTGTCCCAGTGGTGTTTGTGGCTCTGGCTGCACCCGTGCTCATCCCATGGGACTCAGCAGTCCTGAGCTCTGGCACACCTGTGGGCAGTGCCCTCACTTTGGTTATGGTGGTCAGCAAATGTTCAGGCAGGTGGAGGGTGGTGGGAAGCCAGGAGCCCTCTCCCAGGCCTTTCCTGCTGTTCCAGGCTGTTTCAGTAAGGACCAGGTGTACCTGGATGGGATTCTCCGCATCCTGCGCCATCGCCAGACCATCGACTTCCCGCTGCTGGCTGCACTTGGAAAGGTAATAGCCAGGGTGAGGCTGAGGCAGGGAGTGGCTGGTCCCACAGTCCCATCCCAAAGCTCACGTGGGCTCCCTCAATCTCATGGCTTCCCAAAAACCAGCCCTTGCCTGGCAGCCCTTCAGCTCTTTGTCCTTATGCCCTGTGTTTATGGGTCTCTGTGTACCAGGGAAAGGCTGTGCTGGGTAGGATGCAAGGAAGGACAGGACAATCCGTAATCCTCTGTGGGAGACCTTCTGGAAGAGGCTTAACCCAGCAGGTTAAGCTTTTCTGGCCCCTGGCCACAGCAGTCCTGCTGTCACCTGTCCTTGCAGTGACCGAAAATTACCAAACCCACAAATCCTTGCAAATCCCACACCCCCAGCAGCTCTCTTACTGACTCCCCACGAGCAGCAGGGATGTTTTGACTGACCCAAGGGGACTGCAAGGGGACTTCCCATGGCACCTGCCAGGGTTTGGAATGGAGGGGGCTGACCCCATGTCCGTGCTTCCTGCCAGGTCTCCTATGAAGATGTGAATCGGCTGAAGAAATTTGGGGTCCTGGAGAAGGCCCGCATCCCCCATTTCATGCAGGACCTGGAGCGGTACATGAAGCAGCTGGATCACATTGTCACCACCAATGGCCTGAACGAGGAGGAGCTGGAGCAGCTGCTGCCTGACTGAGGGGCATCCCCTGAACCAGCACCCCAAGGGTGTAACTGGTGCTGTTTATTGGGTGTTTATTGGGGCTGGAGCAGAGGGCAGAGCCCGAGGCGGGCGCTGTGCATGTACTGCTGTGTAGGGTAGCGCGGCCAAGGGCCCGTGTGGTTGTGTTGATGTGTCCCCCACATCGTCCCTGGGTATTTTGGGGATGGCTGTGCTGCTCCAGGTGGCTTTGGGGAGCCAGAGAAGAGGGTTCAGGGAGAGCAAGGGCAGAGCTAGGGCGATGTGCTGGTCCCCCAGTGCAGAAGGCTGTGCTGGGGGAGTTGCAATGGGGGGATTTCTATAATGGTACCTGGAGTGCTCCCAGCACTGTGGGGGCACCCATCTGGGGCCAGCAGACAGGGCTGGGGGCTCTGGGTTGTGCCTGGCAGGGAGCAAGGGCTGGACTACACCCACAGATCACCCTATGGATGCCTTTTCCAATCCCCACCCCTTCCCTCATGTCCCCCAGCAGCAGCAGGGAAGGACTTTAATCCAGCCCATTACCAATCTCTGCCCAGCTCTGCACCCCGACTACAGCCACCCTGCCTGGCTTTGAGGACTCAGGGTGGGGGTTGGGCTTGATGTTAGGAAAAAGCGTGTAATAAAGGTGATGTAATGGAAAAGACGTGTGGGCAAAAGGTTCTGGACAGCACCAAAAACCAGGCTGGCACCACTGTGAACACCCACCGTGCCTCTTGCTGGCACAGGCAAAGCTGCACACCCTGAGCTGGTGCGTCAGGGGCTGGAAGGGGTCATGGGCTGTGACAAACAACATACTGGACAGGGACATCAGTAAATCAAAGCAGGCAGAAGTAAAAACTGCCCTGAGCTGTTCCTAGGCTCTAACACATAAGCTCTGGAGCAGTCATGGCACCCCTGTGAGTACCCTCTTAAGAAAAAACAAAACAAAAAAAACCCCAAACCAAACAAACCCCACAGCTTTTTGTCTTACATCCCACTGAGCTCCTGCAAAGGTAGCACAGGCCAATCTGTGACTCCAGAGAGCTCAGGCTCAATCCCAAAAGCTCCAAGTTGGGCTGCAAGCCCTGCTCACAGCATCCCCAGCTGCCCCTCACTCCTGATCCTGCATGGCAGCTGCAGTTTCTCCACAGGGTGCAGAGGCTGTAGCAGGCAGGGCAGCACAAACCAAGCTTGGGAAAGGAGGAGAGCAGTTATCTCTGGGGATTCTGCTCCCCTCTGGTCCAGCCCTCCAAGAACATGCTGGCACTTTTCACAGCTCCCCTGCACAAACCCACTGCCAGCATGGTCAATTAAGACTCTGCTCTTTAATGTACTATTTCCTCCAACATTGCACTCCCGAACGCTGACTGCGATACAGCGCTGCTTTAAAAAGATATTTACACACATCCCAGCATCACCCCTTGCCAGCCCAAGGAGCCAGGCCTCAGCCCGTGCCGAGACCCAGCCAGGGGAAGTCTCTTGCAGCCTTTCTGGCGGAATGGCAGCAGTGACAGAGAGGGCAACAGAGCTACTGCGGTGGTTTTGGATTGGTTTTGGTCGCATCCCTGATGAAATAACAGCATGGAGATGGGAGAGGGTGTTGATCTATCCCCAGGCAGGGCTAGAAGCGTTTCATCTGTCGGCGCTCCTGTCGGCGCTGCTTCTTCTCGTTGGGCTCCTGAGCGGCGGGCGAGGACTCGGCCGTGAGCCAGGGCCCCAGGATGTTCACCCACAGCAGGTAGAGGGCGCGCCCCGGAGCCTGCAAAACACACGTGGCACAAACTCGGTCACTCTGGGGACAGCGCCGGCCCAGGGCTGCTACAGGCAGGAGGGCTGGTGCTCCTGAGGGAGACACAGCAGCTGGACCAGAGGCATCTCAGGGTGCATGGAAATCAAAGGCAGTGGTGGGTGTCCAGAATAAATGGCCTGATCTCATTTCATGGTTGAGGAACGTATACAGTGCTCAGATTTTATAAACAGAAATCCCAGCATCAGGTCTGAATTACCCAGAGGGATCCAACTGCCCAGACATTCCACCTCTCCTTCCTTTGGAAAACACACCCACGTTTCTTTGAATTTATGAAAAAAGCAATCCAGATGGTCTCCAGGGGACAGCCAAGTCTAGGCTGCCCCCTGCCAGGCCAGCTAGAGAGGAATTTGTGGGTGAGGACTGAAATGACATCAAGGACTGAACTGGGACAACTTTCCATGCTCCCACAATTGCCTTCTGTACCTTTGTGGGATATCCTCAAAGCATATGTAAGATTTTTAAACTAACTAAATGGAGACTTTTTTTTCTCCTTCTGCACAAGCAGTTTTAGCTGGATACACATGAAAAGTATTTCAGGAGCAGAAAGAGTTTGGTGTGTTAAGGGGAATGAAAGCTTGTAGCATTTTATCTACCCAGAGGCACAGTGTCCAGCAGATCCCAGCCTTGGTCCAGGCTGAATGGCTGAAAAAGCCAAACAAGAAGAAGCACTGTTTGTTACAGACACAGAAAGACTCTGTGCACCAAGACAGCTTTGACCTGCCTCCTGTGGCTTGTTGCTCTTTCATGGGACAGAGGGAAAGACAAAGGCCAGTCTAGTTTTTCTGTGGTTAACCCAGAGGGATCAGGACTTCTTTGCCTTGTGCAGCCTCATTTTTAAACAAGATTTGACAAGAAAATTAAAAGACATATCAGAAAGTAGTTTAGGCCTGAAACAGGACACTGAAAAGAAATGGATAAATACTGTCCTCCATCCTGAAGACAGGGAAAGACAGCAACGATGCAGAGCAAGATGGAAAACAGCAGGGGCTGGGGCTTACCAAGAGCCAAAAGTACCAGACATAGAGCGAGAAGCAGCTCAGCACTTGGACTATAGCTGTCAGCAGGATCACATCCTTGAGGTGCCTGAGGGAAGAAAAGCAAAGCATTAAGCTTTCATTCTAATCCCTGCCAAACATTTCAGCTCCTCTGCCAGCACAGTCTGCAGTTCCTCTGCCAGCACAGTCTGCACTGCCTCAGGGGAGAGACCCTGCCCAACCCAGGGACTGTCCCTGCAGCACTGCTTTGCCACACAGAGTTATCTAGAAGGATCAAAGCAGTAAACAAACAACAACAGCAAAATACTCTGATGAATTAAAGAGATGATCCCCTCTGAAAAAATGACATTGCTGAGGACTTGCTGGGGGTTTGGAATCAGCAACAAAACCACCCCCCACCCCCACAGCTGAAACAGCAGCCAGCACCCGCTGATTTGACACCTATAATGACATAAATGTAACTCCTCACGGCTGGCTGTGCTGGAGGGAGCCATGAATCTTCCCCATGCCATTTCACACGCTGACAGGCACACTTGGGGTCACTGAAGGACAAGCACACGGCAAGCTGAGCTACAGCAACAGACGGCTCCTCCTCCCCTCCTGCTTATCTGACTCCAGCTCTTCCGTGCCAGCCTGAGGCAGAGCTGAGAGCAGCTAGGAGAGGAATAAGCTGCCCACGCTGCAATCACCACCCTCGGGGGATCTGACACCCAGGAGAGGTAAACAGGTATTAGTTTTCCAACACAAGCCTCGGGGAGTGCCATGAAGGCTTAGAAAAAAGGCCAACTCTCACTCTGGTTAAATCATCATCTGCTGGAGTAAAAAACCCTTGAGTCACATCCAAGAACAGAGACAAGAAAACAAAGGCTATGGCATAAACAACATCGACTCAAGACACTGCAGAATCCACCATCAACAGCTCTAGCACAGACACTGAGGGTTCAGTGACCTCTGGCATTACCAGAGGCCACAGAGGGGTGAAGGCAGAGCTCCCACCAAACCCAGCTCTCCCAGAGATCATGAAGATAGGCCTTTCTCAAGCCCAGAGCAACACAAAGCATCCATTTGAGAGAAATGCCATGAAATCCACAGTGTTCCAGAAGCAGCTCCAAAGGAGCAGCATTAATCAGCTGTGGCACGTTCAGCTAAGATGCTGGAAACATCCCCTGCTTTCTGAAGTACCTGCTAGCCTAGCCCTGATCTCCAGAGAGATAATTTAGAGGTACAGGGTAAGGATGGGAACTTCAGCTCTGAAGGTTTTTAGAGCTCTGTCTCCCCTGTGTTTTGCATAGCCCATTACTCAGATAATCATTCATTTATTTTAAGGTATCATAAACCTCACCCCAATTGCTCAGGCAGAAAAAGCTCAATGCCTCAGTAGCAAGGGGAGTACATCTGCATCCAGGACTGCAGCAGTGCTCTGGCTGTGCTGTCACCTTTTCACAAGAGGTGCTGGGATCCCTGTGCTACCTCCTGCCAGTAATTTCTCCTGACAGCACCATCACAGACACAGAGGGCAGTGATCAGGCACTCTGCCTCAGTGCCTTGCACAACTCCAAAAGGCTTCTCCCACAACTAGGCGCACACCCCAAATATCAAAGTTCTGTATTTTGCCTCTTTAACTGTCCCACATTGTTTCACTAGGAAGGCGTTCAAAATATTTTGCAATTCCACTCTAGAGAGCCAAACCAGTGTAAAATGGGAGCAAAACACTTGGCTGACCAGCAGGGAAATGAAGTCACTACAGCATGGAGAGGAGGTAAAGCACCCAGCTCATAGGTGACACCTATGAGCTGTGACCCAGCTCATAGATGACATCCCATCTCCTACTGGCCACCTTGTCCTTTGTCTGAGTCTCCTAAACCAGACATCTGAGTCACTCCTGCTGCAGGCAAAAAAGGTCCCATTCCACCAACCCAAACACAAGATGAGAACTCATCCCATGCAGAGACAGCAGGTTCTGTTTCCCGCTGCCTGCTGATAACATCCCCAGGCAAAAATCAAAACTTACATTAATAAAACAATATATATCAATATAAGACCCTGACAGCCTGAGAACACCTGATGCAACACAGGGCTCAGCTGGAAACAAGGCCCCAGTGTGCTTCAAAAGCCTGGCAGCAAGGGAAGGACAGAGGTAAACCTGGAGCTGTAGGCCAAAGACGTGGCAGGAAGGAGCCAAGGACCCCAGCACCTCGCTGGCACACGCTGAAGATCCCCAGCTGAGGCTGAGGGCCGGGAAGACAAAAAACAAAGCCTGATGTGTCCACAACTACCTGGCAGTTTTCTGTAACTAGTTTAAGGCTCACTGTTGGAAAACATGTAAATCTAGAAGGTATTTTTGCTGTACCAGTGCTGCTGTCTCCTTATTTTATTTAGCAGTGCTTTGCAGGAATTACTGCAGTGTTTCCTGTAATACTGTGGCATTCCTTCACCAAGGAAAGGACAGGTACAGTGGCACCAAGAACACCGGACAGGCAGAGACTCAGTGCTGTCTGCAGAGGGACACGAAGAATGCACAAGCATAGGGGACAGAAATGGCTGAGGAGGTGACAGGAACTGGCTGAGACAGAGGCAAGAATTTTTAGTGTGTAGAGCACTTCAAGACACGGCCAGTTTGCAGCCAGGATGGTGTAACTGGCAGCATGTGCCCCTTCTGCTCTGTCAAGCATTACCTGCTACGCTGGTTTAAAAAGAAAATACCTTTCACTGTGTGCTGCAGCAGTGTTTGTTAACTGAAATATGATTGTAAACTACTCCTGCTACACTCGTTGTGATCTTTTACCTCTACAGCTCAGCCCTATGGACAGTGACCATGCCAGGCTGACACACCCACGTGCTGGCTCCTGCCTGGGGCACACCAAGCCAAGTGTTCAGGTAATAAGGACAGTTAAGGTACACTCTGAGAAGAAATGGCTACAGATCTCCAGCTCTCCTCATGCCCACGCCAGTGGGCAAGCTGAGGAGGGAGCTGAGGCCCAGCCTCCTCCTCGGGAGCCTCTCCTGGCTCTGCGTGCACGCTCAGGCAGCAGGTCCTGCTCACCTGGACTCGTGCGGGTGTGGACACTCACTCTGCCATCCCCTGCTCCATATTCAGGTCAATTCCCCCGTCGGCAAGGCTGCCATCGTCTGTGAAAGACGGTTTTGCCATGGAATTCATGGACCGGTAGCTGGTGCCGTAGACCACCAAGCTGAAGAAGAACGCGACCTGCAACAGGGAAGCCGCAGTCAGCTGCGATGGCCAGACCCCGGGGCTCGGGGGCATGAACGAACCCCATCCCAGGCGCCCCCGCCGGGGCAGAAGATGGTGCCCGGGGCTCACCCACGTCCAGGCGGAGGCGGCGGAGTAGAAGACGACCAGGTTCACCACGGCGTATATGGCCTGCGGAGAGAGCACGGCACGGCTTTCCTGTCTGCCCGCTCCCGCCCCGGCCCCGCGCCCCGCCGGGCCCTCCCGGCCGCACTCACGGAGGCTCCCAGGATGATGCGGAGGTAGAAACGCAGCGTCTCCCGGTTCTCTTCGAAGATCTGCTTCTTGCCCTTGGTGCCCGCCTTCCCCTTGGGCTGCAGAGCCAAGAGAGGCGGTCAGCGTCTCCCGGGAGTCCCGGGCCCCGCAACCCCGGCCCCGCACTCACCGCCATGGCCGCGCCGGCTCCGCGCTCCCCTTCCCGCGGACGTGACGCGACGGAAGCGGCGGGACGGAGCCGCTGGAGCCCGGGGCGGGACGGAGCTCGGGGCGGGACGGAGCTCGGGGCGGGACGGAGGGAGCCCGGGGCGGGCGGGACGGAGCCCGGGGCGGACCGGACGGGACGGCCCTGCCCTGGGGTCCTCCCACAGAATCGCAGAATAGCGAGGTTGGAAAGGGTCAGTTGTCCTTCCTCCCCGAAGTGGTTTTTGAGTATCTCCAGAGAGGGAGACTCTTCACCCTTTCTGGGCAAGCGGACTGGGAAGAAGTTCTTCACTGTGCGAGTAACAACGCAAAGGAACAGAAAGGTTGCCCAGCATGTGACTGGGACTATTCACAGTGCTCCCAGCCGTCCTAGGCTGGAAATGGCCTTAGCTGTAGTCTTAGCTACAGGGAATCTGACTCTGAACCTGCACCTCAACACCGGGAACAAGATCTTGCCAGCCATCCTCCCAGCTTCTTCATGCACAGATTTCGGAGTGCTGCCATCCACTCTGGCCCCTTTTGACCCTCAGTCAGTCTGAGCCCTTCCCCAAACCTCTGGAAACGACACGGCTCCGAGTTATCCACGAGTGTTTATTGTCCCAATACACAGGAGACAGAGGCACGGCTGGATCCCTGCCGGGCTGTGGCTGTTGGCACAACACCCTTGGGAGAAGCTGCAGGCACACGAGGAGGTGCAGGGCGCTGGGGCGGGGCTGTGGGCCGGGGAGGAGGTAGCTTGTGGTGGTGCAGTAGTGCAGCAGCACGGCTGAAGTGTGCAAGTATCCGCCCCACGGGGGAAAGGCACCGCAATTGGCATGAAGGGCAGACCAGGGGCTGCTCCTCACACCAGGCCCAGCTGAATGGTGCTGGGAAAAGGGGGCTTGTACCCTAAACACCCCCATTCCAGGACAGTGCAGAGGGCTCAGCAAAAACACCTTTCAGTGCAGGAGGGACCTGGCAGGACAGGCACATTGTGCCCTGGAGATGTCATCTGCTTGACAAACTTAATGGAGAGGTGTGTTCCATCCCTCTTCTAACCACTGTGTTGTCCAGAAAGGATCCCCTACACTGATGGCAAAAGTGAGATAGTGCAGATTCGTACCTTTGTAGTGTTACTCCCCCTCCAGCTATCCCAAGGTTGCCTGTACCTTTATTCCAGCCCATATCCTTGCCCTCTCTGCCCAAAGCCTGGCTGCAGTGTGGGGGAATCAGTGCCACCACAGAGGGATTTGACTGTATTTCATCTCACTTCCCCATGGCAGTGGGGCAGAGCAGTCAGCTCACCCCTCCTGAACAGGAGGCTCATGCTTGGTGGCTCATTCCATGCTCTTGCAGGAGGGCGGGACACAGGCAGGGAAGGGTGGGACACCCAAGCCCCCAGCCAGCACCCAGCCTGTCCCTTTGGGCCAGAGATGAGGGACAGAGCCTGGAGGGAGGGGCTTGATTTTGAGGGGCATAGAGGGTGGGGACAGGGCACAGGGAGGAACTCACTGCTCTGCTTGGCTAAAGTCATAGCAGAAGTTTAAGTTGCTGGGGGGCTTTGGGATGGGAGGGGGGTCGTCGGGAATGCTGATGTTCTCCAGGTCCAGGAGCCGCAGCTTGAGCTCCATGGATAGCAGGACATCGAGGTCTGTTTGTGTTCGCTCACTTGTCATCTCCTTGCCCAGAAGCACATTCAGCCCATCTGTCCAGAGGCAGAACTGGGGAAGCAGAGCATAGGCATCTCTGGCACCAGCCCCGGGCAGCCAGAAAGCCTGTGGGCTTCCACCCCCCAGGGACACACACAGCTCACTCCCTTGACTGCTGTCCCCTGGCAGACATCTTGGGCACTGTGTGCCACCCCTGCAGGTCCCTGGAGCTCACCTCGTACCGGGTGGGGGCAATGAAGTTGAGGCAGTATTCCTCCACATCGTGCACAATGGAGAAGGCCAGCTCCAGGACATCCTGCAGGGACAGCACAGGGGATAGCTGGCTTCTCAGATGGACTCCTCCCAGCTCTGGCAGGGCTCAGAGTAGGAGATGCACCCAGCCTCTTCCTCTGCACTCCAGGAGACCCAAAAGGTCTCTGTCCATGAAACCATGCAACCTGCCACCATCACCCACTCCCAAAACCCATCTCCAGCTGGACAGGATAGGGTGTGAGGTGCTGACCTTGTTCTGCTTCCCAGAGCTCTTCTCCTTTGTGTGTGGACACTCCTTCCCCACCAGCAGCATCTTCATGTCCGCCACAGGAACTGGGGCAAGTGGAGGAGCTGTGAACTCCCTCTCTTCTCATCCCTCTCCCCCATGTACAGAGCCCAGTACAACCCAAATGTGGGGACTCACTGCCACCCACAGCTTTGGCTGAGGGACTAAAGCCACTCTGTAGCACCCTTTGGGAAGCCAGTCTGGCCCAGCCTGAACTCCCACAGCTCCCAGTCTGACAACACCAGCAGACACTGGGACAGCTGTTCAGTATCCAAGCAGAGGGGTGTTTCCCACCTTAAGGCAGTCTTAACCTGGAGGTTATCAGAAGGCTCCACTCCCTCCTTCCCACCCTCTCTTTCTCTCCATCACCTACTTTTTTCTGGCAGGCTCTCGATGGGGGGAGACCGCACCCCCTCCTCCACATCCCCATAGTGCAGCACCTTGTGGTTGGGGGACAGGCGGCAGTACCACAGCTTGTCTGCAGCAGAAGAGCCGGGAGAAATTCTCAGCCTCCCTTGCAGAGATGCCCTCCCCAAGGGGGATGGAGCTGCCCCCTTATCAGCACTCCCCATTTCTCCCAGCCCATGGGCTTAGCCCTTACCATCTGTCCAGGGAGTTGGGCATTCTGTTCCCACAGATTAACTGGGACTTTCCTGGTGGCAGGGGGCATGGGAATAAGCCTCTGCCTCCCTGCCAGCCCCACCCTCGGGCAGGGTTCTGGCACCCACCTTGCCTGCGGCGGCTGCTGATCTTGCGGAAGAGCGTTCCCTCGCAGAGGTGCAGCAGACGCTGCTGTCGGATCAGCTCCAGGAGCTCCGGCTTCAGTTTCTCCCTCAGCTCCCTGGGGTGAAAGCCAGCAGAAGAGGAGCACAGCCATTTCAACAGGTGCTCACTGACCTCCCAGGATGATAGCACTGTCTCTGCCTGAGACCCCCTGCTCCCTGCCCACAGCCCACTCACAGCACAGGCACAGCCAGCGTCTCCTCCTGGTGCAGCCGCTCCGTCTGCCGCAGCTTCAAGATCTCGCTGTAGTTCAGTGCATTCACTCTGGTCTTGAATATCTCCAGGGACGTGGGCTTGAGGGACAGGGTCCTGGTGATCTGCTCCCGCACCACCTGCATCACCTGCCAGGCCCGGGACGTCAAGTCCGGTTTTGCAACACTCCACAAATCCCTGAATTTGTACTCCCGTGCAGGGAAGAAGCATCCCCCCTCACCTTGTCAAAGTCCTCCTGGGTTGCTCTCATCTCCTTCCAGGTCTTGTTCACCAGCTGGATGCAGATGCAGAATAGCTCTTCAAAGAAATGATCCTGCCCGAAGAACATAGGGTAAAAGGCCTGAGCCGTCTCCGAGCCTGTGGTGAGAAGGATGCATGAAGCCAGACTCCCCAGTTTCTCCAGGGGATTTCAGTGTCCAGGGAAACCTGGGTATTTCCCAGCCCGACATCCCCTTCCCATGCTGTCAGCCATGCCAGAGCCTAGTGGCCACATGGATGCAGTCCCCTGCCCTGGCAGCTTGTCCCACTGGCAGCAGGGCAGGGAGCAGGACAAGTTTGGGCACACATACATGGCTCTCCAATGTGCAGGATCTCACAGAGTATCAGGGTGAGCTTGATGCTGCTTCGAGCAAAGGGACATTCGTGTTTGTCTTCCCGGCTGCTGTTCTCGAGGACAAACTGGAAAAGAGGGCCATGACCTCATGTTACACAGACTTGGAGGGCTGCTCCAACAGTGGGTGTCAGACATGCCACGCTCCTCCTGCATTCCTAGTCAAGCTGTCCCCCCAGGAGGTGAAGCCATCCCTAACAGAAGTGACCCACTCTTCCCAAAATCCGGCCCCAGCCTCCTCCTTCCCTTGTGGCAGTGTGGGAGCTGGTCACAAGCAATGCAGGCTGGAGCATGGCTCATGCCTTGCTGGTTTTACCCAAACTGCCCCAGTTTGCTCAAGGCCCAGAAACTGAGCAAACCCCTAAAAACTATCGGGACCCTTCAGAGGCACTGGTCTCAAATGGCTTCTCCTATGCACAGAAAGGACTCATCTCCATCTGAAACAGCAACAGCAGGACACTTGCCTGGCTGTGGCCAAGGACAGATCACAAGGAAAGGAAAAGAAGGTGGAGATCCACCAGCACTTCTCCACCAGGAAGTTCCCTAGGAGAGTACAGCACCTACCCTGCTATAGGCATTAGGAGTGTTCCTGGAGAAATACACCATGTTGTCCAGGGCAAGGAGTCCTGGTGGGGCACGGCGGAGATCCTCTGCTGGGTTGCTGTTGTTCTAAGAGGACACAAAGGATGCAATTTAGCAGCTGCTGCTTTGTTCTTCAAGCAGCAGTGTCTTCCCAACACAGCCATGGGGTTTGCCTTTGAGTCCCAGCGGCCTCACAGCACTCACTGTTCAGGAGTGCTGAGGGAGCAGAAGGGAGGCACTGCATGGTGATCCATCAGCATCAACAGGGTCACCAGGCTTAGGGGGCCATCAGAAGGTGCCACCAAGGCCATGTGGTGAAGCCAGCATGGGGCTCAGGAGGGGATGCAGGGGGAACGCACCATGAAGCCCAGCTTGCGGAATTCCTTGGCACACAGGGATCGCCGGCGCTCGGTGCTGAAGGTGCCAGCAGGCACCTCGCTCTCAGACTCAAAAGCAGTTTGGCGCAGGGACTGGAGGAGATCCCGCTGTTCCTGGAGGGAGAGCGGAGAGGAAGGGATGCCAGTGGGCCCCACAGAGGCAGGTTCTCCCAGGGCAAACCCAAATGTGTTGGGTTCACCCAAAAGTGAACTGCTTCCACAGGTGGAAGAGATCAGGTCCAGACTTGCAAGGAGAGTACTCCCAGACCTGTGAGTAGGGATCCATGGACATTTTCATGCGATGCTCACACAGGTTGAGGCTGACAGACTGCAGCACATAAAGATAATGGGCCATCTCATCCCCCAGTGGCTCAGAGCTGTGGACAATGTTCTATGGGAAATCATGAGACAGAAGGTTGCGCCATGCTGCTGCTTCCAGTCCAAGCACAGGACCCAACAACCAAATCCCAGCAGGTCGTACTGCTCAAAGGGGTGTTGGGAATTGGGAAACTCCCCTTGGGGTTGGGCAAGATCTGTGTGTGCTGAATTGCAGGCAGATGGGGCGCAACCCCCAGGTGGGTGCCAGCAGAGCAACACCCACTGGTGTTCTCAAGGAAGGGGTATGGGGCACACAGACAACCCAGCCAAGCACAGTCACCACAGGTTGGGGCTCAGGGGACAGGGCCTGGGGAGAAAGGACAGAGAATGAAGCACAAACCAGACTTTTGCACAACTCCAGCTCCTCACCTTGTGGATAAACTGCCTGATGTTCTTCTCCCTCAGGTAGTCCATCATGTCCTAGGGGAAAAAAAGGCTGTGAGACATTCCGCAGCTCAGCACACCACCATTTCCCATAAAAAAAGGAGGAGGCAGAGTGAGAACATAGACTTTAAACATCTCTGGGCCCTTCTTGCAGCCCTGCCATCCCAAAGAGCACAAAGCCCACAGCAGAGGACCCAGCTGCCCAAGGTCCCATCACAGGGAGGGGCCCACCCTGACAGCTCAGACGTGCCAGAGGCTGGGTCATCACAACCACTGTGCCACCACCAACTGTGATACTTCTGTCATCTCAGACAAAAAGTCCTGACAGCCGAGGGCTCTCAACAGAGCACCCCAGTGACAGAGGCACTGCGGTGCCTGCTCTGCAGTGCCACCACCCTGCCATGGTGCCCCTCACCCGGCGCTCGGCGTCGGTCGCGCTCAGCAGCAGCGCAATGAGCAGAGCCATCGCCTTCAGCTGCAGCTGGGCATTTGTCCTGTGGGAGGAAGAGCAGGAGGATGTGAGAGGCACCAGCACCGAGGATGGGGCCGAATGGTGCTCTGGCCTCTCCACTTACGCCTGCAGGTGGGTGAGAAGACGGTCCAAGGTCACTTCTTTCTTGACCACCTCAAAGAGAAGGCGACTGGTAGGCACCATATTCTCCAAGATAGACAAGGAGAGCTGCTGGATAGATGCATCCACTGCATTCATGTTGACATAACTCACTATCTATGGGACACAAAACCATCTGTCAGTGGCAGGCTGAGCCTGAAGCACAAGGATAACAAGGAATCCCACAGGCACAAACTGTGGACATTGTAGAAAACTCTTACCTTCTTGATGAAGACTGTACTAAGATTTTCCCAGGAAACAAAATCATGCTCCATCAGCTCTGTGAAGGCTTTGAGGGTGTAAGCCAGCATCTCCCCTGCACTGGAGGGACAGATGAACAAATGCAGTGAGGATAGCTCCAGCTATCCCACTCCCAATCCTACAGTGGTGTTTGTGCAGTTGAACTTTGGTGGGCATGTCAGAAACAACTGGAGAAGAGAGCAGTGAGCAAAAGAAAGGAAAGAGACTGCTGGGTAAGAAAACAGACTTTCACTTAGTCATCCCAGGAACTTGACTTCCCCAGGAAGTCAAGGCAGGGGAAGTTCAGTAGTTGGAAAGCTGCATCACCATGGTACAAAGATCACTGCAGGCAAGCCCTCAGGAAAGCTGAACCACCCCATATCCCTCCCTGTACTTCCAAGAAATGTGGTGCATTGCCTGGTTCCACATTCTCTGAGTGACAGGAGCTCAGAGGAGCTGCACCATCACATCCTGAAAAAGTCACACAGGCAGTGGTATTTGGCAGGATTTCCTCAAGCTCCCTGCAGATCTCTTGTAGCTAAAAACCTCAGGGCAGAGGGATCATTCAGGGTGGCAGGAACGAGGAGCAGCACTAGAGGCCAAGATGATCACAGCAGGTTTCCTGGTAGCAAGCCCCATGCGGCTGCAGATAACCCAGCCAGAGAAGGGGTGGAAGGTTCAAGTCTGGGCACATTCACAAGGAGACAGGACTGCATATCTGTGGGGACCTTCCCCTGGCTGCCAGCATGCAGGGACACAGCCACAGTGCAGGCATCAACAAGTCAGGAACACGAAGAGTCCACTCCAACGCCCAGCTTGGAGCTCATGCAGCATTAGCAAGGGAGAAGAAAAGTCAAGGACTGCAAGGAAAGTCCTGTCCTGATACTCACTCATTCCCTTCTTCCACAATAGAGTAGATTTGCTTCAAGCCATTCCTGCTGATGAACTCTTGAGCAAAGGTAATGTCCTGGGAGAGGCTTGCAAGCTTCTTCAGTGAGTCAGTCTTCACATCCACATTCTTGCTCTGGATCCCAATATACAACTGCTCTGCTTCTTGGTCCTACCAGGAAGGAAAGAATCAAGCCAAAGGGGCTCATTGAAAGACAGTGAGAAGCTTGAAGGTGGCTGTGAGAGCTGAAGTGCAAGTTTTGGAAGGAGTCTCAGGCTAGAGCAGCCTCAGTAAGGAGCTGGACCGAGAGCCACCAGAGCAGACCAGGTGGAGCTGAGGATGGAGGTCAAACTGGCATGACACCAAGAACACTTGATGAGTTGGCCCCTGCATCCAAAGCATTTCAAGATGATTTAATTTCTCTTCACACTCCCCCAAGCTCTGCCGAGGGAAAATGAAGGCTGAGATACTCCTCCTGCCTGTGTTATTTCTGCCGGGTCTGAGGCACAGAGAAGAGCCATCATGAGCTCAAGTTGGAGGCAGCCAGAGGCAGAGGGCTCGGAGCACCCCACTGCAGGGGCATGGAGCACCAGAGCACGCAGCAAAGGAGGAGACAGGGGGGCAGAGGGATGTACCGGGGACGTGGTCAGCCGCAAAATGCTCCCGTTCTTAATGTCCCTGCGGTTCTGTAAGGAGAAAAGGAGCCGGTGAGCCGGCGGGCGCTGCAGCGGCGGGGCCGGGGGCTGGGGGGGTGTCTCACCGACTCGGTGATGTAGGTCTGCCGCCCGTCCGCGTACTGCAGCGCGTAGCGCTCGGGGTTGGGCAGGCTCCACCTGCGGCCACGGGCGGCCGGTCACAGCCCCATTCGGCTGGTGCCGGCAGCCACCGGGTCACGGCAGCCCGCTCACGGGCTGTCACGACCTGTCACGGCGCGGTGGCAGGCAGCGAGCGCGGTACTCACGCATCACAGACGTCCTTGATCACCGAGGCGAGCGGCTTGGTCTGCGAGAGGGAGGCCGGCCGTGAGCTGGCGCGGGGGGCCCGGGGAGGGCTGCGGGGGTGCCGGGCAGTACCTGCTGGAGTTCGATGAGCTGCGGGATGGCTCCGACCATCTGGATAGCGATCTTCACCACGTCCTTGGGCGGCGGCATGGCTCCCGCGGCGGCTCCGCACCGCCGGCAGTTCCGGGTTGTTGCCGCCGCCGCCGCCTCCCCTCACGAAGGGCCCGGCCCGGCCGCCGCACCGAGGCCTTGTGCCACCACCCCAGCCCCGGGCAGGCCCGGCCCCCTCACCTGAGCTGACGCGGGTGTGGCAGGACCCACCTCCGGCAGCAGGACACGGCCTCCTGCTGGGAAAGGGAACCCCATCCCCTGGGCTGGGGCAAGAGGAGGCACAGGCTGGGGCAAGGTGAGAAACTCTGGAAAGTTTTTGTTTATTCACGTCAGAGAACACTCTGTTACAAATATGACAGGCAATTTTCTTTCCTTGGAAAAAAAAAAAGTATAAAAATAATCTTTATATATGAATCAAAAGTTCATTTGCAACTGTAAATTTTTCTCTAGGTATCCTTTTCGGGAGGGTGGTCTAACTGGCGGCGGACGTGAACACTGGGAAGGAGGGCAAGGGCCAGGCAGTACATGAAGAGCTCGAGCTACACCAAAGCCACGGAGCCTTGATAGCACGCAGGAGCCAGGGATTCCAGTCAGCTTCCATGGGGAGGGGGAAAGGGTCAGGGACTGGCTGCATGCAGGCTGGAAGTTCACCCCCCAGAGGGGTCTCACACCTCAGCTGTCTTGCCAGCAACAGCTGCCTGCTGCCAAACTAGCGTCCCATTGCTCCTCCTCAGTTCTTCATGCTTTTCCCAAAGAGGCTGCCAGTGCTTTGCTGCTGCAGAAACAAAGAGTCCTTGTGGAGAAGTCCCACGCAGAATGAGAGGGCCTGAGGAGCCACTCCAGGGACACGGGTCCCAAGCATGTACTCTTCTCACCTCTGCAGGCTCTTCATACTTTACATCCCTCAGTGCTGGTGCTGCAGCAGGTTGTGTGGGTCACAGGAAGTGAGCAGCCACACAGAGAAATTAAACATCAGCTGCTTAAGTGGATGGCTGGAAGCTCCCTCTCTGCAGCAGCCAGCCATGGCCTGGCCTGGCTCTCTGTTCAGCAGTTTGCAGAGCAGGAAAGGCAGGACAGCTGCTTCCACTGTGGTGGCAGGAAGATGTGCAAAACTAAAGACACTCACAGGATCTGACCAAAACACAAAGTTGGGGCTTGCAAAATACAACACAAATCCATCAGGGTATTTTTACTCCAACTAAACTGCACAAGGTCTGGTACCAGCTGATGATCCTAAAGAACCCAACGGCAGACCTTCTGTTACAAAGCAATAAAGAAACTCTTGCAGAAAAATGATGCAGAGAAAGCATTGCAGTAGGTAAAGACCTGCCACAGGATCAGGAACTGGGAGTGTGGGTATGGGCACTAAGGGAGCAAATTCAAATATACAGAAAACCTGATCCTGAGAGAAAAAGGGGTAAAAAAAGCTCACTATTTTGACAACATCTACATAACCTGTCACAGCAAAATACTACTGAATTGTAACTGCTTGGTCACCTTTCAGACAGTTGCAGGTTCAAGTGCAATGGTTGGTAAACCCCAGCTATTTGCAAATATGAGCAGGCTCCAATGTCCCTGGAGTACCTTACAAGCACCAGCTGGAGCAGTCTTATCCTTTCAAACATCTCTTCAGTCAGGCAAAACCAAAAATTAAAAACAAAACCATACTGGCACCTCTGCTTTAGCCCTGTAGAAACAGCACAGCTGCTGGACAAGGAGCTGGAGCCCCTGGGGTTGTGCATCAGCAGACTGGTGAAAGCAGATCCAACGTTCCTCCTGATGCACCAACAGGGAAAGGCTCAGTGCTCCTGGGTCCTACAAGGAGTGCACAGCTCCTGAATCCCACTAGGAGGCACAGCTGGCTAAAAAAAAGTGCTTTTTGTGAAACATACTAGCTTGGTCTGAAGTCACTGAAAGAAATAGACACTTTGGTGCCATTTTTTTTCCTCTTGATGCCTTTTAGAAATAAAACTACCCCAATCCGAACCACTAATACAAAGAAATCTAACTAACAACCTCTGGGCTTGTGAACTGACCGTGGTATTGGGGCTCCTTGTAGCAGCTGGTACCTAGGAGGTGCAAAGTGCCTCTGGGAGTGCAGGAAAAACCAAGGCATGCAGATTGGAGGAAGCTCAGAGAGGCACGTGGGCAAACTCTGCAGGTGAACTGGGAACACTCAAAACACAGACCCTTTGAAGTGAGGCCCAGGATCCAGTGGAGAGATGCGGGGGAAAGCTGCACGTGTGTCTGGCACGTGCACCAGAGGAAGAAGCAAACTACGGGGAGGCTCCCAGCCTGCAAGTCCACATCTCTTGGTTCTGAGTCCATTTGAGAGCATCTCTGAATTACTCGGCCATTGAGCTCTAGCACAAAAGGAATCCAAAAATAGACACTTTCCAAAGAGTTACAAAATAGTCCGTGTTTGCGGGGCTCACAGCCACACTGAGAAGTCAGAGGTTGAGGACAGGCACATCAAAGAGGTCACAGACACCTTCACTCTCATCCAGGTTATAGATGTAGTCGTGATCTCCAGGTGGAGGGGAGAGGCGGAGCAAGGGAGCAAACACTGGGGAAAGAGAAGCCCAGGGTTGGTTACAAAACTCAGCACTCCCACCCCAGCTGAGGCTGCCAAAGGCACTGAACAGCGCAGCCACCTCACAGGAACAGTCCCCTCTCAGGGACTGGCAGGACAGCAAGAACTGAGTCTGTGTCCAGAGCCCAGAAAAGATGAGGGCAAGTCTGCAGTCACAAGGCAGCCAGCTGGGTAAAATTACACAGCGTGGTCTTCCTCCCAGTAAGGCCACACCATGACAGGAGACTCTGAGACTCACCTTCAGATGACATCAGCTCTTCCAGCAGCTCAGAGTTCCCACATTCTGGGGAAGAGACAAGCATGGTAACAAAACAGTCTGCTCTCCTGGTCTGCTCCTGAGTAGTTCCCCATTTTCCCCACCCTTGTTATCCCTTCTCTGGCTAAGGCACAGCATGTGCAGCAGGCAGTGAAAGAAGCTTGTGTTTAAAAGAGATAAAACCATGTAGTAAAAGTAATTCCAGCACAAAACACTACGGGAGAACTCCAGCTCCTGTGGCTTAGACTGCACAACCTTAAAGCAGCTGCCAGTGCCAGGGCACCGTTACTGGGATCACACAGATGAGAGAGGCTGCATGGAGTGTGCTACAAGGACCTCTAAGCTCTGCAGAGCTGCTCTCTTCCAGTCCTGAGTTTTGCCTCTGTAACTGTTGACTGTGTTTTGTCCTTTGCTCCTGGAGTTTTTAAATTCTCCCTCCAAAATGGGAAGAATACTCCATAAACCACATACTTTACCGCAGACAGCAAACATCTTCTTTACAATAGCATCCACATAGTGACACAGTAGAGTTACTTTGGGTAAGTTAGATTTTCTACACGGCTGGGGCTTTGCAGCAGTTTGTACCTCACACTGTGAACTCAGACTTACTCTTCAGATGTACTTAGACATCATCTAGACTTCATCCACTATCTGCAGCAGAGGTGCTGGGCAAGGAGGAAGGATGTTCTCCAGGCTGATTGTGGAGCACAGGGCTAAGAGCAGAGATTGGAGACTCACACGTGTCTGTGTTTGGGTCTGTGGGGACTTTTACCCGAAGGCAGCACCTTCACAAAGCATCTGCTAGAGCACAGAACTAGGGACTGGCTGTTGTACATCTCCTGTGACCACCACTGAAGTGCTCAGGTGTACTTGGCCCTGCCTGGCTGTAGGGCTACAAAGTATTCTGCCAGCAGTGAAGAGAAATAAATGTACTGATAAAAAGTTTCCCAGTTTAGGTTTATGTCAGACCAAATTCCTTCACCTCTTCTGCCCTTAACGCAGAGTCTGTCCCACCATTAGGCAGCAACCCACAGACATTCCTTGGACAGAGTCAGAACTACAAACACAGGTAACAGCATCTCCCTCCCCTACTCCTCCAAAATTACCAGCTCCTCCACCACCACCACTGAGAAGTATTTTGAACAGAGAACACTATCTCCCCAGATTATTTGCTTGGATTAGCCTTGGGCAGCTAAAGCTGAAACAAGATGTAGCAGGGATTTTTCTTTTCCATACTGCTGACAAGCTGAAGGAGGAGCATGGGAAGGCTGAACGCGGATTAGCGTCAGCATGGGGACAGGAAAGCCCTTGCTGGTGCACTGCAGGCAAGATCTAACAGAGGTTGCTGGAAACATGGAGACAGAAAAATACATACAGAAACCAGTGATTTTAAGATTGCCTAACTACTCTTTAGTAGAGGGCCAGCAGCCACCAATGACCACAAGCACCTTACAAAACCACATCCACAAAATAATCCAAAAGGGAATGAATCAAATTGTCCCTTTTCTGTGGATAGATGGGCACAGAAAAAAGCTGTGGTCAGGGAATGAACGTACCTCTCATTGGATCAAACATCTCTGACAGCTCTTTGGGAAGTTCCAGTACTGCAAATACAACAAACCAGATGGTTTGGATCATTACATGAAGAGTCTGAAATGCTTTACAGCAGAATCACCCACAAACCTACTGTGCTCCTTACACACCCAAATCATCCAGAAATTCTGTTCCCACATTCCGTGTCACATATTTCTGCTGCAATGACAAGTAAAACACTTGAGCTCCACTACTTTAGGAGAAATTTGTAGGAGCCCTAGGACATGAACACGTTATCACAGTCAGCAGCTGTGTCTGTAAACCTCACCCAGTACACTGCCTTGATTACCTTGTGTAGGATGAGGACATGCCTTTGGAGAGGCACAGTGATAAGCTATGTGGATATCCAAGGCCTAATTCCACAACTAAGATGACTCCAGACAGACAGCTCATGCTTCTCTGAGACACACCAGCAGCAGAAGTGAAAAAAGCACTGTGCGAGCTGCATTTGAGTAAGAGTTCTTCTTCTAGCCATAACCTAACCTTGAGTGTTTCTGCAGAGAAGTTGGGCTTCAAAACATTCCAGCAGTGTGGCTTACCTAGAGGATGCTTTTCTCTCCTTGGGCCAGCCTGCCATTTCCTGGCATAAAGCTCCAGGGTTCCTTTTTTAAAGCATATCAAGGAACTTCCCAAATACATACTGCAAGGTCACTAAGAACACAAGATCACTAAAGACAGATGAAGTATTCCTGAGCAAATGAGGAAAAGGGAGACAAGAGCTCTCCTAATACAGGAAACTCCCTGAGCTACAAAGGTGCTCTCAGTGGTGGCTGAAAATTCTATAGCTTCATGCCGTCTCAGAAATAGGACCTTACTCTACAGAAAGGATTGAAAGGGAATAACCCTACATGTAGCAGCAGAGATGTGTATCATGTGGGTGTCCCTTGCAGATTTTCTAGCACTGGTGTCACAGAAAGCAGCAGGACACTAGACACAACACAGTCACCTTGTCACCATGTTTCCTGGCAGCCTCACAGGGAAATGCCTACTTATCCTTTGCACACCCTGCCTGACAGCAAAGGCAGAATGGAGTTCAGCTCCTTCCTCCAGGCCCAGCAGCCTTTCCCTCACTCCCAGCAGCAGGATTTTGGAGCAACACATGAAACAAGCAGCATACTCACCTCCTGTGGGGTCGGGCTTGATGGGCTCAAAGGAGGTAGAGGTGCTGGGCAGGACAGAGCTGCTGTCCAGCGAGGCTGAGGACTGCAGCAGCTGCGTGTCCAACGCTCCTGGCTGGCCCTCGAAGTCACCACTGCCCTTGGACTCTGCGGCCGGGACATCGCACTCTGGGAACAGCCACAGACACACCCAGGAATGTCATCTCCCACCAGCCCCAAGGCAGCTGCAGCACAGACTCAGCCCCCGCTGGCAGTGCTGGCCAGGCAGCTGCACAGGGAGCAGCTTTCCTGCTTTCCTCCGTGTCCATATTTGGACATATTTCCTGCTGATCAATGAACCTGCATGACCAGCTTCTCCCCTCCAGGTGCTCCTATAGGCTGGCACTACCCACTGAAGCCAAGCCTGATCTCCCTGAGCACAGCCAGTCCCACCAACCAAGGCCAAAGGAAGGGCAGCAGCAGCAAAGGCAGTGATGCCCCTTTGCCGGGAGCTCTCAACGCTCTGCATCCAGCAGTGCCAGCCCAAACAGAGCCAAGGAATGTACCTCCTCTACCAGCCACCAGCCCGTTTCTGCCTCCTGGAGCTCCCTCTCACCTGTGCCTGCATTCTTCTGTGTGGGAGGGCCGTGGTCCTGAGTGCTGGTGGGTGTTGGTGTGGAGGGCTGGGTGCTGCTGGGAACAGAGGCCTCCTGGAAGTGGGCGAGTGGTGGGATTTGTGGTTTTGAGGGTGCAGCTGCCTGGCACTGAATGAGGTCTTCAGGGGGAGGGACAGGGAGTACGACAGGAGGAGAGCTCCAAGTATCTTTGTTTACTAGGAGAACATCAATGGGACCACTTGTGCTCTTCAGGTGGATCTGGTATTTCTTCTGTCCATTTAGGCCCTGAAAAAAATCAAAAGCAAAACACAGACATACTTTAAAATAATTTTCAAATAGCACATCAAGTTTCCACAGGCAAAACATACATGTACATACATGTGCACACACACACACAGCCCCTGCACTCTGCCCATGAATTTATCACTCACCTCAGGGACAGGAACCTCCAAACGTGTGCCAGATGGGGCTCGAATCACAAGGAGGGTGTCTCCTGTGAAAACAGAACCAGTCAGGGCTCCTGGGCACAAGCTGTTGTGATGTTAATTAAGCGCTGATGAAGATCCCCTCCTCAACCTCCCCCGTCTCCTGGCAATCCTCCTTGGAAGGAAGACATCTACACCCCAAGCACCTCATACAGTTCTGAATGTGCCAACGGCCCAGGGCACAAAGAACCTGCAATTCTTCTCCCAGTGCAACCCTGAAGATTTTCAGCAGTGTCCTTATCAAGACTAATCTCTCTTTTCCCTAGAAGAACTGGCTTAAATTCACTCCTAAGAACATCTGACTCCAGAGGGAAGTATCCTTCATTCTGCAGTCACAAGCTTTCAGATGTGAATTAGTAACAAAAGAATTGCACTGCCAGCAGAAAAATGGGGTTGAAGCAGGCTCAGAGCCAGGCTGCCAACCTCAGGCTGGTGTCCCAACACCTGAAACCAGCACTCCTCAGTCTCTACTGGCCAGAGCTACCTTAGTTGTACTAAGAGCCTAGCACATGTGGGGCTGGAAGCCAGACTGACAGCATCCTTCCTTTCCAAGTTCTGCAGCTCCTTAAGACCTGCACCCTTAATAACTCAACAGTCACAGGCAAGCAGCTCCCAGCCCATATCTGGGTATAGAGAAACATGAACAGAGAAATACCAGAGCTGTGAATATCTGACATATTTAGATCAAGCAGCTTTCACTTTGAATGTTTACGCTTTAGTGTGATTAATATTCACAATTCCCCAGTATTCTGATTAAGCTTCACTTGGTGATTAACACAGAAGATCCCCAGAGTGATGAGAGAGTGGACAGCAGAAAAGCACTTCCCTTCATTTCAGGCAGACGATCAAAAGTCAGATCAGCAAAAGGTAAGGGGATTAAAAATAACATGGGATTTGTCAATTGGATGTGACTTGTTTAACAAATCTACACTTAAGAAAAATGTAAAATACATTAAAAATGCATAATGAAGCTCAAAGCCACCAGCTGAAGCTGTAAGACCCGTTAGTTTCAAAGACAGGTGCTGGATTTGTATCTCCTTTGATAAATATGTCCCAAATACATGTACAAAACAGCACCCAGTAGGTTTCCACTTCCTTTTTGAATCTGCAAGTGCAAGATGCATCACAGCCACAGGTGGGGAAATTATGTTTCCCAGTCACTAAAAACTGACATATTCTTACTTCTCTTTTTAATTTTTTTAATTAATCCCTATTTAACAAGAGTCCAAGAGTGGAAATCTTGGAGCAAGCAAGTTCAATACCAGTCAATTAGAAAAAACAGGAGCTGAAATTCAGCCTGCACCACAATTTGAGAACACAAGAGGTCCACCAAAGAACCTCTGTAAGGCTCAGGTGTTCAGGACAGGAAAAAGAGTCATGTGAGGCATATTCATACAGGAAAATTGGACAGGTAATGGAAAACCATGGATGAAGCCTCCATTCTAGAGGGAAGTGACACCTACCCTCAGTAAGATCTAATCTCTGCATGTTTTGGTGAGGTCTGACCTCAGACACAAACTGGTTTACAAAAAACAGGTGCAATGAAATGCAAAACACTCAACCAGCCAAGCAAGGAGCTGTCTGCTGGTCTCCAGTAAACTCTTCCAGACTGTTACGAGTGATCTGGCCCCCAGCACTGTCAAACTGAAAACACAATCCCTGCCCCCAAAAGTGCAGCTTCAGCCAGAAGAAACAGTAAAGCCAAGGGGGTGGTGATGCAGCTGTTACACCAGCAGGAACTTGGTGAACAAGGAAAGCACAAAGGTAGCAATAACAAACAGAGGAGCTGATGAAGTGCAGGGTGAGAAAAGTGCTTGGAGGAGATGAGGAGAGCCAGACACAGGTGAGATTATGCTTGGCTGGAGGCAGCCGGGATAAACAACTTCAATCTCTGCAGCAACCAAGCAGATGCAGGTTGCCAGCTCAGGAGAGGTCAGGCACCCACTGAAGCAGAAAGGAGCTGCGACCCCAAACCACCACAGCTGAGTGGGAAAAGCAGTTCATGTCCTGAGGCTACTCCACTGCATGCTGGCCATCAGGCATTAATCTGGTCTTACATCTGTCATTAGAACTGGCAACAGAAGAAACAAAGACTCCTGTGGGTTTTCTTCCCTTCTGCCCAGAGACAGAACATAGGACTTTTGATACAGGCCCCTCACAACTTTAGGAATGAAGGGAGTGAGGGCAGAGCAAGGGGTGCATTCCCTTCTGTCCTCCACTGTCTCCTTCCTGCATTCTTGTTGCCAGGGGAAATGATGTAGCTGAGGGACCACCTTTAATACTATTTCCCTGCTTACACCATGGTTTCTACTGTGCACTAAAATTTGTTTCCTGTCATTAGAACACTGCCCACCCAAGCCCTTAAAATTAAGGGTTTCTAACATAACACACATACACCTACACAGTGAAACACAGCAAGACTTCCTCAGGAGCAGCACCTCAATTCCTTTAAGCACAAGTAAAAGATATGGCCTGTCCCTTCTAATGGAGACAAGAAAGCTACAACTCATTGGTACACAAACGCAGGATGCCATCAGAACTGACATTACATCTCACTTGATGGTGTTGGGCAGCCCATGGTCTGCTGCTCACTCTTTCTTGCAGAAAGGAGAGCAGCTGGGACAGACTGACAGGCCTGCAGCATTACATCTTTACAATGGAGCCCCATTCCCTCACCTGTGAAGCACTTGCAGATATCTTCATGTGTCACATATGCTAATGTTCCCAAGGTTAAGGAGAAAGGCTGCAGCTTCCTGCACAGAGAGCTCAAAGGGCACCTGGTGTTTCCTTTCTGAGCACAAGGAACACCATTCCTAGAAGGCTCTCCATGCCACACTCTGAAGTGGTCTGCAGGTGAGGTCTGCAAGCTCCATGCCCATCAGAGCTGACATCCTGAGATAGTTAAGCCACAAGAGCTGCTCTGCACTCAAGAGAGTGGCACCTGTGACTCAGAAAGAAGCACTTTTCTCACTGTGGTAAACATTACTGTGTTTTTTACTTCCAAAAGCCAGAGGAGAAGCTGGATGCAGAGAAAAGCAGGTCTCCAGGATAGACAGTTACTCTAATTTCAAACCAAGGTGCTGCCTTTTGACCCTTTCAGTGCACCTTCTCCAGCAGCAACAGGTCAGCACCCACCAAGCCCTCAGGTCTCTGCTCCCCAGCCCAGCAAGTGAACACAGAGACAGAGCCATCAGTTCACACAAAGGATATCGACTGTTCTGCATGTCTTCTGTAACATTTTTGATGCTCTGCTGAACCCACATCTTCTGCTGCTCCAGCTCCTGTTCCCGCTGCTCCAGGTCCTCAATGTCTGCCTTCAGCTCGATCAGTTTGTGAGCTATTTCGCGTGTGTTGCAGCCAGGACCCACACCCCTGGGTAAAGCAAAAATGGGTGAGATGTATCAGCCTCTGGAGGCACACAGAACAACCCCAACCTCTCTGCTAGCCTCTTATTCCCACCCATGTCAAACATCAATGCCACACTGCCTGGAAAGCCATGTCTGTACCTGCTCTAGATCCCCACCTCCCAGCACAGCAATGTGTGGTACATCTTTCTACTTCCCCTGTCTAGTGCGACTCTTCCCTACCTCCAGTGCCATGACAGGCATCTTTTCTAGCCCAAGGCAGTGCAAATATTTAGTTTGTACCAAAATAACACCTTTGCTGTAAGAGAGACACCACACATACTTCAGCTTTTCTCGCTGTACCATCAGCACAGCCCAGCTGGGGGAGGCAAGAGCATGGACCACTGAGGAATCTCCCTCTCCACTGTCACTTACACCTGCACTAGCAGGGACCTGTGAAGGGTTTAGACCACCTCTGCCACTCACTTCCACTGGATACTGTTCTTGGACTTCTTCTCAATCAACCCGATGCCTTCCAGGACATTCGTGATATCGTAGATCCGTCGCTTCTGTCGCACAGCCAAGGTATCTGCAGCCTGAAAAAGGTTAAGACACTTAATTCCAAACTCTCAGTCGTGTTTAGCTCCTTCCTGCCCATCAGATTAACTCCTGGCCAAGTACTTTGCTCCCCATTTCATACCTCTCCCATTCCAGCGCTTCAAGTTACACAGCCATGATCTTGATCTCATATGACCATGAGGGGAAGTCACTCATTCTTCTTTTTTTTTCTTACCCCAAAGCCTCCCCACTAAACACAAACCAAATTCCAGCAATCCTGCTCACAGTGGATCCAAAAATCACCATACCCAGTAGCAAAGCAGTGCTAGAAAACAATAGATCAGCAGCCTAAAAATTCAGTGCTCCCTCGGGGTAGAAAAGGAGAAGGGAAGGGGAATGCTGAGAGCTCTCTGCACAACACTTCAGTGAAATCAACATTCACAAGATCTTTTCTGAAGCTGATCTGATGCCACTTGACAAAGAATCAATATCTTTTCAAGAGATTCCTCTGTTTGAAAGACATGGTTCCAGGTAGAGAGTAAACATGAGCAACCCTGGGGCTTCCTTGCCTTGCTCACACAACCCTTTTCCCCTCAAGTTTCAGGACTCGAGGAATGGCACTGTTTCCACTACTACACAGCAACCTGGCATCAGCAAGAGTTAATGTCCATGGCAGTGCAGACAGAACAGGTCAGCACAGGAACCATGTCCCTGTCACCCACCAGTGACAGGCCAGGACTTTGGAGACCCTACATCACACAACTACACAAATCACACTGAACAACACGAATCCACTTAATGGACATTTGAAGCAGAAAGATATTGTAAAATCCAAAGAGAAAACAATTTGGCACAGGCATGGAGCCAGGAAACTCCTCCAGCCCTGCATCATTGGGGCTTTCTGGCATTTGTCTGTCTTACACACATGCCCACATAAGAAGTGCTTATATAAACCACAGCAGAGGAACTTCCCCTACAGGAAAAGCCAGAGATCAAGCACTGTATATGGCACAGTGTTACTTCCTCTAGGTGAAGATCTTAAAAATACAGAAGCAAGATGCATTCACAGAGCAATTCTCCACTGCCTAAAGGCATCGGGGATAACCTATGGCAGGTGACTCCGAGCACACTCCCCCTCCTGGTGTGCGCCGGGAGGGTGAAGTGCTGTACGGGCAGTTTCTATAGGTGTTTCTGTAGATGTCTGAGGCTTTGCAGAGCCGGATCATTATGGTGCCAGTGATCAAGTGCAGGGCAAGAACACAAAAGAGAACAAGGTGGTCAAACGGGTCTGCAGCTGAAGCACACAAACACCTGGCGAGGTCCTGAGGAAAGAGTGCCTGGGACAACCCGATGGGATGGGGAGAAGGGCTGGGAAGGAGAAGCAGGAGGGGGAGTGAGGGCGGCCAATGCAGAGCCCTCTGTGCACGGCCGGCAGCTCTGCCGCGCCCCCAGGGACCCCGCTTTCCGAGCACCTAGAAATAGGATCAATACGGCTGGAAAAGCTCTCCGGGATCATCGATCCCAACACTAATCCCACCGCTAAACCATGTCCCTAAGCACCACATCCACAAGCCTTTTGATCAGTGACTCCACCGCTGCCCTTGGCAGACCATACCACCAGTGCCTGACCATTCTTGCCGTGAAGAAATTTTGCCTGGAATCCAATCTAAACCACCTGCTGCACCGGGCGCTGTCATGTCCCCGTTCTCTCCCTTCAAACCCGCTCCAGCCGCCGGAGAACCGGTCCCGCCGAAGCCCCGCTCCCCCGGCGGCCGCTCCCTCCGAGCCCACCCCCGGCCCGGCGGAGCCCTCGCCCCCCGCCGGCTGCCCCCGCACCAGCTTAAGGTCGAGCACGCCGTCCTTGGCCTCCTGCAGCAGCGACACGAACTTGGTGGTCAGCAGCCCCAGGCTCTTCTCGTGCCGGCTGGGCGCGCCCGCAGCCCCGCTGCCACCCCCGGGGGGCTGCGCCCCGCACTCCGCCATCTGCCCGCCGCCGGCTCCGGGGCCGCGCATCCGCTTCCGGGCCGCGGGGCTCCCCGGGAACCTCCGGGGCGGGGACGGCGGCGGGGCGGGGACGGGGGACTCCCCCCACCGCCTCCCCGCTTTGCTGCCGGTGTTCCGTCAGCCCCGTCGGTTTGGGGGTCCCCCGGGTAAAGCCAGGGGTGCGTCCATCCTCTCGCCGTTCCGCGGTGCCAAAGTCAAACTCCCGCCCTGTGGTACCAAAGCCAAACCTCAGCCATGTACCCGGCTCTCACCGCCCCGGTGACGGGGGCGGCTTGCTGCTCCAGCACACCCAGTACCGGGGGAATCCTCCAGCCTGTGCCCGAGGAAAGCAGTCTGTGGCAGGGACATATCCATCTTTAGCCATGGAGGGTCCATCCCCACGTTGTCGCCTTCGGGCGAGGCTGGCACAGCGCACCCTCTTATAGTGGATCTAGCCTCGAGTGGGCTCGCACAGAGGATGGGCTGGGCTGTGACACTCCGCTGTCCTCCCCGAGCCAGGGTGGGTGCGAGGAGGCAGCACTGTGGGCACGGAAAGGGCTGAGTGTCCAGAGAACAGGGGGTGCCGGTGAGAGTAGACAGGGTGTGATCTCCAGGACGAGAGGAAATGGCCTCAAGCTGAGTCAGGAGAGGGTTAGATTGGAAATTAGGGGAAATTTCTTCATTAAGAGATGGTCAGGCGGGGGAAAATGTTGCCGGGGCAGTGGTGAAATCACCATCCCTGGATATGTTAAAAAGGAGTGTGGATGTGTCACTTAGGAACATGGTTTAGTGGTGAGCTTGGCAGGTAACGGTTGGTACTCGATGATCTTAGAGGGCTTTTCCAACCTAAATGATCCTTTGATTCCGTGATTTCTACTCCCCAGCCCTCTGGCTGTGGCGGTGCCTTCCCGTGTCCCCCCTCCCCTCCGCCCCCTGTTCCTGACGTCCTGAGCGCGGCTGCGGGAACACAATGGGGCCCTGAGGAGCGCGGCTGCTCCGGCTGAGGAAACGGCAGCCGGCTTCCTCCGCAGCCCTGCCCCGGCCCCGCAGCCCCGCACAGCCTGGACACCATGGGCATGTCCGCCGAGGACGAGCGCGCCGCCAGCCCCAGAGGTAACGGGGATGCTGCGCCCCGGGGAGCCGGCGAGCTGGGCAGGGAAGGGAGGCTGATGCTTGCGGCACGTTTTGGGGATTCCCCTGCCCTTTGCCTCACCACCCCCTCCTCCCTCCTGGATCTTTCCCCTGTGCCGCGGCTGGTGCCTTGTGTCCTTGCGGGGTGGCAGCCTGGCTATGCTTCCTGATGGTGATACCTGCGCCGGGGCAGCACAGCTCACCGCACATCTTATCTTCAAAGCTGCTGTCCCCCTCCCTAATCCCTTGGTCCCCAAGGCTGCCAGTGACTCCCCAGCAGAGCATTAGCCTGGCTTGGCACGGGGTGACAGCCCCGCGGGGCTGCAGGGAGTGGCTGGGGATGGGATGGGTGGGGAGTGATGAAACCAGGCACTGGGGACTGGGAATGGTGTGTGATAACTGTGCTGGTTCTCAGCCCTCCACTGTAGCCAGGAGCTCTTTGGCATGGCTTCGGACCCTGTGTCAAGGGGGACACAGCTGCATGGGTGCTTTGGGGAGACCAGGACCAATCCTGGTCTCCAATCCTGACCTTAGCCTGGCTCTCCTTCCTGCGAGAGCTGCCATCTCCCTGCTGACTCACTGCTGGAGTCTCAACCCTGCTGACAGCTTCCCAAGTGGCATCAGATCCCCTCAGACAGCCCAGCACTGTGTTTGGGGGAGCAGCCAGGATGTGTGCTCAGCCTGGGGACAATCTAAGCTGGCAGGCTGAGTCACAGCTCCCCAGAGCAGCCTTCTTGCTGCCACAGCTGCTGTGACAAGCCTGGGCTGTGGTGGTGGCATCCTGGGGGTCCCTTGCAGAAGGACCCTCTTGGTGCCAGGCTCCCCAGCTTCCCATGTCCGTGTGTGCTTGGAAATCCACTGGCAGCGACTTCCTGCCTCTGGCCTCAGGGGCCCTTCCTGCCCCACTTGGTTGTGCTCGCTGACCCCTGGCTTCATCCCCAGACGAGGAGTGGCCGGAAGCAGAGAAGGCTGAGAAGCTGGCGAGGGGGGCCGCTCTGAAATGGGCTTCAGGGGTGTTTTACCGCCCCGAGAAACTGGAGGGGCTCGGGCATTACCGGAGACGAGAGACGCAGAGGAACAGCTCCATCCAGTCCCGGCTGAAGGTGTGTGTTTGCCCATCCCATGGACACTTGCAGCCACACCCCCTCCTCAGGCAGGGATCCCAGCCAGGGTCCCCTCTTTCGAGATGAATCCTCTGTATGTCTTCTTTTGACTGAATCTTTTCCTTTCCTGGTGCTTGGTGGGTGAAGTGCAATTATAGGGCAGAGAAGATCCCCTTCACCCTCTGCCTTAACCCCAGGCAGTGTCTGAAGTGTTATAAAGGAGTCTTCTGTGTCTCCGACCATCCTTCAAAATAAAACACCAAGGGGATTCAGCACATTCCATGTGCAGGACTCAGCGCACCCCATCACTGCTCCGTCCCAGCCCCAAAGGCTGCCCTGCCCCACGGCTGGGAGGAGGCACACAACTCCAACCTGCCCCTGCCTGTGGGTCTGCACAGGGAAAATTCCATCTCTACACATTTGTAAGGGTGGTACCAGCCCTCCTGCACACCTCCCTCCTCACCCACCTCCCCTTCTGCATGACCCAAGGAATTATTAACTTCAGGACTGAATCAGTCTGAGCACCACAACTTTCTCCTGATAATTTTAGAGATGGTTTCTCCTCCCCTGACTCTGGATGAATTGTCTGGGAGGCCTCAGTGAAAACAGCTTGCTTCTGGTGATTCTTGGCACCAGGAGCGGGGAGTTAAATGAGTGAATAGGGCAGGGAGATGTGCCATTGCCTCTGCAGGGCTGGAAACGATGGCACTCCATTTGGGGGAGGGTTTATATTGCCAATGAGGTCCTTCATGCCTTGGGGGCACATGGGGGCCTGTGACCCACTGCTCTTTTGCAGAAACAAAGTGATCTTTTAAAACTGAAAGAGACATCTGATTGCTGTTTACCCTGGACCTTGTGGGGCTGGGAGAGTGCCTGCAACACAGATCATGCAGGTCTGGGGCAAATGGTGTGGAGCCCTCCTTCCTTCTGGAGCTCCCCTCCATCCTTTTCTGCTCCCCAGTCAACTGTCCAGTCCTACCTGGAGGGGGTAAGTGCAGGGCTGGAGCAGCTGCGGTCGGCGGCCCAGGAGGTGCAGAGCGTGTGCCAGGACCTGGGCGCTGCACGGTGGGCCCTGCTCGACAGCGCAGACCACTTCCAGGGCCTCCAGCAGATGAGGGAGCTGATGGAGGAACATGTGCAGCTGGCCTCGGTGGTCCAGGTGCTGCCCCAGATCTTCTCGGGTAAGGCACTGGCCCAATCCTGGTCAATATGGGCTGGAAAGCACTGGGGGAACCTCATTCCAACCACGGGCTCTGTGCAGGGCTCATGGCAAAGCCTGAGCTGAGCAGGTCACTCAGGCTTTGCCAGTTGGGTGAATGAAGATATCTGTGCTTCCCCCGGGCCTGATTCAATGGTGTTCCCACAGCCCCAGACCTTTCCCCTCACCATCTCCTTGATAACTTGCATCTATGTTCCTGGTGCAAACCCCTTCATCTCACACTCAGTGCTGGCATCTCTCCTCCCTCTCCCACAGTCCACGAGGTTTTTTCCCATATCCTGCAGCTGCTCCATGGGCAGCATCTCTTGGAGGCCCACGTGGAGCTCATGATGGTGGAGCAACTCCGGGATGACATCCTCTCCCAGCTGCACCTCCGTGGGCTTTCCAGTGCCCAGGCAACTGTGCTGTCCTACTTCAGTGGCCTGCAGGACCTCAACGAGAGCCTGGCCAAGCAGCTATGGGACATTGTGGGCAGCAGCCTGCAACTGGTGCGCGAGGACCCTGTTCTCTTTGTCACTGCTGTGAGGATCATTGAGCGGGAGGAGAAAATAGATGACACTCTGCTCTTGGAGGCCACCTTCCTGCCCCCTGGCCGCCCAAAGGGCTGGAGGCAGAAGTTCCACCAAGTCCTCCAGGACACCATCAGAGGAGCCCGTTTCCATGTTCCCCGCATGGATGCTGAGGGGCCAGGGCTGGCCAAGCACCTGGCAGTGCTGCAGAAGGACATCGTGTCCGAGCTGCGCGTGGTGAAGGACCTGATGGTCCAGTGCGTCCCAGCTCACTACAACATCCTCAGCGTCTGCACCGCCACCTACCACCAGGCCCTCGCCAGCCACCTCCAGGAGATCCTGCGGGAGGACCTGGACAAACAGGGACTCTTCCTCCTCCTTGAGTGGGCGCTCCATGTGTACCACAGGTCAGCACCAACCCCAGCACCAGCCAAGCGGGGGATGTTGTGGAGAGCTGGGTTGTTCACCAGCTCATGGATGGGTTGGGAGAGTATCTCTGGCTGCCAGGGGATGACCAGGAGGGCAGAGGGGCAGGTAGGAATTTCTGGAAAACAGGCCTTCCCAGCCCTGCCCACCTCTGCCCTCCAGCGCAGAGATGATGGGTCACCCTGACCTCCTCCCAGAAGTGGATGTTTCTGCTCTGGATCCCTTGATGCCCTCTGAGCTTGTGGATCAGACAGAGAGGAGATATGTGATGAAAGTCAAGGTGAGTGAGTGGGACAGGGACCCAGTGACTCCCACTGAGCCAAGCATCTGCTCTGACAGCAGCTGCAGATCATGAGCCTGGGATGAGGCCCAAGAATTGCTGCTGTGCTATGCTGGGTCTCAAGGGAGTCTGTACTTGGCTTCTTGGGCTATCTGTGGTGGGTGTCCATCCTGCAGGCTAGCGTGTTCGAGTGGATGCAGAGGACGCTGGAGGGGGAGTTCAAAGAATGGTTCAAGGAAGAGGAACCTGAGACAGACCATCAGGGCTTCTTCCAGTCAGCCTTACCTGCCATTGTCATGCAGGTGGGACTCCAAGAACATGGGTACAGGTGGAGCATGGCCATGCTGAGACCTCTCAAAAAGGAGTCTGTGGCCTGCAGGCTCTCCCTGAATCACTTCCACTTTCCTCTTCTGCTGCAGATGCTGAATGAGAACATCCAGGTGGCTTCCTTAATCACCGACTCTCTGCAGCAGAAGATCTACAACATGGCCCTGGAGGAGCTTGAGGCATTCCTGGGCTGGTCAGTGGAGCCACTCACACCCCTGTCCACCCTCACAGACCCTGGGGCCATGGCCAAGCATCACAGGCTGGCGGTGGAGATCTGCTCTGGGGCACCCAATGCTGATCCAGGTCACAGAAGGCTCAGCAGCCTGTGTACCCATGGGGCTGCTGTCTCAGCCTTTGGGGGCATCAGCTGCCCCAAATGCTTGCCTGCTGAGCCCTCCCAAGGGGATCCAGAACAGATCCCACTGTCCCACACTGCCCAATGACCTGTCATTCTCCAACCTGGTGGCAGGATCTGGAAGGAGCCAAGTGAGCTGGGAGGGTCGTGGGAGGTCCCAGGAGCATCCCAGGGCCAGGTCCCTGTGGTGGGGCACCTGGGGCTCTGCCTGGCCATCACAGCTGCCTCGCTGTGTTGCAGCCTGCGGGAAGCCCTGGATCAGTGTGGGAAGGAGCACCGGCAGGACCGGGCCGTTCCCAAGTACTACATCTCCCACCTGCTGGCCGTGCTCAACAACAACCTGGCCCTCAGGTAACCTGCAGCAGCACCTGGCAGCTCTTGGAGCAACACCCAGCCCATCCTTCCTGAGACCAGTGTTCCCACTATGCTTCCCAGGCTACCTGTACCCTCTCTTCTCTCTCCTAGCAATTCTGTCTCCTCCCTGCACCCTGACACTGCCTGCAGAGAAGTCCCTGCATCCCTCCAGGCTGCTCTAGACAGGATGCAGAAGAAAGCCACCCAGCTTCTGCTGGAGGAGCTGCTCCTGGACCTGCAGGTATGTTGGTCCAGCACCTGAGCTGAACCCAGCAAGAACAGCCCTACTGCAACACCCCAGGCTGGAGTTCATTCCTCCCAGGGTTCCTGCCATGCACTCTGTACCCTGCTATCACCCTGCAGACATCTCTGCCAGCCTGTCCCCCAGACCCTGATAAACCACCCGATGTCTGCTGCCAGCAGCACCACCCTGTATCGCCGGGGCAGATGGCTCATGGCCCCCAAATCACTAACAGACAGAGACCAGAGCCATAGCCCCCCCGAGCTGCCTCATGCTCCTTCTGGCTGTTCCATGGCAGAAAACCAGCTGGGGAGCAGCAAAGTTTGTGTGGAGGATACGAATCCATGTGCAACTGCCCGAGTCGTTTCCTGCTACTGTAGTCAAATTTAGCTTTCCTGGAGTCTGGACCAAAAACCTGGAATAATTAACAGCATTACTATTTAGGGCTTGAATGCCATGAAAACAAAGGAAGAGCCAAAAGGTGAAGAGCTTGCAGGCAGCAGTGGCCCCAGCAGAGACAGGAGTGTGTGCCTTCAAGCAGGAAGACAGGCAAGGACAGCAGGGCAGGAGTAGGAAATCAAAAAACATGTTATGTCTACACAAGGGAAGTGAAGAGGAATGGAAATTAAAAATAAAATCACAGCAGGACAGGCCAAAAGCAAGTGTGTGAGGAGCAGCTTGCTGCCCACACCTCAGGTGCACATCATGACCTAGATAAAGCCCCAGAATGAGGTTCTCAGGGTGTTGGGGAGGGACAGCCCCAGTGTTTCCATAATTTCCTAACCTTAACCACTCTGCTGTTTTTACATTGAGTTTTGGCTGGCAGCAGGGGCTTGAGGGCTTTGCAAGGCAAAGTGGCCGTGGTGCCAGGCAGCAGCTGCGGGTGTTGTGCTGCTCTGAGCTGGCAGCCCTGCGGAGATGCAGGGCACAGACACTGCTCCTCTGCTCCCTTCACAGCCCCTCTGCCTGCAGCTGCCTTCCCGCAAGTGGCTGTCCGGGTCCCAGCTCGTCGGCAGCATGTGTGAAGTGATTGACAAGTATGCCAAGGATTTCTCCCGCCTCAGGAAACCCTTGTTCACGGTACCTCCTGCCAAGGGCTGCTGGTCTGTGGGATAGGGAGGCTGGGACAGGGGGCCGTGCCGGGGTGCAGGATGCTGGGAACACTGGAAGTCCGTGTCCTCCGGAGCAGCCCCGCCACACGGGGATATTCAAGGCTTCCCCCAAATCCAGCTGTTTTCCCTGTCCCTTCGGTCAGAGGTCTTCCCAGGAGATTGTTCCCATGGCTTGGTGTTGTATCAGCCCTTTTTGCCTCTGCCTTTCCCTGGGACGCTGGGGTCTGGACACCCAGGCAATGCCAGCGCTAACAACTGTCCCCTGCCCAGCTCCTGCTGGCGGAGAGCGAGCTCCTGGTGGCGAGCCAGTACCTGCGGGCACTGCTGCAGAGGAAGATGGTGTGCAAGGGCCGGGAGGAGAGGGGCCAGCTGTGCCACCGCCTGCTGCAGGACGCCACGCAGCTCCGGGAGCTCTTCTGTGGCCTGGTGAGAGGCGCCTGGGTGCGGAGGGGAGCCGGGGCTGTGCCACGGAAAGGGAGCATCACCTCACCCCCCTGCTCCCCTCCAGCCCACAGCCCACGAGCAAATGGGGCTGTTACATTGGATGGTTGTGAGGCCAGCATGGGAGGAACTGGCTGGATTAGGGACTCTGGGGACCGTCACCCTGCCCAGCAGCCCCTGATGGGTGGGACATGCTGAGTGGGAAGACACCAGCTGCAGGTCCCCACGAGGGCACCGAGGACACAGCTGTCTCCCCAGCCACTGCAGTGACCTCCCCTGGGTCTCACACCTGGCTGCTTTCCCCACCAGGGACTGGAAAAGAGCCAGCAGAGCCTGGAGGCTGTTTTTGCCCTGCGGGAGCTGATCTGCCTCAAAGACCCAGCATTACTCAGCCTGGAGGTGCTGGGCTTCATCAACAAGTACCCCGATGTCAGGTAAAGTACTGCCCAGGAGAGCCAGTCTTGGGCTGCACCCTGTGAGGTGACACAGCAGAGCAGGCAGAAACCTGAGCCTTTACCCCCTTCTCTCTGAGGTTTCCTTTTCCCATGCTCCAGATTTGAGGGATTCTTCAAAAGTCCCAAGGGCAGAGGTGTAAAGAAAATAGCAGTTCTGGTGCAGCATTTGCACATCTGTATTTGGTGGCCAAACAAGCGGTGAAAAGTGACAAAACACCAAATTTGGAATGTCAAAACCAAATTCAAAAGGTTTGGGGGGATTGATTTCAAGAAAATGCTACTTTGCCTGGTGCAAAGCACCAGTTTTCCCCTGGCCTTGGCTCGGCTTCTCTGGATCAGGGGGATTTGCAGGACACGAGCAGTGCCCAGGCTCACCTCTGCCTCTCTGCCCAGTGACGAGCACGTCTCCACCTTGCTGGATATCCGCGGTGACGTCTCCAAGGAAGTGCGGCACGTGGTGCTGGAAATGATGGCTCAGCACCCCCAGGTCCTGCCCGAGGGCTACCGGCCCATCTTCAGCACCATCCTGGTCCCTGTGCCGGAGCTGCCCTTCTGCCTTCGCAAGGGCAAGTGTGCCTGACCCTGCCTGGCACTGCTGGGGCCGTGCGGGGCAGTTCTGTGGCTGTGCGTGCTGACAATGGAGGTGACAAGTGGCCTCCCCTACACACAGCACCTTGTCCTGTGCTGGGGACAGGCTGGATAAAGGCCATCCTCCTCTGGTCTTGCCCCATGAGAAGACTGTCCCCTGCAAGCACCTGGGATACCTGGGCTGGGGGAGATCCAACCTGCAGCTATTTTGCTGGCCTGCTGGGACAGTGACTGAGGGCTGCTCAGGCTCAGGCCCACTGCCTGCAGGAGAAAGAAGAGTTGCAGAATGGACAGGAATCTGCAGCTGGGGCAAATTCACGTGTCCATGAGGCTGCAGGGATGTTTGAGTTTCCCCAAGTCTCCAGACAGCCCCCTGAGCCAGTGTGTCCCGGCCATGGAGGCTGTCACCATTCCAGCTCTGGAGCCTTGCTGGGACCAGGATGGCAGGAGGGTTTCAGCCATGGGAGGTCCTCTGGGGTTGGGTGTTGCTGCTCCACCAGGCTGGGCCCTGCATGGCTCATGGGGAGCTGCTGAGCCAGCTCATCGTGGTTCACAGATGCGGAGGAGAAGAGCACAAGCTGTGTCCCCACCCTGGACAGTGCCATCAGCCCTGTGGGCACAAAGGGACAGCTCTGAGTTCCTGCTGACTGCCAGACTCCTGGCTCTGGCTCATTTGCCAGCATCCAAGGCAGGAGTGCAGTTGAAGGCTCTCAAGCTACACGGTGTGTTGTCCTGCTCAAAGGTTCCTCCGTGATGGGCAGCACCACCCTGAGCACTGGCTCTCCCTCCATCCTCTGCTGCTGCCCAGCCCTTGGCATCTCCTCCCAGGTGCCGTGTGAAGATCAGGAGCAGTCTGTGTCTCTGCCTGCACCCTTGTACCCAGCCCCTGCAGTGCCCTGGGAGACCTCCATGCTCTGCCATGCTTCCCACCCTGGGATGGGCCATATCCCACTGTCCTTGTGTGGTACCACTGCTGGAAATAAAGGCCTAAGCTCTGCACTCGCTGCCCAGTGTCCAGGCTCTGCTCCCTAGAGGGTTGGGGCAGGGATCCATCCCCGTGTTCAGCATCACTCCAAACCTGGCTCCCTGCACCTTGTGCCAGCTCAGGAGATCACCCAGGGCCCAGGGGATGATGCAGACACTACATACCTGTTGTGCAGGACAGAGGGGGCTGAGTGCTCCCCAGCCCTGGTGGCTGCAGTGCTAGGGGCATACTCAGTGAAGGGCTCCACCTCAGCTTGGGGAGGTGCCCACTGTCCTCCCTGGGGCTCATGGTGTACTTGCCCAGCTGGCCACAGCTCCCCCCTGCCTGGGAAGGTGCCTGCCCTCCCCACCTGCCCCCACTGGCTCTGGGACTTGTTCACCTGCACCATGGACATGGATCAAAGGGTGGCCATGAGCCCTGGGAACATCCAGCTGGGACCAGCTCCGTGCCAGGCCAGGACTTCATGGCCATGTGGAAAAACAGCTCTAGTCCCAACAGATCTGAAACAAGTCTGAGCACAGGATGACCTCCCACCCCAGGCACTGGTGCCCATCCCAGCATGTCCAGCCCCACTGCTGCCCCAGCTGTGTGCCCACAACCAGCCCCCTGTGCCCTCCACCACAGCCCTGTGGTGCTCTCCCACTCCAGCTCCACAGGCTGCAGTCAGAACTAACACAACCCATGCCAGCAAAAGCCCAAGCCCCACACCAGGTGTCTTTTGACAGTACCTTCCCACGTCCCTGTTTGTGTGTGGCACAGTATGTGCCAGGCTTGGCCTGTCTCTGCTGCCCCTGCCCACAGCTGCCCACAAGGCCACAGGGAGACCTTAACCTGGCCAGCCATGAGCCACGTGGCTCCCTGGCTGCTATAAAGCTCGTGGTCTCCAGGGGTTGAGCCTGTCTCCTTTCAGGATGGCGTTCCTGTGGGTGGTTGCCTGCCTGGCCCTTGCCAGCGCCGTCTCAGGTAAGCGCTGCCCATGGGTGTGGGAAGGTCCTGGGAGTGCAGCAGGATGCGAGGGAGGGTGACACAGAGTCACCCACACCAGCACAGGCAGCCCCCAGATATGAGTCCTGAGCTTTTGGATCACCCTGTGCCTCTCCTGCAGGCTGCGGGGTGCCCGCCATCAGCCCCTCGGTGGCCTACAGCGAGAGGATTGTCAACGGGCAGAACGCTGTGCCCGGCTCATGGCCCTGGCAGGTGTCCCTGCAGGTACAGCACCGTCCCTGGGCACTGCCCTAAGCACTGGCATGGCCAGCCTGGTGCCACGATTGGGCACCAAGGGGACCTCTGCCTGTCCCCAGCTTTGGGGTGTTCAGCCCACCCAGCCCCAGCTCCTCTTCCCTCTTCCCTCCCCAGACCCGCACAGGATCCCACTTCTGCGGCGGCTCCTTGATCAACCAGTACTGGGTCGTCACAGCTGCCCACTGCAACTTCGAGTAAGGAGCGACACCTGCCCAGCCCACACCGGTGGCACGGGCAGGGCCAGGGGCTCGGAGCGTGCTGGGCATCTCTGAGTGGCACTCAAAGGGTGCCCCAAAGGCCTGAGCAGCCCAGGGCTTCCTCCCCAGTTGTCCCCATGGTGGCTTCCCTTGGGTTCCTCATGCCCGTGGCTGCCCCCAGTGCTGCTCCCATCTGGGGTGCTGGCTGGACACATGTCCTGACTCCCTCTTACCTCCTGCAGCCCGCGCAGCCACGTTGTCGTCCTCGGGGAATATAGCCTTGCTTCCAATGCTGAGGCCGTTCAAGTGAAGACCGTGTCCAGGGTGAGGCAGGGGGACACGGTCCTGGGACGGGGCTGCAGCTCCCGCAGGGCAGGCATGAAGTGCTGCGGTGTTTCTCTCTCTGCAGGCCATCACCAACCCCGGCTGGAACCCCAACACCATGAACAACGACATCACCCTGCTGAGGCTGTCCTCGCCCGCCCAGCTGAACTCCCGTGTGTCCACCATCTGCCTGGCCCCTGCCAACCTGGTTCTGCCCAACAACGCCCGCGCCGTCACCACCGGCTGGGGACGCACCAACCCCAACTGTACGTGAGCTGCAGCTTCAGGGAGGGCTGCGTGCAGCTGCTGTTCTTCCTCGGGGCTCTGAGGCTCCAGGGGTGTCTGTGGGGGTGACAACTCCCGTACGAGTGGGAAGGGGGAAGCTGGGCAGTGGAGTAACCCTGTCTGAGCTGGGTGTGCACATGGGTGTAGGTGTGTGCTCAGGGGCTGGGTGCGTGTGTAACCCAGGGATGACTGGGCACAGGCACAAGCCTGCCCTTTCTCAGGGCTGCCTGCACGAGGTGAACCTGGGAAGAAGGGGTTTGTTGGCATGGAGGAGGAGGGAGCTTTGTATGGCAGTACCCATGCACCTGTGGAAGCTTGCCCAGGGCACCTGTGTGCTCTCCAGGAGACCCACAGACACTGAGGTGATCTAACAGTGCTTCTTTCCCCTAGCCCAAGCCTTGGCATCAGTCCTGCAGCAGGTGACCGTGCCCCTCATCTCCCAGAGCCAGTGCATGCAGTACTGGGGCAACCGCATCACCAGCGCCATGATCTGTGCCGGTGGGGCTGGTGCCACCTCCTGCCAGGTAAGGAGACAAACTCCTGCTGCACAGGGTGGGTGGGAAGGATATGCGGGGTCTTGCTGAGCTGCCATGGCCTCACAGGGAGGGTGGAGGAGCAGGGTACATGGGGTCTTGCACTTATGGAGTCAGATATTTAAGCTAGAGCCCCTGGCTGTGTGCAGCGGATCAGGTGGCCGGGGCAGCCGTTTGGAGCATGTGGCAAGAGCACTAAGCAGGAATCTTCTCTGCAGGGTGACTCTGGTGGACCTCTGGTGTACCAGAGTGGGAATGGCTGGACCCTGATTGGCATTGTCTCCTGGGGAACCTCCAACTGCAACATCAACACGCCGGCCATGTACACTCGTGTCAGCATGTTCCGTAACTGGATCGACACCGTCGTTGCTCAGGGCTAAAGCTGCTGCCAGCGTGATCCCTTCACTGGGATTAATAAAGTATCACCATTTGCTTGTGCCAAATACTGCCTCTGGCTCCTTTCTTCTCACGATGCAGAGCAGGGTCAAAGACACATGGAGGAGCCTGGAGCACTCTGTGCTTCTCTCCTGAACCCCAGCACTTCCCAGAGCTGGAGCTTGGTGGGGAGTTTCCTGGAAATTAAGGCACAGCCGACATGCAGGCACCTGCCTTGGAGTGCTGCACTCTTAATCCAGGGTAAAAGGGGAGACCGAGTGGTCAAAAAAACCAGCTTGCAATGGAAGGTGGGTCTTGGTGGGTGCACAGGATCCTAAAGGATCCCTGCCTGCAGTTTAAAAACATGATTTGTGTAGCAGCTGGGAACACAGAGCTGAAAGGGAGAAGTGCCACGGGCAGCTCTTAGGGAAGGTGGAAGGGGACGGCTGGAGAACAACACACTGCTTCACACCTGCAGATCTGCCAGGTAACAGTGGGAAACTGAAGGACACTGCAAATGAAAATTTGAAGCTGAAGACAAGTATCAAGGCCAGGAGACAGGCTTTCACTCAAATGTCTTGAGACAATGGCTGGCGGACAAAAAAATAGTCTAGTGGGACATGGGAGTAGCAAGACACATGCTCAATGAATTACAATCCGGTTCCCAGCAGCTCAAAATAGAGCTGGTGATAAGGCACTGTGGAGAGAAGCAGGATCAGACTGTCCCAACATGAGGTGTGGGGTTTAGCTTTCCTGACCAGTGATGTGAAGGTGATACAACACCTTTCCTGTAATAAGGACAATAAATAATAAATAATAAATAATAAATAAGGACAGCAGAGCCATGGGGTACACAGAATACATGGACATGTTTTAGCAGACAGAGTACACCAAATAAATAATTCTGTACACTCTAACTTGAACATTACAGACTAATTACACTGGGTCCAACCTCATCTGACAGGACAGTCCTTAGAGTAAAGCCAGGACTCGAGAGGCAAGGCGGGGTGTGGGACACTTCTCCAGACAGTCCCGTGAGGAGAGCGCCTGGATGAGACCGGAGTCGCTTCCAAACTGCTCCAGCCCAGCACCGGAAACCGCGCAACCGAGAATAGCATCCAGTGGCGGAAGGGCTGCGATCCCAGGGGCCTCCCGGGAGGAGTCCTTCCCCAGGGAAAGGCAACAGGAAAGCTCCCGGCATCGGGGCACCCGCGCAGGAGCTGCTGCTCTGTAACACCCCTCGCAAAGATTCTACATTCAGCAGACAAACAGTGCAACGACCTCTGCAACAGCAGCCAGAGTTTGCCCGTCACACACGAGGGATCTACAGTATCACCAGGCAGGAGGGGACATGGGACAGGGGACAGTTATCACCAGGCAGAGCTCCCGCTGCCCTTGGCACACCGAGGGCAGAAGGCACTGAGCTCCACGATGCCGCTTGCCACAGCACATCCCTGGTGTTCACATTTATTTCTGTGGGGAGTTTCCTGCAAATTAAGGCACAGCTGACATGCAGGCACCTGCCTTGGAGTGCTGCACTCTTAATCCAGGGTAAAAGAGGAGACTGAGTGGTCAAAAAAAACACCAAAACCCTCCCAAGAGTGGTGAAGGCAACTTGGGGCTGGATACTGAGTGATACAGGCACTTGGTGACACCTTCCAGGAAAAAGCTGAATGGGTGAGAGGCCTGGTCACAACCACCCTCCCTGCAAATTCTAGGGCTCAAAGAAGCCAATCTCTGTGTTGCTTTGCATCATTTAGAAAACTATGAGATTTTAATTTATCCCACCTCAAACTCCCCCAAATCTTTAGTATCATTACTTAAAATGGCCCCACACAGCCTAATTAGAAGCCTGTACCAGCCACACAGTAGTTGCCCTATGTGGTACAAGACTGAGCTGAGCCTGCACTGCAGGTCCTTAAAGACACCATAAGGAAGCTTTTACCTCGCCCCAGGACTCACCAGACCTGCAGAGCCAAACCCAGAGCTGCTGCCCAGCAGCCAAGTGAACCATCATTCCTATTCCAGTTTGTGCATCAGATAAAAGTTGACCTTCTTAGTACTGCAGTCAAACATCCAGGTAGGAAACAGGACTGAGAAATGGAGCAGGGCCTCAGAAATAATGTAAATTACCAGAACAGAAAATATCTGGCCTAAAAGAGCAAAGCACCCGGATTCCAAAGAAGAGTGTGAGGGTTTATCATGTCCAGAACAAACACGTGAAGCAGGCCCTGCACTGCAGCTGGTTTCCACATCACTCCCAAAGCCAGCAGGGCTGAGCCCTCTTGTCTGGGCTCAAGCTCCTCTCAAGGCTCTCAGGCTTTCCTTCACATATAGCTGTGTGCTTCCAAGAACAACACAGAGCAGGAGCATCTGGATGCTATCACAACTGCAGTGTTAAATGGCACAGACCTCTTCAGGATCAAAGGAAGGGTGGTTTCTATCCCACTGGGTTGATGTGTTAAGATTTTTAGAAGCCTGAGTGAGAAGTAAATCCAACACGGACTGGTAACTGCTGTTTTAGGAAAATACACTACATGCTCAAAACCCTGGATGCGAATCTTCAGACCCCCCCCATCCACCCATGCAATTTCTGGAAGACTTTCTCACATTCTTTTCCAATAATCCTCAACAAAAATGGTAAAAATCTAGGAATCAACAGGCCACATTCTTTGAAGCTGTAATTCTCTTCCCCAAGAGAGCAGCTGAACTCCCAGGGCAAAAGGATGGGACTTTTTTACACAGTACTGCTAAGTTCCAAAAGACAAACCACCTTAATTCCCTTTACTCCTCAGGAGCATCTCAGCCAGAAACAGGGGATGCAGCGAGGAGAGGGCTGTGCTTGGACAAGGACACACCACAATTTGCCACTAGGTGTCATTCCCACTCCACTTCCCCTGCAAGAACCAAAGCAGGCAGAACAGAAGCACTCGGATTTCCACCCCAGATAACAGAGACTGCATTCAGTGGTGGTCTGGAACAGGCAGGTGTCACCTCTGTCCTCCCTGCACATTCAGGACCAGAGGAAGGTTCCCAAAAAACACTCTGCGACCCAAATTAAGAACCACCATTAGGAGTCAAAGAAGGACATTAAAAAATTAAATGAAAGAGTAGAAAAAAGCATTTCAGAGAGATTTTAGTTTCTAAAATCCCCAAAAAAGGCACTCCTGGAAAGTGTAAACTCCTGAGACTTAAGACCAACAGAGCTCTGAGCTGCTCCTGTGGAATGAAGACAGATGATCAAGGTAATTCACAGTGAAGAGCTTCTTAGAGGAGAGATTGAAGGCACTGGACCATGGCTCAGAATTACAGCACTTTGCTGTCCCACTCCGCACCAGACCCAACTGAAAACGTGTCCCACTTGCAAGATAAAAGCACCTGAGGAATTGTTCTTAAGCCTGACCTTCCAACGTGGCATTTGGACCATCACAGTTTTCCAGACTGAAAAAGATCACTGAGGACTCCAGGGTCATTCGGGCAGAGCTCTGCTCATCTCCCCTCTGCCCACACAGAGTTATTGTCTGGCTGCAAAGTTCCTATGAATAATGGATTTAGGAGAAGAAGAGGGAGTGAGCCAAGAGTGTTAAAACTGAACGATGCAAGGAAAGCCTGTAAAGTTTATACTGACTTTTCCACGCAAACAAGAAAACATTGCATTTGTGAAAAGAAATAGAGTTATTTTTTTAGAAAAGCCAAAGCTCTTTAAGGGATGGCCTTGGTCCTCTTCCTGCAATTCCCAAGCAGTGGAGTGCCCAAGGACCACAGAGACCTCAATACCACGGGGAGGCAGTTGCAGCTATCCAATATTCTCACATACGTGATGGATCCTCCCTTCTGCCAATTCACCCCAATCACAGAGCATCACCACCAAAACCTGACACTGTCAGGAACCTACACAGCAACCTCCCACACCCCAAAACATATTCCAGCCCAAAGTAACCACAAAGGATCACTCTGAACTTCTCCTGGTGAAAAAGATCAATGAAGCAAAAATAGCCACAGATGAGAAGATTCTTGCTCTGCCTTGTGAAGGTGGAGAAACAAGCGTGGTTAGCCCAGAGCTTTATGTATTCCTCATCCCGTAAGAGAAAGATAAAGGAACAGCATGGGCAAACATCTGTATACGCCATGTGCATTTTGATGGCCTAGTGGTTAAGGGGAAAGGTCTCAGTTCTAGAGGTCTTGGCTCAGTTCATCAGTTTGACCCCCTCACACAGGCAAAATCCCTGTTTTGTGGATAAACGTGCAGGATAATCTGGGGAGGGCCACAGGAGCAGCCAGGAGGTAAAAGCAATCACAGTGCCTGGAGTGATGCTCCAAACACACCAAAGCCTCTTCAAGGAATGGCTCAGAACCAGAAATGCTCCGAGGGAGCCTCCTGCCACCACCTGACCTGCAGGGCCCCCACGGTCCAGTTGACACTGGCCTTGGAGGGGCTTCTGCTTTTGGAGAGCTGTTTGCAGAACCATGAGGGACACTCAACTGTTCATGAAGCAAAATGTGGCAAGCTGCCTGCTTTGTCAGGAATCACATCTAGTTTATAGTTCATGGTAATAAACTAGGAAAAAACTACATGAGGAGGTAAAAGATGCTGAAAACATTTTTGTTTGCAGTCCACAGAGTTGAAAAAAAACCCCAATATTGGAGAATTCTGTAGTATCTGTTAATGCTGATGGAAGAAAGACTACATGTGACATGGTAGGACAGGCTGCTCAGAGAAAGGGCAGCCTGCAAAGGATGTGAGGTTTTCAAAATAACATGCAAAACCATGCAAAGGATTTCAAATTCACTCCTGCTACACACAGTGGCTGTCCTCAAGTTACTTCTGCTGTATTCCCCACCATGTGCCTGGGCACACCAGTCTGGTTACACATATTTACAGCCTGTCCCACCTTTGGGATGGGAAGCACAACCCCAGAAATTCCCCCTCCCCGCCTGTTTTTTTTTTTCGCCTTAGCACAGAAAACTCTGATCTCCCACTAAAGCTGCTTTGCTGTTTGCTGACTAGGGATGACTGTGACAGCTCCCTGGAGATGTGACTGACCACTTCAGCCCTGCTGACACTGAAACACAGAGGCACAGGCATCAATCCTAGGAAAAGGCCAAGCCCACCAGCCCCTTGAGCTTGGAGTGCCTGCATCTCCAGCCCAGAGCCAGGCAAGCCCTTCCCAAGTGCACAGCACAAAGCAAATCATGTGGCTTTGTAAGAAAAGTTTCATTTTCCTTCACTGCTGATCTTGTCTCTACTACCATGTGAAGCCAAATCCATGCTGTGCCTGTGCCATCAGCCCCACCTTGCTGCTCTAACTGGTTGAGAAGATCTCAGCAGGCTTGCACAAAGCTCAGCTCTGCAGCCCCCACCTCCCCTGAGAGTCCTTTGTAAGAGCCCATCTCATCACCCATACAGCACAAGGACACGTGAGAGGCAGCTTTTTTCTGGTGAACTTAAGTCACCCCTCACAGCTCTAGGGCATTTGTACAATGTCTCCAGGGTATTGTCACTGCTGACACTCCCAGACTGACCTTCCACTACTCAAGGCCCTACCCTGATGCTATTTGTGGCCACCCCAACAGCTCCCACCACCACTGATGCAAAGCAGGGATGGCAGTGCTGGGGCAGCACGGGCACACAGAGCAGGGGAGCCCTGTCAAATCTGCAGCCAGGGAGCAGCCTGGAACCACCAAAGTTCTGGTGCAGTGACGTGCTCGGTAACACCGTGCTTACAGTGGTTATAGCCCATGGCAGTTCTGCGGTGGGAAGCACATCCCTAAAACTTCCTCCCTCTTTTTTCCCCTTAGCACAAAAAACCTCAACCTCCTCAATCCTCTTCTGAGGGATGTGAGGTGTGTAACACATCAGAGACACAACAGAGCCACAACAACAACCAACCCTGCATGACAGGCACTGGTCTTGCTGCAAACAGGGACAGGACAATTCCAGGGGTAAACCCTTGATGTCATCAGGCAAGTGATCCCTTGGGGGAAACCTCACAGCTTCCCAGCCCTCGTGGAAAACTGCTGTCTGGCATCTCTTTGGCAAGGAGCTGGTGGGCAGCACAGCAGTGAGTCAGAGCTATCCCACTTCTGACTGACTCATTCCAGCTTTGCTGCAAAGGCACCACGGAGTCTGACTAAACCAGCTCAAAATCTGTGTATACATAATTTTTAAATACATATACACCCCCACACGTGTACGTGCACACACGGACGTGCGTGCACAGACACACCAAGTGATTTCTTCTTTTTCCCATACACAAGCGAGAGAAACGGAACGCTCTGGAATTAATAAATAACTATGAACAACTAAGCTCCTGGGCTACAGAAAGAGCTCTTCTCCCCACGTGGCTCCTTAATTTGTGCATTCCTCGAGGCTCCGAGCTGTGCTCCGAGCCCACAGGGACTCCCCCGTTCCTGGCGTGTCACACAGCAGGGTGCGACGGCCACCACAAGGTTCCCTTTCCACCGCACGGGGTGAGGGGGACACCTCCTCATGGACGGGGGGAACGCCTGCAGGGAGGGAGGGAGGGAGGGACGTGGCTGCTCCTCCCTGAGTGTGTGCACACCAGAGGAGACCCCTGGCAGGGCGGGGTGCTCAGCCCGTGTACTGCTGCTGGTAGCGCAGGTTGAGCTCCCGCAGCTCCCGCTCCCGCACGCGCCGCGACTTGTTGGACTTGGTGGAGCGGCTGGAGCGCGTGGACTGCGCGGACTTGGTGCTCTGGCAGCGGGAGGATGCCCTCTTGAGAAGGTTTTGGGAGATGGAACGGTGCAGGTTCTTCATGGAGGAGGAGGCTGCCATGCTGACCACCCAGGGGTGCTTCAGGGCCTGCAGGGCCGTCATCCTGTCACTGGGGTCCACCGTGAGCAGACGGTCAATGAAATCCTTGGCCAGGTTGGACACACTGGGCCAGGGCTGAAACACAAAAGAGGTGGTTGGAATGAAACATCCCGACACAGCTTTGTTGATTAATTAATTCCTCCCATGTCTGCAAGGCGCTTGGGGGCATTCTGCTGCTTCCCTTCTCTCTTTTATCCTCAAATCTTCCAAGCTGTAAGCGGCAGTATCTGCCCAAGGAGAATGAGACACAACTACTTCTCATTAGGGGAAGAAGCTGAATTAGTGGAAAATCTCTGCAGGTACATAGGTGCAGAGTAGATCCCTCCAGCAGCACTCAGTAGCTGACCCTCCAGCCTGCAGACACACACCCATGTGCACACACTCAAGGGTCTCAGTCAATCCCCAAATCCAACTCTCTCCAACAATGGCTGGGACTTCCCTGCTCCATCTGATCCCCAGATCCTCCTCGTTTCGTCCTCGTCCTTAGAGATACACACACACATGGATATCCCCACTTCCAGGCCTTGTCCAGCTCCACATTCACCAGCAGTCACACAGTCACACACCCATCCACACACTGTGACTGCTCCACTTGCTCCCTGACACACACAGGCTCCCAGACTTATGTCCTGATCCAGCTGCTGATCCTTCTCACATCACCTTCCAAAACACTGCAACTATTACCAGAAGCACAGTAACTGTATCTCATTGAAGACCCTCCCCTGTCCAAGTGCTCTCTATCCAGCAAAGCCATTACTGCAGGAACAGGATTCTGACACCAGACCCACAGGGCTCTTCTGACTCTTCACCTTAAGGCACATATCTAGGGAGGAAGCAATGACCTGTGCACTGATCCTGGAACCAAAACTAGGCAGAATTTTCTGCTGTGGAACTTGGTTTTACTCCCAAATGGAAATTTAGATGTTGCTACAGGTTAACCCTGGAACAGCAGCTCAGCCCAGCTGGAAACAACCCCAAAAATGTTCTAAATATATAGAAATGTTAGATATAAGAAATTTTCAATAATGTTTACCAAGGAAAGAGGAAGGAATTTGTTTTACAATATGCTAGTTTTAAAGAAACAAGACCAAAATAATTAATTAGTCCTATAATAAATATCCTCCCAGCACACCCAAGAATGACCACAACAACTTATGAGTCAAACACCTACAGCCACAAATGTTGAATTGTTTCATTTCTGACAAAATGCTGTATTTGCACTAAGGTGGGAAGTGAGAACATTTCCTTCAGCATGAGGTGAAGGCTGGACTGTGGACAAAGCTGTGAAGAGAAATGTAGTAAAATCCACTGTAAGGGCAGAGAGCAGAAGGCAGTATGGCCAGCAGAAAACATCAAGTGGTGAATGGAGCCAGGCAAGAGCAGGTTTCTGCAATCACTGGGTATTTGGGGGTCTCACCTGTCCTGAAACCACCAGTACTGAATTTTTCAAGTCTGTGGAGATCACATCTCAAGTTGCATTAAGAAAAAGCCTGAGCTGACTCCTGCAATGAAGATTTCCATATAATAATTGTGACATATATGTAACTGAGTGGACACACCCGTGTCTTGTTAAAAAAGCAAAAATCTGCTATTCTGTGCCTCTCATTCTTCTCTTCATTGGGTGAGGAAGAAAAGCACCCAGTTATTTTAAAATTCAGGGTTCACTGACTGTACAACCAGAAATAATGCCCTCTTCTTGTGCAGAAGGTCTAAAAAAGGTATGTCCTGATTTTCTGGAGGTTTTTAATTCATTGCTACAGAAAGCAATTTTCTTTTCAAAAGACTCAAGCCACCAGCAAGAGAACAGATCCCCAGGAGGAGTTTTTAATGAAAAGGAGGATGGTGTAAGAGTTCCAGCACTGCTCCCAGCCCACAGCCTGTCAGTGCATGGCCAGGAAAGGTGAACTTGAGCTTCAGCTGAGGAACTGGCTGTGAGGGGGATCAGCATACCACAGTCTTACTTTACAAGGACTAAAACAGTCTGGCTTACTCAGCTGAAGTTGGATACATGATCAACTATGCAAGAGAAGAGACTGAAAATAATATTAACTACTTGATATAAAGAAAATACTGCTATGTGAATAAAAACCTATAAATGGTCCTGAATATATTCAGAATAGAAATGGAAATACTCAATGCTCAGGAAGGAAGCACAGCCTTCTCCTGCAGATCAGACACCACTTCAGTGCTTTCAGCAAAGTCAAAATTCACTCCACTCTACATTTCAAGAATTAAATCCAAACAGACAAACAAAAAATTCTAAACATTCAAGCTTTTCTGTCACAGAATCATTAAGGTTGGCAAACACCTTGAAGATCATCAACTCCAACCATTAACCCAGCACTGCCGTGTTCACCACTAAACCATTTCCCCAAGTGTCACACCCACAGGAACACTTTTGAACACTTTCAGGAATGGTAATTCCACCACTGCCCTGGACAGCCTGTTCCAGTGCCTGACCATACCTTCAGTGAAGAACCTTTTCCTAATATCTGATCCAAACTTCCCCTGGCACAACTTGATGCCATTTCTCACAGCTTTATAAAGAATACAATTATAATATCATATATAAATAAAATAAGTTTGTCATAACCTGCCTTAAATTACTTTTACTTAGCTGATGAAATGTACCTTGGCAATAAATGGTAAGAAAAAAGCAGCAGGTTGTTAGAAAAGAACAGGGACAAATTTTGATCACAGACCCATGAAAGTGTTTGTTTATGAAGAAGGTAAATAAAATAGCAAAAATCCTTTTCAAATTAATCAGGCAAACCACAATAAAAGGTTCAATTGTAACTGAACACACTGGTCTGTTTTGCAGAATGATGGACCATTGAGGAGCTCAATCTTCATGGCGTTCACAACAACAGAACCAAAAAGCTGACTCTGCCCTGCCATGAGGGAATATAAATCACATTGCAAGCCTATAGATTCCCAACAGACTTTGGATAAGGTATTTCATTTCTTAAATAATAGCAAGGTAGATCAACTTGGAGGATTTAATCTTCACTGGCATAATCTCAGCTAATCCCAGGTGGTGCCATATGTCAAATGGTAACACATCCCCTTCCCTTCATACTCAAATCTCCAGCTGCAGACCTCAGGGGTTCTCCCTTCCACTGATGGACAGATCCAAACGAAACCCAAGCAACAGGAGGTTTTGCCTCCACTCTTCCAAGCTTGCACTGAAAAGCTTTTAAAGACCCATTTTCTGTAGTTTTTTTATGACTCCCTTTCAGCTATTCATTCAGCTAAAATCACAAACTCGTCATTACCTGGCTACACTCCATCAATCCCTAATTCCTTCTTCCCTTCTCCTCCTCCCAGAAGCCACAGCCCACCCCATTCTGTTTCCTTCACAGAGGACTCATTTTCCACTTCCAAACAATCCTAATGGGACATCCAAGCTAATGATACATCTCTTAAATTTATCAATTTTAACTCAAAGTAAAGGTAAATGCAGATGACAATTTGCTCTCTGTACAGTAACTTTTTAAGAACTCTTTTAAGAACTACCATCTTCATTTCTGTTACTGGCAATTGAAATGACTTAAGATACCCACCCTGAAAGTGATTTTGTTTCCCTCAGATGGAGAAAACACATTCACACAACTCCAAGCTCACGTTTTTTTCCTGGGCATTTCTTCCCCTCTTCCCCTAAAACCTTTTACCTTTCTGAATATGGTCCCTCAAAGAAATACAAGCACCCCCATCCTCTCTTTTTTACCTAAGTCCAAAGAAATGCAAGAGATGCTTGAATGAAAAGTATTTGAGAACTGGCACAACAGTACTTGGAAATACATCTTCAGGACATGCAGGAGAGCATTATTTTCTCTTCCAGGTGTAAGTTATTGCAGAAACCTGGAATATGAGGCAAACCAGGAGCTGTTTTGCTGTCCAGATGTATTCAAACTTCAGTCAAATGAGATTCTGGTGAGTGAAATGAGCCTCTAAACACCACAATATCATTTCAATCTTTTCAAGTCTTATTAAAAGATGTCAAATGTGATGATCTGGAATTTGAAGAAATCTATGACTTCTGAGGGCCTGGGAACTGTGATACATAACCAAAACCTTGAGAGGCCCATCAAGTTTAATGAATCCTAAAGAAGAATAAACTCCAAACAAAAGCACATTGGATTTCTCATTATTCCAATTACTCTAGTTTTGCCACAAATGTTGAATATGGACTACCTGCAATTAGATTTTTCTTATGGTCAGCAAACACAAATCAGTTTATTGATCTGTTTACACAGCTGGAGGTTTGATTTGCTGCACCACACACATCTTTCCTATTTCACTGAAGCTTTTTCTTTAGTAATACGTAAGGCTACATTCTACTGATACAATTTGCAACCCCAGTCCCTGGAGAAATGCATCCGCTCTCCAGAAAACTTGCATCAGTTGACAAAACAGCAGTTTTAACTTAGCAAAATCCCATTAACCCTCCAAATTAATACTGCAGGGCAGCAACAGAGGGTTAGGTAGGAGCTGAGGAAGGTTGACACTGGTGTGTTTGGGCAGGACACAAGTGCAGGACATGAAGGACTGAAGCAATCCAGGAGATTCTGCCCATCTGCTTCCCTGAGGAGAGATAGAGAAATGCTTGGATGGAAAATGCTCCCATCCAGTGGCCATGAAACTGGATCAGCTAAACTCTATCAGACAGCCTTGCCTTAAAATCTCAGTGCTGCAATGACAAATCCTGCTCTTTTGTTGCACAAAAAATGCCACAACAGTGTCACAAAAATGAAGAGAAGTCACCAATATTCTCATTTCTGTTTCTCTAGAAAGTAATTTCAAATGCGATGCAGTTTGAGTACAACTTCTGATCCCTTTGTTAAGACACTGTTCCTTCAGAAAGATAAAGTTCTGGTGTCTTTCTGCAGAGAAGCACAGAATGGTTTGGGTTGACATTGACCTTAAAGCTCATCTAGTCCAAACCCCTGCCATGGACAGGGACACCTTCCACCAGCCCAGGTTGCTGTGAGCCCCACCCAACCTGGCCTGAACACTTCCAGGAATGGGGCAACCAAAGCTGCTCTGGGCAACCTCTGCCAAGGCCCCAGCACCTGCACACACCTTAAAAGAAGGTGGAATAGCCTCTATATTTTGAGCTGAATCTCAGCAGTACTGTGTTGAATGACAACACAGACTTCCTACATGTGATCAGTTTTTCTAACAGCTGCAATCATGTCCTCTGTCAGGGATACCTGTGATACCTCAAGCAGTGTCTGCTTCAAAAACCTCATCTTTCATGAGACAATCCCTGGATACAGACTCATTTAACACTGGAGCCTATTGGCCTCATGTTGGAGGGAGGACTAAAAATCCACTGGAAATAGTGTCTGTAACTCTAGAATTTAGCATAGTGACTAAACCCATGATCCAGCACAATTTAAAGGAAAAAAAGAAGTGTGGGGAGTAGAGCTGCAGAGGGATCTTCTGGTTAGTATTATGCAAATGAAAGAAGGAACAATCATCTGACTTCAAGCTCTGCTTTTAGTCTCAACAGTACCCACTGAAGGAAGGATATATACTAATTTCCTGATTCCTACCTAAGTTACATGCTGTTTTCAGGAGAAGAAAGACAATGTTTATGAGGAAGGTGAGGGAAAGGCCTGATCTCCCTTGCCAGTCAGTATTTACAAAAACATGAAGCAGAAAACATGTTATCACAGCTGCAAAAGATTATTCTTAGCCAAAAATACTGTATTCCAGTGCCACTTATTCCTAGGATGAGTCTGACTGAGCTGCAGAAGCATCAAAGCACCGAAGAGACTGAGGAGCCCTACAGCAGCACATGGGTTCCTGCAAGGTTTTCCTACAGAAAACCTTCAGATGTCTACTTCAAAGTTTCACAAGATGAAATAGATTTATTGAGAATAAGCCTGCCCCAACAAATAGACTGGGTTTAATGCATCCACTTGGTCAGAGGGAACTGCTTTCACATCGTGCCCTTATCACCATTAGCATCAATGCTCCACACCACAGGAGATGAGATGAAAACATTTCTGTTGTCATTCCCACTTGATGCTGCACTCCCCATCGTGCCAGCACAGATAGTCTGGTTTGTGCTAACAAAGTGAGCCAAACTGGGGAGTTTCTGTAAATTTTTCAGCTGGGGTTTTCAGCCCAGCCACTCCTTGGCATGACTCACCAGATGGCTGCAGAAGTCTCTACATCAACCCAAGAGAGCGACTGGAACGGAGTCCAGAATTAGCAGCACTTCAACCAAGTATGAAACCCATCCCACAGCCTGCATTGCAGCCTCAATGACAATGGGAGAGACTCCCGTGGTGGAGGCTTTGCTCTGGTCCCTCAGGAATGCCAGCTGCTGCTTCTAGGGTGCACTAGCATTCCCTACAAAGCATCTCCTGGACTTCTAAGCTGCATAAAACACACGGTGCTTCACCCATCTGCAACTCCAGCCCTGCTAGATAACAAACTAAGGGGAAAGCAGCGTCTTTTACAATGCCTTAAAGAGCTCTCAAGTGTGTTATGTTTTATTCAGACTTAGGCTCCGAGGCTGGAGGAGGAGGAGGAGGAGAAGAAAGAGATCCTCCTCTGAGTGTCACTTAGGCTGGGCGATTGCGTGCAGCGCTGTGCTCTGTGTGATTAAATCCCTTCACCACCCCTGCTTGTTATTCACATCAGAAAAGCTATTGAGGCGCCGGCCACGCCGACATGAGGGGAACAAACAACGTGTTGTTCTCTGCTTTGAACAACCAACCCACCTCTCTCCCCTGCAGCTGATGCGAGCATGGACCCGGCGAGCGCCGCACAGAGCTCCCAACACGTGTTGGAAACAAACCCCTGACCTGTGCGACTGCTCTGAGTGTTGGAAACAAACCCCTGACCTGTGTGACTGCTCTGAGTGTTGGAAACAAACCCCTGACCTGTGTGACTGCTCTGAGTGTTGGAAACAAACCCCTGACCTGTGCGACTGCTCTGAGTGTTGGAAACAAACCCCTGACCTGTGTGACTGCTGCGGATCTCCTCACTCAACTGGATGGACACAGGCAGGGGTGGGAGCCAATGCTCCAGAAGCAGAGCAGCTTTCTTTTGATCTGCTGATCAAAATGAGAAGATTTTGGATACCAGAGCAGAGGCCCTGAATTTTATTCTGCCTGCCATGGGAGCTGCTGTAAAGTGGTGACCAGAGCCTGCACTGCAAACAAGTTAATGACTTAAATTTATTTTCTTTTCACAAAAATGACTCCATCTGACATACATACGTAGTGCTGAAGGCAGCAGACATCTCTCCAGCTTCTGTCATTTTTCAGAATAGCTGCACCTTAAAATTCTGATGTTTCTGGTGGCAGACAAGTGACATGCTGTTAGTTTTGAGAAAGAAATTAACTGGATTTGATGCTCTAAGAGATCTTTTCCAACCTTAATGATTCTAAGAAGGTCCCCAAGAACTCTCTTCATTGCATTATCCATTTATGCATGATGCAGCAGTTTTGTCTAATTTTGGAGATTCCCACATGACATCAGAAAGCAGAAAGTGTCAAGTCCAAAGGAGCAGGCTGGGGACAGCAGCTGTGACATGACAAACCAGCCTAGGGCTGTGCTGGGGCTCCAATAACACCAGGTTTGCACCATCCCAGGCATCATTCAGCCCCCAAACAATTGCAACGAGGTGATCAAAACCAACTGGTTCAAAAGAGCCGGAACAAAAAGTGTCCAGTGAAAAGATGAAATGTGCTAAAGTCTGCACAGGGCAGATTCCCAAGCATTCAGCATTAATTTGTTGATGTGGGGAGGAGGAATAAGGGAAGGATGAAAGAGGAAAATACAACAGCCCTTTAATAATCCAGAGCATTATAAGTATGCACAGCCATCTGGTGCGGTGAACTTCCATAACCCAGCTTTTCGAATGGAAATAGCCAGCCCAGTTTCCCTGGACAGGCACTGAGTATTCAGCTGGAATCATGCACTAAAATTACAGCAGCTACAAAAACAATAAACACAAAGCTTTTCTCTCCAGCCAGGGGTGGCTCTTCTAACTGCAATGCTTAGGGAATAGCTGTTAAAATGGGGTAATACCATTTTTCAGCTTGGACCACTTTACATCTCTTAAAAACGTGTCAACAAGCTACAGCTGCACACAGGGGACTTTAACCACTACCTTGACTGAATAATTGTCTATTAAGGAAGCTCAGGGTTAAGAGACCTGGACTTGAAAGGATGCAGGTGAAAAGATGAGATCACCAAGAACACAGTGCTGGAGATTGCCATGAAAACAGAATTAGTCATAAATTTCCAAAGGTACTGATATAACACCAGCTCACAGCAGTACTTGTAGTAACTAAACTGGAAAATACCTTCCCCAGACTGTTCCTAACATCTGGGTATCCTGACATCTTCAGTGCTTTTATTCTCAAAAAAATTCAGATTTGAGCTGAATGATGTTCTCTCACTCTGAACTATTACCTTAAGAGAGTATTGGCTGTGAACTGGAGCTGAAGTCAATACATGTTTCTACGTACAAATTCAGAGTAAGAGTTTAATTAGGAAATGGTGGTTCCTGACAAGGAGGAAAGATCTTCCCCAGGGAAGAAGAATATCTTTCATCATGCTGATTAGTGCAGTGGTGGGGGGTGAACAGATAAGCTTATAACCTCCCACGTACACACAACCCCCTCCTGCAAGCTCCAAGCTGTCGGTGCACAAGCCCTGGGCGCTTACGAGGGAATGAACAAGGGGGAGTAAATCCTAAGACAGTCTTAGCTGCCAGTCCAACCCTGCCCTGCTCCCCAGCTGGCACCAGCTCTCCTCTGCTGCTCTGGACAGCTCCTTTAACCTCCTCGAGCACACAGATGAATCACAGAATCATAAAATATCCTGAGCTGGAAGGGACCCACAAGGATCAAGATGAGGAGCTGTGCTGCAAACAGCAGCAATGACCAAGCCCCAGCTGCCTCACTGTCTGACTTGACTCTCCTTTCTTCCTTATAGTCACTCTTTCAGTTTTAACCAGAATCCAACCCTGTCATAGTTTCAGAGGAGGTGAAATGATGCCTCTTTCATCTGGGCATTTCCTGGAAGCCCAGGTTTAGTGCTTCACAAGTTTGGCCAGTGTGGCCCAATGCCATTCCTGGTTTTCTCTCAGGAAGCATTGTTTTGGGTAGGCAAGGTGAATATAGCCCATTTTAAAGTAAACAAAACATCAGGAAACATTCTAAGTAGGTTTGCTAGGTTTACCACTATTATAATTGTCTTTCCTGGCACTATTTGGACATTTTTATTAGAATTCAGAGCAGGATAACTGCTCTGCATCCCATTCCAACACATTTCTCTGTGTTTTCTTCTCAAATTTCTTTCAGCATCCCAGCTATTCAGTGATGGAGACAGAAATCCTGCTGAAAAACAAAGTATGTCATTGACACTGCACCAAACTGCACATACACAAGAAGGAAAAAGGACAAACCAAAAATCTGTAATGTAACACATTCCTATTTCTGCAGCTATAATCTTATACCAATGTGACCTTTTTCTCTGTTAAATCCTACCCTGTTCTTACCTACATTGTTGGGGTATTTCTCTCTCCAAAAGAAGATTGAGCCTGGCCATTCTCAGGTTCAAAAAGACTGTGGAGAAGATCCAGGTGAGATCTTCCAAGATAGCCAGGGACTATCTTTGACACATGGCCTTCAAGAAAGGGTGAAAGGAGATGAACTCGTTCAGCCTGACAAAGAGAAGTCTAAGGGCAGTCTAACATCATACTACATTTATTTAAAAGTAGTTACAGGGATTACAGAGCCACACAACAGGTCCAAACAAGGGGCAACAGGGAGAAGCTGTGCCTTGGAAGGTCTGTATCAGGAAATACCAGGGGAAGGGTGGTGCAGCCCTGGAAAAGGTCAGTGGGGAGGTGGAGGATCTTCATCCCTGAAGCCCTTCAAGACTCAAGACAAAGTCACAGCCAACATGACCTAGTGCTGGCAACACTCCTGTCTCAAGCTGAATGGGATTAGAGCTCTCCAAAGGTCTCTTGTAACCAAGGTTTCAATAACTCAAGTGTTTCTCCTCCCTGCCCCCAGCCAGCACTGTCACATCTCTTCCAGAGCAGCAGCACATCCCTCCTTCCAACACACATCCCTGCCCAGGCTCCATCCCCCACATGCTTAATAGGGTCAAGTGTACCATGAATGCTTCAGAAATAAATGTGCTCATCAGCTTCGGGTAAATTTGGACTGATGTTCAATTACCTTTCCTGCAGGAAGGATGTGTCTTAGTTCTCTCTCCTACTGAGCCACTGACTACATAAAATTCACAGGAACTTTGAGTCCTTCACATTGCTCAAACTGGGTTGACACCGACCTTAGAATTCAAATAGTTAATTCTGGAAGACTGAAAGACAGACAGCACAGTTCCATAAAGTTTGCTTCCTTGGGAAATCAGGACACAGGCAGGGCTGCAACAGACACCCAAGGATCATCCAATCCATCCCACGGTCCCCCAAGGATCCAGCACAGATGCATCACTCCTGACTGATGACTGCCTCATTTGTTCTGCAAGACAGCTTCAGAAATCCTCGGGGTAAACATTTTTTGGAGCGGGAGACACCAGTGTTGTAAAAAGTTCAGTGTGAATCTTTCTAAGTGCCATTTAAGGCTCTTGTTTGACATAATCTGGAAAAGAGATTATTCCTCTTCCTCTTTGAAGCAGCCTTTTACATATTTGCAAACTGCTATGACAACATGTTCCCGAGGCCAAACAGCCAAAAATGTTTTAGTCTTCCGGAGACTGTGGTTTTTTGACTCACAATTGTTTATGTTGATCTTCTGTCAAGTCTCTCTGCTTGGCCCGTGCTGTTTTGAAGTCTGCTGCCCAGAAGTGTCAGAGCTTCAGCTTGGCATCTGCAGCCACTGAACACAGCAGGATCACACCACACGCTGGATTTCTGTTCATACACCCCAGTCCATTTACCTTTTCCCACAAGTATGATACTGCTCTCATATAACAGTTTGTGATTCATAGACAGACCCTTTTCTGAGAAGCCAACACCTCCTAATTTTCTGTTCTTCACCTATTTTTGTGCACTAACTTACTCTTACTTAAAAAACTCCAAAATTACACCTGCTACTGAATTACTCAAATTTGATAGGGTTATCTGTAACTCAATGCCCTTTGCAGCCCTTCCAATTAAATGTCATCTCCAAATATAATGAACATACCTGCACTTCCCTCACCTGGGTTGGTCATCCTTAAGTACCTCTGGACCTTCAGCCATTTCTAGAGAACCACCATCACTACCATGGTCCACTTTGTTGATGAGCCACCAGTAAGTAAATGTCACTTTTAGCATGACAGGTTTGGGGAAATACAAGATTTGGTCCCCAGGCTCTCCTTGCTTCACAGTTCACTTCCAAAAAGGAAGTTTTCAGAGACCATGGAACATTTCCACGAAACAGCTGAAGATCTCTTCAATGCCAGATCCAAGCTCCAGTGCCAAACACTGGAGGTATGGGAACCTCTATAACTTTGGAAGAGAACTTTACCATGAAATTATTTTACATTCTCTGCCACGTGTCAAGTTTTCCTTAGTTTTGCAATATCAGCCTCTTGAGCAAAACAGTAGCTGAAGAATGCCACCAAGAAGCTTGTAAAGCTAAAAGAAAAAGAAAAAAAAAAATGAAGGACTAAGCGTAGAGAGGTAAGAAACTGTAACCCAGGCAATCCTATCAGCACTGATAAAACAGTATACAAAGTCTTCTGAGTCATCCCAGCTGTAAGGAGAAACCTTTCTCACACGTGAGCCACATAATCATTCTCAAAATGATTATGTGGCTCAGAATATTAAAATCTCTTAGAAATTACTCTTCAGTCACAGACTGAAGAGAAGAAAAGCTAAGAAACACACAAATACTTTTATCAGAAAGCTCAGTTCCACCTTTTGTGAGATATAAAACCAGACTCATTGGTTAATCACTTGAAGTGCCTGAAGCAGTGGTGCACTGGATGTGTAGGGAGTACCATGATTATGGAAGTCCACGAGCTGTAGACACACAGCCAGGCACGGGTCCACACCAGCACTTTAGGGAACCCTGCAGGAACAGCAGGAATCTCTTAACAGTCACCTCCAGAATGTTCTGCCTCTCCCTGACTTGTGTGAACAGTTCTCACGTCCCCAATCAACACTAATCTGGTGCATTAGTAAAAGCTCAGTTTTCAGGAAAATCTATAAAAACTTTCATTTGAAATAACAAAGGTATTGGAAAACATGCCTGGTTCTTCCACCTTGTCACTCACTCGGGGCAGCAGGGGGGCAAAGCAGGGGGGTGATGAGACCAGAGGGAGGAAGAGCAGCTCATGCTCCAAACCAGGGAACTTGGATGCACCACAGCCGGTTTGAACCACCCCTTCCAGCTCCAAGCAACTAATCCAGTTCCCTCTGTCTACAGCCTCAACTTTGCAATAGCAGATTTAGGGATTTCAGGGATTAGGTAAGAGACTGCCAAGAAAACCTCTGGGCTTAGGAAGCACCTTTTCAGCCCTCCAGCTCAACATGAACAGAAATTCCCCAAAACAGTTTTTGCAATTGAAAAGAGATTTTGACTATGTAATATTAAAACCTTGACTTCCTACCTATGCCAAGGACACTCCTTAACTTCTCCTTCATCACATCCCAGGGCAGGAGCACACTGCAAATGCTAGGGAAGTCCCAAATTCCAGTCAGAGGAAATCTGAAACACCTTTCAACGCCAGATTGTTCCAAATATATCAGGTTCAGTCGCCTCTCTCTAAGGCAGGGTCAATTACAGGCCACAAAGTGATTTGCAGCAAGGTACACAGCCCTTCCCCACAGAGCTCTGTCTTGATTAAACAAAAGTGGCTTTTAATCTGCAGTAGGGACAGCAGATGGAACTACAGCCAGGTGCCAGATCTGCAAAACCTCCAAGCCTCAGCCTAGGGCTCAGAACAGAGTTAGGAAGATGCTGTAATTCTCTGCAGAGTGCAACACTTTTACAGCTCCACCCTAAAAGCTCACTTCAAAAATGTTTTATAGGTGCCAGCCAGTCCTCCCTGTGCCCCTCGAGTTGCAATGCTGTCCTGGTGTTGTACTTCCATACAATCGTCTGGGGCCTCAAGACCTCAGCAGGTCCAGGAAATCCAGGTGAAGCAGTGTAAGATGTTACCCCAGTCCACTCATCCCACAGCCTGTGATAAACTCCCATGTGTGCCACAGCAAGGAGAGAACCAAAGGGGTGCTCACACCCTGCTCAGCTGCAGCTGGACTTCCAACACAGACTCCAACCCCAGGGTAACCATTTCCAAGGGCAGGGAGCAGGGGACAGCTGCTGTACTTAGGGACAGGTTTCCTGCAGGTCACAGCTCTTCCTACAGCAGAATCAACACATATTCTCACTGTCTGAACCTTGGTCCTAAGTCAAGGAGTGTGCAATAGCATGCCTTGCTTCAAAATACAGCTCCAGTAAGGTATCAGAAAAAACAACACATCTGAGCCACAGCTGGAAAACCAAGGACTCAATCAGTCAAAGGTAAAAGAGGAAACGGGCCTAGGCTATTTTTATGCAAATGTAAAGGAGTCAAAGACACCGATGGTAGCTGATAGTTCAAATCCTTTCTGTTAATAATGTGTATTCTGTACAGAGGCAGCTTAATGTTCTTTTTCTACCCTACCAATGTCCCTTTATCCCTACATCCTTAATTCTGCAGAAATACTATTCCACCATTAACAGGATTTCATAGGGCCCCCAGATGAAGGAATGAAAATATATGTCAAATCACAGCACTATTGTAAATCCCCTCCCCCCAGATGTGCCTTCCTTCATCCTTATATTACGTGCCATACATTGTGCACCACTTCCCCAAACCCAGATTTCACCCAAAAATCTTGACCAAATGCTGACCCTCACTCTGCCTGGAACCTGCAGGTACCACTGGTATGGACAGCAGCCCTAAGGAAAAGGGGCTGTGAATGAAATCATTGGGAGAAAACCCACATTCCTCTTCCCCAAGGAGATTCCTTCCCTGCTTTCTTTGTTTCTAGAGGCTTTGAGGCTTAGACAGAGTTTCCACCCTGTCCTGATGACATGAACAATTCTGTGAAATATAAACTGTTAACACTGAGTGCAGTAGACTGCAGCAGTATGGAAATGGCAGATGTAGGCAGGGAAAGATCACCCCTCTCCTGCCCTACCACTGGGGGTTCTTTTCACTGCTGTGCAACACAAGTACATAGTAAAAAGGCAAAAGGAGTGATTTTGAAAAAGCTCCTTGTGACACCAATTCCATTGGAGGAAACAACTTCCAGAAAGAATCCTAAGACACAGCCAGAGCAAGGGGGACTTGATTTTCAAATGCTTGCATTGGTTTCAAAGCCCTTTCAGTGGAAAAGGTGTTTCCTTACCTGTAAATAAGGTGTTTACCAATGCAGCATGCTCTGTTTTTGCAGGAGCATGGTAACTGATACATGCAGGAGGATGGAGGATTTTCCAGGTTTTAATTGAGGTTATCACATTTCCAAACATGTCCCTTCCTGCAGAGGGAGAGATCTGGACAAACACTTCAGCTCTTGGAGATGGAGCAACACAAACACACCTATCCTCACGCCCACCGAGCTGGTGCATTAAAAGAAAAGAAAGAGCAGAAGCCAAAAGAAGTCCATTTATTGGGCTGGCCTCAGTGTTCTGTGCCTGGCTTGGAGAGGAGCTTTCATCCTGTTCAAGTGCCCCAGCTCTTCAAAGGAGAGCAGAGTGCCCTTTTCAGCAGAGCCCTATGACTGCAGCTCGCCAACACTCTCGTTGTTCTACTTCAAAATCACTGCTTTCACACAGCCATGTGAAATGCAAAAGCACATTCCTCTGTAAATTGATGGGGTTTTACTTTTTCCAGGCAAGGGGCTCAACGATTTATATAAAAAACAATTCTTCCCTACACAGGAAAAAAAGCCAGCTCTAGGTTTTAGGAAAAAAAATGCCAGCATTACTCTAATAACAGGACCATTGTAAAACACTTCTACCATCTAACGTGGCTCACAGGAAAAAACAGCAGCTGCTTTAAGTAAAAAGCTCTTTCTTCCCCTAAGAAGAAACATGGTCCCAGAGACTTGCATGCTTATGCCAATAAGTACTGCAAATGTGTTTTAAAATCTTGCCTTCAGCTGCCCCGTCCCTGTTTCCTTTGTTACACTATATTCAACAGCTTGGGCCACTCAAACTCCAGGGAAAAGAATGGAAAATTGGCCACCCTGCTGCTTTGAAATCTCTCTTCTGGCACAGACATCAGAGGCCAAGGTGATGACTGCCCTGCAAAAGCATCTAATGGCTCTAAAGACCATCTTGGCACAGCCATGGAGGGCAACACCACGTGTCAGTGTGGCCTTCTGGGGACCCACAGGGGAGGGGTCCTGCTGCACCCAGACCCTCCCAGGCACTGAGCCCTGGAGAACTTCCAGAAGAATCAGGTGGCTTTGCACCGAGCTCATCTTAGAGCAAAGAACAGCTCTACACTTTGCAAAAGTAAATCTTCAATAAAGAGGGGCACCAGCTTTTCTGGCCTCTTGTACATACAGGACTTTATCTCCTGTATTAAAAAAATATGTAGGACCAAGGGAGCATTAGAGGGCAGTGGTGCTTCTTTGTTTCTGGCTATATTTTAAACTAGTTTGAATGTTTTCCCAAAGACATACTCCAGTCCAAATTCAGGGAAGCCAGTCTGCCTTACTGCCCATCTTAAACAGGAGATGTACTACAAGATCACCGGAGTTTTCCCTCTTTCAGGACAGTTGCTACCCTTTAATCAATTTAATCAGCATATAACACATTACATAAAACTTAATGATATGTAACACTAAATGTATGAACTGCAGGAAAAAAACTGGACAGACTTCTGAGGCAAACTAAGTATAAAATAGAAAATAAAGCTAATACAGTATGAAATAATTGATTTTTTTCTAAACTGGTATATTTTGATAAAGTGGTTGTACTTTTATCATTAAAAGAACAAAAGACTGATTTTTTTTAATTACATAGGTATATGTAATTCATTTTAAGTGACAAACATGTCAAAGGTACAAACATGCAGGAATCGCTCCAGGATTGGCAGCCAGCCAGACCTGCCACAGCATCAATGCAAAACTTTTGTACAAAACCTCATCCAAAGTTTCAGAATGTTTGTCCTGTACTGACTGAATTCTCCTGAAAGTGATAAAGACTATGGAGAGATTTTCTCTGATATGCAAGTATAATTTTTTTCCTCTTATAGGACACCAGTTTCTACAGTAAAATTTGTAAGCAGAATAGAAAGTTGAGTTAACCACTACACATTTCCATCTGCAATTTGTAGGGGAAGGAGGTTACCAAGAATAATTACAGATTCTTTTTATTGCTTGAGCCTTTTTTAGATTAAGTTTGGCATTTGATAGGAAATCCAACTACAGTCATCATAATTCATAATACAATGACTGATCAGTCCCTCTGGGGCAGGATGGGAGATTCAGCAACCAGCTCCCAACTGAGTCAGAAACAGTCTGCGTTCAAGCTCTACCACATTCTCTCTCAAAATGTTGAATAAATGCAGGAAATTAATACTAAAATTTGACAAGCCTGTCACCTGTCTCCTCCACTGTGTGTCACAAGGGATTTGAGGGATTACAAGTCCTCCACAGTCTTTTAACCAGCCCCCACAATGAAGACAATTATGAGGATACTTGGGAAACGCTCTGCAGACGTGCTTGGGTAAGAACTCATCCTGTGAGCACGCACCAGCTGCCTTGGAATGGCTTTATTTTTATCTTGCTTTCTGCCAGGTAGCACAGGTAGTTTGTTTGCTAATGCACTGCCTCCACTCTCCGTGCTCCCTGCTTCTGCTATCAGCTGCAGGCAGGAAAAACTGCTTGGGGAGAAAGTGATTTATCTTTTTACTCAGACTGAGCTCGTTGTTATGGGAACACCATTCATGCTACTCATCCAGAGCAACTTGGTTTTCCTGTAACTAAGGGCATTCTTCTGGCCTGAATCTATCCATACAGGATCTGCAGAGTTTACTCAACATCTGCATTTAACTTGGTGCCTTAAACTTCAAGTTAGAGCAGGAGATCATTAAGATTCTGAATGTTCAAGGAGAGAAAAGTAGAAACGCAATGAACATACAATTTGCAAGTCAGGCTTCTCCTCTGACCTTTGGTCATTCTCTCCATCAATGTCTTCCATGAATTTGTCCAGTTGCTCTTCAAACTGAAGTAAACTTCCAAGTTCCACAGCCCCCATTTCCACCCTCTGAATAATCTGTATCATCAGAGACTGTACAGGTTTGTTAGGGAACTTTCTCCTGCTGGCTTTTAGGCAGAAGGGAACAGATCCTTCAATCTTCACTGGTTTTGTCCTTCCCTATGGAACTGACCATATATTTCCCATCTGTGCTTACCAGCAAACTGCTTATCCATGTGAAGGCCACTATCATAATACAGCTGCAAAGTTCCTTCAAGAGATTTTGGTGAGGACTTTTATCAAAAATCATTGGAAAATCTAAGTCACACAAAACCAGATCATCTCTCCACAGGCTGCTAAGTCCCTTGCAGAGCTCCTACAGACTCGCAATGCCCAACTTCCCTCATATATCAAGCATGTCTCTCCTATCAATGCATCCACTAGCATCATTATTTAGAACAAGCTTTTTTGGTTATTTGATTAAGACATGTTCCCACAGCAGCACACACCAACCTCACCCACTGTGAGCATACCACAAAAAGCTGATTCTGTTCTATGAATAGGAGAACAGCCCATGAGAGATTTGCCCAGGTCAGATATCAAAATCAGAACAATCCACACACCTTAGCTAAGTTTCCCAATTTAACCATAGCATACATTCTCTTCCACTTATTCCATCAATTTTCCAGGTGTGTAGAGCAACATAAAAGTACTGGCATTCAACAGAAGGAGAAGCTTTGAAACAGAACCAGAGCAAGCCTGTCCTAGCAGGATAATGATGGTCCGATCTTCAATTCTGCACTTTCAAATTCAAAGGAAACTAAGAATGGAATTCCAGCCTTATTCCTCAATCAACTTTTTAAGCTACAAAGAGATCCCAGAAATCAGTTTTAACTCCAAGATTTCCATTGAAAATTAAATTCAAATATGTCCAAACATTATTTTTAGTAAGTTCTAACAAAACAAGAGAAAAAGAATGATTTTGCAGCAGGCTACACTCAAAGCAGTGTCAATAGCTCACCTCACTCTCACTCAGGATGCTCAGGAAAAAAAAACCCACACCAAGTTACAAAGCCAGCTGTCCATCCTTCCTCATCCTTGCCATTACTCCAAGCAGCTCAAAAAGTATAGGTGATACAAGAGATAATCAGAGCTGTGATGTCACCAGTACCTGAATAACCCATTGTGGGAGACCTCTCCTATTGATCTGCTAATGGCCTCTTCAAACAGACCTCACACTCCAGGAACATGAGCCGGGGTAAAAGGGTCCCAGTCAGAAAGCAATTACATTAGCTGGACTTGAGATCACTTGTTTTTCCAAGAAAATGGAGCTGCTTCTCAGGTCAGTGTACATCTTGGCTTTTGTTCCTCTTTCAATACGACTTTGTCCTCTGTGACCAGATTTTGGGGTCAGACTTTTCAAAAAGCAGGACTCTGCACTGAAACTGAGGGCACTGCTGCTGCCTGCCATGGCACAGCTTGAAGACAGCTCCCTCCTTCCCCACTGGAACTTGTCTGAGCCACACAGCTCAAGCTGTCAGCTCTGGGCACTGCAGTTCACAGGCCTTCAACATTTCCTCTTTTGTTTCAGATCCTCAACTTTCAGATTACAGAGAAGAAAAGCAGTTGTTCCCATGAAACCTCTGCTCATGTGTCCATCCAAGACAGACGCTTTCGGCAATGCACTCGAGTATTCTGCCCACTCCTACTCCAAAGAAACCAGGACTTAGAGCTCCTGCCATTCCCATTAGTCTGACAAACTTATCAATAGCCTCATTTCTGACATTTTCCACCTTCTTCCAGTGTAACACAAAAAAAGAAGAGCCATTGTCTGTGAACAAAAACTCGGAAGCATTTGAAAACCCAGAAGATGGCTTTAAGAGTGCTGGCAAGATTGTGGGAAACACGGCAGAAACCTTTAAACCTCTGGCTCACTTTGTTTTCTCCTAGAATTTATTCACAAAATGAGCAGCCTCCTTACTGCATCTCCTGCCAATACCTGCCTACAGTCAAGCACTGTGCAATTTAGGGGCATAGGCTTAATTACACTGGTAAATTAAAGCATCCATTTTCCTTGGGTTTAGAGGAACAGAAAGCATCCAGGCAACAGATACATGCTGCTGGCTGACACATATTTGCTTTCCAAGCAATAAAGCATTGACAGCTTCCCAAAAAAACCACTCATGTCACACACAGTATCCACAACAGCCTCCTAAAATGTGATATTTGTGGTGGCATAACAAGTGAAATGCCTCAGGCTTGTGCACTGACACTTTCAAAACAGAGAGTTTAAAGCTTTCTGTGTGGCACATGTGCTACCTCTGCATGTACAATCAACAAGTCCCCATGGCCTAGTTGCAATTGAGAATATTTCTCAAAACCAGTCCATCATCACAATAAATTACCCCAGGGAACCTTCAAAACACTCAGTTCACTCTCTCCAGATTGCCTACGGCTGCACTGAGTTTGACCAAACTCCCTTCAAATGTTAATTTTTTTGGAGGAAGGGCCCTAGTCTGTTCACTCATTCTTCAAACAGAAGCCAGGTCACGCCTTTGGTTACTCACACTGCCTTTCTACATGTGCTTTTCAGCTCTGTATTTTTATCCAGAGAACACAGACCCACACTCATAATCAAGGGCATGGCATGGCAAGGACATAACAACAGCAACAATCATTCCTAATATCAACTGGGTTTTGATCAGAAGTGTGAAGATGTTATTTAGAAGTGTTTAACTTCAAACTGTTTCTTCTGAAGAGCAAGAAGAACCTTCAGACCCCACTATGATTTACAGAATGCTTAAAAATTATCCCCCAAGACTCTTCTTTCCATACTTAACTATGAAAACTATCCTTCAGTCCTCCATTTTCTCACATACCAAGCTCAGGGAGCAATGCAGATCGAGTTCTGAAATAGTCCCACCTCCAAATGAAAGAAGCAAGTGCCCCTTGCCTGCCATAACCCTGTCTTTCAGCAAAACTATTTTCCATACTACATTTGGATTTGTGTCAGAAATCAGACTAGTGATACATGTGCCACATTTCAAACACTCTGGCACAAGTTTCAACTGCAAAGCCTCTAACAGCAGCTTACCACAGCCAAGCTAGAAACCCACAAGCATCCCAGTTCTGTTCTACAGCAAGTTTCCTCTTGGAGCTTGCTGTGCTGCACTGGGAGCAGACAGAAAATGGGAAAGGATTTTAAAAGCCAGACTCACAATTTTTTTTTTACCCCGGTAATGTTACCACCCACACAACAGCCAGCTTTTGGTCATCACAAAGACACACCTAGGGAGAGCTTCTTGCCTGAGTTCTCGTCACCACACTCACCTCGCCTGAGTAACTGTACTTTCCCTTCAGGATCTGCCGGTACAGGCGGGTGCGGTTGTCGTCCTCGAAGGGCATCGTGCCGCTGAGGAGGATGTACGAGATCACCCCCAGCGCCCACATGTCCACAGAGTTGGTGTAGGGCTTCCTGACCAGGATCTCGGGGGCGATGTACTCCGGGGTCCCACACGTGGTTTTCATCAGGCAGTCATCCCCCTTCTTCCGCGCGCTGGCCAGCCCGAAGTCTGTGATCATGATCTTGGAATCGGTTCCTGGATGATAGTACAGCAGGTTCTCCGGCTTCAAGTCCCGGTGGGTGATCCCCAGAGTGTGCAGGTACCTCACCCCGTCCAGCACCATCTGCAGCACGCGCGTGGCGTCCCTCTCGGTGAAGGAGCCCTTGGCGATGATGCGGTCGAAGAGCTCCCCGCCGGTGGCCAGCTCCATCACCATGTACACGCGCTCCTGCGTCTCGAACACCTCGATGAGCTGGATGATGTTGGTGTGGCGCACGCGGCGCAGGACGCTCAGCTCCGACTCGCACACCTCGCGGCCCTCCCGGTACTTGGTCTCGATCATCTTGATGGCGTAGGGCTGCTTGGTGGCCTTGTGCTCCACGCGCACCACGCGGCTGAAGCTGCCCCGGCCGATCAGCGCCTTGATGTCGTACTTGGCCGTCACGCGCGGGTCGAACTTGGCGCGGTATTTGGCCACTTTGTTCTTGCGGGGCTCGGGCTGGGCGGGCGCGGCGTTCCCGGGGTAGGGGTTGGTGTGATGAGGAGGGGAGGGAGAGCCAGCTTTGATGACAGCCCCGCTGTCATCTTTGATGAAATGCTTGTATATGTCACTGTGGCCTGTGTAAGGCTCGACTTTCTTAACCAGGTCTAGCTGCACATCTTTGGGGGGCTCGGGAAGCACTTTGCTTGTCCCGCAGCCCATCACGGACTGGTGTTAATTCCCTATCAAGGCATGTTCCCAAGGGAGCATCAGCAGCAACCACATCCGGGGCAATTCCCACATTTGAATCTTAGAAAAACAATGAGAAGAAACAAAGAGGAATCAAGGTAGTGAAGATTCAAATGGAGGGAAAATTAAAACAATAGGGCCACGCTATCACAAAGTGAGAACATGGGATTTTCACTTCTCTCTACTCCACAACATGCACAGTGCTCTGCTGCTTTCATCACAAGTGACCCAGTCATGGTTAGAAGAGATGTGTCCATGGAAATCACACAGTATCTCTCTTTATAAAGGATACTTTGTTTTCCACTCCCTGCTGAGCACTGAATCAGTCACAGAGCAGCTGAGGCTGCATAAGACTTCTGAGGGTCTTTTTGTTCAGACACAATTGCTTAACGACAATCAAATAAAGTAAAAAGTCAAGCATTTTCTTTAGTTTTTTTAGATCAGCTCAACTTCCTCAGTCAGCAACCAACCCGAACCTTATAGTTCTGAGTTTGCTCACTAGAAGCCCACAAAGCACCTCAGCAACTTGTTCACTTAACACATCTTCCCAAGATTCTCTTTATATTGAATTTGTACACTGTCTTAAACCTCTCACTACTTTGCTGCTGGGGATCAGTGGAATAGTAGAAGTGGCAGGGAATATGGAGCCAGAGGCACATTGGTTTTAAGTTGGACTTTACCACTGAATTTGCTGCAGCCCCCTGCCCCTGTTCACTCTACCCAGAGCAGCTTTCAGTCAGCAAAATCCTCATCCTGCAAACCATGAGAAATCAAGGTGACCTTTCACATCTTTCAACAATCTCGGTTTTGCTTTATTTTACATCTTTAGGCACCAAGTGGCACTTCTGGCTTTCCATACAGAGCTGCCTGTAAGAAGTGGAATTCCAAGCAGCTGTTCCAGACTAGGAGCTCTTGCTCCTCACACTGTATCCCAACAAAACCAAACCAGCTGCACTCGGGCAAGTCTTTGTGTGCTGATTAAAACAACATGACTGGTCAGGAGATGGGGAAGCCACCTGTGGCTCTGGCAGGCACTGGGCATTTCACATTTGCCCTTTTAGACTCAGAGCCCATCAACACGTGCCTGAGCCTTCACAGGGGGCTACAGAAAACCTTTAGCCTTGAAAATGTGATTTTAGGTCTTACCATCACCAGGTATTTCTCCGCTCATGCACCACCTCTCCAAGCAACTGTTCAGCATGAACAGTAGAAAAGGAACCCCAGCTGGTCTTCCAACAGAAGAAGCAAGTGGAGAAATGTTTTAAAGGGACACCTGGAAGAAGTTTAGACTCTTCATCCAACCTGGAAAGAAAGGCAGGCTTTAGTTAAGATTCGGTTTTATAATCAAACATCATCAAAGTAACTTCTCAAGGGAGAAGTTCCCTCCTGGCAGCACCCTGAAGTCAAACAACCCAGCCATGCACAGACATGCCTGTAGTAGGGTGCAGGCAGTAGAAATTAAAAACAACTTCACAGAAAGGTTAGCTGACTTTCACCAAGCACTGCCCTGGAGGTGGGGCTTCATTCAGATTAAAGCACTGTGATAAAAAATTAAGAGCTCTGGCTAGTCCTGAATAATGCCTCCCATGGACAGTGTTCCCAGCACTACTGAACCTTCAAGTATATTAAATTAGCAGAGAAACGGAATGAGAGCATCCATACACAAGATTATTACAGAGTAATTCAGCACATAGACTTGTGTAAAACATCCCACCCATAAATAAAACAAAACAAAAGGATGAAACACTTGAAAATATCATCTATAAATCCACTAATGGCATTAACTGAGATCTGGCAGTAACTCCAGCGTGTCAGTGGCTCCTCCTTGGACACTTAAGTGTTCCAGTGAAGGCTACACCAGAGTCAGCAACAAAATGCTTAACTCCACATTAGTGCAGGACATGGTCCTGTGTAGTAATCACCAAGAATGTGGGGAAAGGAATTAAGATAAATTACAAGCATTACAAGGTCTCCGAGTGGGAAATTACGTACTTGGCAGGTGGCAAACTATCTGCATGGCAAACTATCTGAGCTACAGCTGGAAGTGGTGGGAAGGAGCACGGGATTTTTGCTTCTCCTCTTGGAGATGCAGCTCCTCGCCTGCCGTCTCACTAACACATCTCAAATGTGCCTCTCACTGCCTGACATAAACCTGACATAACCCGGCATTCCCCCTGCGAGCTTCTGCTGGATTTCGGAAGGGAAACCGGGGCTGGGGCTGCTGCAGCACGGCAGGCAGCTCTGCCGGAGCCAGGGGCTGGCCAGAATCAGCCAAAGCAACCGGGATTCCCCGAACTGTTTGTTTTCAGAACTCAGCCCAACCCAGGCCCTTTGTCGCTATACTGGAAAGGGGACCCAGGCCGGGCCGGTGCCGGCAGCTCGTCCCGCACTAGGTTCGGACCCAGGCCTGGGAAGCACCGGGCCCGCCCCACTGAAGGGACACTCCGGGAGCGGGCAGGGCTCCCTCCCCGGCCCGCCCGTCCCCGCGGCCCAGCGCCCCGGGCAGCGGCAGGGCTGAGGCGCCGGGGCCCGCTGCGCCCGCGCCTCCCGGGCCGCACCACCGCCGCCCCCGGAGGGAGGGAGGAAGGGAGGGAGGCGGAGGGGAGCGGGAGCCGGAGCCGGTGCCGGGCCGGGCGGTCCCGGAGGCGCCGATCCCGGACTCACCTCGGCCCGCTCCGGCCGCGGCGCGGCACCGCCTCCTGACGTCATCACCGCGCGCCGGGGACGCCCGAGGGGCGGGGACACCGCGCGCGGTGATTGGCGGAGGGGCGGGGCGGGGCGGGGGCGGGGCCGAGGCGCGGGAAGGGCGGGGCCGCTTTACCGCCCCCTGGCGGGACCGCCGGGAGCTCCCGGCTGGGACCCGCCCAGAGCCCGGACCCGCCCCGGGAGCGTGAGGGGCTCCGGGGGCGTGAGGGGCTCCGGGGGCGTGAGGGGCTCCGGGGGCGTGAGGGGCTCCGGGGCCCCACAGCATCCCCTGCGGCCCCTGGGCCACAGTGGACCCCTCAGCCCCGCCTGAGACCTCTCAGCCCCATCCCGGACTCCTCAGCCCCAGGACCCCTCAGCCTCACGGGCCCCTGGAGCTCCTCACCCCGTGGACCCCCGGGCGCCCCTCACCGCTCTGGCCCTGCTGTTACCCGCAAAATCGGGTTCGTCCCCTGGTGTGCACCGAGCTGACAGTGACACGCTCCAGAGAAACATCGATTGTTTATTTCAGAGCTGCCCCAGCCCGGGCGCTCGGTGCCATTCCACAAATCCAGCACACCTCAGCGGGATTTCCCTGCCAGTATTCACATTGAGAAGTTCGGGGTTAGTAATTTCTCGAGCACAGCCCCCCTATTAAGATTGGTTAGTAATTTCCATAGAAATCACGTAACTCTAGGTAACTTCTGCTCAGGGGAAGGGTCTTCACTTGGGCAGGGTCTTTTTGACCCATAACATGATTTTTAGTGTTACAGTGAAGACAGCTCAGCTCTAGGATACATGGACATGGAGTATTTTGCCAAGTTAACAATGTTTACATAGGCAAACATCAACGTCTTCGTTTATTAAATCCCTAAATCTTGTTAGTTCCAGGATATCCTTGAATGAGGGTGCTGGCTGCTGCCCGTTCCACTGATTAGGTTTCCTTTTTTGCTGATTAGGCTTGAAAGTATACAAAGGTCTTACATCAAAGAACATCCTGCCTTAAGATAATGTTGACATATTCTGCATTTTGCAACACTGGTACCCTCTTCATCCCCGTGGCTGAGCTGGTGGCCCTGGCAGGGGCGATGTTCCCATTCCCCATGCTCCTGCCTTGGAAGCCACAGTGCCTCTTCTTTGGAGCCAAATCCAGCTCTGACAGGTCCCCAGCAGCGCCTTGGAGCCCGCAGCTCATGGAGCAGCTCCGAGGGCTCCCTGCTGGGCTGCGGGACTCTGGAAAAACATTCCCTTTGCAAGAGAATTGCCCGGAAGCCTTGGTCCTTTTCCTTGGCAGGGAAAACCCAGTCCCTGTGGGATAGCTCTTGTGCACAGCAGAATAACGAGGCACATTCCTTTCTCCCTTCTTTGCCCCAGCTACTAAGTGCCACAAAACCCACAAAGTTTGCTTGGTAACTGCCTGTGGACTTTCTTCCTCATATCCTTTCCTCATCCTCAAGCAAAGCACTCCACGTCCCGGCCCTGGATGACCTGAAAGCAGGGAGACGAGGGATGGCACCTTGCAGGGATGCTGACGGCACTCCTTTCCCCTGGGGGCATACAAACGCGACAAACGCTGTCGGGCTTGTTTTCCAGCCTGGCTGTCACGTCATTCCCGAGGCGGTTCAGGTGGAGCGGGGTTATTTTCACACTCCTACCATGCTTTTAAAAATAGCTGGGTTTATTTTGATGCTCCTGGGATCTTCGGCTGTTTTAAAATGATTAGTAAGTCATAATGTAGTAAAAGTTGTACCTGCTGATGCACATTATTGTCACCAGCTTCTTTGCGTAATTCCCGACAAAGCGCTGAAACGTGTGAGGGTTGGGAAGGGGCTGCCTGTGCTGGAATCGGCAGATCTGGTGAGTTGTGCAGTTCTCTGCAAGGGAAAGTCCCCAGTTCTTGTTGTCCCACACAGCAATGGTGCTGCTGGTAGGTTTCCAGCCCTCTAATCCCCCCGATTTCTTTCTGGAGATGTTTCCACAGCCACACATCCCCCGCACTGTCCCTGAGAGGTGGCTTAACCTGTGTCTGACATGTGAAACCTCGCACGTGTCCCTGTTCAAGTTGATCCTGTTACTTTAGGCTGTTTCTCAAGGTCATCCTAGCTTGGTTCCACCAGTGTGTTCCTCTCTGTCATCCTGGCTGATGGGTGTAGAGCAATGGGCTGCCTCACCTTGGTCACAGATGCTCACACAGGGATAAGTGCTCTGCAAGGATGCATTTCCCACAGGGGATGCATCTTCCATTAGTCGCTTCCTCACAGCTTTGTTTCCTGACCAGCCTCATGGGAACACTGAATGAGGCAGTTCCAGGTCCATCACCATTGAAAAATATCAAAGAGCCAACAGGCATTGAACCCTTGGGCCAGAACCGGGGACTTCTGAGAACCTCAGTCAGAGCAGCTCTTGTATAATTTATGCTGTGGTGGTGCTCTGAGACCCACTGGAGCCAAGAGAACTTCACACCAGACATCCGCACATCCGCTTGGCAAAACACCCAGGGATGAGGCGGGGAAGTGTCTGCTCATCCGTGTGATCCACTGCCTGCCAGGTCGGGCACCCGGTTTGGGGTCATTGCCTGTTGATTCCTGATGCCTGTTATTCCATCCAGAGCCTTTCTTGCAGCTACAGCAGGAAGTTTTCTGACTGGGATAAGCACCTTGCTTCTGGGGCCACCAGCCATGGAGCTCTGAGCACTGAGAGTCTCTGCAGCCGCTCATCCTGCCAGGCTCTGGGTGCCTGGGCTCCCACCAGACCTGTTCCAACCAAAAATCATTGGGTTTTTTCCCCCTTCTCCAAGAGGGGACTGGTTACAGGTTTCTGACACACTCACAAAGCAGTGCTGTGCTTGGGCAGGGTCAGAGAGCAGGTTTTCCTTCCAAATGGGCTTTTGTCTCCTTGTTGGTTGGTTTTTTTTTTTTTGGTTTTTTTTTTTTTTGTTTTGTTTTTTGTTTTTTTTTTTTGCCTCCTCCCTTCCAAGATAATGCTCTCCCTGAAGAGGACCCTGCCTCTGCTCTTCCATGCTGACCCCTTCAGAAATCCCCTGCCAACTCTGATGACCAAGACCTACAGCCTGCCTCCAGCCCTATGTGAAGTGTTCAGCCCTTGAGGCAGGAATGTCTGTGAAGAATCACAGAATCCTGGAATGGTTTGTGTTGGAAGGGACCTTTAGAGGTCATCCAGTTCCAAACCCCCTGCCATGAGCAGGGACCTCTTCCACCAGACCAGGTTGCTCAGACCCACATCCTTGAACACTTCCAGGGATGGGGCAGCCACGACTCCCCTGGTGCTGCAGCCTGTCTGCTTCCTCCTGAGAGCCCTCACCCCTCTGCAAGGATGGGTTCCCTTAGAGTTTTGTATCTCCAGTAAATGGCTTCTTCAAGGCTTCTCCTGTGGAAGCTGCTAAAGGCAGGCTGGGACCACTGGGGCAGTGCTGGGTACCCCCAGGTGGAGGATCCTCTCTCCCTGGAGATGCAGAGATGCTCCAGAGCTGGCTCCAACACCAGCATAAACCCTGCTTGGAGGGGGAACTTCAGAGCTCCCTTTGCATCCCACACCTGCCTGTGGTGCTGCCAGCTGACTGCAGAGTCTCACTAAGGTGCAACAAGCTGTGATTTCCTGTGGAATGATGGGATCCAGCATCCCCCAGCACCACAAAGTGCCTGGGACACTGCTGCACATCCTGAGCATGGGGCGATTTGGGGATCCCAGGGCTTCCTGCTGTGCCAGGCCATAGGAAGCCAGGAGAACAGGGGCTCCCATCTGCCGTCAAATGGATGGGGTGAAGTGGGAAACCTGGATTTCTTCTGAGCTGCATCCCTGCCCTCTGTGGCAGCGAGCCCAAGCCCCAGCAGCCATGCCAGGCCAGAGCTCAAGGTTGTCCCAGCAAGGCTGAGCAGAGGTCATAATGGGAGGATGTTCAATTAAAGCTGCTTAAAAAAGAAATCCAACTTTCCATATGCCTCTCTGGAGAGTAAAACAGCCCCAAAGCTGAGCGCAGATGGGGTGCCAGGCGAGGGGCTGATCACAGCCCCCACGGCAGAGGTGACTCCAGCTCAGCTGTTCCCACTGCCTCCAGTCCATGGGGATTGAGATTGTCTTTTGGTGTTTCCTCATGGAAAGCTGGACATTTGGCTCAGCAGAAATCCCCATGCAAACTCGGACAGTGGCCAGCCCTGTGACACAGTGTCCTCTAGGCTATGCTTATCTTCCAATGTCCCACTCCCGCAGGGTGCCAGCAAAGCCAGAGGCAGTGAAACTGGTGCCTGGCTGGGGATGCCAGATTGGGACAGTGGCACTGGGGCCATGGAAGGGCAAGGAGCCACCTCCCCTCTGCTGGTGGCCTCCACACCAGTCTATCCAGTTAGAGAAACCCAAGTGCATCTCCACAGATGAGGAGTCGCTCCCCAGCTGGCACCTTCATCAGGAGGAATTTCTCTGGGTAGGATGGAGGGATGGAGGATTCAGCCATCGTGTGGCAGAGGTGTTGGGCACCCTGGTGGGAGGTCAGCCCTCATGTCACGTGTGCTGTCTCACTCACAAGCCACCTAGAATAGTGTCACCATCTGGTTCCAGCTGTCAGGGACACAAGGGCCTCCCCAGCCCCTTCTGCGATTACAAAAAGTGAATTCAAACATCAACTCAGCTGGACTCAGCTGGCCTTTATCCCTTTTTTTCTTCTTTTTTTAATAATTCAGGTTTGTCTCTTAGAGAAGAGAGAGGGAGATAATGTCTGCAGAGCATTTAATCTTCTGCCCAAAGAATAGCAGAGAGCAAATTAGGATCTACTCCAATTAATTTGTCTTGATGGGCAAAATCTGGAGAGCGGCCATATCTGGGAATTAGGAACAAAAGCAGAATGTAAAGTAGGTCACCGGAGTTTCATAACAGAACGAGGGGTTTTCACAGCACGACGGGTGCTCCAAAGGCTCCCGTGCCAGGGTCCACGAGCCTCATTCCCCACCACCCACTCCTTTCAGCCTGGACAGTTGCTTTAAGATGCTGTCAGTGTGCAGGGAGCCAGCCAGCCAGCTGTTCTGGGGACAGGAACAAGGATGTTGTCCCTTCCCACAGCAGGACACGGCTGCAGGACTATCCCAAACTCTTGGACCCAATGGAAAGACAGACACGGGCTCAGTGTCCCCATTTTGGAGCACCAGAGAGCTTTCCTGGGATCAGCCTGACCACCCTTGTGCTGCCCTCGGCCCTGCAGGCACCTCCCTGAAGGAGGATTGGGGTGACAGGTGACACTGGGGTTTGGGCAGTGCTTTGCCATGGACTCTTGCAGGTGTGGTGTCACCAAGCAGCGGTGACAGGTCCACACTTTTCTGGCACCCCCAAATCCCAGCTCTGGCTGCCCAGAGCCATCAGTGCCTGCAGGTGACACGATGACACCTTTCAGCTGCAAGACACACATGGAAGCACAGCCAAAGGTGTGAGCCATGTGTGGTGACACATGCTGGTGCTCAGGACATGTGGTGACATAGCCAAGGGTCTGTGACATTTACAGTGACATTTTCCAGGACATGGGACCTTCCATGGTGTGTCTTTCTGCTCAGAGGGTGAAACACCTGAAGTGTTTGGTGGGTGTAGGTGGATCTTCCCAGGCTGTATTGAAGCAGCACAGTTTGCTGCCTGCAAGTGTCACCATCGTGGTGGCAGCTTGTCACAGCACCCCGCTGGTGACGCTCCATCTCCCCGGCCAGCTCCCGCTGCCGTCCCACCGCTCCCACCCCGGCGGGCGCGGCGCAGTGCGTGGCCGGCGCCCGGCTGGCGTTTATCCTCTTATCCACCCTGCCGGGATCCGGCACTAATTCACCCTTAAACACAGGATTGTCAGGAACTGGGAAGGAAAGAATCGTCGGATTATCCCCCCCGGCGCTGGCGCTACACACGGGGAGGGGCAGCGATGGATGAGGAGAGCTGGGGTTGTGTCTTGCCCCCTGTCCCACGGGGCCCCGGGATCAGCATCTTCCCCCAGCAAGGCTGCCGGGAGCCCAGCTGTTTTGTGTCCCCCCAGCCAGCTTCAGGCTGGTTAGTGAGATAAATAGCGGGAAATAAACACAGTGCCTCCCACACAGATGAGGAAGCAGCAGCAACCACTCAGCCCCATGGGATACACCAGCACTCCTGTTAGTGTTTCCTGGACCCAGAGCCTAACAGAGGACTGGGACAGCCAGGGTGACATCCCAGAGTTTACCAATCACATGTTTAAGTTACAAGACCTTGCAGGAAGAGGTTTTATGATGAAACAAGCAATATTTTTCCCTGGCTCAATGAGGACAGTGATTACTGAGCTCCTTGCTCACATGCTCACAAAGATTTTCAGCCACAGGATAGCGTGCAAAGACTTCTCCGGGCCAAAACCTTGTGCCCAGCTGCTGGAATGTTTCTGGGACAGCCTTGAAGTCAGGAAATCACAGAAACAGCAGCAACTTGCTGCCCATGGCACATAGGAGCTCATGACTCGTGCTCTCCACTGAGCCTGGAACAATCCTCAGAGCAGTGGCACTTGTGTTGTTGGCCAGAGGATTTTTTTTTGCCATTCCCAAGTGGGATGGTTTCCCACATGCCAGCCAGATTTACCCATCACTGCTGCTGGGGTCTAGGGACCACAGCAGCAAGGAGCCCATGATCTGTGCCAAGGATGGGGTGTCCCATTTGCAATTCCAGTGGCTCTTTAGGGTGGGGAGTGATGGCTATGCCCAAGAGAGTGGGGAGGATGCCTCACCAGCCCAGGCCTAGGAGAGCTGGTTTGCACACTGGGCTTTAGTAGCTAGGGAAAATATCCTAAGTTTTCAGCATAACAGTGACAGAGATGGGAATTAGAGCACCTTCCACTGATAGATACAGGTTTAGCCAAGTTGAACGCCCCCAAATCATCTTGGTTTAACTTCAACAAGTTCCCTATGAACCTGGGTGAGATTTCCAGTTCCCTAGTTTTTTACCTCCATCATCTTGGTTTAAAAAAAAAAAAAAAAAACCCTCTCTTCCCTACAAACCATAATTTTCCTCATGACCATGAATCCAGCAAGGCCAGAAAATGTCACTGGAGTAGCCCATCAGAGGACAAGCTATTGGCTGTCAAAAAGACAAATCTGTGCCCTGTGTTTTCCTAAGGTACCCTTTAAAATGAGTAAAACATTTGACCCACCTCTAAAGGGAATATCTGCTATGCCCAGCCCTGAAAGGTGGTCAGGGAGCACCAGGGCAGTGGGAATCACCCCCTCCTGGGGCTGCCCATGGTCCCATGGACTGCCTGGCATGGCCATGGGCAATGCTCTGGGGGAATGGAGTCACAGACCCTCCCACTGCCCCTTGGGGACTGGAGCAGGGAGCATCTCCTCTCTGGTCCCCAGGGCAAACAGGAGGCTTGGGAAGGGCTCAAGGGGCATCCCATGGCAGAGAGACAGGAGAAATGTAAAAGTGTCTTTTAATATAAATATAAATCCATCTGAAGTGCTGCAGGAGAAGACCGTGCCCCGCGAGGGATGCCCGGGAGGGAGGCGGGCGTGGCGGGGACCGGCCAGCAGCCGGGGGAACCGAGCCGGCATCACCTGGGCACCCCGCGGGCCCGCAGGGCTAGAGCCGGGGCAGCAGCAGCGGCAGGGCTAGCAGGGCCAGCAGACGGGGGTGCAGGGGTGTGGCCGAGCCCCGCAGCGTGGCCTGGTTGGTCTCAGCGGCCGGCGAGCCCTGGGCGCTGGCCAGGCGGCCCCGGGCGCTGCACAGCTCCTGCAGGTTCCCCTGGAACTGGATCTTGCGGGACTCCTGGCGCAGCGACTCCCAGATGGTGGCCGCTTCCACGGGGCATCTGGACAGCACCTCGCTGGCACAGGTGTGGAAGTCATCCCAGGACCTGGGGAGGAGGGCGGGAGTCGGGGCGATGCTGGTGGTGGGTGACCCCACCGTTCCAGCGGCTCCCGCAGGGACACTCACTTGCAGATGGTGTCCAGCTCCTGCGCCTCCTCGCCGCCCTCCTCCTGCTGCTGCTGCCGAACGCTCTGGGCCATGCTTTCCCCCAGGCTGATGAGGCAGCCGGCGAAGCCCTTGTAGATGGTGTCGCACTGTCCCGCCATGCTGACCGGCTCCTGGCTCGCCGCTGCGGGGCACAGAGAGGAGAGACCGAGCTGAGCCCCCACAGCCCCCGCCTGCCCGGCTCAGGGGAGCGTGGCGTGAGGTGTCACCGGGTGGGGGTGACACTGGGCTCTGAAATGTGGCCAGGGGGTTCCACATCCCCCCGGACCGCCGGCATCCCCTCCCCGGGCACTCGTAGTGACCCTTCGCTCCTGGCCCGGGAGCCCGACGCGGTGCGGCGACCCCGCGGCGATGCTGCCATTGACTGCAGGGCTCCGCGTCACCTCGGGCCTCCCGGGCTGTCCCCAGAGCCATCTGTCCCGGCCTTTATCCCCTGACAGCAAAGATTAATTTGTGACTACAACAGAAAAAAAACAAAGCAAGGGCTCAGCAAGCTGGAGTCCCTGCTCTGACTGCAGCGGGAAAGAGGGGGAAAGGGGGAAAGAAAGGGAAAGGGAAAGGGAAAGGGAAAGGGAAAGGGAAAGGGAAAGGGAAAGGGAAAGGGAAAGGGAAAGGGAAAGGGAAAGGGAAAGGGAAAGGGAAAGGGAAAGGGAAAGGGAAAGGGAGAAAGAGAAGGGGAAAGTGGAAGGAGGAAGGGGAAGGAGGAAAGAAAAAGGAAAGTGGAAAAGGAGGGGAAGAGGAAAGGTGAGAAGAGGAAGGGGGAAGAGAAAGAGGGAGGGGGAAATGTGAACAGGAAGGGGGAAAGGATAAAGAAAACAGGGGAAGGAAAGACAGGAAGGGGAAGCGGGGGAGGGAAAGGGGAAGAAAAAGTACAAAAGGAAAAGGCACAAGTGCAGGTCTGGCTGTTTCATTCTGAGAAGCCCCAATTCCCTGCTCCACTCCATCACTGCCACTGGCCAAACCCTCGTGCTGGACACGGGACAATGGGTGACAGGGTGTGTTCATGAGGGCTGTGAGTGCATCCATGACTGGTGAGTCAAAAGGAGCTGGTGTGTGACTGGGTCACAGAGAAAACCTGCATGGTCCTCAGCTCTGCCCCAGAGGCCCCGAAGGCCAGAAGATGTGGGGTCCCTGTGCCAATTCACAGGAGCTACAAGAGTTTGGGGAGTGACATGGGTGTGCACCAGGGAGGTTTCTAATTGAGGAGAGCCCTGCAGGGGACCCCTGTGGAAAGGTGACCCCAGAAACAGCTGAAAGTCTCCTGGTGACTGCTGAAGCAGCCAGATGTCTCCAGGGAGCCGTGTGCCTTGCTGCTGGCACCCCTTGCCTGCACCCCTGGAACAGAGTCCTGAGCAAAGAGGATGTGGTCAAGACTAACACCAAGGCGAGCCTGGCAGAATCACAGGGCACTTTAGGTGTTTGCAATGAGAACCCCCTGAGCACAGCACCGAGGAAAGTCTCAGACTGATGCCGAGACACGTGGGTCACAAACATCGCAGGTATCAATAGGAAAAGTGGGATCCATTGCTCCTCTTTTCGCCCAGCCAGGCAACAAGCATGCCTCCCACCAGCCCAAGGACCCAGCAGCTGGCAGGGGCAGATGATGCCTCCCCTCAGCCAGCTGGTCCCTGCTCTCCCCTCTGTGCAGCTCCCTCGGCAGGAGGCTGGGCAGGGTGAGCAAAGAAGGAGAAAGCAGGAGGGCAAATCACCTCCGCTGTTGTGCTGCAAAACTATGGGGAAAAACCTGCCCCGGGCTCCGTCAGGGAGGAAGCCCAAGGGAAAAGCACGGATGAAGTTTCCCAGGGTGCTGCAGAGCATCCCCAGCGAGTGCCGATGCAGCCATCCTGCTCCCGAGGAAGGGTCAGAGTCACCCATCCTCTAAGCCTAAAATCCCCCGGAGGTTTGGTGGTCCCTGTCCATCGACCGTGCAGCCGGACTGGGTTAATCCCAAGCTCCCCATCTCTCTCCAGAGCAGTCACTGGGTACCGCTGTGCTCCGCATCCTCCCTGGCTCTCGCAGGAGCGGGAGTGTGGAGGGGACACGCTGGTGCCAGGGAGGTGCAGGACCTGCCGGATAACAGTCCCCCAGCGATCAGGACGCCCTCCGGCCCCAGTGAACGAGGGCAGCAGGGAAAGGCAGCAGGTGCCTGGGGTGGGCACACAGGGCTGGAGAGCCAGAGCTGGGAACTGTCCCCGCCTGAGCAGAGAGACCCCGGACAGCGCCGCGAAGCCGCCTTCCTCCTTGCCCCGCATCTCAGGACATGGGACAAGGGGTGGATGGATCCGTGAGCCGTGGGGCAATGGGGCTCCCCGCTCCCTGCAGCTACAGAGGGTGCGGGACGCGGCCGGGGGTCCCGCTCCCACCCGCCAGCCCCCAGCCCCGGCGGGGAGAGCCCGGCCCGAGCGGCCCCGCGGCACTCACCGAGGTGCAGGAGCAGCGGGCACACGACGCCCAGCAGCCGCCAGCAGCCGCCGCCCATGGTGCGGACCCCGCTCCGCCGCCGCCGCCGTGTGCTCCGCGCCCGCTCCGCCGGCAGCCCCGGCCCCGCCGCCCGCCCCCGGCCCGCCCGGCACCGCCCCGGGACCGGCCCCCGGCCCGCCCTGCCGGCCCCGCCGAGGGGCGGAGGAGCCCCCGGGGCTGCACCTCGGCCCTGCAGCTCACGGAATCACAGAATGGTTTGGGTTGGACGGGAACGTAAAAACCATCTCGTTCCAACCCGGCAAGGATATCTCCAGCCCCGTGCGACCTGGTCTTGTGAAACACTCCCAAGGATGGAGCAACCACAGCTTCTCTGGGCAACCTGTGACTCACTGTCCTCACAGGGAAGAAATTTTTCCATGTATCCAATCTAATCCTGCCCTCTGTCAGCGTGAAGCCATTCACCCTTGTCCTGTCACTCTATGCTCTAGTCCAAAGACCCTCTCCAGCTCTGCTGGAACTCCTTTACACATTGGGAAGGTGCTGTAAGGTCTTCTCTTCTCCAGGAAGGAGGAGCAGCCAGAGACATTTTTGCTCTGAAAGCGGGAATTAACGTCCCCTTCACAGCCAGCAGCCCACCATCACCTCCAGCCTCTCCCAGGAAGCAGAGACCACTACACCCTGCTGGACTCATGCAGGAAAGCTTGAGCAGAGACTCAGGAAAAAATCTGGGAAGAGAGGGCATCCTGGCCCTTCACCTCAGACTGGAGATGGTTTGATATCCTCAGAGACCCCTCAGTCTTCCCTCCACCACACAACAGAAGAAAGTCTCCACTTTTTTTCTCCAAAAGTTTTTTATTGAATTGTTCTTAATGTCATTTCCAAAAAAACCCAAGAAACCAAAAAACGAACAAAACCCCCCCCCAAAACTTCAAAATTTAGATAAAAAGAAAAACCTTGCTGGAAAATCAAAACTAATGTCTGAAACATGGACATGCTCCGATGCACAACAGAACCAGTGGCCCTGTGGGCTCTGGCAGTTTGCTGCTGCCTCAGCACCCTGACCCAGAGCCCCTCCCTGGGCACTGCAGAGGAATCACCCCCTGCCCACCCTGCCTTGCTGGGTCAGGTGGGCTGGGCACTCCACTGTGGATCTGGAATTAACGAACCTCGGAGTAACTAACTAATTAATGAATTTTTACTAACCCCTCTCGCTCAGCTGACCTCCTCCCCGTGCCCACAGAGCCTGCCAGGGAGGAGGAGGCTGAGCCCTTCACTCGGGTGGGGGTGCAGGTTTGTGGTGAGCACGGAGCACCAGCACCCCTGTGCTCGGGCTCAGTGCCCACCTCGCTGCTCCCTTGCTGATGGCAGCAGATCCAAACCTTTAAAGGGGTAAGAAATCCATCGGCTTCTGCTGCATGAGACATGGACTGCCAGCCAGCCTTGGGGACGGATGGGCAGGTGAAGAAGAGACTTAACTCTCAAAAAAGAGGCTATTTAGGAAAAATAAGCCAAGTGAATGTTCAGTGACTATTTGGAACTATACACAGATGGCGTTCGCCTTAGAGACATCACACACGTGTTGATAGATTTTCTGGCAAGAGCTCTTAACACCAGCCAGACGTCGTCAGGAACTACAGCCAGGTCCTCCTAGGTCATGCCAGGGGTGACCAGGCCCTGCAGCATGATCATGAGGCGACGCGCAGGTTTGCTCAGGGGGTTGTGGGGTTCCACCTGCAGGAACTGGAAGAGCTTTTGCCGCACCTGGTTCATGACTGACCCCATGTGGTCTCGGGTGATGGGGTCGCTTTGGTCCAGGTGCATCACTGCATCCTCCAAGTAGCTGAAGGAGAGAGAGCAAGGTTAGGACCCAACCCAGAATACAATCCCAATCCCATTTAGTTCATGTTGGCACTGAAGATGCACAGTTTTGTTCCCCATTCCACCCAAACTCGGCAGTATGTTCAGTTGTCACAATATAAATGTTCCTGACTCACAGCAGTCCACCTATCCCTTCCTAAACCTGTGAGGTCAGCCTACAGCTCCCAGCCTCCCCACCTGCCCCAAAACCTGGCTGCTGGAACCAAGGCAGAGGCAACAGCCAGTGAGAACTCCCCACAGTGCTGGAGGTGACTCTCAGTAGATATTTTCTTAAATACCTTAAAGCAGAATTAGTCACTCATTAGACAGTAAAACCCCTCAGCAGTGAGGCTTAGTTTGTGTAGGGTTACAATAAAATCCATCCAGGAATGGGGTGGGAGAAAATTCAGACATTTACCAACAATACACTCTGAAGTTCAGATGAGCCATCAGCTTTTAAAACACAGCCTGAGTAAGGCAATGTGATTACTGCAGGTTTTCAGCAACAATCCAGTTTAAACTTTACAGCAGCAGCTTTAACCCCAATTACCAGCCTGTAACTTGACTGTAACTTGAAGCTCTTAGTTTTTCTAGCTTGCTTTATCCTTATTGAGTTAAAAACTTGATTTAAGTAATTTTTCCACACAAGCCACAGTCAAAACCTGTAGGTACCTTAACAATTTAGCTTTTAAGGGCAGATAGCAGGGTTTTGACTCAGACACTAAAAATGTTCATGGCAAGTATCAGTACAGTCACTATTTTGTCACACAAGCTTTGCTTGGAACATCCACCAGAAATGATACCAGTAGCTCCTGCTGCAGCCTCCCACTGAGCCTTTCTGACAGTCACGACAAGAAACTGCCAACACAAAGTCCAGTGATGGGTTAAGAGCTGAGGACAGAGCAAACTTGCCCTGGCTATTTTACTATCCAGGGAACATGGCCCTATCCCTCCTTTTGCCTCCACAAGGAAATCGTTCCTTGGGGAATGGGTATTGCTGTACAGGCTGCAAATATTTACAGGCTACAATTCCAGAGGTAGCAGCACCTACTGCTGGATACTCCTTCCACTACTACCTCAGGTCAGCAAAGCTTTCTGTGGCAACGCTGACATATTTTTCTGAGTTACCACTGGCTGTAAACATGCCAGTAAACAGGCTACTAAAACTCCAACTTTTGTCAAAGTTCCACCCTCAGGCAGTGAATTTAACGCCAGAGAACAGGACCCAGTTCTCTGGTCATACTCACTTCAGCTTCAGTTCTGTACGTGTGCCCAGGTCTGAGGAGAGCTGCTGAATGAGGGAGAGCAGCACAGGCTGGGACAGCGGGCATGGATGCTGTCCAAACACTTGCTGAGTATCCACAGTCTCACAGACATACAGAACCAGGTTGAGATCAGCTGCTGTTAGAGCCTGCAAGGAAGACACAGCTAGAAATGCACAGGAACCAAGAGGCAGGTGAGGGACACAGGACAGAGTGACAGCTCTGGGATGCTCAGTGGCTTGACAGCCTCCTCTGGGAGCAAAAATCTCTGCACCTCTGCTGTACAGGCCAGCAAGGCCATCTTTAGGCTCCTGCTCTATGGCAGGAACCACCTGTGTCTGTTCCAAGCTGAAGAGAGCACAACCAGACAGAGGGGAGCAGGTTACTGTCAGCAGCATGGAGCAGGGCCAGCAGTTCATCATTCCCAGAGGAGTTTTCTGCAGCAGCTCAAACAGATCTGCCTGCATGTTCAAAGTCAAGGTCAGGTCCCAGCTGGTAGATCTGCCTGGAGAGGCTTATGAAGCTGCTGCTCTTCAGAGGCTGCCACGTGCCAGCGCTGCTGGCAGAACACGCTGGTTTTCAGGAGCACTGACACTGTCCTGACAGGACATGGGCAGGGCTGAAGGAACTTAACTGCTACCAAATCATGGAACCTGCATGGCTCTGGCTCCACCTGCATGAGAGCAACTGCCCTCCCCAAGCACTCCACTGCCACAGGTCTTTTCAGTCAACTCCTGTGTCAGCTGTTGTGAGATTATGTGCCCACCCCAAGGAGCCCTTTCTTCCATCCCAGTCCCCAACAAGCAGTAGATGACTACAAAGAAAACTAGGTACCTGCTGGAAAGCTTGGTTGAGGTGTCCCTGCTGGAGCAGCTGAAGGATGTGAGTCTGCTGGGACTGGAAATCCATGTGAGTGGAGGGGATGGGTGTCCCGGCTGCCGAGCGCATTGCCTGGACGATGCTCGAGGTGACAGCTGCCTGCTGCTCCTTCATAGCCAGGCTCACCTCTCCTTTAATGACTCTCTGCACCTGGGCCAAAATAGACTCCTGCATGCTGGAAAAAACAAAACAGAACTCATGGGCACCTCTGAGAATGAAGAGCCGAGGGATAACACTGCACAAAGCTTCTACCAGTGAGAAAGCACAGGCTGGTTTGCTTGTTGTGGTGTGGCTCCCTGAGGGTTCACACAAATAGATCTGAGGCAACTCTGTGGCCAACACCACCATGTCCCAGGGTGCACTTGGAAGATGCTGGGATACTGTATAAGAAAGTGACATTTCAGAGAACTAAGTCTCTCATTAAACAATGTTTTAAATCTTTTATGTCTCTGGCTTACAAGCAAGGCAACTAAGCTGTGGGGTTATCCCCAAATGGGGCCAGCTTCTTACAGCAGATCTGTCAGATGCAGTTCCTAGTGTGCAGATGACACCTTTAGAATGAGAACACACTTACACTGTACCTGTGACTTCTCCACACAAGAGGATTTCACAGTGCAGACTCTGCTGCTCTGTGTGACACCTTTTCCCTCAAGGGTTGGATTCTCCTCTCTCACAAAGGGTACAAAGCATCAAACCTGCTCTACCACAGGCAGAAAAGCAGGACTTCCCTGGGAACAAGCACAGCCCATGAAACAAGACCAGAATTTAGTCTGGTGGCTTTCCTGGCAACTCTGACCTGCACCAAAGACTCCAGCATGTTCTGACATATATTCTAGTGGCCTAAAACAGACAGGGTTGTTCTGCCCTGCAGGTGACCACCAGCCAATCCCAATGCCTGGCAATTGCCACTGCCTCACAGTGTGAATGAGCTGGAGGCACATCTGTGCTGGGATCCCATCCTGAAACCAGGAGGGCAAAGCACAAAGTGGGGAGACAGAGCAGTCAGTAGAAACTGTATGCCTGGGGACACTGAGTAAAGAAAAGCCTTCAAAAGACTCCTCTGAAATGATCTTCAGGAAGTATTCAGATTTGAGGGTGCTGAGAGTTGCCTTAAATCCTTGTGTTCCCCATTGTGCATGGGACTCAGGGAAAAGCAGTCCCTGAGCTTCCCAATACAGCTGGGAAACCTTCTGTGGGCAAAGTCACCAGCCCACTTGCTCTGCCATATGTGCAGGGCTAACAAGCAGCCCTCCAGCACTCCTGGCTTGCTTCCACAGCTAAGCAGGGAGAGGTGCTTGTGATACATGCACGTACATCTCAGTGACATTTTTCCACAAGCCAACGTACTTGCCCACGATGATGTGCAGCTGGTGCTGCACCTCAGCATGCACGCTGGCTGCAATGGTGGATGCCAGCTGCTCCGTGGTGCTCTGGAAGGTGCTGATGAGCTGCCGCAGCTGGTTCAGCAGCGGGTCCCGCACCTCCTGCTCTCGTACCTTCTTGTTCTTCAGGTGAGCCTCCAGCTGCTGGATATCTGCAACAAGCAGAGAGGGAGGCGTTTGTGCCATCTGTGGAGGTGATCAGGGCAGAAATGCAGCTGCCAGGCTCTGCATGTTCTCCAGCAGAAGCAACTGTTGAGCCCGTGTATGAGCACAGGACAGAGGAGAAGCACAAGCCTTGAGTTGGGCTGTATTATACTAAACTAGAAACCCATCTTCCAGTCTTCCCATCACACAGGGTCACACAACACAGCAACAAACCCACCAGTTCTCCTACAACAGACTTCTACAGGCCCTCCTTGTTCAGGGGAGATAAAGGCAGGTGTGAGGGTGTTTTATTTCACACATACTGTGAATTGTGATCAATGCTCATGAAGAAACAGAAGGAACTTTTCTGACAAAAAAGAAATCCTGTCTCCTGAGATTTAAAACCTGTATTTTAAAATATCTTATGAACCGGCCTGATCAAAAGGGAGAAGAATATAAGCTCTCCTATTTGTGGGAGGCTGGTGTGGAAGAGGAAGGGTGCAAAATAAACAGCAGCTGGAGACACCCTGCAGATCTGTGGCCAACAGAAGTCACTGTGCTAGCACTGGCCACATTCAGGCCAGCTCAAAAACCAGCTCTGCAGAGTGATACCTGTGCAGCCTCCCCAAAGGCCAAGGATCTGCATGCCAAGCCTGAGAACAGGAACAATCTTCTGCAGTGCATCTGTGTATAGTTCTCCTTCCTTAATGGTATACTCTATTTCAGCCTATGTCCACACTGTCCAGCCACTATCTAACCTCTGGTCATCCTGGTACTCTTCTCTAAACCTTCTCCAATCCATTACCCTTCTGAGAGGAGGGCCTAGATGCAGGACTGCTACCCTCTCCATTCATCATGTCCATCATGACACCAGGATGGGATAATCCTACTCAGCAGATGAAGTCACAGACTCCCAGCTGACTGTTTTGCTATTCAGGCTACAAAGACCAGAAATTAATCCATAGCACCACCCACCAAAAGCTCCCCACTTCTGCTTCCCAAGTACAAAACAGAACACTTGGATGGGCAAAGAGGTTCAACACTCACCAGTGAAACTCTGCAAGGCAAAAGCATAAGGACAACCTATGGCCAGCCACTAATGCAAACAGTGCAGAGAAGACTTGAAGAAGAAAACCTACTCACATTCCTGTGTGCCCTGCTTGAAGGTGTCATTGATTTGCTGGAACATGGACTGGCAGCTCTTCTCGAAGGCCGGCAGCACGATGCTCTGGAAGGCCTCCCTGTAGGCTGACTGGATGGGTCCCTGCAGACTGTCAGCTGTGGCCCTCACAACACTGTCTGTAAGGTTCTTACAAGCACACACAGAAGAGTCCAGAAAATTAACTACAGTCTGTTCCCAGACTAAGGGTGTGAGCAAACACCAGTTCCCCACAACACCCACACCAGGTGAGGACAGCCCAGTGTCCAAGGGTGCTCCCTTGGCTCTTCCCCCTGGCCAGGCTGCACCGTGACTCCAGCAGGCAGAACCTCTGCGTGCTCAGGGGCTGCCCAAAACCAGCACTATTTCTCTCTACTTCTGCTGTAGAGCAAGGGAAGGTGGCACAGTCAGGCACAGCTCCTTTCCCCTTCTCCTCCTTCCATCCCAAAAAACCATCATGCCCTGCCAAGGTAATTAAGGAGCTTGTGCCTCCTAAATAATGTAGATATGGAAAACAGAATGGAGCCAGTCAAATGTTCACCACTTGACTGACTGAGTTGGCCCTAAAAGTCACTGCTGTGGTGAGAATTTCTACTCTAGTAGAAAATGAACAACTTGGTAAAAGAAAAGAGTGTTAATGAGGCAAAGTGGGCAGGGGAGCATACAAAGAGCTTGTCCTAATGAGACCATGAAAAAGCTTTGGCTACCAGCAGCTAAACTGGCATTACCTAGAGACAGAGGTGAGGGGAAAAGGCTTAAGAAGTTGCTACCCAGTCAGGTGACAACTCAGTGTGCCCTGGAAAAGCTACTCTGGTACTCCTTACCTTTGATTTCACTAGCTTGGTAATATTCTCTTTCAGTGTCCCCTCCACAGCAGTGAGCTTGGCAGCAATAGTATTGCTGAGCTGGCTGACGGTAGGGTCCATGCTCTTGGAAATGCCTAGGCATAACAAAAACAGGACAAAATTGCAACTTTAAGCCTAAAGTCACACTTCAAAGCCCAGAAATGAAAACAGAATAAGTGATTCTTGGATATGACACAGCAAGGGACAATGATCACAAACTTTGCCCAGGGAACTAAGGTTGGACATTTGAAGAAAGTTTTTGCTAAGAAGGTGGTACAGCTCTGGAAGTCACCAGGAGTGACCTCCAGCCTTGAAGGTTTTTAAGAGTTGGTGTGACAAAGTCACGGTTGACCTGATCCAGGATAGCAGGTAGCCCTGTCCTTAAGGAAGCTACAGTTGCAGGCTTTTCCATCAGCAGTTTTTGGAACATTTCCTTACATGCATGGTGCCAGTGCATCGAGAAAGGGCAAAGACAACTTCAAGCTTGCTCCAGCCAAATCTCAGCATTTCCAAACTCATCAGCCTCTTTCACCTTCCTCCACTGAACAGACTCCAAAGGCTTTAGAGATTGTAATGGAAGGTCAGACCACACTCTCTGGAAAGGCATTCCCTCTGGGAGCCTCATATGCTTCTAAACCACAGCCCCTTGTCTCAGATTACAGCGGGGCCTGGTGTTCACACAACCTAACTCCTGCTTCATACAGTGCCAGCACTTCTGTGCCTTTGATCCCCACGGAGCTGTAGGGATCCAGCTCCCAGAGGCAGGCAGCCACACTCACACTGGGGCACTGTCTTCTTCATCTCCTCCCGGACGGTCCTCTCCAGCCGGTTACACACAGCTGTGGACAGGGACTGTGAGAGCTGCTGGGACAGGTGCTCCTGGAGCTGCCCATTGCGCTGCTGCCCTTCCATCAGCACCCGGTCCAATCTTCTCTCTAATGAGAACTTGTGTTAAGGACTACAACAACAGATTTCCTCTCTACCCACAACACTCCTGTCCACAAAGGTGGACAGTAGCCTCACCTCCGGAGGCTCAGTGGGAGCAAATGTGCAGCTCTGGAGAAAGAGTGGTCTCAAAACATTACTGCTGAGTTTCTGAAACAGAGTGCTCTTAAACAATTCATCAGGGTGAGGAAAGAGCTTTGGAAGGAAGATAGGAAAGTCAAACAGCTAAAATAAGTTGGACAGTACTGTTTCCTACATACTGTGGTTAACTTGGCTGTCCCATTAGCAGCTCAGCCCCAGCCAGCCACTCACTCACTTCTCCGCAGCAGGATAGAGAGAACTGGCAGGGTAAAACTCAGAAAGCTCATGGGTTGAGGTAAAGACAGTTTAAGAGGTAAAGCAAAAGCTGCACATGCCAACCAAACAGAATAAGGAATTCATTTACTACTTCCCATCGGTGAGCAGGTGTTCAGCCATTCCCAGGAAAGCAGGGCTCCCCTGTGCTAACGGTGGCTGGGGAAGACAAACACCATCAATCCCAGTGTCCCCTCTTCCTCCTCCTCCTCCTTTCCCCCAGCCTTTCCTGCTGAGCACAGCATCACACAGTGTGGGGCATCCCTTTGGTCACTGGGGGTCAGCTGTCCTGGCTCTGGCTCCTCACAACTTTTGACCACCCCCAGCCTCTGCTTGTTGAAGGAGCGTGAGAAACAGAGAAGGCCTTGACAGGGCTTAGAAAAAGCAAACCCAGCAAACTCATCAGTGTGTTACCAGCACTGTTCTGGTCACAAATCCAAGACATAACACACATGAGCTGCTGTGAAGAAAATTAACTCCATCTGATCCAAAACCAGGACACCAGAAACCATCAAGTCCAATGTTTATCATCCATAAACATTAATTTGGTAAAAATGTTTCTACAGCATGGAATTAGTGGAGATGACACAGTGCATGGGAGCAAACCCAGGCTTCAGGCTACCCACACCTCATGAAGCAAGCAACCTTTCTGAAGGAGCCAACACACAAACACATCTTAAACAAACTAACACCAAACTCTGAGAAAACAAACAATGAAATGACAATTCAGCTGCTGAGAAAATTCAGTCCATGCACAAAGTTGTGGAGAAAGGAAAAATTATTCTAGTATTACAATATAGCTCTAGACATTCAGTAGAAATTCAGTAGAAAGGTATCTGATCTGTGAATACCAGACTGATGGTCAAAAAAGGAAGATCCAAGACTCATTAACAGAGAAAGCTATTGTCATAGAAGTTAAGAGTGGTTCCAGACATGAGGCTGGCTAGAGCTGCTCAGTTTAGAGAACATAACCAAATTCAGTGCAGCAAATGTACACAGGAACCAATGAGTCATAATACAAACCAAATAATTGGATACCAAGTTTGAAAGCACCAAAAGAAAATACTCAGACAACACAATAAGGACCTGTGGACCACCATATGAATAATTGTGGATAAACAAGGTAATTCTGTATCCAGCTATGCAATATGGCAGCCAGATGCTATTTCTGGTGCAAGTACTGACTTGCCTTAAGGAGGAAAGGAAGGAAAGGATCAGCCCATAATTACTCTTGTGCAACAGGCCACTGCCTGAGGTGGGATAAAGTACCAAGTGCACCTCTGGTCTACACCAGCACTGCAGCACTTATAGCTTCATGGGGAACTAAGATTTAGTGGTACAGAGAAAGTGCCAGTCCTTCTCCGTTCTATTGCTGAGTTTCTTGCCCTTAGAAAATGCCTGAGAGGAACTGAAATAGTTGTACTGCAGCCAGGCAATTGTACTGCACCTACAGCTCCCAAGATCCTTGACCTTCCTCACACCTCTAGTCTGCCTTGCAGCCTTCCACTCAACACCTGCAAGCAAGGATACGCTCCTGCTCCTGCTGGGAGTCGATCACCCTCTCCATGTGGCCCATGAGGGAGCTCTGGATGGCGTCGAGGTGATCCGTGAGCCTCTGCAGCAGCTCCATCTGGTTCTGCCGCAGCTCGGAGAGCTCCCGCTGCTGGCTCCTCAGGATGCACATCAGCTCATCCTGGAACTCCGATGTCACCTACACGTGGAGAACACAAGCACTCATTTCTAACAGGACTGGAGGTCACATCAGCTCATCCTGGAACTCCGATGTCACCTACACGTGGAGAGCACAAGCACTCATTTCTAACAGGACTGGAGGTCACATCAGCTCATCCTGGAACTCTGGTGTCACCTACACGTGGAGAGCACAAGCACTCATTTCTAACAGGACTGGAGGTCACATCAGCTCATCCTGGAACTCTGGTGTCACCTACACGTGGAGAGCACAAGCACTCATTTCTAACAGGACTGGAGGTCAGCTGAGCTTTCTGCTCAGTACTGGTAGGACCCATGATATTTCAAGGCACTAGGATGAACTTTCTCTTAGATCTTTCCTAGTAAGATATGAAGCATCATGACTCACCTGGTTGTTAGATGATCTTGGTGACTGGTTCATATCCCTGGAAATAAACAGAGGAAGACTAGTAACCTAATTATGTCAATTAACTCCTCTTATAATCCAAGTCTTCTGACAAAACAGATCACGCATTTTATGGTTGCTTTAGATTTTACACTCTAGCTCATAACTCTGTTCTGCCTTGTGTAACATGAGAATGATGGGAAGGTGATGAAATCCCAGTCCTTACAGCACTGTGACACTATCATTTGCACTGTTCACGGAGCCTGAGACTCCTTTCCAGACTGGTCCCTTTGCAGGGAAGAGACCCGAACCGAGTGTTAATGAGGACTGTTACTGCACACAGATTTTTCAGTTTTGTCCAAATTTGAAGCCAGGGAAGACTTTGCCAAACACCTTTTGAAGGTCTCCCAATATTTTACCAAAGAAAACCCAAGTATTCATTTGTTAAAATTTAGAATGAATTAGCACAAATCATCTAGTGTGATTCCAGCTGCGAAGGTGAAGAAACTAGTGCCACATTCCAGCTCATAGAGCAGAATAAAGAAAAACACTGAACTGATCCACTAATATTGCATATCTCCATCAAAGTCACAGATCTATGAAGAAAAGTAAACATTTTTAGTTCCCAGACAGTACCTACTCAGCAACTTTAAAAGGACTGAGGCAGGAATTTGGAAGTCATTTAAGAGGCCAAGAGTTTCTGGATGTCACTGTGCAGGACCACAGTCAGAATTAAATGCCATAGCCCATCTTTGTTGTGATCTGCAGAGCCAAATCATGAGCTATGGGAACAGAAGAAGAGGAGGAAGCCCTGTGCAGCTGTGCTGCTCTCCTCACACTGATGCAGACAGATTGGTCTAACATGCCATGGGCAGACCTTTCCAGTCACCAATTTTCACTTACAGGATATGATATAGGCATGTTTAGAAATACACAGAAACAGCAAACAGGTAACAAATATGACAGATACTGATGAACAAGGGCATTATGCCACTGTTCAGAAGCCAATTCAGAAGCCACTCACAGCATCACAGTTCCAGTGAAGCCTTCACTGAGAGCAGTGAAAGGGCCCAGTGTCCCCTCACAATGTATAATTCATTTCTCACACACTCCTCTCAAGCCCAGGCTATATTTTGGATTTTGAGTCCCAGCTGGAGACAGTGCAGACCTATTCCCAGGGCTGAGTGCCAGTGTTTGAGTAACCAGCAGTGCTTTCTGTGGGGTTCCTGCCCTTTGCAAATGGAGCAAGGGTTGGGAGCACTTGGCTGCTGCCTCAGACCCCTGTGAGCACAGGAGGCTGGTCCCAGAGCCCCCTGTGGCCTGGCAAGCCCAGCGTACCCGTCGTCCTTCTTGCCCTTCCGCTTCAGCTTTGGGGAAGCCCGGGGGGATGCCTTGACCTTCCAGTCCTTCACAGGCAGCCTCTGTGCAGATGCCTTGGCACCAAATCCACCTGACGTAGAAGCCAAGCTCGCAACTTCATCATCATGGTCACTGTGAAGGAACAGCAGGGGAGAGGACATCACTCACTACACTGGACTGTGCCAGCCCTCACTGCGGGGATGGATTCACACAGCTCTTCATCCACACACGGCCAGAGTCAGCTACACACAGCCCCACCTTAACCTTTCGGTCACCTCTACAGAGCTCAGAACAGGCTGCTCTGCTTTGATGCAGGTCTGCTCAAGCTGAGCTCGAGTGCTGTGCAGCAAGGCTTGGAGGGTCCCTGCACTAGGGACACAGGGGCCCAGGCAGCTTGGCTGAACCGTGCCTGTTTAGCTGCAAATTGTGGCACACAAGCCCCAGGATGGCCTAGCAGGGAGCCCAAGCACAGCACGTCCTTAATGCTGTACAGACAGCAAGCACTGGACACAGAACACATTGCAAGAACAGAGGAGGATCAGGTGAGCTTAAAACATCTGTGATCCTCAGTACCTTGGAGACTTTCTCCTGCTCACCAGCTTCCAATACAGGCTGCGCATTTCAGTAGGAATTTACATGTGGGTTGTGGACAACCCTCAGCTGTCAAACAGGGCTGAGCTTGTCAGGCACACAGAATGTGCCCACAGAACTTCAGGGGGACTCATAAGGGAGGAAAGATGTCAGAAGCAGGAAACTTACTCCTGAGGTACTCTTGCTACCTTATATAAGGCACAATATTTGGAAACCGATCCCTGAATAGGTTTTTACTGATAATTAAACCAAGCTTGGTCCATACTTTTAGAAGCAGCATGCACAACTAAACCCTTCCCTACACACAATAAACTGAATAGTGCCCAGGGGCCAATCTTGAGATAAGCTGATGTCACGAGAACATGAGGGAAGCTGGGCTGCAAACTCAGATTAAGTCAGGAGACAAAACAGAGACATTCACTCCATACATGAAGGCTGGCAGGGGACAGAGGCACAAACGCAGCCTGAGCTGAGTCCATGCAGGGCAAGAAAGGGGGCTGAGCACTCTGGTACCTTTGTTCTGCACTGGCATCCTGGCTGTCATGCTGCAGAAGGTGGTAGCTGTGTCGATGGTAGGAAGAGCTCTTGTGCTTTTCTTCAACCTCATCCCTTGGGCTAGAAAGAGGAGAAAATACCATCACGGTATTGGTGGATGTAGCCCTAGCCTAAGTGGTCTCTGGAGATGCCAGATGCATCTCACTGTTCTCATCCCACTACGAGACAGGGACACTAATTCTGTGATGAAACCCAGCACTGGTCCAGCACAACAGATTGCTCCTTCTAAGCAGCCTAAGTGATGTTGCAGCATCCTTCACTTCTGCTCCACTGCCATTTGTCTTCTGACTCCTAAAGTACTTTATTTATTTATAACACTAGCTGCAGAGAGCCAGTCCTAGAACAGAGACATACAATTAACCTATAAGCAAACCTGTCAGTCATGTTGCCAACTGATTCAACAAAAGCCTGCAGGAATGCATCACCTGGGGCAGAATGTAGCTTGTACTGGTTTGATTTCCAGAGCACACACAAAAAAAATCTCAAATTTCCATGTGAACATGAAGGTCAACAAAGTAGACTTTTCACCTTCTTAAAAGAGATAATTTATGCTGCAAAAGGTATCAGAGAGCAAAAATGATTAGAGGTGGTCTAGGAAGTTCAGGACACAGCATCCAGACCAAGCACACAGGAAGGCTTACTCATCAGATCCTTTAAGGGAAAGATGGATGGAGAACCGCTCTGGATTAATCACAATGTAAGAGCTTTTCACCAAGCTGCCAATTTGGCAAGTGCAAACAAATTGCCCTGTGCCAGATGAACCCAAGTGCTCACCTGTCTGCCATGCTGTTCCTGGTTTCCCGGGTTATGTCAGGAGCTGCTGGCCACGGCTGACTCACAACACTGTCAGAAGATGCATTTTCCTGAGTTAAAGCAGTCTCCAGTAACGACGGAGCGTTCAGTCTGTCCACCTCCACTGGAGGCATGTCCAAAGAGTGGTGGCTGTGCTCGGAGTTGTGGCGGTTCCTGGGGGACAGCAGGTGCAGGGCTGAGGCAGCAGAGGCCATGCTGTCTGCGTGGTGCCCGGGCTCCAGCGCCTCCCCGGGCAGCCCCGCCGGCGCCGCCGCAAAGCTGCGCTGCAGGGTCTCGGAGGCGATCTCGGGGATGTCCTGGGACATGGCTGTGGAGGCAGAGGAAATGACGTCTGGGGAGCGCTCACGGGTGGGAGAAGCCTGGGGCACCACCAAGGGCTCCACTTCCTGCAGTTCCAGTGCTAGAGAGGAGTTTCCTGGTGCGACCTGGAAACAAAAATCAAACAAGAGCCTTTAGGATAATGATAACAACTGCAGGTGCCTTACACTAACTGCCTCTGGAAACAGCCTACTGTATCCTTTCCTCATGTGATCCCTGTCTCCCACTCCTTCACCGATGGAAAACAGCCTCAGGACTTGTAACAGACTCTCAGCTAGGCTAACAGCACACTTAAGCCAATGCTAGTTTCAATTCACTTTTAAAACAAATGTTACAGTAATTCTACTTCCCTGCTCTGCTCCAGACTCCCTCCTCTTTGAGGGAAAACATTAGTTTTAATATTGAACATCTCCTGGACAGAAAATTTGTTTCAATTTCAAGCTTTGGTCGTGATCTGTTTTACACAACACCTGGAAATTAAAATTTAGGGATAGGAAATCATGATTTCAGACTCATCAGACCAACAAGCAGGTTGTTGGTTTGGTTGTAAACCTTTCCAGGTAGCACTGTCAACACAAAGGCTGACCACATCCAGCCACTGGGATAGTGACAGCATAAGCTAGAGCTGTCTGGTTTTCAGAGACACACTGTTCTATACATGGACAAGTTCCATCAATTTGGCTGAGTACACTGGGCTGCACATCTGTGCCAGCAGCTGTGTTTTCCAAAGGGCACACACTCTCCCTGCTAACACCCAAATAAGTGTAATTTTATAAAATCCTAGAAAGGTTTGGGTTGGAAAGGACCTTAAAGCTCATCTCATTCCAACTCCACTGCCATGGGCAGACACCTTCCACTAGACCAGGCTGCTCAAAGCCTCATCCAGCCTCGCCTTGAACACTTCCAGGGATGAGGCATCAACAGTTTCCAGGGAAGTCTATGCCAGTGCCTCAACACCCCCTGAAAATACAATTTCCTCCTAACACATAACCTAAACCTCCCCTCTTCTAGTTTAAGCTGGTCAAAGGCAAGTGCCATGCCCTGCCCCTGGTCTGCCCATGGAAAAAGGCACTTTTATCTCTTTTAAACTCTGAAAGGCCACTCCACTCCTCAGAGCCTTTTGTTCTCCAAGCTGAACAATTTCAGCCCATACAGGCCCACCGGGAGGATCCTTGGCCCAAGAGAAGGAAGGGAGCAGCATTTGGAGCCTTACTGGAACAGGTGCCTTTGGTGTTAGCTTGTCAGGGAGGCCTGGGATAAGAACAGAGTGACTCCTAGGACTGGTCTGGAGGCTGCTGCTGCTGCTGCTCAGCGTGAGGCTGGTGTCCAGCTGCATCTTGGGGCTCACAGTCAAGTCTTCCGATGCTCTGCAGAAACAGACACCAGCAAATCAAGCAGCCCAAAGAGATGATTGATCTGCATCAAACACTCGAGGTGAGGAGAGGGGGTACAAGGGTCAGTGGAGGAGCCCTTGCTCTTTCCACCATGGTCAGCTACTCCCTGTCAATGAGCACCTGCATCTCCCAGTCCCCATACAGCCCAGAGAGATACCAGGTGGAAACAACAAAAAAGAAAAAAAAGGGGTCGTTGCAATCTTTTAGAATTCGAGGGGTCAGTGAGAGAAGGGACCAACTATATCTCCACTGTACAGAGTACAGGGAGAAACAGGACACTATGAGATAGATCTCCCTCCTTTTCCCAAGCCCCTAGAAGTGAAGTTCTTGCCTGTTACGCAGCCCAACCCACTGTCACACTGTAAGATTTTCCTACCAGTCCTAATTCTCTCCCTGTCCTTGGTGGCTGCAGTGTTCTCTTACCTGTAAACAACAATGGCCCTTTGGGAAAAGCATGTAGAGCAACAAAACTGAGCTGCAATAAAAGAATCCCTATGAGGCACACAAAAACCACTCTTGTTGGCCCCTAGATGACAACAGACATGTTCCAAGCTGCATCAGGGATCCAAACAGCTGCCTATACAGGGACATTGGGACTCAGGCCAGTTTCTAACTCCAGTTACAATCTCCTCTCCTACAAGACATGCTACAGCTCTGTGCTATCCCAAAGGCCTGCTTTAGTTCAGTTGCAGAGGTATTATTCAACTTGTGCTATTTACCTGGGCAGAGAGGCATCTGTGACAGAAGTGCTGCTCATGGCTGTGACTGCAGTCAGGGAACTGACACTGCTGCCTGGAGAGACAGCGATCTGTAAGGAACCACACAGCAGTCAGGATGGGACAGAGGGCAACAGCACTCCTCAACCAGACAAAGAAAGACTCCTAGAGAGTCCTTGGTGAAGAGGGACTAGAAAACACCTCCATAGGTTGGGTTGTTCTGCTAAGGTGGTCAGGTGCTGGTCAAAGGCAAGTCCCAAAACATCCTCATCATATGGCTGCTTTTACTGAGGAGCTGCTGTCCCCTAAGTGACCTCACCAGTGCAGAGGCAGAGGGCTTATGGCAGAGAGTGGGGTACTCCAGCAGGGCCTCACAAGTCTGAACAGTCCCATCCCCCCCTACGTGATCATTTCGGGTCTGAATTCCCATAGGACCCCATCAGACAGCATGTGCAGAGGTGGCATGTTTTCTTCCACTACAGTTATATCATAACCCCAAACCACACGTGTAAACCAGTAAGAGCAGTCTCCCAGCCAAGACAGAGTTATTTAGCAAACCCATATTTCTACAAAGCACACCTACATCAGTGGTTTTGCAGTTAAACACAGCATTTACAACACAAGCTTAGGCCAGTTTAGCATTTTGGATGTGCCAACAGATCTGTGCTCAGTCTGGTTACACGCAGAGTTTCCCGTGAGCTCTGCATCCAGCTAGCAGAGCTTATCACAGTCATTCCAGCTGAAAAATGTGTCCAAAAGTACCAAAATTCACCCCCACCCCTTGCATCAGTGCAACAGTGCTGATCTCAGATTACCTGCTGAAGAGAAGTACTCGGTGTCATGAATGCATCTGGAGTCATCAGCTTGGGCTTGGCATCATTGGAGAGAGAGAGGAAGTCTGCTGGCACCGGCAGATCAGCGATGCGCCGCAGGTCTGGCTGCGAGCCGTGCACAGACTCCTTCTCAGATCCCAGCCCCTCCGTGCTCAGATCAGCCATGTGGTCTGGAAAGGCTTCCAGGGAGACACACAAATCAGTTTGGAACTTCCCTCCAAAACTAAACCTCTAATTCCACGAAGTATGAACTTATGCCATTGCATGCCATGCTTGATTCCAAGAAGAACAAGCAAAAACCCTGCAACGTTCCAGTCAAAGCTTAGAGCAAAGCAAATCCTGTTATGCTTTCTCTTTGTATGCCAGACTGGATTTTATCAGGCTTTGATAACAAAATGTCCAAGGTGCCTTTCTTCCCTAAAAGCAAGGCCAGTTGAACTGCCACATCCCAGAATGGTGAATGAGCTGAAAGAGCTCATCACAGACAGCCCAGCCCCCTGTACTCCCACAGCTCTGCTGTCACCCTGATCTCTTCCACCTGACAAGAGAATCCTCAAGTTTCTTTCACAAGTGCCAAATCACCCAGGAAGGTGAACTCAAGCATGCACAAAGCATTAGCACTCCTGGTCTAACACATCCCAAACTCCATGCAACCAGGGTCTAACCAACTTTCTGCTTCACTACTACTCCATACTCAGAACCCTTTATGGGGTTACCCACAAAGGTAATACCACCCAAACACCCAAAACCACCCTCCTGCTCTCTCCAAAAATAACCTTTTAAAGGCTCAGCAACACTGAAGACCAATTTAACACACATGCTCACCAAATTCTTCATGAGAGCTGTGGGAAGGCATGGAAGCACTTGTGTCAGGGCTATGAAGAGGCTGGAATCTAATCTGCACATCTTGCAGGGCCCTAGAAAGAAACAAGTATCTCTGATCAGCTTAAGAACCACCAAGAGAAGACTTAAGGCATCATTAAGGCTCAGAAGATTTCTCTTTACTGAACTAATTCCCTTGGAAAATGCTTCAGTGTTTTCTGCCTGTCACAGAAGCAGCAGAAGCTGATCCTCACTCAGCTGTGTCACCCAGCTCTGACACCCAGCGTACTCGAGATGTTTCCCAACACTTGTGTGTGAGCACAATTCTTAAATCCCTCATGGCCATGGAAATACAAGCTTGTCACACCATTCAGGGCTACCTCCTGGTGAGGCCAATGCACCACAGCCAGAAATTTCTATGGGGCCAAGTAACTTTGTTACGAGCAAAAGAATTTAAGTTAAATTTCTACAGGTCAGTGCAGAGTTAGGACAACCACAGACAGCTGCACACAAATACTCACTTGGTGTGAACACAGAAGAGTTTTATCAGCACACCCGCTGCTGATTCAACAGCCCCAGAGCCCTGGGTACCTTCTGTAAGGGAGACAAAGGTAAAACATGAAATTGCATGGAAGCTACACACAAAGTACTACAAAAACATCACAGCAGGATGAACTGAGAGCAAAGAACCAGCACAATACAGATTCTCTTTATCAATAATCTGGATGAGGGGATCAAGAGTACTATCAGTAAGTTTGCAGACAACTCCACAGATTCACAGAATATCCTGAGCTGGAAGAGACCCAGGATGATCATTGAGTCCAACCCCTGGCCCTGCACAGAACACCCCAAGAATCACTGCATGTGCCTGCAAGAATTGTCCAAATGCTTCTTGAAATCAAACAGGCTCAGTGCTATGACCACTGCCCCAGGGCACCTGTTCCTGTGCACAACCACCCTCTGGATGAAAGATTTCCTCCTGATATCCAACATAAACCTCCACTGACTTGGCTTCCTGCCATTTCCTTGAGTCCTGTCACTGGTCCTGAGATTGAAAAGATCAGTGCCTGCCCCTCGTGAGGATGCTGGAAGACTGCAAGGAGATCTTCCCTCAGTCTCCCCTTCTCCAGGCCAAACAGGTCAAGTGACCCCAGCCACTCTCCACACAGCTTCTCCTCACCATCCTCATGGCCCTCCTCTGGACACTCTCTTAACAGCTAAATGCCTTTTTTATGTCGTGGTGCCCAGAACTGCACACGGGACTCAAGGCTGCACCACTTCAGAGCAGAACAAGACAATTCCCTCCCTTGACTGGCTGAGGATGCTGTGCACCATGTTAGGCAGGAGTGCTGATCTGCAGGAAGGGCCTACAGAGGGGTCTGGACAGGCTGGACTGATGGGCTGAGGCCAACTGTGTGAGTTTCAACAAGGCCAGGTGCCAGGTCCTGTGCTTGGGTCACAACAGCCCCCTGCAGCACCACGGGCTGAGCAGAGTGGCTGCAAAGCTGCCCAGTGGGAAAGGGCCTGCAGGTGCTGGTCGAGAGTAGCTTAAAATGAGGCAGTGTGTGCCCAGGTGGCCAAGAAGGCCACTGGCATCCTGGCCTGTTTCAGCAACAGTGTGACCAGCAGGACCAGGGCAGTGACCAGGCCATACCTCGAATCCTGTGTTCCAATGTTTGGCAACCCAGCTTAAGCCTGCTGAAGAAATTTTTCCTAACACTCAATCTAAACCTCATTGGGCCCAACCTGAGATTGTTTCCTCTTGTCTTGTTATTTGTCAGAAGTGACCAGCCTTTCATGAGAAAGTCAGAACCAGCCAGAAAAGAAATCCTGATCATACAGCAGCCAAATTTTGTCACCTACCTACACTCAAGTTGTCATTTTCCTCTTCTGCTGGGAGCACCTCGGTGTGCCTTAGCCGGCAGCGGCTCACGGCCTGGATGCCAAAGCTCAGCACTGGGTGGGTAAGGAGGAACTCGGAGATGGAGCTGAAGTAAGCCTTGCCCTCCTCTTGGTTCTGCATCAACTCCATCACATACAAGACCTGGAAGAACCAGAAATGGTAAATCAGAGCTTTCCCAGCAGACCATGCACATGTGAGGGGAATACAGAGCTGAGCATCAAAACCAGATTTGGAACAAGGGAAGTAACGTGAGGAATAAAGCCTGGGTCTTGAAATTTGAAATGGAACATTCAAGGGAACCACAAGCACCACATTCTTAGGTGAGTCAATGCTGATCAAGAAGTCAATCCTACCATAACAGATACAAGTACCTCCAAAGGAGAGCTTTACAAAGGATGAGAAATAATCCTTATGGCTCCTCAGGATTACTCAGTTGAATTGTTACCCTTTCTCATCTAACAGTGAAATTGCTGAGTCAGCTTCTGCATTTTTATCTACTAACATGCAAATCCCAGACCTAGGCAGCAGAACCAGTCACACACAAGGCCAATTCTGCTTCAGCCATCATTTCCCACAGGCAGCAATAAAATGAACTACTTACTTTTCTCTGTACATCACTCAGTATCAGATATTCAGCAGAGAGGTCCAGGCAGACTTTCAGGCTGGGAGGAATACTCATGGAGCTGAAGATGTCAGGAGAAAAGCTACATATACAAATAAAAGGGAGGGGATGCAGACAGCAAGGTAGGTTAGCCCAACTAGCATGATTGCTATGAAACTGCACTAATTACCAAAACTCCCACAGAACCTTAAGGAGTTTACAGCCCTATTACAGTGCAACCACCCACTAGAACACAAATACCATCAGTGCTGACATCAGCTAAGAAAGGAGCTGGGAGATGGCACAATAGGATCAAGTTATGGATTCTGAGCACTGAAGTGAAAGGTGACTTTGTCATTACTCAACATATTCCACTTTCATGGGAGTACAAGAGTCAATTTATCTGAGCTACAGATTTAAAACCAAAAATCCACCAAATCAAAGTAACCCTTCCACAAGTTTTGGACTTTCTGTAGCAAGAGCTGGCAAAAGCAGCACTTGGCTCTATGTCATATTCTTCTCACTTAAAGAGGGAAAATCTGAAGTGGCCTTAGGCATGTGTGTGGTGAGAGAGGCCATGATCCACCACCAGAAAAAAAAAATCAGGGAACCTAAGCTGAGTCAAGAGGTGGACTAAAGCACGATTTAAATTTCTGGACCTACACAGCTTGGATAATTTAAGCCTTGGATAATTTCTTAAGCTCTCCCAACATAGCAGCTTCTCATAATTTAAACAGAAAAAGAACTAATAGGAAAAGATCCTAGATTGGTTATTGAATATCTAAATCTAAAATTTCTAGAGAAGAAAACACTCAGGGTGTGCAGTTTTGTTGTGCAACCTCCTCTCATGCTAGAGCCATGTCTCTGCTTTACAGAACAAGGCAAAGACAGCAGATCCTGGTAACTCAAATATTAAAAGTATAAACTTCCCTGGTCTTGCCAAAGCTTGACCTGACAGTCTGCCACAGCTGAGAGCTTCCAACGACAGGTCAGAATGGCAAAGGAGTAGGCTCAAATTTGGGCTGGAGTAGAATCCATTGGGCATCAGGGATCACCTTTGCAAGTTCAGTACCCCTAAACCCCACCCTCCGGGGCATCCACCAACACGTACCGAACAGTCTGCAGACAGGTCCAGGACACCGTGCACCACATCTTCAGTTCTCTGTTCTGATCAGCTCCTGTGATGAGAAACCTCCAGAAGGGAACTCTGTAGAAAGAACAGACCCAAAGTCTCTTAAAGAAGATCTGGTCCTTCCCAGAAAAGCTCCTCACAAGCTGCCCACGGCTGATTTTGCCCAACCATGGCTTGAAGTTCCCAGCAAATTTCTACTCTGAGGCAGACTACAAACCACTACACCTCTCAGAAAGGTGTGACCTTAAGGCCACAACTGACTGAAGAAACAATAACAATAAAAGCTGGCTTTTCAGCAATGGCAGTTGAAATTTGGAGGACTAACAGGCCATTTAGGACTGACCATAACACAAACCTGAGAGGACTCCACAATTTAGAATTCTCATTACTTTTATGGAATTGGTACTACGAATAACGTCACTTTAGGTTGTGCTTCAGAGTCTTACTGATTTCTCCATCACTAGAAAACTGACTACAAAGATGACAGAACTCATTCCTGCTACAAAGCTAAAATTTTTAAGTATGATTTCTTTACAAGGATCTCTCAAGGCAAGGCAGAGTTAGAAAACAATGCTGAACTTTAATACTTCACAGGATTGGGGACTTACTCTGGGTCTTGTTTTTTATGGTTGTCACAAAAGAGCAGACAGGAAAGAGGTCTACCATCATGGGGTTTCCACTCATGAAGACACCTGGAAATAAATCAGACAAAGCATCCAAGTGTGAAGGGAGTGGTAAATGAGGAGGATACTGACACTGAATACACAACTCCTTGTCCAGAAGGCACAGAGCATGACTTGTAGCTCTTTACAAGTCTTATATAAAATAAGGAGATCACAAAGACAAATATTATTACCAATAAATAAATAAAATCCCAGGTTGCCATTTGATCTGGTGTCTTTAACAAAAATCCAATGCAAAAAGAAGTCAACATTGAGAAGAACAGCTCAGAGCAGCTTTCTGCATTTACACAGTCCAAAAGAGTTTGACTACGGTTTGGGCAAAGCACAAAATTCCTGTTTCCAGACAAAGCTCTCTGCTCTTTCCATAATCCTGTGATATTCAGCGATGCAATTTTTCAGCAACAAATTACACTTATGCTGTATCTTTACAATGTCCTGAGAATGACCATCACAGATGATTCTGTATCAAGGAAATTCTCCCAGAGAAAATACTGCTCTCTGTTCCAAGATCCTTCATTTTCCAGTTCTCCAGTTACCTTGGCTCATCCTGTCCCTCGATATATATCTGCCAGAATTTTACAAAACCGTCATGGCTTGCTGTGGCCAACACAGTTCCATCTGGAGAAAGTGCTCCCTCACTCAGGCACTATACAGAGAGGGAAAAGAGACACAGAAAAGTAATTTTATAGCTGTTCTTATTTTACAGGAAGAAAAAGCTCTATCTTCAAACAAGAATTTGACTAACAATCTAAGAATGATTTTTAACAGAAACTGGTAGCTTCTAACATTAAGCCTTTTCACCTTTCACAGAACAGCAGACAGGCACCCTCCTTCTTGGTAGTAAGCTATCACCTTTTCCAGACAGTAAATTCAAGTACATTGGATTCTGTTGCCTCTGCTCTTACTGTTATTCATGTTATGAATAGAGTTCCTTTTGGTTTGGGATCTTCTGGCTTTTAACAATCATACTTGCCTCACAGCTGGTTTTTTTACAGCCAACTGTCCTAAAAACTGCAGCTCCTGAGACAACCCAGAGAAAACCAAAAAACCCAAGTTTGTACCGTGCTGTGGCCTTTCACCACAATGAAACCTTCTTTGATATCAGGCACTTCCACCGGCCAGGAGCTGTTGTTGGTTCGGATGATGTCCAAATCCCACACCTCTGCCTGGAAAACAAACATGTAGGCACACAGGTTTATTTTTATATCCACTGGTTTGAACCACATAACTTCTTAGATCCTTATCTTATGGCCTGATACACCACCCAATGGCAAGTGTGTGACCTAAAACCTTCCCATTTTCACCCAATCTGGCCATTAGATGCTTTCCTGGCACTGTACATAACACAGGGAGTTGCTCTTGGCATTTGTAGCTGCTGCCCACCAAGCCCTCCCTCAGGTACTGCTCAGCCTGAACAGACAAGTGATTTCTCTGTTTCAAGTGGTCCTTGGTATTTGATGTTGAGCAGAAGTTCCCTTTCCATCCTCCCAAGGCCCAGAGAATGATCTCTCCTGGGAAGGGAGGAATCCAGCATCTTACAGGAGGATCCCAAATACGGACGAGACAGGAGCCTTTACAACTCCATTGTAAACTCAGCTCTTTCCTCCATTAAATTCTCTCCTAATGATAAATTAGGGCAACGTATTCACAGCAGTTTCCTTACCCTGTCCTCATGCAACAGCGCCAGCGTCTGGCTCCCCTCTTCCCCGCTCTCCTCGCTGTCATCCGGGATGAAGGGGCACCAGATGATTCTTCGGAAGGTGTTCAGGGGGGTAGTGTCAGGTCGCTTGATGTTAACCAAGATCTCCTCTCTGATCACCAGGGTTAAGAAATGTAACACTCTGGCTCTGTTACTAATGCCCAGCAGTAACCTGTTCAGGCTTGGTCTGCTGCTTTAATAACTGGTAAACTTCAAGGGGTTTTGGGCCATTGATTCAAAAAGAAAGCAGGTAAAGGGATTCTGCTGAAAAAGCAGCCAAGCTAGAGTTTCTTTACTATCAGAACAGCTTCAGCTTACAAAAGTTCACAGGTTCTCCCAGTTTTCTCTTGCAGGCTGCAGTGACAGCATAAGCACAACAGGGGTACACAGCCACATCTGAATGTGCAATCCATGTGACAGCTAACAATTAAATTATTTGTTAGCGTTGCAACGCTACCAGAGAAAGACAGAAGAGCTGCCACATTGCCCCCAGCTGAGTGCTCAAGTGCACCACTACAAATCAGGGCTTCAACAACCACCACCACCTTTGCTCCACTTGCTTTTGAAATGATGGTACACAATTAAAATTAAAAAGCTACACTCCGAGGTGACATACCTCACATGTTTCCCAGAAGCACTGAGCAATCAAAAGGAAAATATTGAGGGTAATGAGCACTGAAAATAAATTCCAGGGCCACCAAAAGGACGACAGGTTTGGAAGGAAGATAGCGAGTGGATGGGAGGTATTACATCCTCTTCCCCAGAGAAGTAACTGAGGAAAAGAGCTAGAACCAGACAAGACAAACCTCTGTCACACACATGAGGTGACACTGTCCATGCCCAAGGCCAGCTGGTACCGACTGACACTTCTCACTTTGTCTACTTTGCCTGGACCAGGAGCACTGAGGTGCTCCTAGAATTTCAAGCAATGCAATATCAAGTAATGACTGTGCTGAATGCAGCTAAAAGTTGACTGATTTGATACTCTGGAAGGGGCATAACTATCGATCTTCCCCCTGCAAGCTGCAATTCAGCAAAGGCTACAATTTAAATGGTGACGTGGAGGTTGTGTTCACATCTAATCATTACACAGAGACTGACAGGAGATGTATTTGGACAAGATACTGGATTTTCTCTTTATCCATGGCCAGGCGCCAGACAAAAAGGTTGCCAGCCTCGTCCAGGCAGGCCAGCTGGTTGGAGTTGAGGTGAGCAAAGGCCAGGTCTGCCACGCCTCCAGTGAAGCCCTTCAGCAGGGTCCGCTCAGCAGTGCTGACGCTCAACACCCGCACCATGGCAGAGCCATTGCTGGCAGCTGTGGACAGACAGAGAGAGAAGTCACCGTTCAGGGCTGTGGTTTCTCTGCATAATTCTCATAAACTTCCCATAACTCTCATCAATTTCTCGTAATTCCCGGGGTTATCCTCATTAAAGATGCCGCAATTAAATGCCAGGACTAAACCTTCATCCTGAGCACTTTCAAGGCTGACCTCCGGTGACAGTGTGTTAGTTTTATTTACAATTTAATTTTCAGTTACTGGAGAAAAGGAGTCACTGAGAGGCAGATAATGTGGGTACACGTTCTGTAAAGGGGAAGCAAAGGGCATGAACATTCACCCTGCAAAAAGAACTGCTTTCTGGCTTGCATGACTGAAAAGAAGATGCTTCATGTGCACACTAGCCAAAGTTTCAGCTTCCTCTTTTTAGACAGACACCAATCACTACAAAGTAGACAGTCTTACAGAGATCACGGTGATTCCAGTTCCTGATGCCCATGCCAGTCCTAGCAAACCACTCAGCTTCCCAGTGTTATTGCACCAAAGCTTTAAAAATATTTTTTAAAAGGGTGAGACATCCTTAAGCTACTCTAAAATAACCTCAGCTAGGAAAAAACCACAAGAGCAGAGTAGTATATCTCATAAAAGACCAGACAAACTGGTGCGAGAACTAAGAACAAAGAGACGCAGACACTCTGTGCTTCTGTGAGGGCAGAAAGAGACACTATAGATATTTAAGTGTTCATTTCATGGAACTCTTAAGGCTGGAAAACCCCTTTAAGATCATCAAGTCCAACCAGCACAACCCTCATGTTCACCACTAAACCATGTCCTCAAGTGCCATATCTACATGTTTTTTTAACATTTCCAGGAATGGTGACTTCACCACTTCCCTGGGCAGGGCAGTTCCAATGTTTTGGAATCTGTTCCATGAAAAAAAAATCCTAATATCCCATTTAAACCTTCCCTGGCACAACTTGAGACCATTTCCTCTCATCCTGTCACTTTCTTTTCCACATGCTGTGAATCAATCTTTCCCTGCGTTGTTCAGCTTTCCTCTCTCTATTGCACAAGACACTGCATCTGTGTTGCTCAGGATCCTCAAAATTTAGCCATAAACTCAGCTCTAAATTTATGCAAGCAAATCCATCACAAACACTTATCTGCTCAAATTACCATGGGGCTGCTTCTGTGCTTAGCTACAGAGCAACTTGTCTGCTGCAGAAATATTTAGTTAGAGGAGGAATCTGAACATCAGCTCTCCAGTAAAACCAATGGAGTCCTTCAACTCTTCCTACATCCCCACTGAGCCCTTCTCTTTTATTTCTAACTCTCCCCCATAACAAACTCTTCACTCCACTGTTGCTTATATTCCCTCTGCAACAGCACTCTGATCTGGGTATTGCAAGGTATTTGCAGTCAGTTAGTGCCAGTTATACTGTTCTGATGTAAACTCTGCCTTTCTCTATGATACACAGAGCAAAAGAATACAAATCACACCCAAGCCAAGAAGGTATCTCACCTCTAATGGCATAAGCCAGGTAAGAGTTTGAAACAGCTATCAGATTGCCATAATAGTATTTCTGCTCCCAGTCATATCTAGCAACAGGCTGTATTTTCACCTGTTCAGGAGAAAGAAAATAAAACATGAGAAATGTCTGGAATTATCTTTCCCATCTTTGTGGTCCCTTAGTTCACTGCACACTAAGGAACAAACTGGAATGGAACATTAAAAAACACAAAATGGAAAATTAAGGAACAAAGTGGAAAAGGACTGGGTGGATCAAGACCAGAGGTCTCTCTCCTAATAATCAGCATTTGCTCTGAGCATGGCTTAGTTCTCTGCTCAGCACCAGCTCTAATTTCAGCATATTGGTTCTTGCAGCTCTGACCTCCTGGCCAGAGCCCTCAGCAGGACTGACGCCAGCAAAACAGCCAGGGAAGCCCTCCCTGCAGGGTCCAGGGAGGAAACAACCAGCAGAAAAATCTTGTTTGTGAAAAAGGACACTTTCCCAGGAATCTACAGCTTAGATCATTGACTTCTGAAAATTAGAGGATAACTTGGCCAGACTCTGGAATAACAGAAACAATCAGTTACAAGATTCTGCTCCGACTTTTTTCTCCTAGTCAAACTCTTTGACAAACTTCTATCTAATTAAAAACTCCTATGACACAGGAAAGAAGATATTTATTTCTGTTTAAAAATATTCAAGCATGAGCTGATGTGACTAAAAGAGACAGACCATGCCTTCTCTTGCTCCTTACCTTGTTACTCCCTCTGGCCTTACTGGTGATGCTGGAATCACTGCTGGCCACTATCTCCACATCTTTTGCTGATATCACTAAGCATGTGGAGCTGTCATCACCAGAAAGGCAGCTTTAAAAAAAACAAAGAGGGGGGAAAAATCAGAGAGGACTCACAGGAACAGAATACTTAATACTTTATGTTAAATTCATAAATTTAACAGCAACACAGCAGAGCTTGAGCTGAACAACTGAAGACAGAAACTCCTCTCAGCTGAGTCTCCCCTCCTTATGTGTCACTGGTTTGAGAGTCAAACACCTGCTTTATTCAGCCTAAAAACCTTCAGTTCATTTGGCTTGAGCACTTCAGTTCATTTGACAGACTTACATTTGATTTAAGTCCCCAACACTGGAAGATGCAAAGAAACCAAAATCAAAACTAGCTGAACCTCATCAACAAAACATTGCATACTGCTCGTGGTCCTCATGGCATCCTCTTTCAAAACCATGACCAGAGAACCCAAGCAAAAGCTACTTCCATGAGCTCTGCAATACCTCAGGTGACTTTGGGTTCCTGAAGGAGTCCTGCTGGACACCTACAGAGGAACCACAAGTTTCAACCAGAGCCCTCACGATTTACATTCACCCTGATCTCCAAATTTCACCATGTACAGTCCTGGTCCCCTTCTCTGAACAACTCTGCAGATATTCTTCAGTTCCTGAGCTGCAAGGATGGCAGACTCCATGCATCAGCCTCACAAAAGCCACAAAAGCTCTAATCAAAGGCACTGTCTCCCAACTGCCCCCTGACCTGAACATAAAACCCACTGTCAGACCCCCAGCACGCATGTCCACGCTCAAGAGAACAGAATTTGAGTTGTTTCTACTCACTCTCAGCATTTGTTTGACACAACTTACATGACTTGTTTCTCCTGCAGGGCTCCTAGAGAGATGCTGCGATGCCCTGGCTTGGCCAGCGCGGGTCCATCTCCGCTGCCCAGGGGATCAGGCACCAGCAGCCCGTTCAGGTCCCCGTTGTACGAATTCGACGGCCTCTGGTTCTCATTCACCGCACCTGAGGGAAAGCACAACCACGTGTGCCCAAAATGCATTTAACAGGAATAGCACTGTGTGAAATACACCACCTCCAGATGCTTTTTGTCAGCCTCTATTGGTCTGTCAGGTAGAATACGCTGAACTGGCTGGGAGAAGTGTTCTGCCAAAAGGATGTGTAAGAGGCCTCCCATTTGATGAGAAACTCACCTCCACACATCTGAGTGAAACAGATCTTCTTCTTACACAAGCCATTCCAGCAGATCAGAGAAACACCAAAGAACATGTTGCAAGGAACTTACCATGTTCAAGGAGCAACTAGCCTTAGATCAGAAAGACGAAGCTGGTAATTCAGGTTTACTGAATCAAATGCAGACCAAAAGGTTCTTGACAGGTCCCTTCTAACCCTCAGGCCTGCAGAGAGACCTCTGAAGTCCAGCAGTGCAGGGATGAGCTGCAACATTTGGGGCTGGCTGGAAACAATACATTTGTTACTTTCCAAAACCAGCTTCTGACTTTGACACCTGACCTCAAAGTCCAGGTGTTTAAGTAACTTTGCTAGGAAACTCTGCAGCTGTGCCTATGGGATTCCCATATTTTTCCCTTGGTTGAATAATCACATGGAAGTTTACAGCACTCAAATTCTGTGTAAAGCAGCCATTTGTTCAGAGCCCCAGCTGTGCTTTGAAGAGTGTGTGTGCCCTGACTTTGCACATCTGGCCTAGCACAAGCTGCTTGGTGGCTTCCATGCCTTCTGAAGGCTTTAACAGGGGACAGACATAACAAGGAGACTTCTTCTTCACTAGCAAGGCAAAAATTTGACAATCCCCACTGGAGAGCAAGGCCCCTCCGTGTGCACCCCCACATCAGCACACCCAAGGAAAAGCCGCCTATCTCAGCGAATCCTCGCTTGGAATTTTCACTGGTTTTGAAACCCAAAATTTCGTATACTGTTGCCAGGTAACAGCTGCTGCTGAGCTCCTGCAAAATGGCTGCTCCCAGGACCAGAATTTCCCCCATCACTGGCACATGCAACAAACCTAAACATGAGTGTGGGCTAGAGGCAGATCCTTCCAAAGTGACACAACCTTTCCGCTACCAAATAGGCTTCAACAGGTCAGGGTGAGTGCTGCTAAAACACACCTGCAACTATTCATTTGCCAGAAGAGTATTTTAAACTCGCCTGTTTATGAAGAGTCATTATGGACACAGAAATGTGTAGTGACAGGGTACCCCAATGCAGGGACAACTTGAGCACTCACCTCAGTGTACCTGCAGTGCATGAAGAAAAAGCAGCAACACTCACAGCACAAGGAGACTCAGGTGAGGGAATGTGATCCTGTAACCACCTCACATCGGTGCTGTGCTTGCTGTCACAATAAGATGTGCCTCTTATTCCTACAGCATATGGTGGGTGCTTGTCCAGTTGCAGCTCCTTCCACTGACAGCCCTTTATCCTTTGTGACCAAAGGCAGGAAAATATTCCCTACAGAAAAAGCATCTAGTCTCCCAGAGAAAGATGATATGTGCTTTGCCCTTTTTGCAGCCACAGCAGTGTCTCATGTAAGTACTGCTGCTCTTTGCCAGACAGCAGGATAGTGATGTTTGCTCCATGGGAAAAAGAAAGGAGGAAACACTCCCCAGAGACTGTTGGGCCCAACAACAGTACAAAAGTTCAGGAATGGTGCTGCCTGTGCACAATCCTGGAGGCATGAAAGAAGGGAAGAGGCTCTATTTAGTAAGAACATGAACTAAACCAAAAGGTTAAGCCAGACTGGTAGATCCAGGCCTCAAAGGGAAAGAAGTGTGTTTGTATTCATGACTTTTTCAAAAAGCAGGAGAAGTCAAAGCTGAGACACTGAACTCTCCCTGCTCCCCCCATCAGCTGCACCAGGAGATGCCAGCCCGTACTGAACAGAACACGGCCTTGACACACATGAGCAGGGTGAGCCCACAGAACACCTGGTCACCAGCAGAGATCTCTGCATGGATTGAAGCATCCTGCCCCCTCCCCAGCACAGTGGCACTGACAGCCTGTCTCTGCATTCTAGCAGGCAGGTCCATGCTTTGGCAACAGCTACTGAAGCATTGGATGAAGTTTGCCAAAACTGGGAGAAACTGTGTCAAGAGAGAAAGACTGGATAGTGGATTACACTTTCACAATCATCAAGCCCAGCAGAATTATAAAAGTATTGTGACAGGTATAAACTCTTTACAGCAGGGAGTGTTTCTTGTCGCCTGCCTGGACAGGATCAAGAGGAACACAACACTGCTCACAGCTATGTGCACCTAGTACTGCAAAACTTGAAAGCTCCCTTCTTTTTCCCTGGCATCCTAACAGGAGTTTCAGAGACTTTAAGCTAACATGAAGTATTATTATTATTATTATTATTATTATTATTATTATTATTATTATTATTATTATTATGTCATTCTTTTCAAGTTTATTTGCTGTTACCCAGGCAGGGATTTCTGCTGAGAACCACCACAGGTTCTTCCCATGAACTTCCTGCCCACTCGCTCCTTTTCCTCTCAACTGCCTTCTTGTGCACTGAAGTCAACAGAGAAGATAAAAAGAGAATGAACAGGAAAAAAGAATGAAAAGAAATAAGTCACACTCTGTCAGTAGCACCTTGACTTCAACCAGTAGGAGAAGCTGCTTCAGGAGAAATTCAAGTAATCTTGAGCAACAGTTCCAACCATTTCCCAACCACAACATATCCCTTCAGATCAGAAACCGCCTGTGAAATGAGTGTTCCCCATCCCTGCACTGGTTCTCCTTTCAGTCTTTCAAGTACAGTGCTGCAAACAAAAAATGTATTTTTCTTGTTAAGAATTAGAATTCAGGAATGTGCCAGCACTTCAGACACCAGAGAAACTATTCCAATTAATGAGAAGGTTCTCTTAGGGTAGTAAAGCTAATGAAGCTGCCCTCCTGCAGGTTTGGTCCATCACCTCACGTGCCTCTACAGCCCTCCACAACTATCTCACACCCAACCTCTCCTCCTTTTGGCCAAGCAAAAGGCAGCACACATGGCAGTAACTCTGGAGGTAGCACATTCCTGCTGAGTCTCCGGACATTTAGAATTTATATTATTCCTATCCTGCCTTTCCCTTGAAGGGAGCACAAGAGGGGCATAATTCTGTCCTCTACCCTGAGGCTAAGATTTTTTTGCAAAGCACTCACGACTCAGCCTCCTTCAGAGTGTTACCTCACCACGTTTGACTGAAACACCATTTCAGGTTCAAAAAGGGGGATGAGAGAGTGTCAAAGCTCCAGGAGAGTGGGAACACTATCCAATGGACTCCTGAGCCCACAGCTGATAATCTTACAGGCAGAAGGGAGCCCGCCGAACTCTGCGCAGAGAAATGTAATAGTTCAAAGCACAGCGAGAAGACTTGCAACCGCTTTAGGAGACATATCTGTGATCCCCTTTCACATACAAATAAGGAGAATGAAAAGTTTTTGTACAGGACGGAGCCGGCACTGATCTCAGAGCGGCCTGACAGCCCCTTCCACTCAGCCCAGTGAGATTCCTGGGAAACACTCCAAGTACTCCAGCTCAGGGGGGACACTTGTGTCACGGAGGTCGGTGCTGCTCAGCTCCCAGCAGCAACACCTCTGAGCTGAATGGAGCCCCGGGACCGCCGCAGCAGCGAGCTCTGGGGCCGACCGGCTCTCGCTCCAACAACCCCCGTCCCTCAAGCGAGGGTCCCCAGGCCGGGGGCTCCTCTCCTCCCCGGCCGGTCCGCGCCGCGCCGCTGGCTCCGGGCTCCGCGGGGAGCCTGGCAGCGCCGAGCGGGACCCGCTGGCCCTGGGCGGGTCGGAGGGCGCTGCCAGGCGCCCCGAGGCGAAGCGGTCCCGGCCGGGCTCCGAGCGCCACCGCTGACACCCGGCGGGGCGGCGGCGCAGCGGCCGAGGGGCTCCCGCGGCCCGGCCCGAGACAAGGCCCCGCCCGGCCGGGCCCGGCGGCCTCTCGCGTCCCCCGGTCCCCGTTCCTCACCTCCCGGCCGGTCCAGCTTGAGGATGTCCCGCAGGTGCTGGGTGGCGTCCTCGATGTCGATGCTAGAGCAGGAGGCCATGGGGCCCGGCGCGCCGCCCGCCCGCGCCGCCGCCACCGCGCTGCCCGGCCCGGCCCCGCCGCCCGCGCTTCCGCCTCCGGCGCGGCCCTGCGAGCGCCGGGCGGAAACCGCCGCCCGAACGGAGCGTTCCCGGCGCGCCGGGGCGGGGCCGCAGCGGGAGCGGCGGGGCCGGGGCGGGGAGCGCGGCCCGGGCCTCCCCCGCCGCCCCCTCCGCCACCGCCGGGCTGGGGACGGCCGCCCCGGGAGCAGCCTGCACACCCCGGCTCCCGCCAAACGAGAGGGGGCTGCACACACAGCACAGCGCGGAACCCGAGCAGAGCTTCGGGCACAAACTCCTGCAGGGCGGCACGGGACCCACCCGCTGCTCTGTCTGCCTGAGCAGAAAACACCGGTGTCGTGTTTGGCTTCGAGAGGGCACCGAGACTGACTACGGGCTATCACTGCTCTCATCCTCCTGTACTACGTGGGGAATTTGCACTGGTAAAATACAACAGGTGAGAACTAAGCTAAGTCAGTGTTAAAAACTGAGCCAGAAGGCACCAGTTAGGAAAGCTGGCGAGGAGAGGAAAAGGTGTATGGAGGAGGGCAGAGCTGCCCTGCACTCACTGGTAACACTGCCAGGAATCGTTCAGTTCGAGATCCAGCTCTGCCAGAATTTCCCCAGTAGACACAGTCTTACCCCCAGCAAGCACCATCACACACTCCACAGCCAACTCATAAAAATAATTTAAACTTTTAAGAAAATCTCTGTTTTATTGTGTAATGTAGCATTGAAACATTTGACAAATCAATAACTGGGCTGTACAGGCTGCTGTTCTTTCATTTCTTTGGGTTATAGAGCATCTTGTCAGTACATAAACAACAACCTTTGCATTATAAGTTCTTTCCGAGGCATGCTGGTACAACACAAATTTCTCTTATCAAATGCAGCTAAGTCTAACTTCCAAACATCATGCACAAGAAACTCATCTAGTGACAATGTAAACTCAGCAGAAGGGCAGGTCACAAGTCTTGCTTGCTCACGCTCTGCAGTGCTGCAGGTTTGTGTATGATATTTGGAATGTTCCGTGAGTGTGAATAATACCAGTTAAGAGGAGAGGAGGAAAATGGGGGGAAGAAAGAAAAAAAAAAAAAAAAAAAAAAAAAAAAGGAAGAAAAAAGAAAAAGGAAAAAAAAAAAGCCCGGGTGCCTCGGGATGGACAGCTCAGCCGAAGTTGTGCAGTGCTAGCCTGAACATGTCATTGGTGCAAACCCAGGCATCGTTGATGTTCTTTAATAGAAATATCTGGTGGAATCCCATGATAGGATCTTCATCAGCCTGTAGAAAGAGAGGGGGGGGGAAAGGTTCAAAACACTCATTTTTTGAGAAACTTATTCCAAAACTCATGATGAGACAACTTCAAGCTAACATTAACAGTGACATTACATGCTGTAAGACGTGTAGTACTCCGGGAGACACCAATACCACCAGAGGGTCTGTTCTGAGGGGCTCTGCAAACACCCAGAGACATGGAAATCCTGCAATGGCAGCTGAAGCTGGGCGTTTGTGGAAGGTTTGCTGACATGTCCCTCACCACACTGGTGGAACATGCCTGCCTCAGTGTTTAATCACAAATCCCTTGCCCAGGAATCAAGCTTGGGAGAAGGTGGTTCAATTTTTAGCTTCCGAAGTTTGGGTTGATGGCAGAATGGAGTTCTGTAGAGGTTGGTATCAAGACGTTGCCTGGATGATCCAGGCGATCTGGGCTTTGAAAGCCTTGCCAGAGCAGGTCCAGTGGGCAGAAACTGGGACAGTACTTCCCACTTCCACTGGCTGGAAGGGAGCAGAGCATTCCCTACAGCTGTGATAATGTGTTCTAAGCATAGGGAATGGCTCCACTCCTGCCTCTGACAATATGTCTGGTTATTTATAATATTACTACAGAAGTAGAAAATAGTATTAGAGGGAGACTTGTACTCCCACCTAATGTTTATTTACCCATCTTCTCAGAGACATTGTGCAGAAATGAAACCCTCAAAATAACACAGATGATTCCTAAATCAATCAGCTGGAAATCACACAACAGGATTTAATCTGAACAGCACACAGAACAAACTACAAAACAATCTTCTGATGGTGGCTGTATTGTGTTCAATTCAGCATATTTGGAGGAATTTAAGCTTTATTTTTTCAATACATGACTATTCAGCTTCAGAAAAGGAGGAAATTTATAAAAAAAGAGCCTTGAAAAGCAGCAGCCAGAGCCACTCATGAAAGAGGCTGTCAAAGCACTGAATGTTCATTGGCAATGCTCTGCTGCTGTTCACCAAGAACAAGTGAGAAGTCTGAAGGGCAAAGCAGACAAACAAAAAAGAAACTTTACTTTTAAAAAGTAATATTCATGGACTGTGAAACAGGTCAGCTTTGAGGACCAACTTGCAAAGGACATCAGTTGTATTGCAGAATAGGAAGTCTGTCAGAACACTGGTGGCATTAGGGGCATGGAAAGGAAGCATTCAGATCCAAAAATCACTGCAAGGATTTCGCAGTGACAACCGCCTAGGAAGTTAAGTGGTGTACATGAAGTGCAATTTCAGTAAATATATGCTAATTCACAGAGGTAAGCCAAAGTGGACCCTAGAATGGCCCCTCATGAAAGTGATACTGAAATAATGATATTTATTTAACCAGCTGAGGGCTCTAAAGCTGTCAAGGCAAACACAGGGTTAGCAGTTGTTAGGGAAGAACAAAGAACCAAAACCCAGAAGTAAGCAAATGCATAAATAGGCAAAGAACACCCACATATCAAATCCTGCATGCATTTCTTATTAAAAAAGTTAAAAAAATAAAAGCTACAATAAGGTCATAAAAGGACAAGAAAAATGATCCAGCTACGGGACAGTTTCTTACTGAAGAAAGTAAATTGAGTACAACTCTTCAGCTTGCAAAAACATAATGACAATGGGGAGAAGAGGCAAGACAAATTACTATAAAACCACGAAGAACAAAGTCAATGAGGAGACTACTACAGCCAGAAATTAAGGCAACAAGTAAGGCCAGGAATATGAGCAAGTCAGTGTTCAATACATGACTGGATGAGAGAAAAATCCTCAAAGCAAGACAAGTGCCAGCAGTGACTGTCCAGCAGACAAACAGGGCAGCTCTTCCCTCAGTACACGCCTGCTTTGCATGAGCAGAGGCTCCCTAGGAAGGAGCCCAGTGTGAACACAAGCAATTCTGCTGGGTTAGACCAGCTGTCCATTTCGGGCATAGCACATATGACAGCGGTCATGGCAATTATTCCAAAAGAAGTGTTATCCCTACTACAAATGCCCAGAAGAGAGGCTCACGTGTCTGTGCTGTAGAGGTGGCCTGTGCACTGAAGCCTGTGAGTTTGTGCCTTTCCCAGCTTCTCCTGGGTATCCAATGTAACCCATCCCAAGAGAGCCTCACCACTGCTTGGGAGCTGGCAGCTTCTCAGCTCTCAGTTGCCCTCCTTGCTGCAGATCACTGAGGTATCTACTACAAGTTGCGTAAGTACTTTTCACACCAAATTTGAGCTTGTCATTACTGACATGAGTACGCTTTAAAATACACCTCTGGAAAAAAAACCCACACCATAGGCAGACAAGCTTCAGTGTAGGTCTCCTTGATTTCTGATAAGCCTAGGTAGACCCTGATAAGAGCACTGCAGCTCTTGATGCTTTGGCTTAAGGAAAATTTCCTCCTTTCTTAAGAAATTCAGGGCTGCACTCATGAAGAAAGACTAAAAGGGAATTCTCCCAAAAACACTTGCTGTAGTACAGACAGCAAATTCCCACAATGAAGTCGTATATTATTATTTTCTTTATTCCTTTCATAGCATAGAGGAGCAGTATACTTTAAAAACAAGGAAAATCCTAGACTATATTCAAGGTGAAGTATATCCTTTATAGTCTATTCCCAAATTCTGACTATGTAATATTAGCACAAAGGCTCACAGTTCAGTGACTCAAGATGCCCCAGAAAACACAGACCAATATCATGAAAATCTTCCCTTGTGTCCTATCTGTACCTTCCAAGTTATGGTTTCTAACCACTGTCCCTTGTTACACTGTCAGTACCACTGAGAAGAGTTTGGTTTCAGCTTGTTGGAAGTACTCCATTACTTTTCACTGACATTTCAAGCAGATTGCTCTTAGCCACCTCCTCTCCCAGTTCCACAAGCTCCTCATCGCCCACAATCTTGGCAGCTTTTTGACCCGTCAGTTTTTCTACATCCTTTCTGACCTGGAGGCTTAAAAGGAAGTCCTCAGCTCACAGAGCAGTGAGTCATGTTAAGAGTTTGAGATGCAACACTGCTTTGCATTTCAGGTTTAGCTACACAACTTTCCTCCTCTTGCCTGGTCAGGTTTCTTCAGCAGCACCCCCAGCAATTGATTGAACTGAAGGGTTGCAACAACCCTTACCTCAAAGGAAAGGCTAATTACTTGAGACTGCGGGTTCTTTCAGATGTTAAGCCTTATTTAACAGGCTTTAAGCAATGCTTTAAGTGTTCAGCATGCATTACAAAAATATCCAGTGATTTTAATTGCAAATTTCCTTTTCCTTTTAAGACTGGGAAACACCGCATAACAATTAGTTATTCACAATTAATTCTGCATCATCACTTCAGAAATCACACTCTGGGGAGAGCCACACATCTGCCACATGGCTCTGAGAACACACAAGCCACAGCCATGCTTCTCAGCTGAGCTCAAGGGACACAAGGGCGAGAAGAGAGCACTCCTTACTCAACCGGGACAGCGAGGACTGGAAGACAGGTAAGGCAGAGGGTTAAACGTTGTGGAGGGCTAGCCTGAAGACTTCGTTGGTGCACACCCAGGCACCTTGCAAATTTTTCAACAAAAAGGTTTGGTGGAAGCCTAGAACTTGGTCATCATCTGCCTGAGCATGACAGGAGAAATACGTTACTAGGTGAAGCACGCTGAAGATACTGGGTGACATTCTGGATGAACATCAGCAAAGCAGGGTCACACCAAAAGGAATTCACTCCTAAAGGCTTAAACTGATGCTTACTCTTCCTAGTTGAAGCAAGCAAGCAGCACTCAGACAAAGAACAGCAATAAAAAACAACAGGATTAGAACAAATGGATGTATATTTACGATACCTCTACAAAAGGATAACCCCACCCAAACATTAATACCTAGCAGCATCCATTAAAGAGGATCTTTGAAAGCAATTACTGCACTGCTTTAGTCACTGAGTTAGATCCCTGCTAGTGACATTCACCTACTTAGATGCTCTGTTACTCTGCAGCATCCTCTTGAAGCTATTGTGCCTAGGCCCCTCAGTGCAGGTGATTATTCTGCTGCAAAAGGGTTTTGTTGTTGTTGTTTTTAATTCTTATTTATAGTACTTACGGGTATATTAGCATGCTACTGGTGGTCTTGGAAGTGCCCTTCCTTGTGCAAAATTCTCTTACAGTTCTCGAGAGCAACATATGCAGGCTAAGCACCCACACCATTAAGAAGGCAGCTTTAAATAACAGTGAGTATGAGCTCCACGTCTGCCTGTTACAGTGTTCCCTGCTCAACAAGCTACATGTCAGCCACTTGTTAAAATGCATCACCTGCACCCAGTTGTTGTCAGTTACTGTATAGTACACAGAGCAGCACTGAGATGCAGTAAAATAGCTGTCAACATGTGTGAATTGGGAGGAGAAAAAAGCATTCACTACATACGACAGCCAGCTTCATTCATGCCACAGACTGTTCCTGATATCTCATTTGTCCACCTCTATAAATACCACACAGGGCAGAAGCGTGAAGTTTTAAGTTGACTTTGACTTTCTGGACACTTGTGAGAAGCAGTGTTCCCAGGGATTAAGATGTGATTTTTAAAGCTAAGGTTTGAGACACATAAATGTGAAGAGTGGAAAAACATTTCCTCAGCTACTAAATTTCACGAGCAAGTTGGATTTGATCATGACAGTAGGCATACTTTAACCCAGTATGTTCTCTCCAAATACCTGGATGCTCTAACACATGATCCCTAAATTATACTGAGTAATTTCAGCAAGCTGAAATTACTCAGAGGTTAAAAAAAAAATACTCCAAGTCATGATATTTATGGAAAGCTCCCAGACTGCATTTACAATCCCTCCATATTAATGGATTATGATTTGAGGAAACCCAATAGCTTTACAGAACCTTTTAGAACTTGGTATCTTGCCAACACAATCACTGTTGCCAGCTGCAATCTGCTTGATACTCATGGAATAACCTTAAAAACATGACTGCAAAACTCAGTGCAGACGTGACTGACCCAAGACATGGAGTCAGATGGTCTTGATCACGTCACAGAATTTTGTGCACACCCAAGAGGAATGCTGAGGGGATCAGCACATCTGTCCTGTAATTCAGCGCTTTCCATGATCACATGTGGCTGCTTTTCCACAGAGTGTGTGCAGGTGGGACTGAGCAACAGAAAAGCTGGACTCCAACTTGCAGCTAGGAAGCAGGAGCAACTTTAATGAGAGCCAAAGCTGTCTGTTAGGTTTAGCAGTGAATGCATTACACTGGGCACTGCTCTTCTCAGCTGCCCAGCCCAAAACAGAGAACAGCTTAGCAAGCAGATTCAAACATTCAGTCCTATGTCTGCTTAGTAAACAGTACAGTGTCAGTGCAAGTTTGAATGCTTTGATACTAGAGGTGCCATTGAGTCAGCAGGAAAAGGAAATCTAAACAGCTATTTTAAAACTAACTGGGTGCAGGTAACTCTAAAGACTGGATGGCATGGGAGGCCCAACTTCACAGCATGGCTGGACCAAACCAACTCTTCGTAACTTTAACTACTGCTACATAATTTCACATTTTTTAAACTAATACCACCCACGGTGAGCCAAGTTCTGCCTGCAGCTGACTTTACATACAGAGTATTTTTTGCAAATTCCAGGACAATGTCTTTCATTCATAAGCAGCTTCATTAATTTACAAGTATGTGGCCTTGGTATATTGGGTAAGTTTACACAGTTCACTAGTATCACTCACACAGCAATATGGTCATACTAAGCCTGAAAAATAATCTGATGCTTCACAAGAAGCAGCTGTTTCAACAATAAGTGTTTGATCTCAGAGGCAACATTCCCACTGCTGAATCAGTTTTGATTACAGAGGTACTGGACTGCACTAACACCAGGATTTATTCTTGTGTCTGCAACAGTAAAGAAAATATGGACTCACTGAAGGGTGGTCTGTTAAACAAAATGAAGTCTGCTAAATCAGAGCTCAATGCAAATGTTACATCAAGGAGGATGTTAACCTAGATGTGCTTAAATTGTCCAAGAACACTGTGAAAATGCTTTTAAATGCAACAGAAGACACCAAAACCTTACTGCATCAGGGTAAGGGAAATGCTGATGGCTCTAAAACCCACATATTTGTCTGCACAGTAAAATCCACAATAATTTGCTTGGCAGGACATGACTGTCACATTGCAAGTGGTTTGCCTAGAACTAGGAATCTGAAGGAAGGAGCATTTCTTGACAGTCTTGAACAGCAGAGGAACAATATTCCAATGCAAGCTTACCCCTGTTCCTTCCCCACCCATGAGAGCATTTAAATGTATTCAGAAATCAGAATATTTAGAATCCTGCAAAAATCTAAGACATAAGCACTCATTAACCTGTAATGGAAAGAGTTTACCTTAAGCTGTCCCACTACCATACTGAGTATACAGCTATCAGGTGTAGGTTGGTGGTCTTGTGCTGTGATGCTGTGTTGTATTTTTTGGAAAGGGAGGCTCTGCAATGAAAAAAAATAAAAATAAGGAAATGTACAGTAATAGAATTCTTTAACTTACAAAACAAAGATTGAGCAAATCCAACATTATGAAGTGTTAGACTGTTGTGGCAGTACTGCACAGAGAACTGTTGCAAATGAGGGCACTACTCATGCGGGGCAGATTTGAACAGGTGTGTTTCTCAAGCACCAAAAGAGGAAATAATGTCACCATACACAGCAAATGGTACCTTTTCCTACTCTAACTGCAATGCCTGAAAAGCTTCAGATCATCTGTAAGCTCAAGGTTCTTATGATGAAGGAACAAACCTCTGCTCTTAACTGTATTAAAAGACTTTGTCATCCAATACTTGAGGTTTACCAGACAACTCCAAATTTGCTTCTTTGTTAAAGTGGCTATGAATGGAAAGGAAAGTGGATGAAATTGTCAAGACCTGAAATCCATATGTCCATCCTTCCCCTTTTTAATTCCCTTGACATTCAGGTAGCCCATGGAGGTACCTGTGCAAGGAACACACCTGGAGAGACACCAGGCACTGGAGAGTAATTCCTGTCTTTCAACTTAGACCACATGCACATTCCAACATGGACAATGCCAAACAGTGAACATAAAACATCTGGGAGATCTCAGAGTCCTGTCACACAAATGCAATTTTGGGACTGCTCTCCCAAAAGCTGCATTAGTGCTAGGTGCTGTAGTGGCACTTCAGCATGGATGGAGCTCCGGGTGACCATGTGGCAGATATCCAAAGTCCAGGAACTGCACAGGATGGCAGCACATGGACATTCAAACCTCAACTGGGACTTGGATGCCTTTGCTGCATTTCCCTGATTTGGAAATGGGTTGAAACAGATCCAAATGCATAACTGCAACATTCCCTCTAGTGAAAGGAGCCTCAAAGACTTCCAAGAAGGCCTAGGTAGAGACACAAGTCCTGCTGTAATGGATATGAAGTTACAGTCTCGGCTTTACAAGCCTAAAGCTCTAGGAAGAATTGCAGGAAGCTAAATCCTTGGATAACAGAGAACACAGAAACTATGGAAGGATCAGGACCTGAGGAAGCAAATGAAGTATAGGGAGCTGCCCTCTAATTAGAGGGACACTATTCAAGAGCATCCTTTAGTAAAGCCTGAGGTGTTTCCTCTTGGCTGGGAGTTCAATCCCAACCAATTCAGGAGTGCAAAGTGATCCGACTGCTCTGTAGTATGGAATAGACACTTAGTAACGACACAAATCCAGAGCCATCTTTTCTGTATGACCAGCAGACTGTTCTCCAGAGTCACCATCCTGAACTCGAATGTGCAAAATGCCCACACAGCCTGCACCAGCATGGACTGGGAGTTCCTTAGATAAAAGGGTACTCCAAAGCCTAGTCCCACCTCAGCACAAGAGCTTCCTATTGAACAAGCCCTGCAAAGATTCTCTTGAAAAGGCAGAGGGATGAAGGGGAATGAATGCAATTGTGTCCAGGGAAGAAGGAAAGGCTTTGGAAAGGCTCTGCAAAACAGTGACAAGGAACCAAAGACAAGGCTGGGTAAGACAGTGGTTGTTTCAAGTATCTGATTCCGCAGGACAAGAGGAAATGGCTTCAAGCTGCATCAGAGGAGGTTCAGGTTGGACATCAGGAAGAATTTGTTGACTGAAAAGGCTGAGCATTGGAATGGCCTGCCCAGGGAAGCAGTGGAGTCAGCATCCCTGGAAGTGTTCAAGAAACAACTGGACAGGGCATTTAGTGCTATGGCTTAGTTAACAAGGTGGTGTTCAGTCAAAGGTTGGACTCCATCTTGGACATCTTTTCCAACCTTAAAGATTTTGTAATTGTCCTCTTCAGAGGAAAGGACCCCACATAGGTGGCCAGCCTAGTGAGCTACTCATGTGATGCCCTGGGAGAAATCCCACTAGAAAGAATAGGAGTGTAGGTGACAGGAAAATCACTGATTTTTAGGACAGGCAGAGGCTACCTCAAAAGGATAGCTGCTTATAGACATCCATCTGTACTGGAGCAAAGGATTTTGTGGTATGAAAAGTACAATCAAAGTGTCTAAAAAGCATGGAGCCACAAGACAAGCAAGGTTTTACCATCCTCTGACATTACAAATTGACTGGTGTTTCGCTATGAAAACCATGGAATCTCCTCGAAGTCAGGTAAGAGAAATTAGGCAAGAATAAAGTTGAGTAGCATAAACTCCCTGCTGGCAGCAAGAATACCTGTCTCAGCTTCCTCCTTGGTCCAGCATGTTCACAGAACTACGTAATTATTATCTCAAATGCTCAGTGTAAATCAAGCTGCCCCTAATTAGCACAGGCACTCTATGTGAAACAAGTCCAGCACCAATGAGGACAGAAGGAACAAGTGTCAGCTCCCACGCTGTAACAAGGTACAGATGTGCCAGGCCTGCAGAGCAATGCCCATACAACCTTGCCCTACTGTATTAACAGATTGAAAAGCTGCCATACCACTGCTGTTACACAGCAAAGAATTTGATCTAAAAGAAAATGCCACCTTTTTGTGCTTACATCAGTTCACCAGCCAGGGACTGAAGGACACAAGACCACAGAAGTGCATAAGAACTTCAGTGTCAAACTTTCAGGGATGTGCTCAACTGACTAAGCAGCTCCAGAAGCAGAGTAGGTGAGCAATGAAGCTGACACAGCAAAGGGAGCCCAGGCAGCTCAGTGCTGACAGAGGAATGCTGAACGACATTAGAGGCACTGTAAGCTGATACAGCCCTTAATGAGCCACGGCGGTGGAAGGGCACAGATTAACTTCAGTGCATTTCCTCCTTACTTTAAGCAGAGGATACAAGACAGAAAAGAATTCCCTAAAGCAGAGTAGTGTGTCTTCACTCACCAATTACGACTGCAGCAGGCACATAAATCCAGAAAGTCCACCTTGCACCAGAGATAGGGAAGGTAAAGATGAGCTGTGTCACAGTGGGAAAGGGGCTGGATCTGCACTGGGCTGAATCCAAGGCAGCAATCAGACACTGTGGCCAAGCAAATGCTTGGCTGGTTGGGTATCTAAGTGGCTGCAAGCCCAAAAGTCTGAAGAACACTGAGTACACAAACAAGCAACCCTGGAGCCTGGGTATCTCCTCACCTACAAGCAAGCAGTTGCTGCTGTTTCTGAGATGTGCAGCCTTCTCAAAGGCAACACAGGTACCTAAAGCACAGACCCGAGGGCAAACCTCAGTCTTTACAGTTAAGATGCCTTAGGCAAAAGAAGCAATTCCAAAACACAGGAGCAGTAGCTATGCAATAAGCCAAGTGTCAAGTTACAATTATTTTTCTTCTCAATGTGTAATAAAAATGTCTGAAATACCATACTCAGAGCAGACTGTCTGGTGACCTAAAAAGCATGTCCTCTGCATATCTTGCAAGAGAAACAAACTTCCTGGTCTCCTGACAGCTTTCAAATACCCCCAGTTTTATAACAGAAGCATGGATTTACCGAAGAAGATAAAAATTCTTTTAGTTTAACTAAATGAATATGGAATTCCAGTGTCCTCTCACTTGCTGAAGAGGAAACACATGTTTAAAAGTCCTGAACCATACCTGCTCATATCTGAACTGCTGACAAATCTGCATTGAGGATAAGTCAGCTTCTCCACTACAGAACTTATTTGCAGTTTACGTATCAGAAAACAAGTTGTTCCTTGCTGTAATGTGTCTAGCCTTTATCACAGACAGATCCAAGTAACAGGTTTGCTATTGCTTCTTCCTTGGCATGCCTTAAAAGAGCAAAGGCACCTTTCACTCCTCTAGATCAGAGGCAGCTTATGCATTAGACCTTTTAAAAAAAATAAATCAATAATGTCAAATACAATTGCAGTCACAAAATAACCTTGCAAACTACGGAATCAATTAACATTTCACCATTAGAGCCATCAGTGGAATGATCCACTACACAGCAGTAATTCATAACATTTCTTAAAGGTCTAAGGTGAAAGCACAAGTTCAAGATTTTTTTGAACTGCTTAAGTCTAACTCAAATTTTCAGAAGCAATGATAGTCAAGTCTTCTTAACTGTTTCCCCAAACATTCAGTAAGGATTGCAGACTTACAGTGAGTTTTTCAACAATGGCTGCTTTGCCCTGGAACTGCTGTCCTTCCCACGTAAGGCATGATGCATCAATCTGGGGGGAAAAGTGTCATCAACTTAGGTAACCCTTAAGCAATCCTTGTTAATTTAGGATAAACCCTCAGAATCCAGCTATCTGAAAACTACCTCAAAGGAACATAGAAAGAAACCAGCAAAATCAGTTGAAGTTTGGAACAATCAACTAAAAATTAAGTAGACTACATTTCATTATCGTAAGTCTACCAGCAAAAAGATTTCCTGCCTTTGGATAAAAGTCAGCTTTCAGAAGAAAATCTAAGGGATAAAAAAAAAAAATTCTATGGACAGAAAGTCAAGCATGTGGAAAGAGAAAAATACATGAAGAAAATTGACAACATGGGTTACACCTCCAGGGTAGTGCTCCAACTCATCTAACTCAAGCAATTCAAAAGTGACTGGCCAGATCCCTGCCTGGAATAGGTGACAAGTCTTAACTGACTTGGAGTACACCACTAAAGACAAACCTTGAATCTTGTGGTGGAAGTGATATAGGAACACAAACCATATCTAAGTGCTCCCTGCTGCATTCCTGCATGCTATAAAATTTGTTTGCTTCCCCAGGGTCTCATCATTAAAAGCCCATTTCTATAGAATCTCCCCAAATTTAGACAGATTGTGACCTTGGTGCATTTCACCCACACAAAACAAGGTCCCATTCTGCACAGTCCTGGAACTCCACAAAACAACACACATCAGTGACCTGCATAATAGTTCTCCCAATTACATGTGCACAGGACTCCTCATTGAATGATGGAAGGCAGAAAGACCCAAGGGTGAAAAAAGCCAGGAGTTCACTGTGTGGAAGGCCCTATCTCCAGGAATTTAAATTAGTTTGTACTTACCACCATTTTGAGGACTGAATGTATTTTGGTAATAAAATACAAACTACTAAGAGCCTCCATATTTAGAGCTGTGATTAGAACACAAACTGCTTGGTTTTCTTCCTCTCTAGGCTCTGTACACAGCTTCTTGGGCAAAGTAAACCAACAACCTGGCAGGTAGCAAGTGCACAACAATCTCAAGAGCAAATGGTATCAGTGCTGCTGGATACTGTGAGGTATAAGAAGGGGTGTCAGAGGGTGTTAATCCATTTCAATCCTCAAGAGCCTGCTGAAACTTCACACAGCTCATGCAGCGGATGAAAAACCAGCCAGAAAAACAGGCTATGCTGCTAGGAGACATGTCAGTCTTGAATGCCTTGCTGCAACTCCTCAGCCACCCAGCAGCATTCCTCACCATCAGCAATCAACTCCACACACAGAGCACTTTGCAAGCTCTGGAGGAATCTTCCCCAAAACTAAAAGCTGATGTTCCTTGGGTTTGTTAGTTACAGTTTTTAATTCTGGCATCCAAGTCTACTTCAAATAAGAAGCAAAGATAAAAACCCAATGTTTGAGGAAATTTAAACTAAGTTTACATTCATTTAACATGTTATATACATGTTTAAATTGGATTTAAAATTGTAAACTTATTTTAATGTTCAGAGGATTAATATAGCATGAGGTTCCTGAAACACCTGCAAGAATTGCTAAACACAAGGTAGGACCTAAATTATGTCCCACTTCAAGAGGGATCCAAGCAATTCCATGCCTGTAAATTAATGGCAAACTAAGATTAGAATGTTTGCTTTTACAGAGCACTTCATCACACGATTATCATCAAACCCCTCCAAAACAAATCACTGCCTACAGCTAAACAGGGCTTTTGTGAGTCTGACTGCCTATAAGGCAAACAAAGCTCAAAACACAAGTGAAACATAAAAGAAATGCAATAAATAAAAGTGAGTGTGATTGCACTGACTGACATTCCAGAGTCAGGATAAGGCCCACTATCTCACCCTGTGTATTCTCACACATCAGATAACAGGATGGAGCCCCAGCTCCCCTCTTTCTGTGGATACTTACGTATATTGCTCCTAACTGAGTCCTGTCTGCATCAAAAAGCTGGTAGTAATGTTGTACAAAGCTGGATCCAATCTGCTCCCAGATAGGCTTGTCTCCCATTCTGAATCCTCAACCAGAGCCAGTGACTGTAAAACAAACAAACAAAATCATCAGAAAGATCACAGGAATAAGTGTAACACTTGTCTTGAGTATTAGCATCGTGAAACACAGATCCTCTCAACTGGCCTGAATTTTTCTTTGGGATAAGTAGGACAAACTCACCTCCGTACCCCAGACTTGTAAATAAAAGTCTTGGATATTGAATGGTTTAATTTCTAATTATAGATTCAGTTTGTACTATTTCAGTGTGAGGTCACATCTCATGTACAAAAGTGAAGAACCAGAACAAAACCCAGTGTTACCACCTTGCCTTCACATATTTTGGAGTTACACCATCTGAACGAGCTGCGTGCTCGCTGTTTCAACTTGATCTCATTTGCTGTAACAACTGACCTCTTCACATGGATTGTCTGCAAGTGGCTTACACCAACTGATTTATGTATTTAGCTCCTCAGGTATTTCACCATCCACAGGCCATTCTAAGAGTGTCCTGTCAATGGCACATAACAAGAATTAATTCACTAGCTCGTTGTTTAACACAAGCTTACTGCCCATCCTCTTCTATCCTGTCAATGAGGCTGAAGTAGACTCGATGTTTATCTTTGAACCAGTAATAACTTCAAGATACAAATCTTGATTGTTCATAGTGGTGAGAATGTGCAGTTCCCAGTGAAGATGCTGAACACATCCCACACTTCTGAACGCAAATCCCTCTGTTCCAGAGACTAGACAGGCCGAAGCTGATGGCTTTAGCTCAACATTACATTTTTCAGGAAAGCAAATTAATTTTTATTTATGCTGATGTCTCTGAAAGTCTGAAGAATTGTGCTAAAATTCAAAACACAAAAATGCTGCACTCAAACCCCATTACGTTGTATTTTAAGACCTGAATTCACTTCAAGCAAACTATACTTGCTTAACTAGATCTGTCAGCCACTAGTCCCTCCTTGCAATCCCTGTCCAGGAACCTTGGAGTTACAGGTTTAAATTGCCCTTCAAGCCTGGAAAGGTATGAAATTCCATTTTAGGACACAGGACATAATAGTTATTTTGGCTTCTTTTAGCTATCAGTAACTCACATACCTGTATAAGATTTGACAAATTCCTTAAAGAAGCAAAACACATTCCCAAGAGCTCCACAGAGAGCACTCCCAGGCCCAGCTTTCTGGGCACAGTTGGACAAGAAAGCTCTTTTCATATTTTAGGCCTTTGGCTGTCTGAGCTTTACTCATACAAATGGAAACTGAAATGTGTTCAGAGTCTAGGTTGGAAGTTTTAAGGTCATACAAATTTGGCCAGACTTACAGAACAGCAGGTAACATCTGTGTTTTCAGGGTGGTAAATTTGACTACCAAGAACAACTGCTATCACAGCTTTGAACATCCTTATTTCACAATCAGACACCTAGGCAGTAAAGTCAGCGTCAAACTCACCAAGACTGCACATTAACATAAAAATTTGAAAATGCAGTCTTGTTGCCACCCCACTATTGTTTCAACTGCTCCAAAGGGATCAATCATCTGGTGTTAGTCACCATCATGAGCACTCCCCTGATACTTGCATTACATACCTCAGTCTGGAGGAGTTTACCCAGTGTGGTCACTCCTCTGGGCAAACACATTGCACATTAAAAAAAACACCCAAGTACAACACATTAAAAAAAAAACCCAAATCCAACCCCACACCCACCTCTCAAACAACTTAAACCTAGTCCTTTATAAGTTAAAAGGTTGTATTGATTGCACATCCATAATTGCTGCATACCAGCCTAATCTGGAGTTGATCTAGAAATCAAATAACTTCAGCATGTATGAGGGGATTTTATGTTGAAGAAAAACCACCCCAAACCATGGCACCAACTCCCTGGAAACTCCACTGAGTGATGCCCACCCTGCTGAGAGGCAGGACTCGTGTCATATTTGGAAACCAGAAGTAGTAGGACTTAAGTTTGATGCCTGCAGTTTCCACTCCAGACCTGTGGGTTCCTACAAGTCTGTAGTTTGGGATAGCTGCAATGGAGCCAACAATCAGCACAGGTGAAAATCACATTGATTCACTTTTTATGGATCATCATAGCTTCAACTTCCAACACATGAAGTTACATCACTATCAGGGATTCCTACACATTTAAGGGCATATCTAGTTGACAGTATTGATGCTCAGCAGTCACACATCTAACTCTGAACAGAAGTCAAGGACAACAGAATAACCACCAGCTTATTCTTCTGAAGCTAAAGCAAGTTAGCAATTGCCATATTCAACTTCCCCACACACAAGATGTGCATTCACCCTTAACAGCTCCCTGTACCATCATAAAAATGCAAGATCAAGCCAGCACTGCACCTCATTTAGTCCCTCAAGGCACAACAGCCTCACTCAAGCACCAGATGCCTTCTGTTCAATCCTGAAACTGTGAGAAAGCCTTAGAGACTGCAGGGAATGAAGGAATTCTTATTTTAAATATGGAAAGTAGAATTATGGTTTCTAGATCTACAAATTAGTACATTAGCTGGCTATCTCCTAAAAAAAGTATTTGTATTTTGATCAGTAAAATACTATTAAATAAATAAAATAAAGAACAGCATAAATTTTACCACTTATAAGGTTTTGTCAGAAATGAGAACAAGATTTAAAAAAAAGTGTTGAAATTAATGACCCTTGACTATTTTTTTTTTCATTTGTTACAACCTTACTTTCTTTCCTGTGCCATTCATATATGGTTTTGCTGAACACTCATTCTTCCTGGAAAGGTTTATTTTCCTTTTCTGATTTGTCACCTTTTCCTCCATGCTGTCTTGTACTTTCTGCCTGTCATTACAGATGTAAGAAGCTTAGAGATGTACCTAAAGAAAGAACAAGATGGGAATGATCTGTGTCATCAAGCCCAGTCCTTTTCAGCGAGACACAACTCATGTAAGACTGTATTGACACACTTATCAGTACAGTATTTTAATGAGATAAATATAAAAGGCTTTAAGATCTATTGCAAACCTATGAGGAAAACACAGGTTCTGATGTTGTCAAACACTAGGGCAACACAGAGGTGCTTCAGAGCCATCGAGCCAAATCCATCAGTGCTTTACTCAGATCTGTCCATGGTTACACAAACAATAATAGTCACTTAATATAATGCCACATAAAAGAAGTTTCAATAAACTAGAAAGCTTCTAAGATGTGGCACACCTGTCCTTTCAAAGGCAGCTGCTGCCAGTTACTATTGTGTAAATGCATGACTGGATACTCCACCTTAGTTCCCCACGGAAAAAGAGATAATTTCCTTAAACTAATTAATTTCCTTGCCTTCATCACTTCAAACCTACCTCCTCACATCCACTTAAGAACATCACAATCCATTTGATTACAGCTTCTTCACAAAAACGCAGTGGTAAGACTGAGCTACCAGCACATAGTGTAATACTTGATTCACATTATTCACTCTATTTCTTGGAATCTGCTCATACTAGAGAATTTATCCCCACCCCAAATACCACCCAACAGTCAGTGCTAAAGCAGAAACCCAATATAGTGCACAAAAACTACAGCTTCATCAGGTATATACTGACACTGCTGAACTGCAGTGCTTTTGCAGGAGCCTTTTGCAGTGACATCAAAGTAAAATTCTCCAATACTTTTGCCAGGCCACACACTGAAATATCAAGAGTAAATTCCATTCCTCTGCACATCTCTCATCCCAGTCCCTACACATCTCATCCTGCAAGGTACCAGGGCATCCCCAGTGATTGCTTTGCACCCATCTGCTTTGGCACATGGCAGACTGCACCAGGAGCAGGACAAGCTGCAGGACTCAGCAGCAGCAGCAAAGAGAATGCTGCACCCATTAGACAGCGAAGACTTACAAGAGAACAGAGTTTCCACATGAGCCATGAGTGACCTTGAGTAAAACTAGGGTTACACCGCCTCAGGCAGACTTGTTTATCCACAAAATCCAAAAATACAGAATCTTTTCCACTGCTTGTCCCAGCTTTGGTGTCTGTCTGCACTCACCCCTCTTCCAGCCCTCCTGCCTTAGCTCTGGCTGTGAGATTAGCACAAGCACACAACATTGCCCATAACTCCTAAGGTGAACTCATACCTCAACAGACTCATTTCTGCCACGGGTCTCGATGAAACCTCCTCCTACTGCTTCCTTCACAGGCTACAAACCACAGGATTCTCTCTCAGTTTGCTGCAGCACAGAGTCCATCTTTCTGCGCATGCGGCACCATCAGAGCTACTCAGAGGGGTAGCTTGAAGAAAAGTAACTTTTTTACTTGGAAAAAAAGACTAATGAAGAGATTGCCTTCTCTGAAACTCAGCACAGCAGTGACATTTGGAGCAGGTGAGGTACTGTCACAGCTCTGCAGTATGGAGAAAGAACAAAAAGTTGCTCCAGCCAGCAGTTGTGCTTTACCACATTATCAGACCTGGGCACATGTAAGCTTGCTGCCATCAATTAAAAAAATTAAGTCATTCTGAACTGGAGCAAGGTGGGCCTGTGATTCTAAAAGAATGCTACATTTTCTGAAAAAGTCAACAAAAACTAGCATGAGCAGTAGTAAAGGATAAATTGCTAAAGAAAAACAGAGGTGGTCTGCCAGGGATTCTCACATTTAAAAAGCAAGCTGTATTCAAAGAATCAATGAACAACCACCACAGGCAGAGAATGTCTGTTATGTCTTTCTGGTCTGCAAAACACTAAGAAAAAACCCATTGAATTTAAAGAGGAAAAATCTCAAACCAATACATTCTAATGCTAGAGGAGAAAATTGTATTCTATTATCCAGTTATGACTATATTTATTCCACAAGTAATCTCAGCATAAATAAATCACACTCCCAGGATAGTAAAGCCAGCCCAACACACCACCAAAGTTAAACTCTCTTAAGATTGAATTCAAGCTTGTTTTCTGGAAGATTTGAGAATCAGTGCAACAAAATAGCACAAACACTGCCCTTAAATCTGTGCTGCTGGTCCAGTGACACATGTGAATCCACAGCAGACATGGTTGGACCATGAGTTGCTGCACCCTTCACTATTGATTAACAGGAGAAAATAAAGACAATGAAAGCACTCTCAGCTTTTTCAGTTCCTGATACTCTTGCAATTTCTACCACGCAGGTATTTTAGATCACTCAGATTAAAGAGTCAGCAGTCTTTAGGCTGGTGAGTAAAGTAAAGCAGCAGACAGTTTTAGACTATTTTTCCTTCAATTGCTTTTCTTTTGCCACTAAAACTTGCAAAGACAGGAGTGTCTCCAGCGTGCACTTTCTAGGAACACAATGAAACCAGCATCACAGGACCAGTTCATCTTCTTTCAAACAGGTCAGCTATTCAACTCCAACAACCACTTGATAACAGATCATCCTCCTCTAGCAAAGGATACACTCCCAACAGAGAAACCATGCAAATTATCACAGAATAATGCACGTTTGCAAGGGGCCCCCTCCAGCTCAAAGGAGAACAAACCTGTTCCACCGCCTGACTGCCCTCACACAGAGGGCAGCTGTCCCGTGTCCTACCCGAATCCCATCTGTTCCAGTTCTGCCCCTCGTGTCCTGCCCTGCCATGAGGCACCCTCAGAAAATCGTGGCTCCCTTCTCCTGATAGAGAATGGCCTGACAGAGACTGGAGGCTGTGATTAAGCCCTGCTCAAGCCTTTCCTAGAGTAAGCAAGCCCAGGCCAGGCAGAATGCACAGTAACACAGGGATGCAGAAACACTGGAACACACTGAGGCCTCACCAGCCATTTATCTTCATCACACTGCATCTCTGTCTGGTAAATGCCAATTCAGCAGTCAATCTTTCTCCATTTGAAAACCTATAAAATTTCCAGTTGAGGAATAAATTTATGCATTCAGAGACTGAAGGAAAGAAGTGTTTCTCTGATGTATTTTCACAATTATCTCCACAGCAGCTGACTGATCCACAGAGGAGAACCCTCTGTGAACTACAGCTCAAGGCCAGTCAGAAACCATTGACTTCAGAAATCTCCACCAAGCAATTGCCATGGACTGCTCTGTGCAAGAAATTACATTATCCAAAATATGCTTTTAGAGTAAAAAATAATTAAGTCTAGATACGTGAACAGTGAAAGGATGGAAAGGGAGAAAGAGGAAGATGACAAGGTCCAGACAATTTCCTTCTGGGACATACATTTACTTTCCCCTTCTTAGTCTTTTTATTCCTCTACTCCAACTTCATTATAACAAATTAATGAGGGAATTATGCCAACCTGAAGTACATATTTTTTTGTTAGAAATGTCAGCAAGTGTAAGGCCACACAAAGCACCTGAGGAAGACTCTGGGAAAACCTTCCCTGTGCCTGCAGCTTGATGCTCATTCCAGCTGCAACCTGACAACCCAAGAGAGCCACACAGAGCCAGGCAGGATGATTTTCAAATATACAGACATCTCTTACACATAACTGCAGAGGAGGACATAATGTTTTGTTGTTAAGCAAAAACCACAATGCTACACAACGGGCTTTTTTTCCAGAGTATTCTTCATGCAAGCCAAAAATTGAATTCAAATTTGCAAGGCTGAAGCCACATTTCCTTTCCCCAAACTGAATGCAGGACTGCTCAGTTTGAAAAAACAGTGGAGGCAGGGAGGAACTGGAGGGGAGAACTGCTACACCTTGTTTTTCTTTACCTTATAGACACAGTAACAAAGCATTTAATGGCCAAACTTGCCACAATATCGATGAGTTTCAAAACAAACTGAAAGAATTATACTTGCAATGTTACCAGCTATCAGTACATATTGCAATTCCTAAACTCACCATACTCTACACTTTCACTAACTAAAGGATCCTCTTGTTAACAGGGACAAAAGAAATACCAGCAGAGAGAACTGCAGAAAGTTATTACCATTTGCATTTTTCTAAATACCTGAACAAACACAGATGTTAAGCAAATATATTTCAAACCATCTAACAAATAATTTGTAACCTTTTAAACAACTAATAATTAGGGGCCTGCTGGAAAATAGCCCAAAAGTGAGCCAAAATATCACCTCACTTTAAATGAGATCAGGCATTTCACTATATACAGTAATTTTGCTACTTCTAGATGAAGATCTATGAAATGCCTTTTTTTTGTTGCTGCTAAAAGAAACCTTAAAGTCACTACACACAAATCACTGCTGGAACACAACTTCTCAAGAAGGTAAAAGAGTATTAACTTAAGATGGCAGCTGATTAAGGGACCAGAATTCACTTTCAAGTAACGTTTCTGTAACCAATTCCTACTCGAGCATTTACCTGGGCTTTTTTTGCGTTTGTTTTTTGGTTTTTGTTTTTTTTTTTTTGCAGTTCAACTGCAATACAGTACATCTATCTCTAAGATATGCTTACATTGGAAATTATGGACTTCAAATGAGCTGAATTATTATTTCAGCCTGAGAGGAAGTTCAATATGAATTGCAAGAACAGACTTTTGGGGTTTAAATATCTTCAGAAGGCTATCTCATATTAACTGAATGTAACACACGCTCCTTGCTATTGCACACCTTTGCAGGTTTTGATTGTTTTCAAAGCTGAAAAGTGACAACAGCCAGAGAAGGGAAGAAAAAATTCTCTCTTGCAGATTATACTGGAATAACTCAAAATAAAAAACTACATGGCTGCAGCAGATCACTGAGCACATGCACTTGGCTAGTTTCACTCCAAGAAAGCATAAACCTTTCACGTTCAATGGGACAAAGTGCTTCAACCATGTCAGGTAACTTCAGTCCTCTCACAAGCTTCTGGCAAGACAGAAAACAGCAATCACATTAAAACCGAGTACACCTTCTGCCCTGCACAAACCATCTCCTCGCAGCTCCCGGCTCACCCTCTTTTCTCTCCTCCCTGCCATACCGAGCGGTGGCAAAGCAAGACAGAAGCATCCACGGGCACCAGGCCGAGAAGCCTCGGTGCCTCTGAGGGTCGCGCTGGCAGCGCCGGGGCCCGCCGGGGTGGCTGGCGGGGACAGCACGCCCGGAGAGTGTCGGGGGCTGCCGGCGGGGCGAGGCGAGACACGGCCCACACCTCCCCGTTACCCCCCGGCCCCGCCGGAGCGATCTGCCCCCCCGAACCTGCCGAGGCCCCTCGCGGCCCGCGGGAGAGCTGGGTCGGGGCCGCCCACCCCCCTCAGCCCACCCACACGCGGGGCCCGCCACTCCCGGGCACAGCCGGCGATGGCTCGGCTCCCGCCGCCGCCGCCCCTCCGGGACCGCGCTGCCGGCGCCTCAAAGACGGGGAAGGTCAGGGCGGCTGTGGTCGGCGGCTCCCGCCCAGCCTGGCCCGCGGCAGCCGGCAGCGCCCCGCGGCGGGGATGGGGCTGGGCCACGGGGCCGCGGCGGGCGAGCGCGGGGTGTGGCGGTACCGTGTGCCGGCCCGCGGGCGGTGCCGGTCCCAGTCCCGCTGCCACTCCCGGTCGCGCCCCCCTCACTCACCCGCGGCTCCCACTATGGCGGCGGCAGCGGCCCCGTGCGCGGCGCGAGCCCCCTCAGCCTCCCTCGCCCGCGCTCCCGCCCCGCTCCGCCCGGCCCGGCGGCATGCCGGGACAGCGAGTCACACCGGCCGCCGGACGCGCACTGGGGGGAGCGAGCAGAACTACAACTCCCGACAAGCCGCGCGGCGCACCCCGCGGTGGCTCATTTGAATGAGGGAAGGGGCCCGCGCGCCGCTGGCCCCGCGGCGGCGCCCCGGAGCATTGTGGGATAGTGGGGGAGCGGAGTCAGGGCGCGGTGCGTCTGGGGAGTAACGGGGACAGGGTTGTCCCCCTCTGGGATAGGGTTGTACCTTTGGGGACAGGGTTGTCCCCCTCTGGGATATGATTGTCCCCCTCTGGGATAGGGTTGTACCTTTTGGGACAGGGTTGTCCCCCTCTAGGACGGGGTTGTTCCACTTTGTGACGGGGTTGCGCCGCTCTGGAACAGGGTTGTACCCTCTGGTTGTACCCTGTTCCTGACTATCGAAAGCCTTCCACTGGAAGCGGGCTGTGATATCACTCTGGTTGTGGATGGCCACGGTTGCGAGGTTTGGCAGTGTGGTGAAGGTCTTCCCAAATGTCACACTATCCTGTTCAGCCTGATGTGGACATCCACAGCTCTTCCCTGAAGGCTTGTGTGGGTGTCTTCACCTGGGACAAAGGAAAGGGGAGTCTTTGCTCAGCTCACTGGCTGATGGAAGCATAAGGAACAGAGCAAACCACAGGTAACAGAAGAAAGTGTCACAGCTTTTAGCTGAATGAGCAGTTCCATGGATCAGTGCATTCATCACAACCTGAGAGCTGCATGTGCCCAGCACGAGGATGTCCTGGACAACCTGCCAGCATTTCACCTTCTAGAACAGATCCCTCCCAAAAGCTCTCTCATTTCCAGAGCTTTCAAACCTTCATTATTCCCAGCCAAGTAACTTCTGGGATTTATCTGGGCTCAGATGTCAGTACCAAGCTCACCATTTCGGTTGGAGGTGAATGTTTCCCAGGAAACATGGGACAACAAATATCAGACATGCTCTGTAGAAATGGCATTTATATGGAGCTCTACGATGATCAAAATTACAAACCACTACAAAATGAACACCATGAAACCTATTGTCATCTCCCTCTTTAAACCCATGGCCACATTAGTCCTTCTGCTTAGAAAAGGCTCTGCTCTGAGGGAAGCAGAGTGCCCTGTGCAGTGCCCAGTGCTCACCTGTGCTGCAATGCACTATAAGGGATGCAGAATTGTCACCAGTCTTCAGTGGCTGAAATCCCACTGTCACCTGCATGGTGTCACCAATGCCCAGCGTTCCCATGGCCAGAATGACAGAGAAAGGGCTGCAACACACAGATAGCAGGATTCCTGGGGGACATTTATGGATGTTATCCCTTTTGCAGTCCAGTTCACTTGTGCTCACGTGTGCAAGCAAGGAGCAAACCAACCACAGTCAGTAGAAGACAAACAGAACAGACAGGATCAGAAAGAGCTACTGACTCTAGTATGAGGAGATCCAGCCTTCACAAGATCCTGTGGGATTAAATGACCTCATCTCTCTCATACTCTGCATCCAGCTTTCTGCAATTAAGCTTAAGGGTCATTTACATCTTGCTTACTTTCATCAGGCATCAGCTCCCCATATTGGCAGAGCTGGGCAAAAGTTATGGCCATGAGGATACCAAGGACCAAGTACTCCTGACATAATGTAGAAACAGAGGTGACAAGTGAGCAAAGCTGGCCATTCTGTGACCAAGGCTCTCGAAGCACCATGCACCTGCACCCTTGGTAAATTCCATGTACAAGGAGGCTGCAGTCAGCTAAAAGTCCCATGGTATAGTTATCTTCTACAGCCAAACTTTCTTTTGTCCACTGGTGCCTTAACTGCCATTGTTAAATCCTTAAATTTTAGGAGAATTGATCTCATTAAAAGCCACCTCTCACTCCAAGGAAGACAGAAAAAATACTACTAATTGAATTGTCTCGTGTTCATTAAAGCCTAAGAACCCCAAATATAATTTAATCCTAATTCTCTTTATATAATTATATAATCTTTATATATTACTTTTATCTTTATATATTATTTTTAGCAATGGTGTAAGAGCTGGTGTCAAATAGAATCAACTATTCCAATAAACCCAGTCTATTAGGTTAAAGCATCCATTACTCCATGTCAGTGCTGAAAAATTCTGTCAGAATCAGCAGCTCACAAGCTCCATCTTTCCCCATCACTCCAGGGTCTATTTCATCTATTTCAGTATTTAATTCCTGAAGTTCAGAAACTTTTTACATCCCTATCAAGCAGGATCCAACATGCTCTGTAGGACTCAATAGAACACCTGGCAAGTACATTGCAAAAAGATGCCAGAATTTATTGGGTATTTATTTTGGCAGTGACAAAAGGTCTGGGAACCCCAGAGAAAAACTGTGCAGGGATTTACAAGTTCTTGCCTACATATTTGCAGAGTCCAAAGCAGCAGCCTATTTGAACAGCGTCTGAGGAGCCTGCTTGAATAGCTTTGGCTATTAAGACCCTTATGGTTCACAGCAGAAAAGTCAATTTGCCTTTTGACCTCTGTTTCCCCAGCGAAAAAATCAAAGCCAGTCAACTGCCCCAGGTTAGACAGCAGGTGTGTGCTGCATTCCTGACCTCAGCTCCTACACCAAGACCTTTGGGTTCAAGTAACCTTCAACTCACAACCAGCCAACTAAACTGGTCTCCTTACAGGTATGGTGTCAAAAATGCATTACCCTCTTCAGTTCAGCCAACTGGAGAAACAGTGATTGTCTTCTGAGACTGACAGGAACAGCACAGGCTGTCCACAGCACAGCTCACATGGGGCATCTCATGAGAGGACCACTGGAAAGCCACGTGCCTGTGGCCTCCCAGAGAACGGGTCTATTAAACAGAGCCAGGTAACCATTTCAGGAGCTGCTTGTGCTCAGGAGGGTGCAAACCAGCTACTAATGTGTTCCAGCACCCTCCAGGAAACCTGGGACAGAGAAAGCTCAAGGGCTGCATCCTGCTTAAAACACCAGAAGCAACAGCAAACTCCACACGTCCATTTCCAGCCATGGCTGCAGGGCAGCAGCTCCATGCTCTGGTTCCTTTTGTAGCTCTTTACCAACTCTGTTATCACCCAAAGGTGTTTTGCACAACAAAATCTGAGCTGCCTCACCCCTGGGTGCTCAGCTGGTAAGGAGCTGCCTGGTTACTGAGGTTTTGAACCAGCAGAGTTTTCTTGGGACAAATTGGCACAATGAACTCCTCCCTTTCAGTGCTGCAGAGGAGCTGGTGGCAGTAATCCTGCAGGAAAAGAAACTGTCTCAGCACAGGACATTTATCCCCATCTTCAGCATGAAGACTCCAGACTCACCTTGTTCTGCACAGGGGTGAAGAGGACATGAAGGGCCGTGGAGAGGCCTGATGGCACCTTGCAGCACACATCATCGGGGCCCACCAGCTGGAAATAAGGTGAGCTCTCCAAACTGACCTTCACCAGCTGAGGAACCTGCAGGGAAGACACGGAATTATGGTTTTGTCACTTGTGGAAACAGGTGGACATGCCCTGGTGCCATCCTTAACCACTTTTCTCCACTCTCATCTTCCAGCACAGTGTTAAACCTCCACATCCCAGCACTTACCTTGTCCCTGTTGCTCAGAACTAGTGGCATTTCACAGACCTTACCAGGGGGGTAATTCTGAAACACCACTGAGAGAGCAGGGAGAGGTTCAGGTGCTGGGAGGAAGATTCTGCACTGATCCCCAGTGAAGATTCTGGGTGAGTACATCTGCCCAGCCCAAACTGGGTGAACAGTGGCCCTTCCACCTCTGCCCTGGGCTGATCAAAAGCTGCTGGACCACACTGAGCAGGCTCAAGCCAAGCTGTTCTTTTGGTACCCTCCTCAAATATCACATCAAACAGCAAGGAAAAAGGCAGGGAAAGGCCACCTTGTGATGGGATGTCTCATGCCTGAGGCTGGACAATCTGGGGCAGATTCAGCTTCTTAGCTCTGGCCAGCCTCTGCTTGATATCTTCTGGAAGACAGAGGGAGTCAGCTGAAAGGTAAAAAAAAAATCAAGAGCCTCAGAAATGCACTTGTTCCTAGAGGCTTTTCTTGTTCACTTGCTACTGATGAATAATTTGTGATCACAGCCACTAGGACAGTTCTGGAAGCCCTGGAAGTTACCTGCTGAAATATTTAACATCAGTAAATTAATGATATAGAGCAGAATGCACATGCTATAACCACGTGGCTCTGTCCCATTAGCTTCTCTGTGATTTGTTGTGACATATTTGGGGATTTCTGCTCTTTGGGCATTTGTTTCTTTAGTTTCACTGCATTGAGCTGGTGACCTTTGCAGAACTCCCCTAACTCCATCCTTGCAGAACACTCACAACCCACAGCATGGAGATGTCACTGCTGGGTGAGTCCAAGGGAGGCAAGAAAGCAGCTCTGTGCCAAGACTGAAGTACACCGGAATGGGTCCAAGTTTCAGAGCTCTCTTTTTAATTACCACTTGTTTTGTCTGTCTGGCCTCACAGACCCCTCCACAGAAGAACACAGACATGTCCTTGACAGAGCCCCAGCACCAGGGCATCTCCAGTCAAGTGAGCTCCAGTCAGCAAAGGGACGTTTGTGGGTGGGAAGGAGGAATTGCCCTGACTGCACTGCTGGGCTGGACCTGTGCTCCACACAGGAGAGGAGACAGAACAGCTGGTTTGGGAGCTGTTCTAGCTGGGACCAGCCCTGTCTCTGAAGGCTCCAGGCAGAGTTTGAGCTGCCCTCCACATGCCAGGTGCCCAAGGGCAGGTTGGTGAGAGCAGCACAGGCAAGTGTCCAGCCTGACAGAAGGAATTACTGTGACAAAGAGGAGGAAAAGAAGCTCATGCTCAGGGCTTCAGCTTCACACTGGTTAACTTGGCTCTGGTGCCACAGCCAGGCAAGACACTGGACTGTCCCTGAAGCAACACACAGGTCCCTACTGCACCAGGGCAGACCTCACCAACAGGATCCCCCATACCAACTCAGTTAGCAGTGTCCTGCTCAGGGACATGCTATGGAAGCACTTCAGCAGGACAGAGGGAGCTGCTTATTAACTCCAGGATGGAAGCAGCAATTTTTAGCCTGGGTGTGTCAGCCGAGGAAGCAGTAGCTGCCGCACGATGGCATTGTCTGCTGCAGAGAGAGGCAGAGGCTCCTCCAGCTCGGGAAACTCCGCAGGAGCCTTTCCCGGGGGCAGAGGGCGGTGTGAGCTCCTTGGGGCCCGCGGGAACTTTCAGGAGCAGAAAAGCGCAAAGAACTTATGTCCCTTCCTCACAGCCTGTCTCATTAGGGCTGGGGGGCCAGTACAGGGCACTGACCGAGGGCCAGGCATGGGTGGGTTTGTTCCTTATCAGCCATCCGGTGAGCGCCCAGGGGAAGCGGCGCATCCTTTGCTGCGGGGGTTTTTCCTCCCGGCGGATGCCGGCCAGCGGTGGCCGGGGGCTCACGGGGGCAGCTGCGCCACCGCCTTGCACCTCTCCCAGGGACAGCCTTCGCTCCAGCACTTGCGAGTGCTGCCCCATCCCTTCTGTCACAGCTCGGAGAACCCCTCAGGGGCTCCTGCTCCTTGCAGTTGTCTTGGTCCCGAAATTTCATCCACTGGCCTGAAGTGGGTGAACCTGCAGCTCTCTGGAGTCACGGGCTGGGGCTGGACAGGGAGGGTGCCGGCACACAGGGAGGACTCTGGGCTGGGGTCCAGGTCAGTGAGAAGGGACACAGACACGTCTGCTCTTTGTGCAGAGAGTTCATTTTGTTTTGGCACACAGTTATGAACAGAACTGCTTTTGCTCATAGCCCTGGTTTGACATCAGCGCTGTCCTAGAGGGGGAAAATGTTCCCCAAATAACACTTTGAGTCCCGGACATACCTCATCTCTGCTTTCTTCAGTTCTTCCCTACTGCCTCCTTGGGTTGATATGAGGAATCATAGCCTGGGGCACGAATCTCTTGTACCCTTATCCACAGCACCCTCTTTTTAAACTATCCCCAGGCAACAACAACTTGCTAATATCTGGCATCTGTTGCTCTTTTAGGCGACAACACAGCTATATTGACCTTAAAAACACACCCACAGCCACGACAGTAGGTCAGGAGCCTAAGAATCTCATGCATCAGGCAGTGAGACAGGAATGACGCTGTCATGGTTCCAGAAAGAAAGCTTGGCTAAGGCAAAAGCACGCTGCCCTGGAAACAGGCTGACTCTGTTCATCTAAATGCAGTGTTCAGGGAGCAGCTCTCCAGGGGGGGTATAGCTGAAACCCACAGGAGTGTGGAGGCTCTGGGCAGAGGTGGAGGGGGATGATGCACCCTGTTCTTACAATGTGGAGTGCAGAAAACCTGGGACTGGGGAGGGAAGGGGTGCGGTGACTCCCTGGTGTCTCAGCTGAGCCAGCAAGGCTTGAAAAGGGTTAAGTACCTGGGCAGGGAAATGCTTGCCTGGGCTTGTTTTTCTCCCAGCCCGAGTGTGGGTGTATTGTGCTGGGCCATGGAAAGGCTTGTTGGCTGCTGGAAGCCGTGCCAACACGGGGCTGGGGCTGTTTGCTGCTGCCTGTGTGTAACCCCGGGCACCGGCGGGAGCTCGGCGCATGCCTGTGCTGAGGCTCGGCACAGAGAGCCACCAGAATGACACCGGGTGACAGCTCCGGGCTGGGAGGCTGTGATATCCCATTCTCTAGGAAACGTGCTGGGATGGAAGGGCTCAGCTCAGCCCGGGGGCTGCCAGTGCCTCAGCACAGCCACATCTACCAGGTCACAGCACTGCACATGGCAGCCCCCCTTGTTTTTGGGGCTGGCCCACAGGTGTCACCAGCCTTCATGGAGACCCTGCTGGGGATCAGCCCCATGGCTCCACTGGAGAGAGGTTTGGGGCTCTCTCCTGCACCCACCATCATGGCTTAATGATAACCTCACGTCAAACAGTCCCCACAGCCTTTGCTGGAAGGTTCACAGACCTCTCCCGCCCAGAGGAGATGGGAAGAGGTGAGCCTTTCTGAGAACAGAGCTGCTTCTGGTAAGCTCCTTTCTGCGAGACTGTCAGCATGTGCAGACACGCTGAATGGAGAAGTGGGAAGAGAGGATGTGGAGAGGAGCTGATTGTGCTGGCCCGTGCCTGCCATGGGATGAGCTGAGGGCTGGCTCTGTGGCAGACGGGGACTCACAACACCCCAGGCAAAGGGCTGGGGCCAGGACCTGGCTGTTCCTGCCGGGATCATCCAGACGAGGATGCCTTGCACAGGCACTGGCTGCTCCTGCTGAGGTGGGGAGGAAGGAGTCGGGGGGATAAGCAGGGCTGCTGCAAATGGGCACATTCCTTATCCTCTCCCACAGCCAGGGCAGCAGGCACTTCACATTCCTCCTGGGGCCCCAGAGGTGGGGCAACCGATCTTCTGTCTCTCCTCCATCATGCCAGCTTTGTGGAACTGTTCCCTTCAGGGCTTGCAGCTATACTAGATTATGACATCAGACTTTCTCCCCAGCTCTGTAGGGACTCGGGCAGGAGCCAAGGATGTGTTCAGGGAAGCCTGCTCTGGTAGAATCCTTTCATGCTCCTTCCCCTCAGCTGAAAACTGCCCAGGATTTCACCCCTGCCATCCAGGCACCTTTCCCAAGAGTTCCCCATTCCTTTTCCTAGGAAAGAGTGCGCTCCCAGTGGCTGTGTTGCTCTGTGGGAGGCAAGTGACTCTTCCGTGTTTAGAAAGAGCATAACCATGTTGTGCACTGGGAGCTCCATGTTTGTTTCTTTAGACACAATATTTTCAAACAACTTCAATCTCGTTCATTGCAGCAGACAGTGCAGCCCTTGGCAGGCTCCATGGGACAGGCAGAGGATGAGTTTTCCTCAGTCTGGGCTGCTCCAGCTGCCAAGGAGAGGCACCAACTCCCACTGCAGGTGTGCACCTTTCCCTGCAGGGTCCCACTGGGATCAGCCAAGGGTTTGCAGCTCAGTTGTGATGCTGCCAGGAGAAGACCTGCATTCCACAGCTGAGCTGCTTTAGGATGCTGGTTGGTAGCTGTGGAAGATACAGCACTTTGCACTGTATGCTGGACCTCAAATTAGTTCTCATTTACAGAGAAGGAGGAAGCCATTGTGTTCAGAGAAGTGAAAGCCAGTGTGATGTTCTCTACCACTTTTAAAAACATTTTCTACATAAAGCAGTTTCCTTAAAACACAAGCCCCAGAGTGGTCAGTACTTCCAAAATTGGAGTTTTTCCGTCCCCTGTGGAGACACTGGCTGCAGACAGGTCCAGACATCTGCTTCTCATTTCCTGCTTTATTCTTAAATGTGAGAAAATACAAAATCACGTGGTGCCAAGAAGACTCTCTTGATCCCCTGCCACTTAATTCTCTCCCTTATTACAGTAATGGCTCAAGAGCTCTACATGAAGCACAGACGCATCTCCAAAATAAGAGGTCACATTTGGCTCTAAGGACCCCAGAAGAGAGGGGCTTGGTGGGTTGGTTTGTGTCAGAGCAGTGGCTAAGCTGCCAACATCACTGAGGAGAGGTGGGTTAGTGTGAGGTTGAGCTGCCACAAGGCATCTGGGAGCTTTGTCAGGGGAAAGAGGAATTCCATCATGTGTCCAGAGCTGGAGTCATGTGTCAGTGTGTCTCCCTTGCAGCACCAACACTGGCTGGGTCATCCCAAGAGCTAAATGTTCCTGCTGCCTCTTTCCAGCAAAGCTCTGGGATGGAGGACAATCCTGTGAGTAGACAAGAATGCTGTCAGTGCCTGTTATCAGGCCCTGCTCTAGTGTCACCAACTCCTGAGGCACTGGGAGCTCCTGAACGTGCTTCCCATTAAGAAGAAATTATCAACATTCTCCTATGATGATCTGGTCTGGTATCTTTCTTTCAGGTTCAATACAGGCTTCTAGCTCTCAACTGACTTTCCCTTTTAATTCTCAGTCTTGACCTTATTTCAAGGAATACAACTCTACTGTAAACAACAGTTCTTCTTTCACCAAGAACCAAGTAGCAAAAATTCCCAGCATGGAAACTCCCTGAAGGGGATGGGAGGTGTTCTGGGGACATTGCCTGTTTGTTTAGGACACAGTCCACATTCTCTTTCTATATAATTTCGCATATAAAGCTTTGAAGGTTCAAGGTGCTTTTCGCCTTCAAGCAAAATTCCTCAGGCATTACTCATAAATTCCCCCCACCTGTGCTTGACCCTGTGCAGAGCTCCAGCTGGTTGTGAACAGCCCTGGCAAAGCTGTGGTGGGTAGGAAATGCTGGAGCTGCTTCTATGTCTCTCCTGGGTAAGGTGGGATCTGGCACTTTGACCTGTGGTATCTGCAGTTTGGAGCAATAAATGAGTTCCTGGCTAAGGGCTGCCAGTCAGCAACCAAAGGTTAGGGGGTGACATCAGATCAGGCTTCTGAGTGGGCCTGGTGCCTGTCACCAATGTCCCCAGACCTTGTTCTCCTTTTGTGTGCATCAAAACTGGTGTTTAGGTAGCAGAACATCTGTCCTGACACAAAAATATCTTCAGAGCATGAGCTGGAGGCAGAGAGCCCAGACTCCAGCACGGACCCTGAACTGTCTGGCATGACATCCTTTTGTGGGTGCTGAGGGTCACACCTGGGGCAGTGCTGGAAGGCCCAGAGCTTGCAGAACCCCCTGTTGCTGCCCAGTGTCCAGTGTGTGCTCCCTCTGCCCACACTTCATGGCAGGAGCACAGGAGAATGTTTGTGAATGTTTTTTCCCCTGTCCATGTTTCCAAGCCTTCCTCAGCCATACCGCAGTTACATAAAAGGGGGGAAATCCAACCCTCTTCCTGTTAGCTGCTGCTTTTCTTTGGTGTGTAACACCCTTCAGAGAGCCTTTGGGTGCAAAGGGTAACCTCCAGAAATCTCCCAAGGAGGAATGGGAACAGGCTGGGATAAGCTGGCCCTGGGTCCCAGTTAGTGAGTTTCTCTGCTCTTTGTTTCCCTGAAGGCTTGCATGTCCCTGACCCGCAGGGCTGCACACTTCATCACTTGGATGCTGTTGATTCTGGGATTGCTGGTGTAGGAGGTCACCTGAGTGCTCATCCATATCACAATTTAATCTACAGGTCCAGATCTACACTGAAAAACAACCTGCTGTTCTGGAAACTAAAGTGAAACTAAGTCAAATTGAAAAAACAAGTCCTCAGACAATTCCTATTGTAACTAAAGAAGCTAAAATCTGTTGAAGGTAAGATAAGCTCAGAGAAGTCCTGAGATCCTCCACTGCCAGACTGACACAATGCCTGTGGTTTACCACTAGTTCTATCAGGAGTATCTCCTGGAATACATCAGATCCTCTGACTTTAGGTTCTTCAATGCTGCAACATCTCACAGAAGTGAAGTAAGGGTCTGCCACTGGTGTGGAGAAGCAGATGTGGGATGGGTTGGGAGTGATGGTGCCATTTTCTGACTGGTTCCATTGGAGGCAGTTGCTGCGCCTCTGTGTCCTGCTTTTGGTGGGAAATACTTGGGGGCTTGGTGGGGGCTCAGGCCCTCACTGCTGCCAGCACTTGATGGCTCATGGTGTCCTAGAAAGCCAAGCTGAGGCTGCAGCTGCCCTCCACTCTCCTGCTGTGGAATTTCCTTGTGCAGGCGTCACCTCCAAATCCAGCTGCTGAGCTCACAGGGAGCAAATGGAGATGTACAAAAGTGACCTAGAGGAGTCCTCTGCCAGGTAAAACACCTCCAGCCCAGTCTGCAGAGGAACAGCAGCTGCATTACCTGCCAGGGAGCAGTTTATGCCTTCAAACAACAACGCCTATGGCAAGCCATGCCTTTGGCAAACAAAGCACTCCCCCTCCCACTCACCTGAATGTCAGAGCCCTTCCTCTATTTTACCTATCTCTGGTAGCAAACCCTTTGCAGAAGAAGCAGAACCTGTTTCTGCAGGGGAGATGTGAGCATGTGTGGACTGTGTCATCACTTGCAGCAGCCAGGGTGCCCAATGGCTTCAGGCAATGCCATTTCCCGGAACAAAGTTTCCTGTAAGGCTCTGTGGAGCCTGAGAAAACACTATTTGGGGAAAGGCTAGAAAACATCACAACAGACTCAGCATGTTCTGTTCTTGTTGAATCAAACAGACTATTTCAAGCCTTAATTTTTATTTGATTTCCTTGAAATGGGTGTTTTCTTCTAGTACAATGTAAGCAAAAGCTGAAGTTGCAAGCTGGGATTTTCCCCAAATGCATTATATGGAAACCTGAGGATTTTCTCTTTTGAAAACTAAAATCCCAACTGGAACTGTTGGAATTTCCCACAGCACAGAGATGCCAGATCTCCACCAGCCCTGAGAAAACTTTGGCCAAAATGATTCCTGAGGCACTCACAGACTCCGTCTTGGGCTTATCTTCATCTTTCAGCTGAGGGAGTTGGCAGGAGAATATTGTTCTGTCTCCTGGGATCCGAGATGAAAGAGAAAGCAAAGGTGCAGGATGTGACTGCAGTGTTGGTGTGTCCACTTCTGACCTGGCTTGGGGCTGGTGCCGGAAAGCCCCGAGACAGCCTGGTCCTTGCAGAGCTGGGGGTCTCCTGCTGGCAGTGTCAGCAAGACCCCGATGTCCAAGCCCGTGTATATGGAAAATCAGGCTGTCACAGCAAGTACATGCTGCAGACAGCATGGCCAGGGCACAGGAGCTGCCTGCAGAGTCACTGGGGCCCTGCTCACCCCTCTCTTTGGTGATGCTCCTTAGAGGCAGCCTGGCCTGAAGTCAATGGGTAGCTGATGAACTCATAATCCTGATTAGCAAATTCCGTCTCTTTTGGCCTAATGACTGCTGTTATAAGATGGCTGCCAAAAAGGAAAGGAATAACTGCTTTGGCATTTTGGGTAATTAATAAGCTTACTGAGCAGCAGGGAGCTGTAGCTGGAGGTGGGGAGAGCTTTACAAGCCTAAGGACAGTGATGCCTTGGCACAAGCCAAGAGACGCATTGGTGGGAGCAGAGGAAGGAGCAGTCGACCTCTGAAAGTCACTGCCTGAAAAAATTGCCAAGTAGTCTGGGGCTGCTCTGCCTATGTTAAAGCTGGTGTGAGTACATCTGGGAAATTCCGGGAGCCATCCTGCTCCACAGCAGTCGCTATTCCCTCCCTCCCTCTCTTCCCTCCGCCTCCTGTCGTCACCCTGGACACGTGTGAGGGAGCTGAATAACAACTCAAGCTCTGTCTCGGCTTCATAATCCTGGAATGAGAGGCAGCATCTGTGTTGCTCCGGAGGATGCAATAAGCAGCCGGGAGTGGGAAATACTGCCGGTAATCCCTCGCTGCCTGCCTTTCCTGCTGCCCACCACGGGAACATGAAGGCTGCCTGTCCCCAGGTGCTGCTGCCGCCGCTGTGGGCCCTGTGCCTGCTGACCCTGGCTGGAGGTGAGCTCAGCCCCGCTTGTCCCCTCGCCCCCCAGGGAACAGCCAGCCTCAGGAGGGGATGCTGATGGGGCCGGGGAAGGGGAAGGTGGCTCTGGAGCGGCTGTCGGGACCTCTGTGGGATGCGGGAGATCTCGGCAGGATCAGGCCGGCTTTGGCAGGCGGTGGGGCAATGGCCGCAATGTCTGCAGCAGGGACATCCGAGCACCCCGTGGTGGCTTCTGTCACTCCTGAGGGCAGGTCGGGAGAGTATCGGAGAGACTTCCTGATAACCTGTGCCAGAAAAAAAAATTCATAATGTACTTCTTCTCCTCCTTTTTGCGTGTCCCTGGGGACTTGGCAGGAAGACTGCAGCCTGGCCAAGGGTGGGCGCCTGAGGAGCCTTCCCGCTGTCCTGAAGGAGCCGGTGCTGCCCTCACTGTGAGGCGGGGGTTTGTCCCCGCAGTGTGTGTGTGTGTGTGTGTGTCCAAGCGGGAAACACTCCCATGTTCTCTGGATAAAGATCTCTGCGGGCTCCGGGTGGCGCTGGGCGGGCTCAGAGCGCCGGGCCGTGGTGGGCTCACTGTGCCGGGGCTGGGCCCGCTGCCAGCGGCCCGGGGCACAGGGACCGCGGCCCGGGGCAGCCCTCAGCAGTGCTGCTGGGCTGACACACGCTCTCAGCACCGCAGGCAAGGCTGGACCTTGCCCAGAGCCAAGGGGGATCTATTACCACGATGAGAAGGGAGAGGGGCAAAGAGCCCCTGGCTTCTGCTGCTGCCAGCAGACGGGAGCAGTGAGGACAGCGCGGGTGGCTGCGGATGGAGCTGCTCCCTCCCCACACCTCGGGCAGTTGTCCAGGGCTGGCCCGAGAAGAGCGGGCAGCAGGGACACCAGGCTGCTCACCCAGCCCTGCGAACCTGGGTTGGCACTGCCTGACTCTGCTCACCCACGGCCAAGCAGCCATTTCCCCCGCAACGAGGAAATGCTAAAAGGCTGGTGGAGCTCCCTGGGTGTTTTGAGGAATTGTGCTGAAAAGCAGGCGCCAGTGGCTCCTGAGAGCAGTGGTCCTGGATGGAGAAACGCCCAGATCCCGTTGGCAAAGACTCGGATGCAGCTCAGAGAAGCGGGGCTGTGTGCCTCAGGAGGAGGGCTCCGTGCTTCTTGTGGCACTCCTCTGTCCTTGGACTGTGCTTCCTAAGCTCCTCCACTCTGGGAAAAACCTACCAAGAATTCAGCCAAATGGAAACCATTTATTTTGGCGCCAATAACAGTAAAATCAGCTCAAGGCTCTCAAAGGAACAGGGCCTTTGGGAGCAGTCAGGGACTGCTCCCCAACATGCATGTCCCTGGCTACCCACAGGGATGCTGTGGCCCTCTTGTCACTGTGCCTGTTTTGTTGAACTGCGCTCTTGAAAGTGGAGGACACCAGCAGAATATCCTCTGGCTAATGGGAGTTAATTGGCAAGTCAGCTGCCCCTGAGCAGGGAATTCTTGACCCTAAAGTGCCACAGAAGACATTATTGCATGAAAAAAGACTTGGCTTGACCTAGAGGTGGAAATGGGCTTCTGTAGAGGAGCCACAGGAGAGTTGTACTTGGGATTTCTTTGCAACCAGGGTTTTCCCCGGTAAATTATTCGAATGATTCACAGTGTCCCTGTATTGATGCTCATTCTTGTACATGGTACCTGGATGATTCCTAACTGAACTGCATAAAATTTGCCACATTAACTTGGGAATCAGAGGCAACATTTTGTAAGAGACAGCCTGATTGAAACCAGATGCCAGTTCCTTTCTTCATAGAGGCCCCAGATAAGTCAGGGCTTGTTTTATGTAAATCTCGTCCCCAGGGGTGTCAGGAACAAGTTGGCAGGATGTGTTGTGCAAGTAGTGCGTGTTGTGGGAGGCTGGAGGTGGATGCAGGCATGAATGGTCCCCAGTGGTGTGACTGGCTGTGCCCCTTGAAGGGGTCAAGGGCAGTGTTATTTTTGCACTTTGCAAACTGAAAACCATATTTTTCTGGTGGAGGTGAAAAAGGTGTGTTTAGGAAGCTGGGCTGCTGAGATAACCTGTGGGGAGTGAAGCATCACTCACCAAAAGGTTCTTTCTGTGTGCACCCTTTCTCTGAGCCCAGGCAGTTCAGAGGCTGTGCACCAGCAGGCAGAGAGGCAGGATGCTCACCTGGAGGGGAAGTCCCACAGGAGGAAGAGATAAGACTGATAAGGAGAGAGCAGAGCACCCTCCCCACTGGTCTGCATCTCCTGCACCAAGAGCACTTTGGTGAGGGTTGCAGCAGGTCTTTGGGGGATGAAGAAATGTGTTTTGTGGGCATTGTGCTGAGACCAGTCCTCTCTTTCCAAAGGGGAAAGGACCTGCAGGTCCAGGGGCTTGCACGTCCTACAGGACAAGCTGAAACACTGTCCCAAAAGCCCACAATTTTCACAGTGTTTCTTTTTCCTCAGTTTTCTGGGTATCTTATTACAAGTGTGGGTGCTACAAGCAAATTTGGCTTTGTTTTCATCAGGATCTGTCTTCATCTCAGTTCAGCAGGGATTGGAAACCTTTGTGGCAAGCTTTGGACTCATCCCTGGAGAAGTGGGAAAAGAAACAGTGCTGGTTTTGAGAGGCCTAGATAAAAAGCCAATGCTTAATGAGGTGAAATTTCTATTTCAGGGCAACCCAAGGCACCTCGGAAGTGTTCAATGGAGTGCAGAGGTTTTACGAGGCAGTTGGCGGAGAAGCTGATCAGGAGCTACCGCCTGACCGAACCCAGCTGCAGAAAACAAGCCACCATGTAAGTGCTGCCCCCCTTCCCATGGGATCAGGGTTAAATGGATGGGAAAAGGGACTGAGGGATGTGCTTGGCAGGACAGGGCAGAGGAATGACGCGGAGAGAGAGCTCACGTGTTTCTCTGAAAGCACCTATTTTGTCTGAAGACAGATTCAGACTTGTGAGCTTGTCTGGAAATGAGAAAAGCTCCATTTCTTTTCTTTGGGATAATTGTTGTTTTCTGCTTATGCTGAAGTTGATGCACCATTGACACCATTTTATTGCAGCCCAGGGGGTGGCTCCAGAGTGAAGCTGCTGGGTTGACCTTGGAAAGTCTCACATCACCCAGTAAATCAGAGGGTTTTGCCTTCACTCATGTGTGCCCCGGGGCAGCTGGTGCCTGTGGAGCTTTCTGTCCTGAGTGCAGGAGGGAAACGCTGTGTCCAAGCAGGACAATGCTTCTGAAAGTGAAAAACTTCTTAGGGGAAAACCCTTCACCCGTGAGTCATGGTCAGCCGCTACTCATTCAGTCCGATATCAGAGGCACCTGCCCTTCCTGAAAGAAATCATCCAGATAACACTTGGTGTTTGCTATCTACACACCTTCCCCATAGCTCTGATCACCTGGACCAGTGTTTTCTTTATTCAGTGAGTGATCCCTTTTTATTTTCAGATTTATTACTGTGAAGTCCAAGGAGATTTGTGCAGATTCAAAGGAAGACTGGGTGCAGAAGATCAAAGACAAACTGGATGGGAAAAAGGCCACAGTGATGCCACCACATGATGTCACCTCAGCAGAAGAGCCTGGTAGTCTTGAGAGACATGTTGGTCTTCCAGAAGTGACTCCATCTCAATCCACTGCTCCAACTGGTTTCTTCCAAGGGACTGGAACAACAGTTAGGGAGAGAATACATGCTCCTGCTGCCAGGACAGAGGTGTCCAGCAAATCCCCACTGGGCAGGCAGAACCCAACCCAGCTCCCTGCAGGACCCACCCCTGTCATACAGGAAGAGGCTGCACACTCTGAGGTCTCTCCAGAAGCAAAGAGAGAGTCCTCAGATTCTCCTGTGTCTTCAACAGGTGTTGCAGCAGGCGTGGGCTCTAGCCAGCCCACTCCATACTCCACTGTTCAAGGTATGGGTTCTCCTAACTCAAATTCAGACCTGATGGCAAATGGATCCCTGGACCCTACAAATCCCAGAGCCAACACACCAGACACTGCTTCCAGCAGCTCTAGATCAGATCTCCCCTCCATCTGGGACAGTATGAAGACCACAACACTCACAGATACAGCACCAGAGACTACTTCCATTTCTACTCTAAGCTCCTCCACTGCCATGGACAAAGCTGCTTCTGTCCATACCAACAGGGTTGTTGGTCCCTCTGCAGATGTGTTTGCTACAACATTTGATTATTCATCGCCTGTAGGGAAGCAAGAGCCTTCAGACACAGTAGTTTCTACTCACCAGGCATTCTCAGGCCAAGCCAGAGTGCAGATGATCACAGTCAGGCCAAAAAATCTGCCTCTGCCCAGTTTCTTGCCAAAGTCTCAAATGCACTTTTTCATCCCAGTTTCTGTGGTTTGTGGACTGATGGTTAGCAGTGTTGTTCTTGTATGGGTGTATCTGAAATTTGGAGTCAAACCAGAGGAAACATCAAGAGAAATGGTACAGGGCTTGCTCTACCAGCAGGCAGGACATCAAGACAATGTCTATCCAATGGAAGTAATATGAATGCTTCATGGTATGGACATTTCTGGTCTCAACTGTATGTTTGTTGCTGCAGAAAAGCTGTTCATGCTGAACTGGTAACCAGTAGGAAGCAAGCCTGGGAATAAAAATGACAGAGAAAACAGATTTTTTTTTATAGGGCAGAATGCCCAACAATGTATCTACTTCATCACTGACCAATCACAGTATTTTGGAAGTAAGAGAGACATTTCTTTTCTACTGACACTGTTATGTACAAAGGCTGTGGCTCTTCTATTGCTGTTGGTGGCTCTTTGCCAGTGATGTGATTTCCAAGTCGCTGTTGGGAATTTTTCTGTGGTTCATCGTGGTCCAGGCAAGAAGCCACTCACCCACCCACACTGTTGGACTTGGGCTTAGCCACCTTGAGCAATCTTAACACCAAACCCACACAGTTTGCACTTAAACTCTCTGCTGCTTCTTTCTTTGCACTCCAGGTCTCTGCTCTGTCAGACCAAGACTGATGCTGGTGGCCAGCTGGGTGCTGGCTCTCCTTGGGCTGATTGAATTGACTCTCACCATTTTCTCTTGCTGGAGACACGAGGAATAGCCCAGCTTTTCAGAAATAGTTGCCCAATGCTGCATCTGATCAGGGGACTGAAGGTCAGTGCTACAGATCTCATATTCAGAGAAGCTGGCAACTCTCAGTCTATCTCTTCCTTGAGATCAGGCCCTTCCTTTAGCAGCTGTGGGTATTTCTTCTTGCAGATGAATTCTAAGAGCTGATTCTTGGCAAATCAATGCAATAAACCCCTTCTGCCAGCTGATGCAATTTGTGTCCAGCTGCATCCAGCACCAGGGCAGGATAACTCTGATGAATCTTCACAAATGGGAGAAAACAAGAAGCCACACAATAATTTTGCTATTCCTGTGTTATCATTGGAACATTTTTGCTGTTCTCTGCAAGCACAAAACCCCGGAAATGTGAAGCTAAAGGCAATTCTGGATGTAGTCATGCAGGAATTACTCTACCACAGCAGGCATAACATCCTTTTGATCCCATTTTCTCTCTAGAAATAAGCACATTTGCTAATCCACACACACAAAAAAAAAAAAAAAAAAAGGCACAAAATGCCTGTTCATGGTCCTGTACTTCAGCCACATTTTAGTTTTTCAGTTTTGGATAGCACTGATCACCAGGCTATGAAAGCACTGTAAGGGAACCAGGCTTTTTTAACCTCAGATTGATTTTGATTTTTATGCATCCTGACATTGCTGTACATAAGTGTTATGTTTTATCTGTGGTCAAGTCCTGAAAGCCCTTATTAAACTTTAACTCCAGGATGGATTCTGCTGGAGAGTGCAAAGGTCTTCATGATATGATCTTTTGTAAGTAGACACATATCAAGGGTCAGATCCTAACCAACCTCAGTGGATCAGATCCCTAAGTACAAATATGCCTGCAGAAAATGAAAGGAAAAACATAATAAGCAAGATCATGAGGAATGATGGGCCAGCCCTAAAGCAGAGCTGGAGGAATGTGGCCTGTTAAATCTGTCACATTGCACCTCCAGGGCATCCACCCAGCCCTGCAGGGGCAGAGGACAGACTGCAACTGTGTTTGCTTTCTGCCATCACACATCCCTTACTTCTGCATTTTGCTGACTTGAGAGATTCATCTCGGCCTTTGCAAGTATGGGATGCAATCAGATTAATTGCAGTGATTAATTTGGAGTGAAATCCTTCCTTGAGCAGCAGCTCAGCTGTGGAACTCTGGCTGGGGTTGATTTTCCTGGAGGATAACTCTGGCTCTGTGCCACTTCCCTATGCACCCCACTTGTGCACAGCTGGAACTCATGAGGCAATGTACTGTGGCATTATTTTTATATGAAACACTAAAAATGTTATTTTTGTAAAAAAAGTTTTATAGCTTTTTGGATGTATGTAATATCCTGTCTGAGCTGCTCGGAGTCCAGACCTTTTTGGCAGCACTGGAAAACACTGTGCCTTGTCTATTTTGTTGCTGGTCTTAGATGGTTTGTGCACGTCCCTGGGAGCTGGATCCCTCTCCAGGCCCTTCAGCAAACAGAGTGGACACTTGTCTGCTGCAGGTGAAGTGCTTGTCTTGGAGCAGTGCTGGCCAGATGGACGTGCACCATCAGATCAGTGTGTCAGATCACTTGGAGTCCCTCCACTCTTTGAAGGGACACTGCTTTCAGCTCCACCACCAGCTCCCACCGTCTCCCAGCTGCTGTGATCCCACTGGAACCCATCGGGAGGAGCTGCTTCTCCAGGCTGTGCTCCTGCTTTCCCTTCTCCCTCTCCTGTCCCTGGGCCGTTTGCAGGCAGGGTGCTGGCACCCTCACAGGGGACAGGTGACACCAGGACAGGGGGACACTGCTGTTCCTCTCTGCAATGGGCAGTCTGGGAGGGAGGGAGGATGGAGCCTGTGGGTGTCACCCATTTCTGGGGGTTCAAACACCACTTGCTGCAGAGCACAGTGACTGTTACAAGCTCCAGTTCATTTGTATATTGAGTGTGTGCATGAGATATGAGCTGTACATTTTTATAGAAGTAATAAAATCCTTATGTTAAAAACTTTCTTCCTCAGGGGATTGAGCCTTGAGCTGAGTTACTGGGCCTGGTCCCTGCAGAGATGAACACCTATGACTGAGCACTCATGTAGAAACCACCCCAGCATCAAGAGATGGCAAAGCTGGCACAGCTGGATGTGGCCAGGCTATTGCTCCATCTCCTTTAAGGGTTTTGATCTTGCAGATATTTGCAGGAAATATATTTCCTCGCAGGGATTTGTGTTTCCCATCTTACTAAGGCAATAGGGAAAGCAAACAGCTGGTGTTTTGCATTGCTTAAGCAAAGCTAAGGCCAAACAGCAGCTCAGAGACAACAAATGTCACACTCCAAGTCTGTTGGGCAAGGGCTGAGGTAGGACCTCTCCCACCCCAGCCAGGGCTCGGGCTGCCCTTGTGTGCTGCTCTCTGGTGCTGGAGAGGTGGGAAGAGCAACTCAGTGAACGTGTCAGTTCTTAGGGGTTTGCCTGGGATGGGGAGCTGGAGCTAGAGGGTCAGGGGCGAGCATCTTCACTACATTTCTCCTCCCAGCCATCTCTCAGCCCCGTGCCCTTCTAGACAGATGCAGAAGTCAATGAAAATTTCCTGCAGCTGAGTCACCAGGCCACAAAGGTCATTTAGGGGATAACGAAACTCTAAGGAAATGAAAGCACTTTTTAAAAAAAAATTTCGTTTCTCCACTCTGTTGTGGAGAGGGCAGGCGAGGAAGGAGGAGGCGGTGCAAACAAGGCAGGATGAATCACTTCCGATCATTTCCGACAGGGAGAGCCGGCGCCAGCAGGGCTGTTCAGGGGCTGCAGCTCTGGGGATTTTGGGTGCTCAGTCCCTGGGCTATGGGTGGCACACGCTCCCTGCCTTTGCTGGTGTTGGTGTCTGGCAGTGCAGGGAAAGACCTTGTGGCAAGGGTGTCCCTCCACGCACCTTCCCTGCTTCTCCTGGAGCTCCATGGGCTGCCTCAGGGGCAGCGTTTGGTCTGTGCAAGAAAAGATTCGAAGTGACCGAGTAGAACAAAAGAAAACAGGGAAAACTTACTCCAAACCCTCCCACCTCCTCCTTGGGGACAAGTTCCAGGCACTGGGTGATGCCGGGAACATCTCCTGCCCTGGCAGCCCAGCTGCTCTTGCAGTGCCTTCCCCAGTGCACGATGTCTGTGGTTGTGTTTCCCAGCACAGCTGGGAGTGCTCAGTCACCCACTGAGACCCCAGACCCAGCCCAACTCCTTTGCCCCTCACTGGCACCGTCTGGCACAGGCTGCATCTGGTGTCCCCTCAGCTTCCCTCCTCCTCCTCTTGCAGAATAACAAGGATGCTATTCCTTTTTTATGTAAACAAGCACATTCCTCAGAGTCCATTCAAATTAAAGGAAAACTTGGTCCTGCAGAGGGGCTTTCCAGCACTTAACAATTAATATCTCCACATCAGCCTTTCCTTTTCCAAAGTGTAAAATAAGAAACAGCGAAAGTCTTCAGGGTTGAGTCATCTGGCTTCCATAGACATGGCTTCAAATCCTGAGAAAAGGGAAGCAGAGCATCCTGGACCAGATCTTCTGCCAGAAGAAACAGCTCTGCAGAAGCTTCTTGAGGCCCATCCAGAGCAGTGGATCTTGAGACTACATCAGCAGGATATTTGTCTGATGAAGCTGGGCTTGGGGAGAACTGAGCATCACCTGAGCAGTTCTCAGCATTAGGTGTTTTTTCTCCCAAGTATTTTAAAAGACATCCAGGAATGACAGTCCCAGGCACAATATCCTGCTCCAGAGAGTGGCTGGGGGATGCCAATGTGAAGAAGGGCTTGAGATGGCCCCTTGGGTATTCATAGGGAGACCATGGTGCCAAGGGATCTGCTGGGACCCCACTGCTCCATGCATCCACTTAGAGTCGGGTTAAAAAGAGGTTAAAAGGAGGAAAAGGTGAAAAAAATGTCAGAGCTGAGCATGTCTGACAAGGACCTACAGAGGGGCTCCTTGGACCTTCAGAAGGTCTGAGGAAGGGGGAGCCCAGCACAATGGGGAGAGCTGTGCCCCAGGTTAACACAGAGAGGCTGGCCCCTTTCAGCAGGTCCCTGCAGGATCTGGGATGCCTCAAGGCTGAAGAGGGAGGAAGATGATGGAAAGACACCCAAAAACTTTGAACAGTAAGTTTTCCATCCATTCCCCTCAGCCTGATGGTGACTCCTGCCCTGCCCTGAAGCCAACCCTGTCCACAAGGAAAGGCTCAACTACAACCCCTTCTCTTTCGCCCCTCACTGCCCAGTTATAAGCAGGGAATTTTGGTGGAAAGCTTGTGTCCCTCTCCGCAGTACCAGCGTGGAATGTGATACAATTTCTGCCAGTATTTGCCAACTTGCTGCTTTCAAGCCACAGAGGGCTGGTGGCAGCAGCAGTCACTGTGCTTCTGTTTAATGCTTTCCAGCATCCACAAGCCATCCAGACATCTCCAGCACATTTGTGTTGGCTCTGGGCTGAGTGACCTCAGATAGGACACCAAGCTTTGCCTTTCCTATGGCTGTGAATCCCCTCTCTGAAGGCCCAGGAGCTCTTGAGTTTACATCTGCAGAGAGGAGGATTTCACTTCCCTCATGACTTTCCCTATGTGGGTGAACACGGATGCTGAAATCATTTAATTTGTCTTTCCAGGTACTGACTGTCTGTAATCCTGATGATCCCATGTGACATGGAAATCCCCACGGGCCATGAAGCTGTAGCATTTCTTTGAATTTGGTTCCAATTCTTGGAAAAAGGGATAACTGCGGGGGAGTGGAGAGGATAAATTGCAGCACCTCCTTGCCTGAGCTCAGAGTTCAGCTCCCTCAGAGAGGCAGAGCAGCAAGGAAGAGCCCTCCCAGAGCCACCATGCTGACTGCAAAGACAGCCCTGCTGCTCGTGGTGCTCCTCACCCTCTCCCCATGCCCTGATGCAGGTAAAGCCCCTCATGGGCCACTGCTCCTGGCTGGGACTCAGGGCTGTCCCTTTGGGGTGGTCAGGAAGAAACCCCAGTGTGGAGCAGGGATGGTGCTGCTGACAGGAGGAGCAACCCCCGGCCAGGGCAGAGCAGCACATCCTGGGGTGCAGGGAAGGATGGAGACGGCTCCTGGGGCTGGGTGGCTTTGGCAGAGCTGCTGCAGGGCTGGGTGATAACCTGGAGCATCCTTCTGCCCCGGGAAGGAAGGAGAAGGACACCTGGGCTCCTCGTGGTGGCATTTGCAGAGCTTGGGGGGTGCTGTGTCATGGGGGAAGGTCCTGAGGACAGGCTGCCTTCCAGAGCCAGCATTCACCACCTTCTTTGTTTTCTGCAGCCCCTTACACTCCGTGCGAGTGCTGCTTTGACTACGTAAAGGGTGCTCTTCGGCTGGACATCCTCGTGAGTTTCTACTCAACTCCCAGGGAATGTTATTCCCCAGCAATTGTGTAAGTCCTGGCAGGTTCCCTCTGCTGTGCTGTCTCCTGGGCTGTGGTGGGTTGGGTTCATCTGTTCCCTCTGGGGACAGGGACAGGTCTGTGTCACTTCCACCATCTTCCAGCATGAAAAGGGCAGGACGTGGCTGTTTGGGCACTTCCACAGGGCCATCGTAGCTCCTGAGGGCTCTGCACAGGCTCTGGAGGTGCTGGGCTGCAGGGTGAGCTGCCTGTGGGACACCAGGAACCCAGGGCAGCACACAGGGACAAAGGGAAAGGAGAGAGGGTGCAGAAGGGGGAGGATGGTGTGGGCGCGAGTGGAATCACAGCTGTCATTCCTCACAAAGCTTCACCTTTAACTTTGGCAGGTTTGAGACCAAGAAAGGAGCCAAGGTCTGTGCAAACCAAGAGGAGAAGTGGGTGAAGAGAGCAATTAGAGAGCTTCTAAAAAGGAAAAGGCTTCGTGGCCCATGATGTAGAGTGGGTGCCCTGGTTCATGGTACCCAACTCCCTGGTGGGAAGGAAGGGTTACAGTCACCCTCTCAGAGGGGGTTATGGATGTTCCAGCTGCTGGGAGAGGGCACCCACTCCCCAGAGCCCTGCACTGCACCCACAGCTGGGCACCAGCTCCTGGAATGCTGCTGGGCCCGCCAGTACCTGCCTGCTGATCACAGCCACAAAATAAAGTTTACTTCATGTGATACTGGAGAGTGGTGTCCTTTCTTCTCCCAGCCCCACAGCGGTGCTGCTGCCAGCAGCTGGCGCTGGGACGGTGGCTCTTCCCACTGGGTCTCACCAGGGCAGGAAGGGAGGGGGATGGGTGGGACTTCAAGGAGACACAAAGGGGGCTGAAGGCTCCTCTGAGGGTTTTTAGGTGCAGAATTGCCATCGGTTTCAGGCTTAGAGGTTTCAGCCTGTCCCGTTTGCTGTCCTGTGAAGGAGGATGTCTCTACTGCCTGTCTCTGTGTGCCCAGGCCTGGGGTGTCTCTGAGCTGGGCTGCACAGGAAGGGTTTCTCTTTAGAGCTGCCTGGGCAGGTAGGACAGACAGGAGTTGCTGAATCAGACAAGAGACTCCTGCCCATACAGCCCTGGAAATTTTGCCCTTGCCAGGGGCCATGGAGAGCTCAGCAGAGATCCCTGCCAGGGCTTTGAGACAGGGGCAGAACTGGAAGGGCAAGAGTGAGGAAAGTTGTGAGTTAAAGACAGTTTAATAAATAAAGCAGAACTGGCACACAAGCAAAGCAAAAGAAGGGATTCATTCTCTCCTTCCCATCAGTGGGCTGTTGTTCAGCCATGGGGAGCAGAGGAGGGCTCCCTCACGTGTAACAGTGACCTAGGAAGACAAATGCTGCAACTCTGAATGCCCCCTACTTCCTCCTTCTTTCCCTGTGGCAGTTCAATAAGGGGGAAAAAAAGGAGAAGCAATGAAAAAGAGAAACCTTCCAAAAAATCCCCACCAAGTGTTAAAGAACTATCACTTGCCACCAGCCCAGATGATGCTCAGCCAGTCCCTGAGCAACAGCCACCCAGAGAGCCTTGCTGCCAGCACTCCCAGCTCCTGGGGAAGGAGATTTTGGCTGCAGCAGCTCCAGGGATGCTTTCACAGCAGAGGCAAAACCCATCCAGAGCTGAGGGATGACCCTGGCACACTGCAGGCCTGGAACCTGGGGTGTCACAGGCTCCACGAAGGTGGAGATCTCTGGGTGCACCAGCAGAGGCTGCAGCCTGCAGAAGCCTCTTAAACTGTTGCCTTTCCAGGTCAGGAGTCCTCAGGCCATGGAGTTATCCTGTTTGCTTGGACTTAGTGCCCTCTCCTGGCACAGACCTCGGGAAGCATTTTTATGAATCAGAGAATATTTCCCACCTCTACTTTTTTTTTTTTTTTTTTCCCATACCTATCCATTTTGATTTTTTAATTAAGGGGGTTTCATCAGTCAGAAAATTTGCATTCAATTATTAATTACAGTGAGGTTGCAGGTGGTTTGGACACCAATAAAATCCTCTGCAGAGTCTGTACCCCCTCTTCTCTCCACTTGCCTTTGCATTTGCCCAGCCAGGAGCTCCACACCTGGGGCTGTGCCACTGGTGGGGATGGCTCAGGAGGGTGCTGGGAACACCCCAGGCACTGCAGAGGAGGCTGGAGAGGACTAAAGCCAAACCCAAAGGTTCACTGCTGGGGCAGGGGCACGGAGGGAAGCCCAACCCTGCAGAGAGAGCCTTGTGGGGCCTTTCCAGGCCTTCAAACAACCAACATGCACTGATTTGCTCTATGAAGAACTGATAGTGGAGGCATCTGCTAATGCTTCTGGTGAGGGGAATAGATAGCTGAGGGAAAGGAGGAGCTGTGTGCCTCAGACAAGCCTGAAAAAGGAGCTCAGAGTTGGCACACAAGGTTTTCTGTGCCAGGAGATGCTGGTTGGTCATTAGCTCAGTTCTCCCTTAATTACAGTGGTGTGCTTTTAACCAGTGCCTAGGAGCTGGTGTGACCCTGGTGGCTGCTGGCCCCAAGGGTCTGCACTGGGGACAGGGAGGGCAGGAGAACCTGGGGGTGATGCAAAGTCCACAGAAGAGGACTGACTGGGGCTGCTGTGTCAGGCATTTTCTCCCTGCAGAGAGCCCTGCCTGGGGACAGTGGCACTAGAAGCCAGTGGGGCTGTGCAAGGCCCCATGCAAAGCCACCAGACCCCATGTCCTACAGACCATTTCTTCTAAACCAGCACTTTCAGTATGTTTGATCTGTTTCCTTCTCCTTTCTCCTTTCAGAGAAGTCATGCAGACATGAGATAATCTTCAAAGAAACCTATTTCCACCTTTTTCCCCTCTGAGAAGCCTTGGATTGCTTCATCTCCCAAACCACAGCCAGGTCCTCTCCTGTGCTCCCACTCAGCATCATCCTATGTGTATTCCCACCAGGAGCTCACCTCTTCCTCACACACTGCTGCATCTGCCTGCCCAGGGAGCAGATCCCTGCGTGGAGGTTGGGCTGATGTCCAACAGTGCTCCGTGGTGCTGCCACTGGGATCTGTGCCACCTGCCCTCCTCCCTGGCATCTGGGATGGCTCTCCTGGGGCTGTGGAAGGATCTGTCCCATCTCCCTGCAGGAATCCCCTGCCTATGCACTGATGGCCACAAGCCTCCATCCCCTTGACCCTCATTTCAATCCCAGTGCTGGTGTGGGAGGCAGAGGCAACACATGAGTTCAGACTTGTGTTCAGACCCAGTCTCTCTTCAGACACCCCACTGCCCCTGCCCCTGCTGAACCCACCAAAAGCACCTCTGACACCTCCTGCTCTGGGGTCCCTTCTGGATTGGTCCAGTGTGGCTTCTTCTGCCAGACATCCCATCCCATCCCATCCCATCCCATCCCATCCCATCCCATCCCATCCCATCCCATCCCATCCCATCCCATCCCATCCCATCCCATCCCATCCCATCCCATCCCATCCCATCCCATCCCATCCCATCCCATCCCAGTCCATCCCATCATGCTTTCCTGCCTAACCCCGTGCTCTCTGTGAGGCCGAGGTGGCTGGGGAGGTCTGTTTGGATGGGATTCCATCACTGCCCTTTGACACTGGGCAAACCAATTAAACCCACCCGACACCTGTCCCTGCTCAGGGACTGTGGGTTGCCTCTCCTGTTAGATGAGAGATGAGCCAGACAAACAGATGAGCCCTAGACTTGATGTTCTGCCTGCAGGGGAAGATGGTTTTAATCCGCTTTCAGTTCCTGAAGCTCCCTTGCCACGTTGCAGCTCTTCCATAGAATGCAGAAACGCTCCCCAAACTTCCACTCACCGCTGGAGGCGCCCCAAAAATAAACGACAGAAACCCCCTCACCCCGTACACATCTGAAATTTCTTAGTACGTCTGAAATTTCTGGAACTGCAGCCTGCGTGGGTGGCAGGCAGGGGATAAATGAGGGCGTGGAGAGAGCCACAGACACCGGGCAGGGCGGCACAGAGGACGGAGGAAGAGCCACCCCACAGCCACCATGCTCGCTGCCAGGACTGTCCTGCTGCTCAGCCTGCTGCTCACCTTCTCCCTGCACCACGCCACAGGTGAGGAGCCCCAGGGGCCACTGCTGCAGCTCAGGGCTCTGAGCCCCCGCTGGGGACATCCCACTGGGGAGGTCAGGGAGCAAACGCCAGCGGGGAGAGGGAATGGGCAACGCCCTGGTTGGGGCAGGGCAGCACATCCCGGGGTGCAGGGATGGATGGAGAAGGTGCTGGGTGATCTCAGCAAAGCCAGACCTGGGGAGAGGCTGCAGGAGCTTGGAGGAGGCTCTGGCAATCATTTCCCAGGTCTCAGCTGGATGAGCAAGGAGTTGGAGGGAGGGAGAACATGCAGCTGTTTGGAGCCTTCCAAAACATCCTGAAAGTTGTGCCCCTGCCTTGGAAAGCCCCAAAACCTCAGCCCCAGACTGAGCAACCCGACCTTACCGTGTGCTCTGGGGGCTGCAGCAGTTTGGGCTGTGAGGTGCCAGTCCCAGTCCTGTGCTTGCTATGTGAAGGGTGACAAGCCCCTGTCCTAGGATGCCATGGGAGCTGCTGAGATGCTCCACAGCCTCCATGCTGTGTTCCAAATGGTGCTGTTGTCTGGTGATGCAATTCACATCATCCCCTTCTCTCCACAGCCCACTTTGCACCCGTGGAATGCTGCTTTAAGTACGCACAGAAACGCATCCGACACCCTCAAAGCTTCTACGAGACATCCAAAGACTGCCCCAAGCCTGCAGTTGTGTGAGTATCCCAGGCTTTGCTTCCCATCCCAGATACAGGATCCCAGATCTTTGCTCCCCCATCCCCTACCCCAGTCCCAGCCAGGGGGGCTGTGGTAGGAGAGCAGCTCTGGGGGGAAAAGAAAGAGGGGAAAAAAAAGGGTTTCTGCTAGAGGTAGTGGTCTGGGAAGACTCAGACACTCACCATCAGCCCAAGGAGGGCACAGGCTGCTGGAGATGGCTCCAAGCCCTGATCCAGGATGGGGCTGCAAAAAGGGACAGGAGAAATAGTGCACAGGAAGGGAATGGCTCATGGTTCGTGCTCTCACTCTTCTCCTCACTTGCTCATTGCAGGATTGTGGCTGCCAATGATGATCACATTTGTGCCGACCCCAAGAAGGACTGGGTGGATAAAATCGTAAAACGGCTTCAAAGGAAAAAATTGAATCCATCCACTGTCTGACTCGCCTGTGCAGCCCTCCTGTCCCTCGAGGGAGCCAAGGGTGCTGGCAGCTCTTCTCCAACGGGTGCTGTGGCCGTGGGGACTGTCCCTGCAGGAGGAGCCAGCCTGTACCCGGCAGGATCACGAGTCACAGTGCCACGGACCAGCCAGATACCAAGCTCCTCCTGCTGTCACTGCCCTGCCAGGATGTGCCTGGGGAGCAAATATTTATAATAAAGACTCATTGCCACAAGCTGCTGTTTGAATTTCTCCTGATTCTCCAGACCAAGCAGCAGATCCTAACAAACCCAGGGCATGCTGCAAGCAAAAAAAGCCTCTGCCACGAGCTTGTGTTTCTCCAGGAGCAAACTGTGCCTGGTCACAGTGTGCTTCACTGGGAATGTGACAGTGGAGCCACAGGTCCAGGACCCATAGGGGAGGTTACCCTCACCCCCCAGGCAAAGCTGTACATCCTCAGGGCATGCTTGCAGCCCTATGGGCTTTGCAGGTGCTCCAGAATTAAGGGGAGGGTTCTGGGAGAAGATGCTGATCTACCAAACCCTTAATACCTTGACAACTTTCAAATGTGCTGGTGGCCACTGTGAAGTATCTGAGGGAGATCAGGAACAGTGTCCACAGTGCCAGGAGGGGGAGAACACAACCCCTTCAGCTGGGCAGAGGTGTCCTGGCTGCCTGTCCCTCCGCAGGGCCGGGGAAGGGTGGGAGCAGTGTGGGATCCCAGGTACTAAAACCAGGCTGCTGGCCCATCTTCTCGTGGGAGAGGTGCAAACATACAAGGGAAAACCTCAGAGGGGAAAGCAAGGGATGTGGCAAATGATCCTCAGCCTAAAGCTTCATCAGTGTTTTATGCTCATGGCTAGAAAACACTTGCAGGCTGTATCTTCTAGGACACCAAATGGCACAGGAAAAACATCCCTGATGGCATTTTTGCCCATGAACTGTAAGCACCATGGGAGGAAACAATGGTGGAAGGGGAAGCTGAAGCAGAATCAGATATTGGGGACAAACACCTCGAGGACTGTGCATCCCCTGTCAGAGGGGACACGAGTGGCCTTCCACAGTGAGCAGTGACTGACAAAGCACACGGCTCCACACTGGCTCTTGCACATGGATGTGTATTTTAATAAAAATAATTCTGTCAATATACAGCAGAATGTCGATTTCTTTACCATATTTCCAGTATATTTCATAGGCTTTTTCTCAGTTAAAATCCACCCCCCCAGCCCATTTTTTGAAGTTTTCATGCGAAGCGTCAGATAACTTAATTCACAAATACTAAGCGTAGGTCGAACCAATGTGCACAGTTTGTGAAATGTCCACGTAGCCACTGTTGTACCAAAGAGGTGAAACTCCCTTCCCAAGGCGATGAGAAGCCTGCAGTGGCACAGGCAGCTCCAGGGCTGCCGGGAAGCCTGCGGAGACCTCGCACCCCGTGCTCCAGCTGAGCATTTCATACCTGAGTTTTGAGCAACCAGCAGGAGAGAAGAGTTCCCTGCGTGCTGGGCAGGTCCTGGGGCTTGCACTGCTGTGTGTGAGAGCTTCAGGGGCCGCAGCCTCCTCCTGCCTCCCCGGCTGCACAGGCGGGACCGAGAGACACGACCGCGATCCCGATCCAACGCTGGTGCAGTCCTTGGTCTGGAAGTCACTGTACTTGTGGTTTTCAAATTTTCTTTAAAATCTGGATTATCCCCAGAGCTGCTGCTGCTTCTGCTTTCTCCAAGTCTAAGCCTGTGAGAAGCCCAGCATACAAAAATCCCTCCGTGCTCCCTTCTGCAGGAAGAATTCAGTTAAAGTCCTCCCGAGCAAAAACGCCCAAGCACACGCTTGGACCCAAGTGGAGCGACCAGAGAAAAGGTGTCTGCCTGGCCATGGGACTTTCAGCAAGGAGCAGAAGTTTGCATGGCCTCCAGGAATGTTTCTGTGGTGATGTAAGTGTAAATCCCACACAGGACTTGTGGGTTTCCTGTAAGCAGGAGAGAGTTAAGCTTCCTTCCCAGAAATAAGAGCTGACAGGACGTGTGCTCCTCAAGCCAGGGTGATGCCCTGGCTTGCCAGGCACAGCTCCAGCTCAAGCTGCAGGCTCTGAGCTCTGGTTTGGGATGTGGGGAGAGGGACAGACATGTCAGGTTTCACTCATCCATCACCTGTCACCTCTTGTTGCAGGGAAGGATAGTGGAGAGCAGCTAGTGCTGTCAATAGAAGAGGCCTCCAGGCTCTCAGCTCTTTTCTTTTCCTCCCAAATCTGCTGTAGCGCCCCTCACACAGCCCCAGCAACACTTCCTCCAGCTCTCTGCCCTACACAGCAGATGGGACAAGGCTCACAGCCAGCTCTGGCTCTGACCAAGACCTGCTGGGCTGCAGTTCCCTCCATCACTCAGCCCTCTGGGGCAGCAGGGTCCCAGTAGCACTCAGCATGTCCCTGGCATGGCCCCACCAAGTCCTTCTGCAGAAACACCTTGGTACAGCTGCAGACCCAACACTTGCTCTCTACAAGAGACCTGCTCTCTCCCTGCCCCACCACTGAGGCTGCTCTCACGCTGGCAAGGCTGGAAGATGCTCCTTCTGCAAAGGGGACTCCTGGGTGGAGTCCAGGACTCCAGGGCCCCTTGTTCCTTCTCCCAGGCTGTGACCAGCTCCACAGGGCCTCACTGCACCCAGGACTGGAGCGTCAGGGACCCCTCTCTCCACCTGCTGCCACAGCACAGTTCAAATCTGCACTGCCTCTTCATGGGAAGAACTTCCTGATCCTGTGCACCACACAGCTTCACAGCACTGACACACTGCTCTGCAGCCTGCCTCCCACAGGTCACCTTCTCCATCAACCCCATACCAGCAGAACTCTGAAACGTATGTCCAAGCAACATGTGTGACACATTAACACAGACAGGTACCAAAGCACAGCTACAATCCAGCCTGGTTGGCTTCGCTGAAGGAGGAGATGCTTCATAATCCCTGATACCCAAGGTGGAAAATGATACATTCAATCCATCCCCAGAACTAGTTCCTGCAGCTCTGGTTGCTCCAGTTTTTCAAGGCAGCCTCAAGAACAAAGCTATTTAAAGAATGGACTCTTGGGGACCAGTGACCAGGTTGCTTGAGGCACTTGGAATAACAAAACCCAAATCATTTTTATAAATGTAACTTTCTTGAATTGCCATGTAGCCTCTGGTTAGGTGTACAGCCACATCCAGTGTTATAAATCCCATTTCACTTTAGCTCTGTTTTTAAAAGCTACTGCAATAATCCAAGTTTCAGCTAACATGAACCATCAAAGAGCAGCCAGAGAGATTCAAAGGCAAGAGGCTTTGAAATACAACCTGAGAAAACCACATCAGAAATCCCATCTAGGAATCAGGGGTAGGTTGGGGCCTACATCCCACCACACACCACAAACATGCTTATCTTCCCCATAGTGAGTCATGAATCTGAGTACAAGAAGCAGAAACCACTGGTGAAACCACCAGAACACTTGAAGTAAATTTAAAAAACCCCAAATAACATCCATCACACATTTCTTGGCACCAAAATAAACAGATATCTAGGAACATCTCTTGGCTGTTTTGTTTTGGGTTTTTTTTTTTTGGTAGCAAAACCAAAATAAAAAAGGCGCTCTGGGACAGTCAGCAAAGCTTTGCTGAGAGTCCAAATGGGGCATTAGTTTGACACATGATGAGAGACTTGGCTTAAAGAAACCACAAAGAGAAGGAATCAAAAAACCTCAGAAAGAGATAAAGATGGTGTTGCTAGAAAGATGAGGGAGGCCAGACTGCTGCAAAATGGTGACCAGCAGCAGAGGAAATTGCTAAATGGGGAAGGCAAAGCAAGGTTCTGGAATATTTCAGCCTCAGTACCCAGAATCAGCCCAGCAGTGTGCTGTCAGCCTGAGATTAACGAATGGAAAGCCTGCAGGAGAATCCCACCAGGCAGAGCTCACATGCTGCCTTGGCATGTCTGGGACCAGAGGCTTTGGGAAGGAAACCTGCCCACTGAGTTACCTCTGCAGCACAGCAAGGATGGCAGGCTGGGCTAAGATCCATCAGCAGAGCTCAAAATCAACAGATGAGCTGTTCCCCAGAGCAAGAAGAGAAGCCGCAGACTGGCAAGTTAAATTCTGCTTGGTGCAGCTCTCTGTCTCCCTGGAAGACAGGCTGTGGTAGAGCTCCCTCTGCTTTTTGCAGCTGTACCAGTGATCTGATAAAAGTATCCTCCTGTTTTCTTAGACCACCACGGCTCTAGCACTGCCCTTACACACTGCACACCTTCACCAAAAGGCAGGGATAATGTTCCCAACCACCTCCAACCCCATCTGCACATTCACTGCCACAGTCTGCCCTGGCACCTGCCCCCTGCTCTGCCTTGATTTCAGACCTCATGTGGCAGCTGCAAACCCATCCTGCAAACCCAGAAAATCCTTAAGGCTTCGGGCTGCTGCTACTTTCCTTCCCAGTGGCACACAAACTCTCTTGGTGCTTGAAGCTCTGGCACAGGCTAACCTCCATTTTAAGGACAAATCTCAACAAAACCTGTTCATCTTTCATCGACCTTCCCAAAAAAAAATTCTGAACAGCAGTAAAATTCATGTTTGGTTTGAGTTCCCTTGGGTCCTCTCCAGAGCTACTGACCTAAAATTAATTTGGTGCAGAATTCCAATTCCTCCCGTGCAGCCAGGCTGAACCTGCCATCTCCTAATGGTGCAGCAGAGGATGTAAAGCACACGGTGCTGCCAGGCAGCCTGGCCAGGGAACAGAACATGCTCAGAAACACTCACAGGTGCTCTGAATGCTTGGTAGCACTCAAGTCCCTGGGCCTGGCACACAGGATGGACACATTAGTCCATTTTATTCAGAGGCTACTCACCCACAGATCCTTGCTGGTCTCTTTTGGGCCTGAAACTTCCATATTTATCTTAATAATCCCTAAAGAAACACTGCTGCTCCTTTCTGAATGGCTGAGGCCTGACAGAGCTGGTACTGACCCCAACCTGGAACCTGACCTCAGCTTGTCCCTGTAAGGACAAGCACAGCTCAGCCCAGGTTTCTCCAGACACTTCCAAAATTTATAGTGCTCATTTAGATCAGTGTTGCAGGAATGGGAGAGGGCAGGAAATACTGTTATTACTGAGTCAGTGGCAGAGCCCTCCTCCATGAAGCAAACAGGGGATTTGTTATTTAATTAAAAATTGTCAGCCCACCAGGGCATCACCCACAGATGTTTCTGGCCAATTCACATGACCTGGTTCTACCCACGCAGTGGCAGATGACTTCACTCACATTCATCATCAGTGCTGTCCCTCCAACTGTTCACAGAGCTGGATTTAACTCTCAGGGCTGTGAGATGCTTCTACAGCACAATCACCAACACAGGCAATGTCAGTCTTCTACTCTTCCCACTCACAAAGCCAAGATTGAGAGCCTTGAGCTCTGAAGAGAAGCACCATGAAGGACCAGGCTCCTCCAATTCTCATCATTAGTGTGTGACAGGACCTACCTCACCCGGCCTCCTGAGGGGTTGTATGGTGAGTGTGGCTGGGACCGAGTCTGTGGGCAATAAATACATCAATGACTTTGTGGAGGTGGAAGAGACCTTTTTAATAAACATGATTCAAATAAAATAAAAAAAAAATCCCTCTGAACTGCCACTGTGAGAAGAGTTCGGATTACTAGCACGGATGATGCTGTATGTGCACGATGGAGGGAGAAGGGAAGAAAAGAACAAGCTGTCACCAACTTGACGAGCTTCCTCAGTAAATCAGCATAAACCAGCTCAGCAAAACTCTCCAGATAAAATATCGGTGGAACCATGAGAAACAACTCAAATCAAAACAAAAGAGAAAAAAAAATCCCTACATCAGAAGGCGCTACATTAGAATAACCAGCGAAATACCGGGCGCCGCTGGAGCCGCAGCAATGGCAGGAGCTGCTGGTCCTCCTGGGGTCAGAGCAGCCACACGAGAGGGACTCACTGGCTCCTTGCACAGGCAGTGTGTGTGTGCTACAGGGGTGTCGGTGGCAGGGAGCTGGGCTATCCAACGAGGTGGTGGTGCAGAGTGGCAGCAGCAGAGGGTGAGGGGCAGCACTCCACGACGGCAGCTGCGCCCCGCTCGGTGTCAGTGCAAATAATCGTCTACTCTGGCGAAGGAGCAGGAGCCCAGGCCCACACGAGCCATGAGCCGCAAGCACTCCGAGGCCTGGCCCAGGGCCAGCATCAGCGGGGGCTGCTTTGGCAGGTTCTGAGATTCTGTCAGGGCAAAGGAAAGGAGCTGCTTAGCAGGGGTGCTCTGGCTGGTGCTGCCTCACCTGCACTCAGGCCTCTCTCTGTCCCAACAGGCACCAAGCCCAGATCCTTGCTGCCTCTGGAAGGAAGCTGCTCCCAAATTCTGCCAGCTTTGTGCTGCTGCTGCTCCACACACCCCAACACCCACAGCTCAGCAGGGCCTTTGGGTGCTGCTGTGGTGGCCAGAGCAACAGAAAGCCAACAAAGCTCCTGCTGATGCTGTTTCCAGAAAACACTTAAAACAAGAGATATCAAAGCATGGAGGAATAAGGAAAGGCAGGAGAATCTGGTTCCAGGTAGAAGGCAACCTCTCCATTTCTCCCACTTGTGCACAGCAGCCCAAGCCCTGGCTGAACTCACTCATGTCTTTACAGTGGCATGTTTTCTGAGGGAGCCCTCAGCTGAGCTAGACAAGGTGTCTGGTAACCTGTGTGAAGCATGGCCAGACATCACATCTCCCTGGTGACAGCCCTCAGCAACTTGTCCATGCTCCTCAAGCACTGGACAAACAGCTGCTGACTGTCAGGGGAAGGGACTGTCCTTCCCAAAACATGCAATTTCTGTTTCTCTACTCAGGCAGAACAGGAGCCCTCATGGGTCTGTCCATCAAGTTGTTCCTTTCCCCAGGAGGTAAGCTCTAAATCTCCTGGAACATTCAGTGTGAGATGCACAGACCCCACAGCAAATCTGCCTGGGCACAGTGAGCCAGATTGTGCAGAGCATGCAACTGCATTCCCTCCTAGAAAATAGGATGATACCAGGGCTGAACTCTGCTAATCCATACAGCTGGAAAAGAGCCCTGGTAAAAGCCACAAAATGGTTCAGGTGGTTTCAGAGCATCAAGGGAGAGGGGCAGGAAATGCATTAGAGATCTCCCTTTCTTCAGTTAGCAAGGGAGAAAAAACTTGAGGAGCATCCTTGGAAGCAGCATTAAAGAAGATGCGAGGAAGGGAGTCAAAATGGGAGTGTATCAAGGGATCTGTTCCCTGCAGGCTTCCCTTCTACTCCCCTTCCTGCATTACTGCCCTGACAGTCCCCAGCAGCAGAAAGAAAGGTTAAAACTAACCACAAGTATTTCTGAACTTCCCCTAAGTTCTTGCCTGCCACAGGACAGCCCTTGAGAGCAGGTATGTCTGGAGAAACGCTCCCACAGGAACCAGATCTTACCCAAAATAGCACTATTGAGAGCAGCACACACAGGTTCCCTCTGGATGGGGTCCAGCTGTTGGCCGACGGGGCAGTTCCAAGGGTCTGAGTAAGCTAACAAGCTAAAGGCATCCTGTGAGGGGACAGAAAGGCACAGTGAGATCAGGCAGGGCTGCAAACACCCAGGAAAACCACCAAGTCCAGCTGGGGCACCTCCTGCAGTCACCACGGTGACAGGTGTCTACCTCCTGAAAAGAAATGGCCCTTTTCTTCTTGGCAGCAAGGGACCACAGTGGGCCATCAAGATAGGTTAAAGAGGGTGCCCCCTCCACCTGGCAGGAGAGCCAGCACTGGAATGCAGGTAGAGTGCCACCTGCAGAGAAGAAGAGCATGCAGTTGCTCCAGGAAGCCAGGCAGGACCTGTGTTTCTTCTCTCTTGTGCTGAGAATTGGGTGTAGATGCTCTACATTCATGTTTTGATCTCTGATCCCCACACAGGTCCCTTCTTGCTCAGCAGGTGCAGAAGTGAGGGTTAGCATGGGAACTCACAACCCCAGACCTGGCCCAGAGAACTGCTGCAATGCAGCACAAGCCCAGGCTTACCTGAAGCATCTTTTTGTGCATGGTGTTCTTCCCATACTCTCTGCAAAGCTGCTCGCTCAGGATCTGCAGCTCCCGCCCAAACTGGATCATTCTCTCTGTGGCAGCGTGGTTCCCTCCACAGAGCTGCCTCTGGGGGCAGCTGTCTTCTAAGGAGAAGCAGTGGAGAAGGAACAATCATCTTGCATTCCCCACCAATGCCACTGTGTGTCAGAATACCCACAAACTCCTTCCCTTTCTGGAGCAGGTAGTTGCTTCCTGCCCTAAGTTTATCCCAGTGGAAGCTTTCTGTGATCCCTGCCCAGTAGTGGGTTTGTCATAGTCCCTGGCAGATACAGGGAAGATTTGAGCCCTGTTTAATGCCTGATGACTACCTAGAAATCCTGATAAAATCCCGGGAGCTTGCAACAGTGTATATAACTCAAAACACCCTGGCCTAACAAATCCTGGACTCAGAAAACTTTCAGTCAGAGACGCCAACACCACCAGCTTCCCAGTACGAGTGGCCACAAGAGCCATTATAGCTGAATCCATTTCAGGGGTAGTGTAACTGCTGCTCCCTCCTGCCTAAAGCACCCACAAACAAGACAGCCATGGCTGACAGCCGTGCTGAGGCCACTGGGCAGCAGGACATGGCACAGCCATGGCACAGCCTGGCACAGCCCAGCCCAGCTCCCCAGCAGGCACTTCTGCTCTGAGCTCAGTTTCGTGACCAGCACGGAACAAACCTTTGACTCCTACTGCTTTCCCTGCTCCAGAATACCACCAGCACTGCTGTGAGTCTAGGAAAAGCCAAACTTAGTTTTAGGTCCAGGACAGATTAATTTTCCCCATGAAGCAGGCACTTCATTCACTGGGTGGGGAAAGCAGCCCAAAGTATCTGCTTTGTCCCCGCAATCTAATCACAGTTTTAACTCTTGACACCAGCTCCCATTTCCCTCCTGCCTCTGAGAACCTACCCATGCTGGACTCATCTGTCTGCAGGATCTCCTCGTGTTTGTAGGTGCCATTCATGATCCTGGTGGATGAATTTTCCAGGACCCCGTTGGGGTAATGCTCAGCCTCCATTTCCATCTCGCTGTCACTGAGGTGAAAGGAGGGAAGAAAGGTCAGACGTCTAAATTAAAAAGGGAAGAAATGAAGAGCTTTTGTGCCAAACAGTGCCCAGCAATGGCCAGCACACCAGAAAAGGTGCCAGTTGGGCTACAGGGAGCCAGATGGTCCAAGTCAGTGCAGCAAAAATTGTTGCAGGCTTCTGAAGACAATTTATGAAACAGGATTTTGTTCCCTACATGCCTGTAATAATTCCAGGTGCAGAACATTTTGCATTTTCCCTTCAGGAAGTGGTGATCGTTGGTATAGTAAACAGCAGCCAGGTAACAGATAACACTCTCAGGGACTGCACAGAGGGGAAATCTTGGTTATGATACATCCCCAGTCCTTGCAAGGAGTGCACTACTGAACACTTAAGTGTCCAAGACAGCAAGCTGAAACTGCTGATTAATTAGTGATTAACTTGAACTACAAGAAGATCTTACTGGAACTTGGGCTCTACATAAGAAGACAAATCCAGCATCATTAAATGATTCTGGTAAATTGAGTCTGAACAAGTGTTTCTCACTCAGTTACATGCTAGGTGGCTCTCCAGAGGTCACAGCTGAGCTTACAAACTGCCCTGCGAGCCGTGCTCAGCACAGCACTCGAAGAATGAGTGTCAGCTGCAATTAGCAAGAGATTCTTTTAATCAAGATGACAACCTCTGCTCCACTGAGGCCTCAAACAGCCCTGCAAGAGCAGTGGAGAGTGAGCCCAAAGGAAGCTCAATTTTCACCACAGTTCACTCTGCTCCACACTCCAGAAAAGGCAGCAGTGACAGCACTGAGCTGCTGGATCACCTGTGGCTTCTTGGAGAAGGGAGGCTCAGTCTGACCTGCTGCCACAGCATGAAACAAATTCCTGCTGGCTCAGAGGCTCACTTGGAAGGAACAGGGCAACAGGAAACCAAGGAAATTACCCAAGAGGGCAATGCACCTCACCCAGTACAGGGCAGGAAAGCTGCTCAACAGGAACAAGTGCCTGGCTGAGCAGAAGCAGCACCAGGCTGACTGGGAGAGCTTCTGGGCAAACTATCACACTGAGATCCAAAGGCAGCAGTGTGATGGGACAGCTTGGTGCCTGAAACAAGATCATCATAATATTCCTTGTGAGATGAACCTCCAAGCCTGAGCCACAGCAGAGGAGCTAGAACAGGTTTGTGTCTGCTGGGCATAGTAGTGACCTTGTAGATAACCAATATTGTTCAAAAGGGCAGGACAGATGTCCTTCTGCCTCCTTAGGAAGCAGACAGACTTTTCCCCATCCCACCCCCCTCAGGTGTCTCCAGAGAGACAATAAACAATACCTGGTTTCTTGATTACTCGTACTACTGTGCTGCTGAGATTTGGTAGAATCTGTAGAATTGGACTCAGAGTAGTTCACAGATGAAGGGGAAGAGGAGGAGGAAGATGAAGATGATGAACTCAGTGTTGGGTATTTACTGTGACTCTGTTTGCTTTTTGTGGACATGACTCCATTGCTACAGGTTGGACTATCTGCTCCTGAAAGCCAAGAAGGAAGAAAAATGAGACCAGATTGCAATGTCACTCTGTTGTGAAGCCAGCAATTCAGCAAAACAGCAAACCCCAAAAGAAGAAAGCAAAATAAGACTGCAAATCTCAAATTATGGTTCATCATTCTTAAATTCAGTGGGGTTTATAGAAGACACAAACGAATATGAAAGGAACCCCACTGCTCACCAGCAACATCTGAGCTTCATGAAATTCTAAAAATGGGCTGTGAATTAGAGATTGGCAGAAAGAGTCCACAAGTACAGAAATTATCATTGAAAGCAGAACTGCCCAGGCTTTCCACAACCTATCTAAAGTTAGGGATGTACATGATTCACACAACACAGCACACAATAACAACCCTCTTAATGAGCACAAGCTAACCTTCCTTGCTGAGCAGAACAGAAACCACTGAGAGTCAGGCTTGAAATTTCACCTGCTCCTCCACAAAAGGTGCTTATCAAGCTGCAGAGCACACTGACACAACACACTAATGTTTATTCATTACCACAAGTTTTATATGGATTCAGAATTGATAGGGGCTAAAATATTTTGGAAAAACCTCATTATGGGCTTATTTTCTTCATATATTCTTCCCTAGGCAACCAATACTGATCACAGGAAGTTGGCTAAATGATGTGACCTGGCATGGCTGTTCTCCAGAAGTGATGGTGATATATCCAAATTGATCAGCTGATCCCACAACTATGTTTAGAGCAGAGAATGTATTTCTATCTTCTATCTAGCAACACAAAGATTCAAATGGATTGTTCTGTGCGTTTTTAAGACAAAGACAGAGTAGCCTGTTCAGCTCTGCTTCATCTCTGAAATATGCTCTGATGAAATTACCAGTCCTTTGAAAGAACAAGGTCTGACAGAGAACTGTGGAAGGTGATGACCATGTGTAGACACAAATATCTATAAATGCTACTTTGCACTGCAGTTGCAGATGTAGACATGAGTATTACTAAGAGCTTTTATGGACTGATGGGATCATTCTGACTATGTAGTCAAAGAAACACACCCAGGGCTTCTCACAACACAGCAGAGGAAAACAAAGATACTGGCTTGGAAAGGTGAGTGACAGCTTGGAAGTATTCAAGTAATTGTCTTCCTTTTCCTTAAATATTTGCCTGTCCACAGTTTGTCACATGCAGCACTGGGAATACCAACCCAAAACACACTCAGAGGGCTGTGAGCAGCTCACAGCTCAGTGAAGCAGCTCAGCCTGTTTCCAAGGGCTCTGCAGGTCATTTTTTCCTGGCTCACTCCATACCCAAAGCTGCACTCAGTAATTACCTAGGGAAGATATCTCAGGTGTCCTCATTTATCTTGTTCTTTCCACTTCAAAATCTAATGTTTAATTTCCCAGACTCTGAGGAGTTGATGCTCCAGAGCTGGGTTTTACTGAAACAGAACTGTTCCTTTCTCACATGTTTAGTGCTTGCAAGGTAAAGTCCATGGGGTAGGGAGAAGCTTTTGTGCAATGTATCCCCCTGACCTTTTGCTCCATTGGCAAAGCAGCTTCTGCTCAGTTCTTTTTGAAAAGCAATTATTTTGCAGACTCCAAGGTACAGAAAACAAGCTTTACTTTCCAGACCTCCTCTCAGCATCCATCAGTCAAACACTGACTCACAGGTGGCTGCAGTAGAAGACTGCCTTCAAAAGCTGCTTTATTCTGAAATAAACCTGCTCTGCAGACAACTGTGGAAAATAACTAATGCAAAACCAATTCTGTGACACCCATGGTAAGAGAACATCCCCTCAGCTGGGGAAGGAAAGGAAAGGAACATTCTGGAGAATACCACATGGGAAGCAGCAGGTAATGTTAGACACCACCACATCCACCTTTGACATCTGCTCTCCTCATCTGGAGACACAGGACACACTTACCAGTACTGTGAACGTGGGAGTTGCTTGATCCATGTCTGGGACTGAGGCTGGGGGAGCCGGGGTAGCTGTCCTGGGAGCGGGGGCTGCGGGCGCTGAAGCAGCGCACCTCGCTGTCGGTGCCGTTCACCATCTCCACGAACTGCCGGCACCTGAGTTCATGGGAGCAAGAGGGACAAAGGGCGCGTGACAGCCGGGATGCTCTGCACCCAGCCTGCCTCAGGGCCCGCCTGGGGACTCCCAGAACTTGCAAAAAGACATCTCAGACTCCTGATGCCTTTGTATTGTGAGTGCTCTGGTGGTGCTGCAGAGGAAGGAGTTTAGAAACTTCACCTTTAGTGCTAATGGATGTAGAGACGCTACCAAAAAAGCAAGTTTAATTCCACTGTGCTAAGAAAAAACTGTTCCTTTGCAGCTTTCACCTCCAGCTCTTCTGCAGGTACTCCAAAATTCAACTGTGGAGGGTTTTTTTTCAGGGAGAAGGTACTAAATCTGTCAAATACCATCATTCCTTCACTACTCCATCAACCTAAAAATACTGATGGCCAATGGAAAACAGAGAAGGAAGAGTACAAAATGCAATATCCACCAGTGACAGTGAGGACAGTTCCTCATTTAGCTTTACTGGGCATTGTCCTCAGATGTCTCAGAAGTCTGGGGAGAGCCATTCTGAACAGCTGGGAGAACTGGGACAATTTTTCCTTTAATCTCTACCCCAAACAGCCTTTTCCATACATCTGCCTTTCTAGGAACCTTCACAGTGACCAACACTGCTCCAGCACTGCAAGATCTCCACATGAACAGTAAAGAAACTTCTCTGAAGGAACTTCTGGCAGTCAGCAGAACTAAAATTCACCCACCTATGCCTGATCTCACAAGGCAAAGCTATACTGGGTCTGAGCAGCAACAAAAGGGCTACATCTAAGGTACTACAAGCACTGTGCAAAGGACTCCCAAAGGGAGCTCAAACAGTTTGAATTCAGAGCAAAGTGTGCAGCCAGACTGGATGTTTGGCCAGGTTCTTCTTCCCTCCCTCATTTACACATTTCAGCATTAGGCAGCATAAAGCTTTTCATACTTACTTTAGCATGAAGAGCAGGTTTGGGTTATGTTCTAGGAGGCCAGGATAGAGCTGCTGGGTGGCTTCTATAGCCTCTCCCACTCTGCCTGCTAATACTAGCTTCTGTATTCCTGAAAGCAAAAGGAGACCTAGTGACACACAGGACCAGCCCACAGGAACAGCCACAAGAGCTGTCTCCTCCATTCCACCCAGCTCCCCACTTCCACCTTGCACAAGGGCTTGGGAGAACTGGAGACCATATTTGGTTTATTACGGATTAGGGTGAGGAAAAGCCTGTGAAAATGTGAAAGGATCTTTTAGTACCAAAAAACCATCAAGAGTAGAAGGATCTGAAGGATGAAGTAGGTGGGTTGGGGTGCTCTGAGATTTTAGTCCTTTAGTCACAGAGCTCTGCAGCAATGGAAATGAAAGCAGGATAAGCCAACTGGATGGAAACAAGGAGGCTGCTGGGGAAGTGACAATTTCAGAGGGCAGGTCCCTAGGTCACACTCATATTACACTCTCTGTCTGGTTCAAGCTTGGAAGCAAATCTATAGCTCAGTATGAAATAAATGGAGTAATCTTAGAGGGTCTGTGGTCTTAAATCACAGCACGCTACTGCTTCCACAATATTCCTACCACTAAGCAGAAGTAATTATATCAACAAAATTGTGTTCCTGCAAGTCCACCTCAAGGCATTCCCAGAGAAGTACCAGCTACTGACTACACTAGAAACAGCTCAACGACTTGCACACTTCTAGGAGGTGCAAAGACATAAGGCAGAAGACACTTATCATGCTGGGTGTTCATGTCCCATGTATGCTCCTTCAGCGGGTCAGAAGACATAAATGCAAGACTCAACTCAAGATCTCTGAAAGCTCAAAGCAGCTGCTGATCTATAGTGACTCACATTTCTTTTTTCTAAGTGTACTTACAGATAAAAATTGAATGTACTTAATGCATTGTTTTTCCAGCACTCCTTATAAACAGCAGAGAGAAGGTTTGGAATGGCCCCTGAGGTGCTTTGCAAGCAGAGCCTCTGATAACAACAGGCTGTAGCTTCTGCAAAGTGTTGGAGCAGTCGGAAGCCCAGCCTGGTAAATCTTCATTAACAATCCCAGTAACAAACTGCAATGACTTGTCTTGTCTCCCACTTCTGTGTCTATCTGGTTGTTATTGCAGTTGAAATCTGGAACCAAAGCCGTGGCTCTCACACCAACACAAGAGCTCTCATTTCACTCTCTTGCACGTCCATTTTCTCGTCTCGCTGCTTTTGACAGCTCTGCTTTGCCCTGTTTGGCAACTCTCACAGATTTCATTCCCTTTTATATTTCCCCCTCTTTTTGTTTTCCCATCTGTGTTTTCCTCACACCTTTTATTCAAGCCCCAACTTCAGGGCTGTGTATTCCTTCCCTCCATCTGCCTTGTCCCCTGTCCTCAGAAAACTGAGCCAGCACCATCTCGCGTGCCTCCCGTCAGGCTCTGCCACTTAAACCCACCCCACTGGGAGCACTGGCTGGGGTCAGGGTTGCATAATGCATGGCCTGGAAAGCACAAAGCCCATCAGCACTAACAGGCAGCAACTGCAAGTTATTTAAAAGCAGAGTCCCCAAATGAACCCGAATGCTGGCTAAGCACATGCAATGTATGGAGATCAAGGCACAAAGGGCACAATGCTCTGCTACGTAACAGTCACACGAGAAACAGCTCACAAAGGGAAGGGAAATGTACAGGGATGTGCTCTGTATTCAGCAGCCAGGAGAATGCAGAAAACACACTAATGTTCTGCCACTCTGCAGGCTGAACCTGTGAATAGGAAAGCTTAAAAAATAGGTACAGCAGGAGAAAGCTATAAGCTTTATTCTGCAGGACCAAAAGCACTGACAGCCCTGCCAACTGAGAGATGAGCCACTTGGGAGCAAACAGCAGCAACCAAAACAGACACAGAATACAAATTCTTCACTCAGTGTGAGCTTAACACTTTGGCTGTGAATTTGAAAACCCCTCAGCATGTAAAAGTTACCTGAAATCACAATGTGCAGAGGGGCTGGAAGAGTCCTGAATTCGGAGCTGCAGCGAAATTAAACGGCTGTGTCTGAGTCCCTGTGCCCAGGCTAATGGAACTGCCCCTGCTGCCACAGCCTGCAGGGAAGAGCTCAAACCCAAAGGGATCTCTGGTGCACAAGCTCAGCTCAGGCAAAGGCCAAGCCCAGCAGACAGGGACAGGAAGGAGCAGGGCAGTTCTCCAGGCAAAGGTGGCAGAGGGTGGAGAGGGTGCAGTGATGATGGGAAAGGGCTCCCAAGCTCTCATGGTCAGCGGGGTGCTGTGGACAGCTCTGTACTCCCAGGGAGAAACTTCCACAGCACTCACTCCTCTGCACAACCCCAAAGGGAACACACCTGAGGAGTGACACTGAGAGACTTACTTTGTCTGTTCTTTATTGAGGTCTGTTCTTCCTGGATTGTGGTGTCTGTGACTCTGGCAAAGGCAGTTGCTGTTGAACAGTACCCATGGTGAACCAAATATGATGAAACCATACTAGAAAAAAGGAAAATACAAAGAGATGATGAAGCACCAGTGAAACAGAGTCATCACACTGGAGAAAAAAGAAATCAACACAACAGAAGTTGCAATCTCAGTGAGAAACTCTACTTGCTTGGGACATAAGCACGGTCCTACTTCTAGGTCTAAACTGTGTGTACTTACAAGACAGGCACCTGGTCCTCTGCAAACAGGAGAGAGGCTCTAAATTCATTTTACAGAGTGGAAAAAAATTAAAATATTAAGAATCTCAATGCATATACATTATTTATTTATGACTGCTTTCTAAGGCTCAATACTGTGTTACTGCCAGTGACATCCTATATAGACATAAATCTGAACCTCAGAGAAGTTCCAGGCTTTCAAGTAGATCTAAAAAAGAAGAAAATATTCTGGTCCTGAATTTCTTCCATCACTTATTTGCCAGCAATTATATCTTGAGTAGTTCAACCTCCTTATGAATTCTGCACATTCACGGGTATTTTAATCTAGTGACTGTCAGCATTGATTTTATAAACTTTAACATGCTTCGAAGTTGTATTTTCAAAAGATCTTGAGGGAGGGAGGAGTATCACTCTCAGAAAACAAACACAACAAAACTATCTTCGTGCACAGACCATTTCTAACACACTTGTGCCTTCCCAGGACACAGTGACTCAATATTAATGCTCACTGGATTTTAACAAAATCTAAAAAGCCAGCAACAGGATTTCAAAGTTTCTCATGATGAATCTCAAAACAGGCTTCTTGTGATGAAGCTGGCATTGATCTGATCACAGCTCAAAGCACACACTCAACTGGGCTACTTTCAGTACAAGAAAGAAGTACTTTATGAGTCAGCAATCATTTTTAGGCATAACATCGCATGCAGGTGTGTAATTTTTAGAAGTTATTTTAAATACAAGGGGTTCTGAGCAAGAGTTCTATAGGAGGAACTCAAGTGGTGACTGTGACAACCTCACCATGCACATCAGAGGAAAAAATTCTGGAGACCACAAGGAACAAATACAGGGATAAACTGGTCCCACTGCAGCAGAATCAACAGCTCTTGTTAAGGGAGGTCCTGGCTCTCTAATTTGGTCCCATTTTGGAAGGCAAACAGCATCAGTAACACTCCTGACCTCTGACAACTCCTGCCAACTGTTCTCATCAAGTTCCACTCAATCCTTTTTGCAATGAGAAGTGCTTTCAATATTCATAAATTTATAAAATGCCGTAATTGTGCTTTCAGTTAGGTTTGGAAGCTTTTGGTTTAGGCTATTTCTTGCTCATTCATTTCTGAATTCAGCTGACATACATACTGGCTTTTCTCCTATATTAAGAGTTTTTATGGTGTCTTCTCCCCTCCTGCAGTGCATCACCCCAGAATGTATGTTCTTCCATTATATGTTCTTCCATTCCTACAAGCTTTCATGCAATCTTTGGCTGAAAACTTCTCCCATACCATTTACATTTGTAACAGCAGCAATCTACAGAGGAAAGACTTAAACAACAGAACAGAGGGCAAAACAATTTGAGCAAAATGCAGAGTGGCAATTCTTGCCATAAGAGAGCACAAATTAGCACTTCAGAAGTATTTAAAGCCTAACAAAAGGGAAGAAGCTGGACACCAAGGCAGTGACTTACTTCTGCAGCATGGCTTGCCACTCTCCCAGCCTGTCTCCAATGGGAAACCGCTTAATGGTGCTCTGGATCTTCGCCCTCCACTCCCTCATGTAGTCCTCGATGTCAAACACAAAGGGCTGCTGCCCAAAGTTGGCATCCACGATCTCTCCTGGAGTCTGGAGACCCACTGTAGGGTAGAGGTTTGACTGGAAGGAAGAAAAACAAACCTGTATTAAACACAGCTTTCTCCTTCTGGTTCCAGTTATGTGGTTTGGTAAAACCAAAGAGCTGCTCCTTAAATTGAAATAAATATAATGGAATCGGAAGAGGCAACAGCTCTTTGGGTACTTCTCAAGGAATCCTGTGACTTATTGTGCATTTATGAAAAGTTACTGCATCAATGAGTTCAATCCCTCAGAACAATGGGTTCAATCCCTCAGCAGTCTGTGATCGAGGCCATGACTGCTGTCTGTGGATGGTCACTTCTGGCTTAGTTTTCTGCAATTTCTACAAAGCTTCAAGAGCCAGCAGATAATATAACAACAACAGCAATAATAATGGCAATATATAATAATGATTGTAAACAACAATGACAATAATAATAACAATAACAGTAATAGTAGTAATAATAAATGAGAGGTGCATCACCTCAGTCAATGGATCTATGTATTCCCTCCTGTTTCAACTCAACCCTTCTATTCCTTGGAAATTGTTATCTCAGTATTGTACATCACTGATGAAAAGGGAACAGATGTTCAGTGGTCTGAGGTTAGGTCTTTGATGGTCCCAAGATCCCAATACATCCACACAAGAAATTACACTACTTATAGATGAATTTCATTTTAAGGATAAGTCTATGGATCCAAATGGAAGCTTTGACCCATCACCAGAACATGGGGAAAATAAAAAGCTTATGACCATGAAAGTGCCTCTAAAATTCAGCCAATAATTCAGCTTCTAAGGAGGATTTAATTGAAAATAGGTGTACATCAGAAAGTACATCGAAGTTCTCTGAATGCATGCTGTTTTAAGAATAAGCTTATGGATACAAATGGAATCCCTGAGCCCACCTAAATGTTGGGAAAAGAGAAACAGCATCAGAAAAGGTACAGGGATGCCTGGTTCTCATCACTGAACACATTTTTCAAGAGCATGTTCCCTTCTCTGTGAAGTTACTTCCATGCAGCACAAATTACTTTTCTGTTTGCAAAACAGACAGAAACTTCACTAATTCTCTGCTTCACAGCATGTGCTGAGAGTCTGCAGGGTGGGGGAAGAAACCTCTACCATGCCACTCAGGAACTGTTTGGTGTTGGGTTTTTTCCACCTTGCTGTAAAGCACTGGAGCCACAAACTGGACACTGGGCAAGGCTCAGGGACACATGGATGGAATTGAAGTCTGGAAGGGGCCTGGCTATGGTGCCTTGCTCAGGGCTGAACCCATATCAGATATTAGAACAGTGGAGGGGCAGACCTCTCTCCTTAAGTCCAATCAGAAACCAAGAATGACCCTCTCCTCCTCTATAGCAAGAGACATGGGCTTTCCTACAACTGTTCTTCAACTTATTCTTCACTGCTGCAGAAATGAGGATGATTTATGCTTGGAACAGGTTCCAAGAGGGACTGCAGCATCTATGTTCTCATTTTCAAAACTGAACTGGGTAAGAACCTGACCTCTCTACCTTTGAAATTATCAAACCTCAAAAAAACAAAGAAAAGAAATGAATCTATAAATACAGGCTGGAAATTGAAAACAAAGATCAGGATGACTGCATTTCTGGTGATTCACCACATCTCCTCTTTCCTGTTCTCACACCAAGGAAGTCTCTAGGTCAGAGATGTGAAGTAAATACAGCAGGATAAAGGAAGAGCTACCAGAGGAAAATGCTGTAATTACATTTAGTCTCTCCATTCTTTCAAAACTGGCTGACATGGAAATATCCCTAATGAGGGATCAGATATTTTCCACTGTCCATACTTCCAACCTTTTATTATATTCTCAGTATCTTAAACACAAGGGCTTGCAAAGCCAGGAATCAGATACCCCAAATACTTGGAAGTTGGAAGCGAATCCCCCCACCCCCAATTTACAAGATGTCATGTATTTTTCAATCGCTTTTGGCTGTGTTCATCTTTTGAGCAGAAGCTGCCTACCCTCTATGTCTCTCAAATCATCTCTGAGGTAAAATTCTACTTTTTACATGTGGGATGTGTTGTTCTCTCTGTTTAGCAGCTGTTGGGAACTGCACGTATCTCCAGCACCCTGCCAGATGCAGGCAGACACAATCCCAGAGCCCACTGACCCAGGAGATGCTTTTCCTGCCAAGTTCTTCAGGAACACCTTCCCTGTGACACTTGGCCCACCTCTTGCCCTGATGTTGGTCACAACTCCCTTGTTCTTCTTGACCTGGTTTTTAACCCTCTTGTCCCTTTGCACTCCTAAAATCCCACCCTGGGCTCTTCTGGTTTTTTTCATCTCCTATTATTCCTTCAGAACTCCAGGCAGGATAGACCTGATCCAGGCTTGTGTAAATAAGAGTTGGGTCTGAGCACTGACTTAAATTGGGGAGAAAAAAAAAAAAAAAAGGAAACTCCGTCTTTCCCTCTGTGGGAATTCACTCCTATTTCAAGCAGTTATTTTGGTTTTAACTTTAGTCTGTGCTAAGCCAAAATGTGGGTTTTCCTGTCACTGTATTTTTGTACAAATGAAAACACCCTTTAAAGGAAACTGAAACAAGCCAAAGCAAGTATGTTTCAACATATGTGCCTCTGGTTTTCAAATTAAAGTATCCAATTCAACTTCCTAATATTGTGAATTTTGCAAAACATTGCCTTCACCATTTGCCTCTGAAAGGGGAATTTTGGAACAAGCATTTCAAGGAAATTATTTCTAATCTGACAATGTTTTGACGGTCAATTTAATTCCTTGTGTAATCCCACTGATAGGCTAACCCTTAAATTTAAGCTTAAAAAGTGTAGAAGTAATGAGGCTTACTGGCCAAGCTTCTCATGATGAGTGTTCCCAGTCAGCTCCAACAGCCCTTAGGCTGTAATGCAAGGAAAAGCTCTTCCCTAAAGCCCTCCTGGAGGGGTGAGTAATGAGCAATGGATCAGAGCCAAAAAATCCATGTGGAGCTGCTCAAACCAGAGCACTTCAAGGGTCTCTCAGGTAAGTTTGCTGTTCCCACTCCTGTTTGAAGTTAAATTTCCAGAACTGCAGCTTCAGCAGATGAAGAACACAGACTACATTCCATCTCTTTCCTATAATGGACACTTTCTCTTCTCTACCTTATGATCACTGGATATTGTGTTTGAGCCTGGATCAGAAAACTATAAAAAATGAAAAACATCACCTCTAAATTATCAACTTCATATTCTCTACTGCCTCAAGAATTCTCCAATCTCTGACAATATTCACTATATTTAAACCAAAGTCTATCTTGGGTTTGGCATCCCCTTTCTTTAGGGAAGGTGGTAACCTGAACTTGGAATAACCAATAATCCATGGACCAAGGGAGCAAAAAGAGCATATGGAATACATTGGTACTTGCAAGGGTGAAAGAAGAAGGCAGTAATCCAAGGGAAGGATATTGAAAAAGAGAATGAAGCCGAGTGTAGGCATCCTTAGGATGAAGCTCAGCAGAGCAGCAGGGTGATTTAGCATAGGCAGAGGGATGTCCTAGATCCACATGGAGGCAGAAGTCTCCCATCCTTGCTCACATCCTCAGTTAAGGGATGACAAGACCCTCACAAGCTTCTTTCCTCCTCTTTTTAAAGAGGAATGATCTCATGAAGGATAATTCTCAATAGTAGGAGGCCTACAGGGCATCAGCTGCTCTCCCTCCTGGCCCAGAAAAACAGTCTTATGGATTAGCTGCTGCTGTAAAAGACAGAAGGGGATTTCTCCAGAAAACAGCTCAGCAAACTGGCTGGTAAAGGCACAGAAACCACTTACACACCATTTAACCACTGCAGATTCCACCACAAGGCATCTGCCAAAACCTACCCTGGCCAGATCTTCTCCCAGGTTCACACTAAAACATCTCCTCTGCACAAGACACACAGACAAATAAGCTTGAGATCTGGGAGGATGATCTCACCAGATCAAGAAACAGCAGGACAGGGAGATGCCAGGGGCTGAGGAGAGTTTTGAGTTGAATCTCACTGGCACTGCAGGACTTCAGTGCAGCAAACACCCTCCTGTCTGCTCTGCTTCCACAGCTGCTCATCCCCTGAGCCTAACAGAGACTCAGCACAGAGCTGAACAGCTTACACATGAACATTAAATGTCTGTGTCAGCTCACTGTGCACTCCAGGATCAACAGGATGCAAGTTAAGCTAAGCAGGACAGGGAATTTCAAGCTGTCAAATCTGTGCTGTGAAGCTCCATGGCAACACTTGAGCTGTAAATGACAGAGCAGTGGTAAATGTGCTGGACAGCTATTTCTGACTGACAGGAGCCTAAATACCCACTGTCTGTCTCAGCATGGAGACTGCTCCTGTTGCAGAAGGAGAAGCAGTCTAGCTAGATGAGAAGACAAAGTGGTGAAAAAATTAGAAGAAATATGGTAAATCTGTGACTACTAATGCAATCTATATCCAGAGGGAAAACAAACAGCACCAAAAACTAAGTGGCACATCAGAGAAGCATCTTCTTGCTGTGGATGCAAGGTTACCACAATACCTCACTCCAAAAGGTTAATCTCCATGGAAAGGCAAACTAGTCCTTCACTTTAATAAATTGTTCTTGGACCAAGTGAATGAACTGCTGTGAAACAACCCACATAAAGAGTGTCTGGTTGAGAACACACTGCAATGTTACCAAGTTCAAAGACTTTAGGACCTAAAAAAAACAAAAACAAAAAAGACCCTGTACTGACAGCTGATGTGAAAAGGCCAATCAAATAACTGCAATTGAAGTGCAGGCTGTAGTTGGGATATGGGAGAATCTGTAAAGCCCTAAATCCCATTGGGAAGGTGAACAGGGAGGGCTAGCCATTATTTCTCAAAATACAAAAATTAAAGGAACAAGGTAAATTTTTTTGACAGAAAGTACAGAACAAAACAAAGCAACCTTTCCTTCACACAACAGGGAAGTCAGCCAAGACAATGGATCACTTTGGAGGCCTCAAAAAGTTATCGAAACTAAGAAATTTGTCTGAGGACATAATTTGGGATTATGAAATACAAAGACAGGAGTGCAACCTCAGGCACAAGAGGTCCTGTGTATGAGAGATGGATGCAGTGGATGTGTTGTTGTATGCCTGACCTGGTTTTACCTTTTTTCACTGAACACATCCTCCTTGTCCAGGAACGCTTGGGTCTAGAAAAGAGGGAACATTCTCTTGTGCATGGCCCCCTGTGCTTCTGTGAGACCTGACTAGAATCAGTGTAACTACGCTCATGCACTCCTCCTCAGAGTCGAAGCTGCATTTGGAAGACAATGACCTGTAATGAAGTTTGCATCCTTGCTTTAATTCCAGGAGAAGGAGCAACATGTTCTTAGAGGTGGTGAGGGATGAAAGGAGGCATGTGAGTAGCCCACAAACCCAGTCACAGGATTACAAAGTTTCAGAAAAAGGAGCATCCACATCATTCAGTAATCTGTGTTATCATGTTTTTTCCAACAGGGCATCAAACAGAAAAAAAAAATCACACCCCCACACTCTTCCCCCTCCCTTCTGTTTGCATCCTTAGTTAAAATACTGAAAATAAGTGTACTTACAGGGAGGTCTGTAAAGGCTATACCTGTGGGGGGAAAAATATTAGAATTAAAAAGACAAAGGATTTTTCCCTGCTTGCCTACATCCTTAACATGCTACAAAACATTACTGCATTTCAATAAATCCCAGCTCTGACCCTACATTTCACTACCTCATGTATTTAAAAGTAACTTCCCTCCCCAACCCCCTCCTCTGCAAGGTTTTGCATCTGGAGAAAGGTTCAGGAAAAAGCCTAAATGTTTTCAACATCTCTCCCAAAAATCTGATTTTCTAAAAGCATCTCCTCTTTTGCTTCTCCCTCTGTTACTAGGAAGAAGTTAGCTTTCAATACTCACTTTGATGTTAGAAACACAGTTTTAGTATAAAATTGCTTTGGTTTAGGTTGTAAATGGTTCTTCTTATCAGCCAGAGAAACAGGAATGAATATTCAGCACTTGGCATTACAGCTGGGGAACAGCCCTGCAACAGGTCCAAGCTGCAGCCAGGAGCACCTGAGAAATCTGTGCAAAGAACAGCCTCATTCTCAACTCGGCTGATACAGCTCCAAATAGAAAAGATGGAAAAAAAGTGCAAGGTTTCCTTTTTTATTTACATCTGGCATATCAGAAAAGAGGTATTTAAGCTGAGGTAGCCATTCCCTGGGACAGCTAACAGAGTTTTGGCTAGAGACAACACTCACCACAGCCAGGCCACCCCAGGCACAGCTCTGCACCTGGTTTAGATGCCACTTACTGCTCCAAAGGATGGTGCCTGTCCTCCCTCTCCTGTCACAGTGGGATCCAGCAGCACAGGGAGATGGATCAGCCAGAGACAGCAGCTCTACCCCACAGGCTTTGGGCCACCCTGACCAACAGCACAGGGGACACTGCTGCCACCACCTCACCAGGCTGAGCTAAACCCAGACTTCCAGCTAACATTCAGTCAGCCTGGAAGCTGCAGCCTTTCCCTGTGTGTGCTCCCAAGAATGCTTTCCTGTCCCCAGCCAGAGGAAGGCTGGTACCACACCAGTACACCCAGTTCTCACACATGTCCCACCTCTCCTCCTTCCCTTCTGCCTGGCACTGGAAGACACTGCAGAAGCAGAACACCACCCTCTGTTTTTAATTTTAGGACTATTTTAACCCAGAGCTGCAATGTAACGTTACCAGCTCAGTCTGAAATGGTAATTTAAACCAGTTTTAGGAGTCAGGATAGGAAACAAGTAATTTCTATTCAAAACAGCACAGATCCAAATCAAATGCTCGGAAAGAAACCCTGAATATTTTACTAAATAAACAGCCAAAAAAGTTAAATTAACATCATAGCAGATAGTCAATATGGTTTAATGAACATCCTGGCAGCTTGGACCTTGTTTATTGAGCATCATCTCTACGACCCAACCAGACTGTGCACACAGGTGATGTCGATCACGTGGCTGAGAAAAACATTCAGTAAGCATTTCTCTCACCTTGTCATTTTGCCCAGATATTGTTCCTCACTCAAACATTTTTCTCATTTTGCAATTATTTCACTCAGCTGGATGAAAAGGTGGATGAAAGCTTGTTACCCTTATGCCAGAATGAGGCCAATCTCCTGGAGCCTGCTGTCCACTGGAGTCTTCCTCTGCCCCCAGCACCTCTCAGAACCAAAGGTGGCCAGGTTTGGGCAGCTGTGTGGCTGGAAGCTGCTTCCAGCACCTGGACAAGCACACATTTTTTGAATGGACTACAAGGTGGGCAGAAAATTGGCTGAACTGTCAGGATGGAAGAGCTGTGATCAGCAGCTCAAAGTCCAAGAGTTATCCCTCAGCAATCAATGGCAGCGCCAATACAGTTTCATGTCTTCACTAATGACCTGGACAATGACACACTTCATGTGCAGGCTCACAGGTGTCACCAAACAGGACAGTGGACAATAGGCTGGAGGGCAAAGTGCTGCAGCTGGAGAAATGATCCAGCACAAGCCTCCCAAAGCTCAACAAAAGCAACCTAAGAGCCCTGCCACCAGGTTGTGATACTCCCAGAAAACAGGAGAGGATGAGGCTGACTGGAGAGAAAGCAGATCTGCAGAAAAGATTCAGGATCCTGCTGGGCAACAAGTAGAGCAGGAGCCAGCAGTGTGTCCTTGCAGCAAAGGAGATCAACCACATCCTGAATTGTATTAGTGAGTGTAGGTCAAAGGATGGGATTTCTCCCTTCTTTTCCAACACTTGTTAGTCAACACTTCAGCTTTGATGTTCACTTTGAGGCTCCCCAATACAGGACACAGTGAGGCTGGAGTCAGTCCAGCAGAGGCCAGCAAGACAAAGACAGGCTAAGGGAAAGATCTCTGTTCAGTCTTAAAAACATTAGGGCAGACACTTACTGCTGCCTACAATTGTCAGACAGGAGGGTATGAAAAAGGCTTTTCTCAGAGACACATGGTGGCAGGAGACAAGAGGCAACAGAGACAAGCTGCAACATGGGAAATTCTCATTAGAAAGCCCCCAGGTGATCTCCATTCTTGGAGATCAAGTGAAAACTTGATGAGTTTCTGAGCAACATGATCTAGACTGGGCCTGCTTTCAGCAGGGCATTGGATGCTTGACCTCCAGAGATCCCTCCCAGAGAAAATAATTCTGTGATTCTATAAATAAACTTATTACACTGCCTTTACAATGAGACAAATGTATGCTTTCCACATTCTGTTACATAACTCAGACTAAAATGCTTTATGCAGGCAGCACTTGATTTGTCACACAGACATGTCTGCATAGAGTTTCTGCATCTGCACTGCTACATACCTGCATCCAGGAAAGCCAACAGCAGAAAGTGAAATAAACACAGCTTCAATGTGAAACTGTTTTCTTTCTTTGCAGCCCCTCCAAAGCCTGGATCCAGTCTAACCCACAACCTTCTTAAAGACTGGAGAAATCAAGAGGTCAGGAAGCAAGAGCAAGTGTGTGAAGGACCTCTCCTGTAAGTCCATGTGATCGTCAAGGCAATGATATAAAGACATTAAATGAAGGTTTAGTGCTAGGGCACAGTGTGATTGACATCTTCACCTGCCAATCAAACAAAGGATTTCACTTTCCATGACTGAAGAGCACTTACACATGACCCCATACACAGAACGTGTCTGTGGATCTTCCAGCCCATCTCAGCTCTCCACCCAGCAACAATCCCCCTGCCTGCCTCATGACTGGCCACTTAGAGAATTCAATCTGCACAAGACAACGCACAATAGGGAAATCAGCCACAGCACTCCAGTGCCTGCACAGCAGGGTACTCCTCCAGCATCTGCTTAGGTAACTGATCCAGAGAATCCTTAACCAGTGCTGGTGGATTGCAATAAATACAACACATTCAGCAGTGTGGGCATCCTAAAAAGGAGACTAGGAAATGCCAGTGCAGAAAAATACTTGAATACTTCTCCAATGTGCTGCTGAGGAGAAGCACTGTCAAACCCACACAAACCTCTACATGCCCTTGGAAACAGATATCCTCCAATCAGGCCACTTGAGCAAAACTGCTCAGAGAACAAGGCTGTAGCCAGGTCTGGTATTTTCTGCTCATTTTGGTAGTGAATAAAGGTGGTGAGGCCCAGGCACAGGTTGTCCAGAGAAGCTGTGGCTGCCTCATCCCTGGAAATGTTCAAGGCCAAGGTGGAAGGGGCCCTGTGCAACCTGCTCTGGTCAAAGTTGTCCCTTCCCACAGCAGAGGGGTGGGAACAACATGATCTGTAAGGTCCCTTCCAACCCAAACCATTCCAGGATTCTGATTTTAAATTTGATTAATCTCAAGTCTTGTTTTGAACATTTCAATGCTCTTGCTCTCTGCAAACTTCATTTGAAGCTTTGAGCTCAAACCTACTAAACCTGGGACTGACACCTGCATCTCTCTATGACAACAGATTTCTGCATTACCCCTCATGTTCCTCCTAGTCTCTGAACTGGCTGCAGAATGGATATTTTACTTTTTAGGTTAACTTGGTCTTTCCAAGAGCCTGCACTTGAACTCAAACTATGGGAAGTTTTCTATGCCAAGACTTCAGAGGGTTGCATGCTCTTTTTATAGCCCTGCTGCTCCATTTACCTTGGTCTGCTGTCAAAGTCTGAGATCTGAGACACTCCTACATTAGTCCCTGAGCAAACTCATCCACTTAAACCCAGAGACCTGCTGCAGTCACATTTCCTCCTCATGTCCTGGTCCAAGACTTTCTGCTTAATGGCTGGCGCCCCAACATTTCTCCCTCTTTCTCTCCAAATTCATTCTCATCACACTTCTAGCCACATCTCATTATGTTTTTTTACTGCCAGGACTCTGCTCAGAACTTGTCAAAAGTGTTTCATCAGCAGCCAGAAGACAATCAAGACATTTTCCAGAACAGAGAATTAAGACTACATACGATGTCAAACAGTTTTCATGTGACGTCTCCAAATAAAGTTCAAGACTTAGCTCCAACCAGAACATCCAGAATTTGTGATGGCCAAGAAAACAGTTCTTATACAGTGCTCCTGATGGATCTGATTAAATGAAAAAGTATGGAGACAATGGAAGATAATAGTTTAGCAACAGAAGAAATTGCAAAGAAAACAAAAGGGGGGTGTCTAATTAATAGATGAACAGCGGAGGACTTAAATGGTGAAGAGTGAATTGGAAAGACAAAGCTACAGTAATTCCATTAAAAGAAAGACAAATTCAAACACTGTAACCCTGCTCTCAAGCTAACTGGCCTCACAAAAGGGCTGATTAGTCTCATGAATATTCTTGGCACCTGCAGTAGGATTACACAATTACCTCATCTCCTAGGAGGAGACATACATGGCTTTCACAGCTTCATGTCAGGGAACACCTAGAAAAAACACATTCATCCCCTTCCTGGTAAACCTTGTGCTTACACAACACAGCAACGAGATCCTCAGGTTAGCACAAAATATCATGGAAGTTCAAGATCTTCAAGGAGTTGCTTCTTTCAGGGAAGAAAGCATTCTGACTTCCAAATAAATCATTGCTCCTGCCTCCATTTGGCCTTGGCTCCTCTGCTGACACCTGTCTCGCCCCCTCCTCACCTCTCTCCCCTGTACCCATGAGGAGCTGTGTGACCCCTGGTCAAGGGGCTCCTCTCCTCACACTCCACAGGAAGCATTTCTGGATGCTCTATTTCTTTATCAGTGACACAAATAGACACTGCTGGCCTTTACCAACAGCCTCCTCAGATGAAGTTTCCATTCTGCTTTTGTAAAAAGGCAATAAAACGATCCTGCAGCTTTTGTGAGGTCACCTAGCAAGGTCTGCTGCTCCCTTCTGTGTTTCCATCCCAGTCTCCTCTGACTACACCATCTCTCCCCTCTCAGTGTAACCATTATGCCACTACAGCTCAAAGAAAAGCTGGCACACACAGGAGCCAGCTGTGAATGCTAAGGAGAGGCTGCTACCTGTCCTTTTCTCAGACAGCTCATGTCTTGTACTGAGGAGCTCAAGAGGACACCCAGGGGACAGCAATGCTTATAACTAATGCTGTTCTCTAAGCATGGTAACTTTCTTGTTACCTTTCCAGTTTCTTCCCACTGGCATTGTTCACCACTGGGGTAGGCTGCTCCTCAAGGGGTCATTCAATGTCAGATTAGAAAAACACAAGCTTTCCATCCAAAAAAGCCCCATCTTTGAAGGAAAAGGAACACTTAAATTTAAGAAAGGAAGACTAGATAACTTCCCTGCTGTAAAGAACTCTGAATGTCCCAAACAAAACAAATCTCCAAGCAAGGACACCAGGCAAAGAATCAGAGGGTGGTAATGATGAAAGGTAACACAGAAGTTACTGAACTGAGCTCTTTACTTGGCTTCAACTGCCCAGACATCCAGACACAATACAGTCCTGGGTACAAAACAGAGAATGAGAAACTAGCAACTTTTCAACTGATACAGCTTATACTGTAAGATTCTGATCATTAGAAAGAAATTAAATTTCAAATGAACAAACTTGTATTCATTAAATAGAAGACCTGGCTTCCTCCTGACTCTCACACTGTTGTTATGATGAAAAGTAACAGCACCATCAGGGAAAAAAAAAGTGAAGCTGGAAAACCACCCACTTCAACAGAAAACATCCAGAGGAGCACAGCACAAACCACTACAGGGCTTTTGTGGAAATACATGCTAAAATTCAAGGACTGCAACGGAGAGATTTTGTGAAATATTTCACTATTTCACTACCTCAGTTGCTGTTGTTCTATCCTGTCTCCTTCTTAAGCAAAAGCTCCTGCTCTCCACCATCAGCTGCTGCTTTCAAGCCTGTACTTGTCTTACCAGTACTGGACTGACATGGGCAGCCTGAACAGCCCCAGCTCTCCCAGCTTTTCCTCCTACGACAGATGCTCCAAACCCTTCATCACCTTGGCAGCCCTTTGCTGGACTCTCCTGTAAGTCCATCTCTCTCTAATATTGGGGAGCCCAGTACTTCTCTCAAGAGCTCACCAGAAATTCTGCACTCTTCAGGCACACACTGCACTCCAATCCCACTCCTTCCTTCAGCCCAGCCAGTAATTCAAAACATCTTTGCTCTGTTAAGTGTTTTGAGCAGGGTATTTTTGGTATTTTTCTACCAATTTAATCCTAAATTCAACAATGTAGAATTGACACAGCAAGGAGAAGCAAAGGAGTGCTTGACCCTCCCTGCCAAATCAAATGAATCCCAGCACAAAAAGTGAGATGAAGTTAAAGTTACTGCACAACTTATGTGATTAAAAAAAAAAAAAAAAAAAAAAGGACAAGAATTTATCTGGGGTGGAGAACATGTCATCCAAGGAAAAGGTATTTTAGGGGAAAATGGCCAAAAATTTCTATTTTAGACAAATAAAATACGACAGATGTCTGGAAAACATCTGAGGTATTAATTTGGGCAAAGTCTTTAAATCCCTAACTTTAAGACAGTTACTGAAACAAGTGTGGAATGAACCAAATTATAGCTCAGTGCTTAAGTAAGACCTCTTGTACCAAAATTATGTCTGGCTTTGCGAATGCTCAGCCCAATGTGCTGAGGCTTTCAGATGGACAAATCCCTTCGAAAATGAAGACACCGGTACTGTGGCTTTGTAGGTAGTTGAACAACACCCTAATTAAACTTCCCACTCCTTTTCTTAACTTCCCACTTCTTTCCTTTTCTTTCTTCTCCTTTCCTCTCCTTTCCTCTGCCTGTTAAACCTTACTGACAGGTGTGGGACAAGAGTTACAATACAAACAAAGTATTAAGAGCAGCGAGAGCAGGGCTGGAGCATCCCTCTCCTGAGAACACCTTCCCTCACTCACCTAAACTGTGACCATTCTTTGTGTAGAAGCAGGTATTGTTGATAAGGTTGACACAGCAGCCTATCACATCTCCAGTGGTGAACGTGGGGCCGTAGGGCTGCCCTGTCCCCGAGGAGCAGAAGGAGTGCCCATCGTCACCGTGGTACCCATAAGAATGTTTGTCCCATCCTGCAAAAGACAAGGCAAAAGAACAGGACAGCAGTGAAGCCAGTGCAGCAGAACGTGGAACTACTGCGACTCTCAGGACACCATTTTATGTAGGAATTCTAAAATTTGATTCCTATCCCTGATTTCTCACAATATTAATTTTCACATACTGGTAACTGAAAAGAAATTAAAGGTCTTTCATTTCAACGCATTTCTCTTTTATCTTACCTGAGTTGAAACAAACTACTCTTGTAAAACATTTGTGTTTTCCAAAACCAAAATCTTCCTGCAAAAGCATTTAACAATATAATTTCAGACAGTTGCAGCTTTGTCCGTAAGCGCTGTCACAGGTGTACCAAATGGAAGGAGGCAATTTTTGCATCCTCAAATCTGTATTTCCCTTCTAGCAGTTGATAAGGAATTCCATGTTTCCCTTGGGATACAATATTCCGTTCTGCAGACAGCTTAAAACACAACCCTCAAACGTCAAAGGGGAGTTCAATGCAAAGTGGTCAGTTCTAATATTGATATCTTTTATTTTTTCTGCAGTGACATTGTGCTAAGGGTTACAGCTGGCGCAGGGATTGCACCCTGCCCACTTTTTCTTTTCTGTATATCCCAGTAATCTCATTTGGAGCGTTCCTCTGAATTGCACAATCAAAGCCACATCTCACAGAGAGAGACTTCTACCAGAAAGAGACACCTGTGTTTTATATGGATATGACTGGATTTTTAGGGAAGCAAAAGAAGGTGCTTTGGCCATCTATTGACCTTATATGCCCAAGGGTACTGCAGATTCTGTTAAAATGTGGAGCAATGGCTCTGGCAAAGGGACTATGTAAGAAAGACAAAGACTGTGCAAGAAGTGCACATCCTGCAACGAGGCACAAAAAGACTGAGCACACTGAGAACTCCAGAGCAGAGCTCTGCAAAGGTGGGCTGGAACACTTCTGTGAGCCAGGATTTTCCTCCAAAACCAACAACAACATGTGGGCACTAGAAATTTAGTCTTGTAAAATAGTGCTAAAACATTGAGGCATCAGCACCCACATGCTCAGGGTTTCTCAGAAAAGCACAAAACAGTCAGTGCATGTCTAAGGCCTCATTTATTATCACACCAAATGAATGCCAGTGGGAAAGTCAGGGGATGAACCAAGACTGAAACATGCCACAGTCCAAAATTTTGGACCTCAGAGCAAAGTTTGGGAATGAAAGGCGTGAAGGACTCCCAGCATATTCCAGTCTAGAAATGGTGAGTAACTTCCTCTGTTTAGTCCCACACATTCAACAGGAACAGACTGAGATGTCCCAAGAGTCAGCTCCATCTTCCCTCGGATCAGCTCCAAACAAGCTGTTGACAGTAGCACCAGTCCTGCTTCAGATCTTCATGAAAGACAGGGACACCAGCACAGGCAGCACCCTCAGCAAGCACAAAAACCATGCCAGAATGACTTGCCAAAACAAAGAAGGAAGTGATAGGGGCTCTAGAGTCTGTTGTCAAACTTCCACTGCTAAGACACCATCCAGTAAAAATATCATTGAAATACTTTTGAATTTTTAAAACTGTGGCTCCTTTCCACTACCCATTTTATTTGCTCTGTTGCCATCACTGATGTATTATTTTAGTTTCCCCAAAACCAGACCTGTTACATGAGTGTCAATTCAGAACTCCTCTAATGAAGCTGTTGGTAAGTTGTAATTCAGATGATAACTTCAATCAATTTATCTCTTAACCTACTCATAATACAATATTAATACAAAGTTCTAGTTCTTCTGCATACAAAACATTCCTGGCATTACAAAGCACCTACCAAGAACTTGTCATCAGTTACATCTAAGCAGTGAAGTGCTTACACATCATGTACTGGGTAAGGCTCATCATGTCCAACTGTGAGGATGAGCTCACAAAATGCTTGTGCCAGTGCAGACACTACTGGTTCTGCAGTGGAAGAAATAAAGGTTTCATTACCTACAGATCTCAGCTGATCCTACTGAAAAAAACCCTCTGCCTGTTCCTTTATGGCTTGAGCTTCACAATATCATTTCTTACTGTAGCACCAGCGGTGGTGGTGAACTCCAGTGGAAAGTGACTGAATAAAGGCCTTGAAGATAATGACAAATGTGGTACATAGAGCAACAATGCCTGGGAAAAGCTTGTTTTGAATCTTATTCTTCCAAGAAAATCACTAACATAATCAGTTAAGGAAATTTGCTCACCCAGCACTTTGCTAAAGTTATGTAAAGTTTACTTTTTCAACTCAAATGCTATATAGTGCTGAACCCAAACCTGGCACCACACTAGGGGCTTTAAATCTAGACTGTCAGCCTTATCAGATCACCATGGTCATCTTAAAAAAACAAGCCAGAGTTATTTGAGTGAACTTACTGTACTCACTGTAAACAAAAGCTGAGTGGCATTAATTATATCCCTAACCTTAAGTTATTTATTAATAAAAAACAGATCTCTATTTCTAAAATTCTGCCCAAAATAAACATGGGGGCGGTGGCATAAGGATCATTCCAGCACTGGCCAGCTTCAGCCAATCTTCTGAAATTTCCTAATAATCTAAATTAAAAACAACAATCAGCACTTCTAGTACTTCTAGGTCAAAGTTATCTGGGCCTGTTGATTTAAATAGTGTATCCCTATTGAAAGCATTTGGCGTTATCCTGGATTACCAGCAGAGTGGGGAGTAACTCATCACATGTACTTTGAAAACAAAGACTCCAACTTTTCTCGAAACACTTCAGGAAAACTTGGGCTTTTCCTGCACCATTAACAATTTGCTATCGCCACCTAGGAATGGGTCCAGCACACTACAACCTCCTCTGAGACTCCCACAGCAACCTTTGAGTCTCCAGTTACTCAACAGCGTCTTCCTCCATAAAATCCTGCAGTGCTTTAATAAGGAGTTTCATAAGGAATCAGAACTTCCTGAAAGCCCTCCCCACAGCTGCATCTGCAAATTCTCCAGACAGTTTAACCTCTGTGCCACTTGCACTCAAGTACTTGCAGAAGTCACTGCTGTGACCTGGAAGGCAGAGATGAGGTGATATCCACATGCTCTTAAAGAGGCTGTCCCTGTGGGATAGGGGGTCAGCCCAGACAAAAATGCTCTTCGAGAACTGAGACAGCAGAAGTACAGGGTGTGCACGTGTCACACCCTGACTGAACAGTGTTACCACTTTCCAACCACCTGTAAGCAAAGACAGACCCAGCCAGATGGAGATTCTGTTCACTCAGTACTCCTGACAGGATTCTGTTCCCATTAAATTGTTCAATGCTCCATTAAGAACATATAAACATTCGTATCATTCACAGTGTCCTGCAAAAAAGAGTTTGACAGCATAACTGCAAGCAACGAAAACGTGTGTCCTACTGCTTGGATATATCCTGTAGTTCTAGCACTGGAGAAGATGACAGACTATGGATTTGGTGTTTCCAGAACATACATCAGTATGCAGACCTCTGCAAAATCCCTCATCAGCCCTTTTCCAGGTTGATGACTTCTAACTTATTTGGCTATTTCCTGCTTTACTGACCATTAATCATCATCTGAACCTTCTCTGGATTTACAGTGTTGCTTGTGAGAATGGAGATGAAGGTGCCCCATGGAGAGGGGAAGCAGGCTGCAGTTGTCCTCTGCACTGTTCCCTAGTCCTCTACAAGTTAATCCTAGCATTTTCCCTTTATTGTCCTTTTTATCACTGACCTGATGTTTCCATGAAATCATTGTCATCATTCCAAAATGCATCACTGCTCTGTGACAATGCTCCCTTTGCATCTCCCTGGCAGGGCACATCGCCTCTGCTCGCTCCCACAGCTCCCCCAGCACCTCTCACCACCCTCAATCTCACAGTCCTCAGCAGCTCCAGCCTCCAGGAGTCCATCCCAGGATAGAGAGAGGCAGGCAGCTGCTCCTAAGAAAACCCTGGGAGAACCCATGCACTGACAGCTTGTGACTGGTTGCTCATTGCAACAAGGCTGCTTAAAGTAAATCCCATTTTGGTCTCTTGGTCATAGCTATGTCTACAACAATGGACACTCAGCACCTACGTGCAGCTGTGGCCAAGGCTAAAAATTCTCAAGTGCAAGTGCAGAGTCCTCTCAGAATTTCAGAAATCTGGACAAAATTGGAGAATGTGCTTTTTCTTATAAAACACAGTCATGGACTCCTGATGGGCTATACTCTACAGACTGAAATCAAGTCAGCTAGAGTGGCTGCAGGGTGCAGTTTATAGTTCTTTCCTTCTTCCCTTTCCCTTCCCCATCCTCTCTTCAAAAGCACAAAATCACTTTAACAGGGGAAACTGGAAGAGAACAGAAAGGATCTGGCCACCTCACTCATGGAAGTGGTCAAAGCAAAACCTCAACATCCTGACTTTAAGACCGTTCTCACTACAGCTCATTTTGAAGACAGCATTTGAACATGCAAATATAGAATCACAACCATTATAGGTAGGACTTCGGCAGCTATTGAGCAAAAAGAGGTTAAATTTACATCCCTTTGAATTGAACTCAACACCCAAACCCAAAATATACCTATATATTTACTAACAAGATGCAGAATAGCTTAGATTGTGCAATCAAAGAACGGGAAGAAAGAAAAACAAAAACCATGAGTAGGGCTTGGGAAGACATTTTTTTATGTTCAACACCAAACTGAAGGTTTGTTTGGCCTGCTAACAAGGAAAAGCTGATATGCTGACCTTCTTGGCAGACTACCTTGATCCCAACACATAGGGGAAAAAATGAACAGCAAGTTCTACTGCTGCTGCTTGATAAACAGGTCAGAATTATGCAATGCCAGACACGTGGCAGAAAGGACTTGAGTTACTCCAGGACACAGTTACAGGATAAACTGATAAACTAAACAAGCACTGGAGCTAGATGTAGTGTGCTACTATCCCTGACTGTCCTACATCTGTCCCTGTTCAATCCCAACTTTCCCACTCAACATCAGCCTTGTGTTACTCTTGACTTTTTTGGTCAGATCCTGACTTCTGTACTTGGGATCAGATCAAGGCAGCAAGTGGAAAGTGACTCTGTTGAGCTGGGTGACCATTTACATCTCAGCACCACAGAAATAACATGGCCATTTAGCTCTCTGCTTCAAGAGCCCTAGCAAAGAACACAGAACTTTGGTAGGCTCTGGGCAAAAGTAGCACCACAACTACATCACAACATAGGTAAACCAGGACCTGGATAAACTGCTCAACCTAGAAAGTGAGGAGCATCATATAAAGGATGGATGGATGGATGGATGGATGGATGGATGGATGGATGGATGGATGGATGGATGGATGGATGGATGGATGGGCAGGATGCCCTGATGCAACTTACCAAGGGCAATATTTTCACTACGCCTTTTCTGGCCTGAAGCTTCGTTCACAGAGGGTGGAGGAGAAAGCCAAGTGATGACATCCCCAGTGCACCAAGGTTCAAACACGTCAAACTTACCATTAGGCACAAAGGAACGGGGAAGGCAACACCCAGAGGGATCTGTACTGAGATCCCCTTTGATGACATGCCAAAGGACTGACATGCAAGGCCCAGGGATCACGGAAAATGTACTTTTCCAGTGAGTTATAGCCAGACACGTCAGACTCTTCCTGCTCTGCACTTGCTGGGCTAAAGATGTTGGCAGACAGATGAACTTTATCACTGACACACGGACCATTCCCTGCTGTGAACATTCCAAAGGAGAAACACATTCTACTCAGCCCAAGCATTCACTGTAATGGGTGTAGAAGCTGCTGCAAAGGGCAAGGCCTTGCTGACCACACAGTCACTGGTAACCTCTCTGCAGTCAGGGATACCTGGGACATGTGAAGCTGTAAGGAATGGTGGAGTATGTTTGGGCATATGAAGGGCAGACAGAAGTTCCTCAGAAAGAATCTGAAGATTTGTAGATAGGGTTTGTGTCTGCTGTATCACGACTAATAAGAGAGTTTGAGACTTACTCTTCAGGACAGACCCCAGTAACCACTCTACAGTCTTCCCAAATTTTATCTCTATCTGCTTTCTCTCTTTCATATTTTAAAACATTTTTCATTTTTCTCCCCTCTCTATTCTTCTCCAGTATTTTGCCTGTGGCATTCCTCTTCCCACTCCCCTGGCCAGCAATCCTAGCTTCCACCTCTGCCCATGCCAGGGCAAGGGGTGTGCAAACACTAGCTGCAAAGGGACAAGAACTCGCGTCAACACACCAAAATAAACCAAACAAAATAAATTTTTAAGATTTATTGAATCCAAAGTCCAGCAGAAACAGATGTACAAACTTTGCCTGTGCAGTGCTTGGGGAATGGGATGTGGAGGGTGGAGGCAGCAGCAGAGCCCAGAGCTGCTGCTGGAGCACGTTCCAGTTGGAGGCAGGGCCTCCTCCATGCACTGTGCTGAGAGGGCTGCTATTGCTCAGCCAGCTATGGGTCTTTGGCAGCAGCAGAGCATGAGGTCAGGGAGGGGAGGGGATGTTCCACAGAGGCTGGACAGATGCAATCTGGTGCACAGAGAAGTTGGATGTTGCTTCTACACTGTCCTGAGCAAGCAGTGCCAGGCAGGGAAAGGACAACCACGAATATGGGGCAGGAGCCAGTACCACAGGAGAAATGGAACCCCCCTCTGTTGATTATTCCATCTTCCAGTGGATTTGGCTCTGCAAGTGGACGTGCCTCTAGTGTACATCAGTCCAGAACAGTGAATGCAGGCCTCTGCCCACAGCAAAGGGAAGGCTCAGCAAGCTTTGGTGGTCCTACAGCCTCAGAAGCCAAATGCCTGGTCATGAGAAGTCTGTAAATGCCTGGCCACGAGAAATCTGCTGCCCCAAGAAGATTCTGAGGGCTGGAGCATCTCAGCTGTCATTCAGTTTTATAGCACTTATGCCAAACCTTATGAAGCTGCATACACATCACATGTTTCAGTGAGAGCAGGGTGGTTGCTTTGCTTTCCCTTATTCAATCATGCTTTAGAATCAAATCAACTATTAGTGCTGCACACATCTTTCTGTTTCCATAATGAGCCTACAAAAGCAGCTGCTCAGTGGCCACAGCAACCTCTGTTACAGAACTGGGTATGTGGGCACAGGGGAGGCATGGCCCTGGCATGGAACAACTGTCTAGGTACAGTCACAACACCAACTGCAGGACAGGAATAGGAGCAGGGAACAGCGTGCTTAACACATTACAGCATCTCCCTGGCAGAGCTTCAAGGGCCTGGATATCTGCCCAGAACATGTCAGGGGTGAAAAAAAAAGAAAAAAAAAGACCCTAAACCCCATACTCCCAGGGATATGAAGAAGTCCTAGCTAGAAACATCCCCAAGTTTTCTTGCTTGCAACAGCTTCTACTTCTGCTGTAAGGTGGCAAAATGACCGAATGCAGGAGAAGGCCAAACCCTGCACTACAGGACCAATACTTCTACAGAGGATAAACCCACTTTAGCCCATGGAGCACAAAGTTCCCTGAGTAGGGGCTGGATGACTTCAGGTGCCATAACCTTTGCAGCATGGCCATGAAGCACAGCAGCATAGCAGCACACACACCCCAGCGAGGCTCTGCTGCTCACGGCCTCCCCCTCACCCCAGGTCCCAGCAGATGAAGCAGAGTCAGTTTGGCCCCTGCACAGACACAGATGATGCTAATCAGAGAGTGCAGGACTCTTGGCAGGCCTGGCTGCAGCTTTGGCTTAAAAGCTATTCCATGTTTTTCAATAAAGTACTTGTAACTGTAAAAAGAGACAAAACTCAGACCAAATCCTCACAGCAAGACTTGTGTGTGGCAAGAATCCAAAGGAGAGGAAGAAAAGAAAAAAAAAGAATCACAACATCTCTCTCATATTAACAGAGAGCAGGAAGAAAAGGACACAGTGACCCAAAAATCAGTATGACTCAAGAGTCTGGGAGATTGAGCAGAATGTGGGTGCTAACCAGCATTGCCTGATCTACCACAGAGACAACAAGCAGAGTAACACTGTACAATTCAATTTTTCACAATCTTAATCTGGCACAGTGATTTTTAGACCAGATTAGCAAGTCCTATCATTAAACAACCACTGCGAGTAAACTAGCCTTCAAAATAACATCACACCACAGCCTACACCATTATATAAGGCACTACCCTCTGACTCATAAAGAAAAAAAGAGAACAAAACCAGAAGGCTCTGGACAGTTGCAACACATATGCAATACCTTTTCAACAGGAAAAGTCTGTTCCACTAGCCCCACAAATTTGTGAGGACTCAATTTCACTGTTACTTAGCATGCACTTCACCACAGAATACAGTAATCAAGATAAAAATCACAGTTCCTTGAATGAATAAAGATGGCAAGTCCTCCTATCTTACAAGCTTGATGGGTCCATCTTCTGCCAGAGTCAGAACATGATCTGGGCTTCCCTACACCAGAGAGGTCAAGATGTGCTAGAGCCATTTACAGCCCTGTGAAGAGCACACCATGGTTAAAGCAGATACAGAATAGGCTGTTTCTGTCTGCAAAGGAAAAGCTCTCCAGCATGAGCAGGTCACCACTGCACTGTTATATCCATTATATTCCCTGACACACCATAGTGGAGGGGGTGGGAAGCAGAGTAGGGGTACAGAATAATGCAGGACAGGGATGGGGAAAAAGAGTCAGATAAGGAGCTTTTCCATTTATTTAGTGGAAGGGGTAAGGAACAAGTTACAATCAAAAGCTTATATACACAGGCTTCAAATCTCATCATACTAAATAATTCACATCTTCATTTATGGGCCAACTTTTCAACCTTCAGCTGATGGGCAAGAACACCTTTATAAAATATTAAGAAACTTCCAGCAAAATCTTGCAAGGTAATGGGCAGGAGTCATTTTACAGAGACATCAAGGCAGGACAGTTTAGTGACTCAGCCAAAAACAATGTCAGAGTTCACTGCAGAATGGAGGGGGTTCATATCCACTATTAAAAACAATCCCTAAAATGGTATTTAATGAGCTAAGAAAATTATGAACAAAACCTCACTTATCTAAACACACGACCTTATGTAGAAAGAAGTCTTCCAGAAGAAGCAACTCATGATGTTAAGAGGTTGCAACAAGGACTTCTAGATTCTAAACTGAGGTTTTTAAAATACTTTCCATATTAATCAAGGTGAAGCTTCAGGGTTTTCTGAAGAGGATCATATTTGTCTATCTCTGGAAATAGCTGCTACCCAGCAGTTTGAGTTGTAGTGAAATTGAGCTTTGTGTTAATGCTACCTTTTATCCAAAAAGCTCTGATAGTAAGCACAGCCACATTGAAGAATTTGTTTTAATCTAAAAAACAAACAGTCACTAAAATACCTGGATTTTCCTTAATCTGTGCTACAGCTGGAGATGCAACCTGTGGCACTGGGGAAGGCCAAACCCCAAACCCCACTGTGCAATGCCATCTCTGCTCTACTTTGGAAACTCTGCTTTCCCAGGGCACACAACCAACACAGCCTGCTGGATGACAGAGACATCCATGCAAAGGCAGGAGCTCCAGCATACCCAGATCATACATCTCTGGGAACATGTTGCATGAGGACAGAGCACAGAACCTCTCAAAGAGGCTAGCCCAGCTCTGAGAGAGATACAGCACAGAAGTCAGGGCATGGAAAAGTGCAGGACAGCACTAAAAATCACTTACTCACACTGATGCCTGAGCACTTAATGGCCTGTAGAAACACTTTTTTGGTTGTTTTCCAAGGCCAGGATTACTGTCTTGAAATAGTGACTGATGGTTTTGTTCAACTTTAATGGCAAAGCACTTTCCCAACTACTCCAGGGTGAGGCACAGCTGCTGAGAGCTCACCTCAGTCTGCTTCTCCAGTCAAACCTGAAGTCTGGGTGCCCAAAGCCAGTCTAACTGAACAGACCAAACGAAAAAAAAAAAGTATAAAAGAAACCCAACACTTCTCTAAAAACCCAACCAAATGCCTGGCAGCAGTTTTTCTGGCTGCAGGCAGGACAATCGTCACAATCAATATGAGCAAACATGTGACCTCAAGTCAGTCAGAAAGGGAAAAAGGCAGCAACTTTTTCTTTATATAGCCCAAGTTTTCATATACACAGGCATAAATAAAACATGATATTAAATTTAACCTTAATTCAGAAGGTAATTAATCCCAATCTTGTGGTTCAGGAGCTGGTTTTGTTACTCTCTGGCTCTGAACACACCTGATAGCATCAGGTCTGACCTCATTTGGGGACCCAATCACTCTGGTGCCACCCCTCAGCACGTATCATGAAGGAAATAACACATCTGTCCAACCCCCCCGTGCCCCAGCAGTATCAGCCCTGAGCACAGGGCTCATGTTCCAGAGCATATCCACCCAGCCAAGCTGTGCTCAGCTCTGTGCACGATAAGCTCTGCAGGGGCTACACCCCAAATGTGCAGAGCAGAGCAGCGTGTGAGGACAGAGCTTGTGTCAGAAAGCCCATTAATGATTCCTGGAAAACTGAAGAATAGGAAGGAAAGGCCTTCCAGTTCTTCTAAGGGACAAAGATGGGATGGGAATGAATGCTCAGCACATGCAACAACTCAGTTTCAATATTCAAGCTGGAATTTTCAGACAAGTTCAGGTGCACTCAGCATGTAAACTGAAAAACCGATTGAAAAATAGGAAGCTGACATGGGATAAGACAACTGAGCAGTTCAGTGGGACTTAGCTGAGGCTGACAGGCAGTGGACAGGTCAACCACAAATGACAAAAATTTCCAAAGACACACACACACACACACAATTTTTAAATAAAGATCATATAATTTTGAGAATTCTAAAATTTCCAATTTTAAAAATTTTGTGGTTTTAAATTTTAATTTTAAAAGGTGTTCAGCTGATCTGCAGACAGTGGAAGCAGGAAAAGATGAGAGTGAGTTAAGTAATGCCAGAGGAACTTAGATTCTTCAACATATGATGCAGCAGAGCAGCCATTAACATATACACAGAGTACATGTACACATAGATTTAGAGTGAAGATGAAAAAACGAAAGAATATAATGAGTTGTGTATGCCCAGGATAAACAAAAATTAAGTGCTCCTCAGATTACTTTCCTATGATGGCATTTTACATACACTGAGTACAAGATTGATTCCATATGGGAACAAAAAAATCTTAACACTAAAAATATGTGAAAGCTTAAGTTCAAAGGAAATCCTTTTGTTTTATTACAAGAAGCCCAAATTTCTTATTAATTTCTTAAGTATGACCTTAATTTTGACTTAAACAAAAAAAACCAAAAAAAAAAAAAAAAAAAAAAAAAAAAAAAAAAAAAAAAGTTTTTTTGAAAATAGCAGCTGGTGCAGTACAGTAAGAGCAGATTCAAGAAAGAAACAACCAGTTTCAAGCAGTCTCAGGACACTTCCTCCAACATGGGATTTTTTAATCTTTTTATTTTTCAGATAGGGATGGGTAGCCTGTATTGCTTAGTAGTGGTGACAACTAGCAGATTCACTTATATAAATAAATCCCTTCTCCAAAAATGAGAGACTCATGTAGATAAATCCAAAGGGTTGTGACTTACAAAGGCCAGAAATCTCAAATCTGCTGTAACACATACTTCTTTCTGGCCAGGTGTGTTTTTTATCCACCACTGCTCTATGCACTACAGCAATCTTCACCCACCCATGTGAGCTCTCATATGGTGAAGAATTTTTCTAAAAATCAATTCTGCACAAATGGATTCAATAATTGAGGAGTTGAGCCATCACTCTGACCCACTTTTACTCTCTTTTCTTCCACTGTGCAGTGCTAAAACCTGCCATTTCTAAACATACTGATGACCTCTTAGGAGGTAGAAATTACGCTTTCAGATAAAGACATATTTAAGTCAGCAAAAAGGTGACCCAAGTGACATTTCAGGAGAAGGTCTCAGCCTAAATAAAAATTCAGGGAGACACAGCAACCAAGTTAGCTTCAGACCACTATGCCTGGAAAAGATGCCCGTTTGTAAAAATGTTTCCATAATCAAGATAACTGTTAAATTGGGGAGAAATTTAATTGAGGTTTTCAACACATATCTCTTTCTATCAAAAATAACCTCTGACCACTGTTAACCACGTGATTCAGGAGAATGAAGTTTCCCAAAGGAGCTGTTTTAACCTGCATTACCTGTGTGATGAACCAGGCAAGTGGACAGATCCAGGTTAATAACAACCCCAGAACCAAGCAGTGCCCCCCACCCATCATTATTAACCCAATTATGTGACCCATTTCATATGCAGCCCCACAAACTGGTTTGATAGGATAAATTAGAGGGTACCAGAGGCATAAGCAATTTGGTGGACAGGAACTGGCACAGCCAGCTGAGAGATTCACTGCATGTGTAACTAACACCTGTCTAAGGCTCTGCTGTGACATCACCTTTGCTATGATGGAAATCCCAAATGCCTTTTTGGACAACTGTTTTTAAGGCTAGCTCTGAAAGAGCTTTGCAGCAGGACAAACACCATAAGGTACTATAAGCCAGAGCTTCATCACCTGCATAAATAAATAAACTTAATAGAAATTACTTCTAAAAGACAGAAAATCAAGCAGTGTGTCCAAGTTGCTGATGTAGCCAAGAGGCCCTGAAAGCAGACTGATTCACTGTTGTTTGCCACATACTGTTCATGTATTTAATCCCATACTTCAGGGCTTTTGCTGATTGCTTTAGAAGCCAAAGGCTGCCTTTTCCCAGGTAACCATGCAGCTTCTTCCCCTCCTGTTTCTGCTGAAGCCTTAAGAATTGTGAAAGCTTGGCAAGGATTTTCCTTTGCCCTTGTTTGCAGGATGGGATAAGAGCCACTTCCTGGACTTGCTCTGAATTTTAATGTTTTCTTTTACTATAAAAAGTAAGATACTGGTGTTTGTGATACATCCAGTGATTAAACATTCAGAAACATCTACAAGACTTGTCATTAATCAAGAAAACCTGACAAACAGGGAAGGGTGAAGAGCCAGAGATGTGATTTGGAGAGAAGACCACAAAGCATTCATAGAGGTTTTCATGTATAGAGGTACAAAGAGGAAAGAAATTAATTATTTTCCACCTCCACATGATCCAAGAATAGACTCAGACTACGTGGGCTATTCAGCTTTGTCATCAGGAAAAGTTTCCAACACAAGGACAGTGTTGGAAGAAGTTGCCAGAAAAATAATGAAAGACTGGTTTAAACACACACCTGTCAGACAGGACTAATGCATAATTGAATTCACTTCAGATCAGATGATTTGGTGAAGTCTCAGCTTCTATAATTATTACAATTAGCACTGGGACTGATTCCTTTAGCACAGGTCCTTTGTTTGTCAGTGGAGTCACAGAAAGTGATATACCAAAGCATAAACTGAAAACCTGCTTAAACACATTCAAAGTAGAAAGATTCCATGGCAATCACAGAAAACAAAAGAAAAAAAAAAAAAAAAAAAAAAAAAAGGAAAGTAAGAAAAAATAAACCACACCAAAACCTAACCAAAACTGGCTAGAAGAAAAATCTGGAAGACTTTAGTAGAACTTCCCACTTGGAACAGGATTAACTTAAGAGTTACATAGAGGCTGCCAGAGCCTTGTAGAATTGAGGTTTGAAAATCTAAATGCAGAGCTGCTGCAGAAACTCATCCCCAACTCTGATGAGGAATAATATCTTCCATAAGAATTTTACTTGTGCAGGACCAGGAGTTGAACTCAATGATCCTTGTGAATCCTTTCTATCTTGGGACATTTCTATGATTTTATGACACAACACCCACCCAGCCTCCCTTCTCTGGTTGCTCCCAGAGGGGAGCACACCAGCATGAAAATCCCTTGGGAACATCCCTAAGGAAGAAACAAGTAACTTCTTCCTCTCAAAGAAAGGAACAGGATGGAGTCTTGCTCCCTCTGCTTGCATCTCCTCTGGCAGCATGTAAGAAGCTGAGAAGAAAAAAAGTCCTACCTACAAATGTCAACAGAAGACATTTTCTTGCTATCAGCAAGAAAAGTCAAAGGAAAGGATCTCCAAACAAAGCTAAAATGGAAAGCCCAGTCCATGTGTTGGTTTATGGAGGATGAAGGATGGCTTACACAGAGGAGGAGAGCATGGGGAATTCTTAATTCCCAGGGTTCATTTCTATTTTATCTTTATGTCTAGATAAATGGGTTGCTCACAAGGACCTTTTGCTGAACAAAAGACTCAGGACACCTGGAGAAAATGTTTCTGCTTTTGCTGACCTGGCTCACAGCACTACAAACCCAGAAGCCAAACTCCAATAGGGAGCAGGTCTCTGTACACCAAATTCTCCTGATGTATCTGACTGCACACTAATTCAAGTCTGTAAAACATTCTTGAGTTTGAAAGGCTGTTCTTTTAACACAGAGTTTGGAGCAGGCAGATAGTGAATAAGCCAAGCAGTATCTTTTTGTTTGAAAAGCAAGCTGAAAAAATTACCAATGTTTTTGAAAACTAAAGAATGGTGAGTGAAAGCTGGCACTCCCTTCAGCATGTACAATGCTGCATAGCAGGGCAAGTCATTTATTAACCAGAGGGTGTTTAAAGTCTCTAAAAGTGATTGGTCAGCTCCTATCTGTTAAGAAATTGAAGCAGGGTATCCCTAAGGGTGTGGTTTCACAACATTTCAGGCTCAATTAAGAACTTGCTGCTACCTTAGAGATTCATCCATCCCTCCCTCTCTGCCTGGCTCTGTGTTCCTGCTGGGCTACCCTCAAAGAGCTCAAACAAATGAAATGTTATTTCTCAAGAGCATGAAGACTTGAACTAATGCAGAACATCTCAGGCAGGGGAGACTGATTTCCAGTGTGCAATCTCGTCCACGTCAAGGACAGGACACTTATCATCTTCCCATTTTATGAAAGTTTGGTGAAACCTGTACCAAATCACCAATGCATTTTCAGCAGGGCTTAGAAAAACTTACTGGACTGAGGGCTAAATAATAACAACAATAACAACAACAATAATAATAAATAAATAAAATATTTTTTTTAAAGGACAAATACATGTTACATGCAGGATGCCCAAATAAGAGCATTTGCTCCATGAGTCCTGAAGGAACCAGCCCACCACAACCCCAAAGGCAGAGGCAGGCAGGTTCCTCCCTGGCCTGAAGGCTCACCTGGCCAAGGTGGCAACAGCCAGAGCCAAAGGCTTGCAGCAGGGAAGAAGACTGACTGCAGATAGGGTGGGGAGGAGGAAAGGGTCAGGTTTCTCTCCTTTGATGACACTGAGCTAGATCAGTTCAGCTGCAACATGTAATTTCATCCTCAAATATCAAAATGCTAAGCACACATAAAAAAAAAAGAATGTGGGGAAAGAAGTGAGGAGACATTCCAATAAAAACCACTGGTTTAAAGCAGAATGCTTATTAGTAAATGTTCTAAATGTCTTTTTTTTTTTTTTAAATTAAGATATGTCAGGGTCACAAAAGTTGGTAGTTAATAATAATCCCACAATTATTTCAGACCTGCTGACTGAATTTCAAAGCACAGTACAAAGAAATCCTGAGTCAAATACAGACAGGGAACTCTCCAATTAAAAGCAGTCCCTATTCCCAGTGCAGACAGGGATACTTAATGGAACTCAGCTCGTGTGGCTCCAATCACGTTTGTAACCTTCAGAGAAAGCTCAGCACTTCCCCCACCAGCACTCAGCTGGGCTGGAGCCAAAATAAATTTGGCAATAAAGCACAAATGCCCTGACTTGGAACTGGATATGGCCAAACTGTTTGTCCTTGTGGGGGGAAAGGAGTTTGAGACACAACCCAGCAGCAAGATTGTTCCTTGAATTAGGACTCCCAGGGTGCCACCAAGGAACCCCAGTGAAACAGGGAACAAGAAAGGGACCAACTTTGGCTCCTGTATCAGGCTCTGGGTTCCCAACCACCACTTGTAGTGGTTACACACTTCCATGGCAGCACACTGAGTGAAAAACAATCTGTTAAAGCAGAAGTGACTTAGAAAGGGTCTAAGGAGACAAACCTGGCAGGGTTTCAGGTCACAAAAAGTTAAAATTACACTCTGACAGAAAGCCAAGTCAAGACTCCAAAGTCTGTCACTTCTTTGTGAGCTCTCACTTACTCTGTGCTGTGAAGGACTTGATAACAGCTAAGCCTGGAAATATGTTTCTCACTTCAGTTACTTGAACAATATACTAAAAAAAAAATATTAAAAACCAGATTCATTCTCTAAAAGCCAGGAAGATAATTACTGAGCTGTAATACAGGGCCATGCAGTTAATCTTACACAGATGATGGGAGGGTGACCTAACTATGACCACAGAATGATTCCTGGCAGCATAATCTGCATGTGATCAAACAAACAACAGGTTCATAGGATCAAATTTGTACAATTCATTGCTAAATAAGCACCATCTCAAGTCTCAAGTTCACTTTATGCTTTATTTCACCAAGAGAAAAGAATTCCATGTTCATCACATGCCCTCTAGAAATGACAGGGGTATACAGGCACTTTGAGTCAAACTGGCCACAAATGGTGCCCATGTAACTCCTGGGCTTTACAGCCATTTACGAGAAGTGGTTTGGGTAATTTTTAGTCACTAAAGGGAAAAATAAAAAAAAAAAAAGCAATTACACTGGCTGTTCAATTTCAGGACAGCACACCTGAGACATTCAGTACACACCATCTCAGCTTTGTATTGAACTGTGTATGTACCTGTGTTATAACCCCAGGAGAATCCTAAATTAAGCACAATCCAACCAAGCATCTGCAAGGCCAAGTCTACAAGACATTCCCCCCATCTTTTATCACACGTCACAGAGCTCTTTCTTGAACAGAACAGGCTCCATTGATAGCCAAACCACCCCTTTTCCAAGCACTTCAACCCTGGGAAGAGATGATGGGACTACATTCATGCTTTCCCTTGTCCATGGCACACAACCCACTTAGATCAGGAGGACTGGGGAGAGAGGAAGAGCAGAGAGAGCAGGACTGACTGATGCAGTTGTCATAACAATTACTAACAAATATTTAGTTTGCAGTAAAGTGCAAATTCTTGTAAGCACAGGTGTCACTGAAACCATTCTCCCCAAGACAGTTATCAGATCTTTCTTATGTTAGGACATTTCCAAAACATTCTCTTTTTGAGATACCAAGATCCATAACAAGGACTGAATACAGATGTCATCTTTAAAACAACTTTACCAGAAGTAACACCCAAAGGCACAGAAGCCCTCGCCACTGATCAGTTGTCATTCATTCTGGCATCTGAAGAACATTTACTTTCTACCAAATACAAACCCCAGCTGAAAGAATTTCTGGCACAGAAGTCACTGTGTCAATACATATCTAGGAACTGTTATTTTACTCAATAAATAGGATATCGTCAAAGAAGGATTACCAATTATTTATTTCTAAAAAGAAACCACTTAACCAACTTAGAAGCAAACCCAAACCCACACATTTCAAACAAAAAAAGCAACAATATTTACTGGAAATACCACTCTGCCAGATTTTTGTAGTCTTTTAGTGGGAAGAAGGAAAGAAGAGAGACAATACAACAGGCCAATTATCCTGTCATTTTCCCATTCTTTCATGTAGATTTGTCAAGTGGTGTACACAGGTTAAATGCAAAATGATTTTCCAACTTACTTTTCTGGCACAAAGAAGGGTTTGCCTGTCTGAAAGCTCATCTTGCCCATTACTCATTAGTTTAGTTTTATTTTCTATTATCTGCTAAAATCATTATGGCTGGTTGCATTGACAACACCAGTAACTCAATTTAAGATAACACTCAATAGGCTGAAGCTTCCAGATATAAGACAATTACAGTAATGCAATTTTGTTAATAGAAACACACAGTCACTAGTTCATATATATAGAGAAAAACCTTTATTTCAAATGATCATTTAACACAGATTGTAAATCAAAACAAACCTTAAGAGTGACTTACCAGGAAGCCTGTTCATGTTGACTCCTTGAGCAGAAAGTCCTATTCCCATGTACCTTCAAAAAAACCAAACAAAATATTAGTCAAGCAAAAGAGTGGTCATGGTACAAGAGTCCCTGCAACAAAAATATAGCACTAAAATAAACCAAACCCACACATAAATTATTTAAGAATGACAAAATTCCTAAAGATTTTCCATTACTCATATCTTTTATTGAATCCAAGATAAAATATCAGTCTCTTTTAATAACTGACAGCTTTCCAATGTACAACTACAGCTACTCCTTAGCTCTTAATTGGTAGGAAAAGGACTGGACAACAATCGGCAATTTACTTTCCAAGCTGGTATTTGTGAGGTATTTTTACTCATATATCAGAAAAAAACCTATTTATATAGGAGATTAACAAGACAGTAAAAATACACCTAAGTGCAGATACAGTATATGAGGACAGATGTCTGTCCAGTCTGATGTACTGTCTCCAAAAATAGCTGATAGTGGATGCAGAGGACAGAAGACACAGTTGAACTTTCCAAGAACACTCTTCCATTGTTCAGCATATATTTTACACAATCTCACTTTTTGAATCTTTGTAAGCCCTTTGAAAAGGCAACATCCTGCAGCTCCCCATTCAATTCCTGCCCAAACAATTTTTTCTTCATACTTGCATTTTTAAAATTGGAAGAGAGAGGAAAAGCATTTCCCTGATAACTTTCCTAAGGGTTTTGAAGTCCTGATTCATGCCACACCCCCTAAAGGTCTCCTCTCAAGGCTGGTTAATCACAGTCTGCTCAGCTGCTCTTATGGAAGCTCATCTCTCCCTCTGCTCCTGCTACACTTCCAGTTCTGTAACTTCTTTGAGAAGCAGGGAATAACCAGAGCCACCAGCATCACACAACACAAGGTGATTATTACAGATAACAGCATACCAATGTTCTCTGTTTTGGTTTCTATTCCTCCCCCTCCTGATCTCTTATTCCATTTATGTTTTGACTTCAAATGAGAACTAAACTCACTTTCCATGGAAGTGGGACACAGCTTGACCCTGCACTCTAAAACCATTTTTAAGGTTAGAAGTCTGTTCTTTCAATTTTTCTCATTGAATAAAATTTAAACTTTTGGGGTGTGTATCCCCTATTGCCTCTCATCCCTGTGTCTAATTTTGTCAGCTGTCTGATCTGCCAATAAAAAAATGTCTCTGTACCATCACAAAGTATTTACCCTTCTGATTTTATTAGCTATTCTTAAACAAACTTCTTCAATTTACAAGGTTTTATTTTCTGGCTTTTTTGTTGTTGGGTTGTGGGGATTTTGGGTGAATATTGAAGTGGCAGGGTCTGGGGGCCTTTTCTAGCACTTCTCAAAGGATACCAAACATGAGTGATTATGGTCAGTGCTGCAGAGCAACTTCTAAACACCCCTTTGCTGTAAACATTTTCTGCACTGCTCAGAGCACGAGTCAGAAGTTACATCCTCATGAGCTCCCTGACTCATGAGAGCCTCTCCAAAGCAGGCATTTATGGCATCTAAAAATTCAGCCTCCCAGAGTCATCTGACATACATGCATCTGTAATAAACTGAATTTGGAGATATTTTTACAGCCTTCCAGGCACAATATGGAAGACATTCCCCTGTATCTCCTGGGACTACTCCAGCTCTTCCCTGCCACCTAAGCCTAGTGCACTGGCAGATAAGAGTTCTTGTTCAATTTCTGTATTTCTACTGAGTCTTCTGTTCTACAGAGATTTCCTTACTACATGGTGGGTTTTGCCATGTGTTTTTTTCCAGCTACGTGTGCAAGCAGCCAGGATCCCAGTCCACAGCTACAAATGCACTCAGCTCTGTGAGAGCAGTGACAAGTGCCACCTCTGCCAACTGCTCAAGCCTGAGGGGAGCTGTGATTCAAAGTACCCAGTTGCTAAACCTGAAGCAGCAACACCAGAGAGCTCATCCTGAGCTGGGAGGTCTGAAACACTTAGCAAAGACCTGTCCAGGAGCAGACCATCCTGCTTCTCTGGCAGAACCATCCCCACCAACTTCACCAGGTCACATCACCAAGCTCCAGACCTCCCGAATTTGTTGGCTGTGAGAAATTTCGTTCAAAGAGCAGGATGTGCTTCTTGGCATAGGAACATTTCTCATGTCCTGATCTATTTGGCTCAGCTGGAGGTAAAACACTGTAGAACTGTGGCCACTTTGTCATGTGGTGGTGTCAGATTCCTTCCTTTCACTATCACACAGCATAACTCTTCTGGCACAGGGCCACAGGCCAACTCCATCCCTCCTTACTGCCTGAGGGTGCTTGTCTGCCCCTCTGCCTCGACATCTGCTGCTGCTGCCATGACCAGGCCTAGAACTGAGCAGAGGGGACAGCTCTGCACACAGCCTTGGCACAGTTCCTCTGCAATCCCAGCTGCAGCACTGCCACGGGTGCCCTTTGTCCCCACCCCTTGCTGGGTCTCTGCACTCTATTGCACCATAAGGGTGGCAACACCAAGCAAAACACTGGAAATCAGAGGAAATAACCTAATTGTCAAACTCAGATAAAATAGGTCATCACCCACTTTGGCTTATCCTGCTTAACTTCATTATTTTTATGCAGATTCACCCCCCTCTTTTGTGTACAGCAGCAAATCTGATGCACATAACCAAAGACAAAACTTATACAATAGTATCTTTCCATTTTCAGACAACATAGCTTTAAATTGAGACTGGAAGCTTGTCTTTTTATAAAAAGCAAGGACTACAACTCCACACATTCTAAATTTAAGATTACACTTTAATCTAGATACACAACACCATGGAAATATGTTGCTAAAAAAAAAAGGAACATGACCACAAACCTTCCCGGTTCACAGTTTTTTGCTCTTCAACTTCTGCTCCCATTTAAAGCTCAACACAAACTTTAAAAATAAGACCATAATGGCTGCAGAACTATAGACAGAATTTGCAGACAACCTAAAATAAAACCAGACTCCCTCACCATGCTGAGTTTCAACTCCACAGCCCACAGTTTATATTCAGAACTTCAAATTGTCACAGACTTGACTGCTGGGTTTTGTTTTAGAAAGTGCTACTTTGCTTTTCCCATCTACAATCAATTTATGTAATTACACCCAGAAGTAATGGATGAAACAAGCTTTCTGATCAATAAAGCCTCAGAGAAAAAAAAAAAATCACCCTACTCTCTTGAAAATTGGGAGAGGAAAAAAAATTAATCTTCAACTCTACCACCCCCAAAAGCACCAGATGCTTTCTGAATTTCTTGGTGCAGAACAGCTTTTCATTTCCTCGATTACAAATGTTCCAAATCAGTTTTGTGTATGCAATAAATGCAATACTAGTTAAACAATATTTGTGGACATCATCAAGAGCAAACTACTGCCTGTTTGTTTGTTTGTTTGTTTGTTTTTGGTTTTGGTCCCTTAACTGGAGGTCTTTTTTGACAGATTCAAAGAGCCTCTTAAAAAAAAAAAAGATGCACAGGAATGTCAGCACCCAGTCTCAAACAAGAGAAAAACATAATTTTGTGGGTACTGATACACTGATTTCCATTATCCATCACAGGTAAGACACAAAACTAAGCAGAAGTGACCTCCTAAAACCATCTTCACAGCAGTCAACATTGAATACTTGGAACTGCCCCCACACCTAATCTGAAGCATCAAAAATGCTGCATCAGTAGACCAATTCCAAATAGAGCAGACTGTCAAAAATAAACACAGACACATGCTGGTGATTCAGTCAGAAGAGCCTTGTTTCCACTCACCAGCAGCCTCGGCAGTTACCATAGCACCAAATTTTTCCAGACTCCTACTTCACCTCAGCCCTGCCCAGTCCTGGTTGCTTCAGAAAATGTGACTGAATCAGCCACGTTTGCCACCAGCCACATCCTCAGCTCTGCCTGTTTCACCCACACCCTGGAAGAATGAAGGGCCTTGGTAAAAAGCTCTCATGTCAAAAGATGCTGGTTCCACACACACCCAGCAGTATTCCCAGGATTCCTCCCTCTAGGTTTTACAGCACTATGACTGTGCTAAGATTAAGCTCAAAGACACAAAGCTTTTTGGGTCCCTTCCCAGTTCCAAGTACTTCAGCAGTAAATACCAACATGTTGCTGCTCCAGCACAGTGACATCTAAACAACACAGCATTCACTTCTGCCTCCTAACACAACTTGGGTGGTGGACTCTGCAGTGCAGATGTTTTCAATGCTGCATTTTAAATCCGTATATTTAAAAAAAAAAAAAAGTAATTTTTTTTCTGTCAATTAAAGACTTTCCCTTGGAAAAGAGATGGAAAACCAAAATCATGACTGCACTTCTGAATTAAAATTTAACTCTTAAAGATACAAAACATCTCAAATGCACTGACTCAGTCAGGAAGAATGATATATTGTCACTGGGCAGAAATTATCTGAAAAACAATGAGAAAAGTTATTTCACAGGAGTGACAACATGTGACTGACCTAAACTGACACAGAGATCTCTTAATGAGGCTGTTCTAAGCATTACAGAATCATAGAACTAGAGGAGACACTGATGGATGTGTTTAGTTTGTCCCTGAAGGGGAATCCACCCATATGAGAAGCAATTCTTTGAGTCAAAAGATGTTTCTCCAGAACAAACATGACACCCAGAGAACCTGCCAATAAGTCAACGTAAGAAAAAATTTTTGTGTAGTCTGAAGCTACTTTGTATGAGCAAACCCACAAAAATCCTTGTGAACCCAGCAGAAAAACTTCAGAACAGACCTGCCCTTTGACAGCAAGTGGCTAATGCTGAAATTCCAGGATTTCCATCTATTTGTCTTTTCCAGGACTGAAGAAGTCACTGAGAAGAACAGAGGAGAACACAGGAACAGAACTCATGTACACATGCACTACTTTCTTCAATTTCAAGAATCCCTGGAGCAAAAAACATCTCCATGGAAAGCACCCAGCACTTGGGAAGCACTGCTATGTGCAAAATAAAGGCAGGGCAGGAGGGAAAAGGCAATTAGCCCATGCTCCTCACTAGGACAAGCAGTATACTTTAAACCAAAGGAGGTATTTCTTTACCTAAAATGCTGCAAGACTTTCTCCAATAAACTTGAATTGAGTACTCATCTCTAACACTAGCTGACACTTAGCAAGGCAGATTTATTAAGGCTCTGCAAGGAGAAGAAAGACAGTATAAATAATAAATAATAGAGGTTTCCCCTGTATTTACTGTTTAACCTGTTGAAAGGTACCAAGTCAGGATGGTAAAACAATCCCTGCCACTCTTCTTTCAAGTGGCTGTGAGGTTCACCCAGCTGGCAGACAAAATTCAACCCATCTGAAAGCTGGGGAAACAAAGGGGAAAAAATACATTGGTTTAGCATTGGCTGGGTAACAGCCACAGGCCCAGGACTCTGCCTTCCTGAGCCAGTCCCACCCTGGTACAGTACAGGAGGCTGGAATGAGACTGCCAGGGATGCCAGCTGACATTGAGATTCAGACATGAAAGAGTTAAGACCAGAGAGGTTAAATAATTTGTTTTGAAGGCCATGACTTCCAGTAAAGCAGTCATTCCCTGCTCAGTTGTGAACCAACATGAACACGACACGCGGTAGAAATTCCTGGGATTGGCATTTTATTACGTGGCTCAGCCAAAGCCAAGCAACCCCACTGAGCCACGAGTTAAACAAGGGATGTTCCACTCTTCCAGAGGTTTGTGATTCAAAGGCTTCCTGTATCCTGCAGTTTTTTCTAATAACCACACTTATGTGGTAGGAATCCTGTCTTCCCAGCTGTCGTGCTCCCCACTCTTACACCATGCACAGTTAAATCTAAAATAAACAAACTAAATTACTAAGTTAGAGGTGAATAATACACCACACTGGTGGCATTTCAGAGACTTCCACAGTCTCTTGTGCAAAGCTCTGAACTAGCATTCTTGTCTGAGGTGGGTCCTGACTTCATGCCAGGTTTAAAGAGTGGCTAGAAATGATAACTCTTATCAACTCACCACTTGAAACCACATCGTCGCAGTTTTGGTGGGGGAAGGGGAACATTGTTTTAAGGCAGTGAAAAAACAAGTTACATCTGTTTAGAAAAATTACCTAAGGCATGTAAAATACTGGATTCCAACAGTCTCTGATTCCTCAGTCCAACAACAAGTATTTTGGAACTACTTCATAATGGAATATAATCTCTAGAGTGGAAGTGGTTCTGGTTTTATTTGTGCATATTGTGCTGTTCTGTGATGGTGCTTCAGAAACAGCACTGATGGGCTCCAGGAAGAATCCCAATTCCCCAAGAAGAGGTCAGTACAGACAAATAATGCAAGGCTGAAAAGAAGGGGATAAAGGGAAGAAAATAAGATTTTATTAGCTCATTAAAAACAACTTCAAGTATCCTGAGGCAAGGAGGAGTCCATTGCACATCAGCCCTTGGAAAGGCAGAGAATCCTTAAAAGCTGAAGACCTTGGAAGGGAAGGTGAGTGAGCAGGACAAAACTGAGAGGCAGCAAACTGGTAACATTACACATCTTCTCAGGGTGGTTATGAGTAATTAGTGACAAAATGACAGAGGAAGAACGAAAAGCTATTTTTGACAGACCAAGGGATCGTATTCCCAGCTCCCTTCCAATTCTAGGATCACGTTCAACTGGTATCTGCCAGCTGTAAGCAGGGCCAAACCCATCCCTTGTCTGTGCTACCTTCAGGAAAGGAAGACTGATGATGTAGATTAACAGTGTTTGTAGGAACACTGAAAGATGGAAAAGACAGAGATGAAGACTTGACCTGAGCACCATTTAAGAAAGAAAAGGCACAATACAAGCACTACCAGGGTAAAATCACCACTAAAATCTGTAAAGAATAACCAGTTACTCCATCTGCATCACCACATGCAACAGAACCCCAAACTGTGTGGTCAAATGCAAATGTAGCTGAAGCATTCCCACCAATTTATTATTTTTTTCCACTCTTGGCAGCTGACTCGTTCTCCAAGTCAGCTGATATCCACCAAAGTTCACACACAAACCATCTCAGTAGCAAATGGTGCCTGGAGTCTGGGAACAGCACAAAGCATTACTGATACTCATTCTCTGATTATTTATTCTGGTTACACCCAACTGAATAAGTAGGATTTTTGTTCAGGTTGTCCTGCTGATTAACAAACCTCACTTCCAAATGCACTGTTCATAGTCACTGAAAATATACTAGGGAAGTTTAACAGGTTTCCACGACTGAATGGATTTAAGATTGTTTGATTGCCAGTCTAAGCAACAGAACTTTTTTTCTGCCATGAACAAAGCCCAGAAAACAGTAAAAAAAGATGCTAAGAGTTACCACAAATGTCTAACAAAAAGGGAGGAGGGAAGAGGGAAAGTCATTTAAAGACTGTTTCATTCTGGTGACTAATCTTGCATTTCAGTTCATCACAACAGACAGTCAGATTCAAAATGCACACGTTGAGCCCCTGTTTTTTCCTCTGAAAACCAGGGGGAACAATACAAATGCAACACCCAAATCAGAAGAAAACACTCCACCACCAGCTAGCTGTCTCTTGAGGGGTATTCTCACATCCTTAAAGGCTAATTTCCTTTGGTTTAGGCTTGGATGGTAACAACTTTTATGAAAGGGGGATTTACCTGCTAATAATTAATGAAATTACAGAAAGAAGTAGCTGTAATATTGACATAAGATCTGGAGGGGGGATTAATTATGCAGAAAACATCTCAGACAGAAAGTAACACTTTTGAGAGATGTACTGGTGAAATAAGAACACTTTCTCTTTAAGCAGCAGCAGAGAGTCAGAGCTGGGATGAGCGCTGGGAAAGCACCACACACTGAACTCACAGATTTTTACACACTGACATCTCCACAACAAGGGACAAAGGCTTCGTGTGGACCAGGGCATCAGGACAAAGAGCTTGTAAACAAACAGGCAGACTGTGGTGTGGAAACAGAGATCCAGTCTTATGTCACAGGTACAATGTAAATCCCATTGCAAGAAAAGCAGTTTAAAAAATGAATCTGGCCACAGAGTCGATGTAACACAATTAACAGAATTCAGCTTCAGTGGAGAGCTGAAGAAGAAGAGTCAAATGATGATAAATTCTTCAGCAGTTCATCATTTCAAGGCTTCTTGAGTGAAAAGAAAAAGGTTTTCCCTATATAAAAGTTATCCAGCTTACAAAATTTAATTATTAAACAGAATTCCTTAGCTCTGCAAGCTTAGAATATGTAAATAATTAGTTCCCATTATTCTGTCATTTGATTTAACTGTAGTAATGTTCTACATATATTTTAAAGATGTTGATTTTGTTTTTGTCACATTCTTACCTTTTCTGTAACAGATACTCAGAAATAGCAGACGGATGGGAAAAAATAACCAAACAAAAATAACCCCTTCCTGAAACTTTTTTTCTTTACTTGCGTGCAAAATTTCATAAGAAGCTCAACAAAAACCCCCAACAGCAAAAATAATTATCACAGCCTGAAATTTAGAAAATCTCAGACCTCAGGCATACCTAAATCTACTCATCACAAGTGGAAAAGTCACATACCACCATCACTGCTTCCATTTCATTGCCTTATTTCACAAATTATTTTAATGATAAATTGATACTCGACTATTACAATGTATGGCCCATGACACTGCTATAAAACACTCAGTCCAAATTTCCACTTCACTGATAAAAAACGAAGGGAATTAAAAAAGCTATCAACTGCAAATCAGATATTCCAACTTCATAACTCCTTTACACTGAAAATTACACTGCTCTCAATATTACTCCCTTTTAGAAGAATGTAGCAGTACAATGACAAAGAAATAACAACTTGTAGGAGGTGTCATCAGTTGACACGAAACCTCTGCAGAAAAGGAGTCTCTACACCTGAGAGCACCAAGACACAGTTGGTAGCTGAGCAAGAAGGACTTGCTTGGACAATCTGCAAATGGGAACAAGGCAGGAACTGTTTATGGAATCTGTCTGGGGGCTTTATTTATGTGTTGGGTCGTTTAAGTGAGTGTCTGCAGAACAGCATAAATTCAAACAAGCAGACCTACCTGCAATCACAACCACCCCTCTCTGTGCTGGTTTTGGATTCCTGAAAACCAGGATGGAAAAAAAATAAAAAGAGGGGGAGGAAATCAATTCTTTACAGGCTTATCAGTGACAAATCAGGGATCACACAAGAAATCCTCAGTTCCTACAGAATACCCCTATCCTTCCCTACAGCCACATCCAGACAGACAGGGCACTCCAAGGTGTCTGAGCATAGGCAGCCAATGCTGTCAGAGCTCTCCATGGACAGGCCTCTGTCAGCATCTGGAGCCCATTAGAGAACACGAGCAAAAGGCTTTTCACAGAGTCATCACACTCACCATATGCTGAGGAGAAATGGAAAGTTGGCAAGGAGAAACATAAGCAAGGAAAAGGGGCAGATGATTTGTTACTAATGTACAGACTGCAACCAACACATCTGACCTTTATTTTTCTTTTTCAGTCAGAGAGAAACTAAGCTATTTTTAAGTCTGGCTTATGGTGCACTTGTGTATGAAAGCTAAAGGAGGATTTTAAATAAGCTATGGTATGGACTAAGCTCGATTAGCTCTTCAGCCACTCTCCTCAAAGAACTCTTTTCTCCCTCTCCCAGAAAATTGTCCTCAGCCTAAGCTAGTGCTGACCAACACCTCTGGACAACAGGCTGCACAGCCCAAATCAACTGTGGAATGTGCTGGAAGAAGGATACCACCATTCCCTGTGGCTTATGTCTTTCCAGCTTCCCTCTCCTGTCTTTCTGGGTCTCCACCTAAAGCAGAAGTCACTGCTTCAAGAACTGATCCAGCAAGAAGACTGTGAGCACAACTGAGCTCATGACACGGTCACTAGTGCTGGCACACAAAAACACACCATGGCAAAAAGAAAAACCATACTGAGATGCTTCCTGGGATGGCTCAAACTCCTCACAAAACCACTGGGCTGCCCTGGTATATAGAGGGCTGGCCACCCTGGCACCTCCTCTGCCCACAGAGCACACTTCTGTGTCTGCAGTCACTATGGGCAGGCAGTGGCTCTGTCCCCACCAGACAGGTCAGGATGCCAGCACAACAAAGTATCCACGAGTAAGCAGCAGTCCAAGACCAATGCAATCCCAGAAAAGACGGCAAAGGCAATCCACAGGCTGCTGGGCTGTCCCAGGAGCAGCTCAGAAATAGAGGAGGCAGCAGGACAGGTGACTCCTGCCAGAATGCAGAACCCATGCATCATCAGGGTTGGCCTCTGGAATGTCCTCCCCAGTCACACTCCATCACAACCCAGCACGTGCCTGGGGGAGGTAAAACCAGTCAAGAAACCAAACTGGTGGTCAGGAACACGCATTGTCACCTACAGATAGTTCAGCTTGCCCCAGCATAAAGAGGACAAGGATGACTTGTCCTTCTGAGTCACAACGGCCTCTAAGTTGTGGGCTGGCTGCCCTGCCCTGATGAGTGTCTCCCTGTTCCTGTTTACCAAGCAGAGATCATGCAGTGGAGAAACAGAGGCTGGGAGATGTGGTGACAAATCACCACCAAACAGAACCACATACTGGAGGGAGAGAGGACAAGAGCTCAGTGCTTCAAACACAGCTAAGGTTGAACTGCTACGAACAGCACCGGGATAAAAGCCTGAGTTATTTGTGGCAGCTCAGGAACAGAGGAGTCACAGGCATTTCTGCCAATCTGCTCATCTGAGGAATGCTGGAAGCAAGCCATCCACAGACTCACGGAGAGGCTTGGACAGGAAGGGACCTTGGGACATTCTTTCTTCATCCTTCTGCCCAAAGCATAAGTAACTCTGAAACTTCAGTCAGCAGACTGAGGGCTCCCCCAGGCAAATTTGATGAGGGAGATGCCAGTGCCTCTTCAGGCATCCTGTTTGGGTGCACAACCATTTTCACAAAGGAAATTCTTTCTTATGTCCAGCTGGCATTTCCCTTGCCACAACTTGTGACCCATTGCCTCTTGTCCTTTTGTTCCAGTTGACAACACTCAGGAGACAAGCACACAATGGCTCAGGAATTAACTACCAGCAAGTCTTAAAACAAAGCTCTTCAACAACACTTTGAATGGAGGGTTGAATGAGGGTTGCTGCAATCCTACCCTTTCGTCTCCCAGCTCAGGCCATCCCTTATTGACTGGCCTTCAATTAATAACAAGAACCCTATCAAATTAAAGAGAGAAAAAAAAAAAGGAGCGATTTCTGACAGTGACATCAATAAATGAAATCATCATCCATTATTTTATATCAGCTTTCCACTAGTTATCTCCCTGAACCAGCTCACCATAGCATGGGGTAGCAGTCTGTCTGCATGAGGGAAGGAGTAGAAACACAGAAAATGCAAGGGCAGAATCCCACAGCCCTGACATGTATCACCCTGAAGTGCTGTGGAACCACTCCCTGTGTGCCCAGGACAGACAAGAGGTGACAAGAGGGCTGTGACTACAGACTCAAACTAAGTTCTCTTCTGCTCTCCGAGGATAAGAAGGATCTCTCCCCTCAAGAAGTAGCAACAGATCAGCCTACTGACAGATCTGATTTGTTCCATGGTACCTAGGAACCTTGTAAAGGCAATTTTTCAATGATATCCTGGCAGTCTCCCCTCTCCCAGAAAAAACCAAAACTGCACAAAAACCAAACCCAGTAAATAAACATGACCTCTTATCAATTAAGACTAAATGCACCATGATAAAAAATAGCCACCATTCAACTGAAAGCAACTTTGAATCACACTTGTCCCTCTCAAAGGACTGTGGTTTTATCTCACGAGCAGTGGAAGATCCAAAGCTAAGAAAAGCTGATTAATCTTAAAAGTTTCTTACATACGCCAAATGGACTTTTTGGGTGCTGTACTTGCTTTGAAATAACCACCAGTAAATTATTTTACCAATGCTGAGGCAGAAAAGTCCAGTGACGGCAAAGGCAGAGTTTTCATAAATCATTTTGTTTGCTTCTTTAACAAATGCACCTTTCTGAGGCAGGTGCATTAAGGCACAGGGGAGACAAGGCAGTGCAAAAGAGGAAGCTTTCTACCAGCTGGGCAGGGCAAAGCACCTTGTGTATGTGCTGCTGCAGTCCCTCCTTCCTTCTTCCCCTGTGCTGGCTCTGGAGCTCTCAGCCTGGAAAACAGGGGGAGGCAAGGATGTGTGTTTTGACTGCTAGGATATGATGTTGTGGGAGAAAACAGGAGAGAACCAGAGCATACTGGTTTTAAATCCCCTTAGTCCAATGAAAAACAGGGAAGTTAAAAAGGTGGTCCTGACACCTGAGTCATCTCCATAGCTCAGGTTTCTCTCCCACAGTGACATCACCACTCCAAAATGGCACTGCCTGATGCCAATTCAAGAAGCCTCTTATCAGAGCATGTCACACATCGGCAAAATCCCTTGGCAGGCTGCAAAAAGGCATCCTGTGAGCTCTGGGATTCTTTCTGCTCTATTACGAGACACTGGGAGCTTCTATCCCATTTCTTATCTGAAACCCTAGATTCTGTTGTTTATTAGCAAGTGTCAGGATCTAACCAGAGTGCAGAGCCTTAAACTAACAATGCTGAGCACAGAAAGACAACAGCTTTGAGCAAAGTCAGACTCCTCAACACTTCCTGAAATTCGCTTCACCAAAGCCTTTCTTGAGTAAGTCTTGTTTCAAAACCAAATCACTCACATTTTAAACCTAAATGTGAAATGCCATCACAAACTCCAGAAGGAGATACACAGGGAATAAATTCACATCCTGACCTCACTGCCTCAGACAGAAGTCAAATATCCAGCAATAGGGCAGAGGCTGAAATACTCATTCTGAAAATGAGCTCAGAAGGATTCCTTTTTCTCTCCCCTTGCTAAAGTGTTGTTCCTAGGGATAGGCTTTGCCACTTACACTGCTTGAAAACTTCATTCCTTCAAATCCCTTCTTTAGATGTCTGGACCTTCAATCCTTTAAACTGAAGTCATCATGATGGAATAAACACTGGGGAGCCTCCTCAGAAGAGATCTCTGCCACAGTTCACTAGTACAACACCCTGAGCCTCCAGCAGGAACAATTCAAACTATTAAAGGTGAGATACACAAAAGCACCTTCTCAAGTGACAGCCAGGCAGCAGCTACAGTGGAAATTCACAACCACAAATCCCCAGCACGACCCTGTGTGAGATAGAAGTTGGATCTGTCTCTACCAGCAAAAGAAAAACAAGACACAGAAATGGCTGAGACATCAGAGAGGCCCTCAAAGCCTCGTCACTGCCCTGACCTCAGATCAGAGCTATCAGCAGCTCCTGTTCAGGTTGTTGTGTTAACACACATGGTTCTGTCTCTTTGGAATTATTCCTGGAAGGTGACTGTAATTTCAGAATACAATAAAAACAACAGATCATTAATACAGAAAGCTCTGATCTTGGGAGACAAGCAGAAAATTCCATTATCTGCCTTTAAGATTGATCTAGACTGCAGTAAGGATTAAGTGCTGTTCAGTGACCTTTTGTAATGTGATTTCTTTGGAAAATTGTCTTGAAGCTCACTGCAAATTATTTCAGTTTTAGCAGTTACATAAACTAATCAAGGGCAGTGTTTCAAAACAGACAAGCACTTAATAGCCAGGCCAGTGAAATGAAAGAATAAGGATGGTCTTTTCCCTACATTTATAAGGAATTCAGCCCAGCATCCACCTTTGCAGATAACCTAATAATTATCAAGGGCCTAAATGCAGCACAACCTGAGATCCTTCACAAGTCCCTTCACAAGTAGGCCACTTCTCAGTTCAACGATGACAGCAAAAATATTCAACTGTAACAAGTTGTCACCTTCATTTGGTTTTTAGTAGGAACATTGCTGCCCCTCCCCACAACCCTTAAACCGGTCAGAGTTCAAATGTTACACTTGAAGGACTGGATTAATTAATTAAACCCAACCCCTCCTCCTGTGTGGCTTTCCCTTCCAGATCATATTCCTGCCATACTCATCCTTTAACAATGAACAATGCCAGGGCCATCCACAAAGTGCAGACTGACACATTCACAATGAGTACAAATTAAATCCACGTTAACAAGAGAACTCCAGACCTTGTTAGAAATGCCCCTTTATTGCCTTCCCCAGTGCTCCAGTACTCTTCACCACATCAACACCACTGCAGCAGTCCAAAATTAAGCTCAAGGTTCCTCCCTTCTGCTTCACTTCATTTCTGAGGCATCATAATTCCAGAAATCAGAGTGACCAGACCTTGCCAGCAAGAAGAAAACCTATTTCAAGAAACATTGCACCGGAGACTCCCTGCTTACTGAATTTTTAGAAGTGCCCATCTCCAAGAGCTCAGGACACAGCTGTGCCAGTGCCTCTGCTTCCAGGGCATTCCACCTCATTTACATCCATTCATCAGGAGGACAAAACCTGCCCGTGCTGTGCCTGCCTGCTGCACACAGCAGCCACAGGAGCTGGAACCCTTCCGGAAAGGAGGCCAGAGTCCAGCAGAGCTGCCAGACACACATCCCCAGCCACTGGGCTGCAATGAGGCACTTACCCATCTCTACCTTTACTGACGATCTTCACTTCAAAGTAATAAATGCCACAGGCTGCAGGGATGGGGTGAGTGGCCCTGACCGAGGCAGCATCTTTGTGATTTTTACCGTGACCTAAGAAAGAACAGAAATGTAAGTACTGAGGGGATCTGGCCTCTCACACATCCTGATCTAAAACCTCACTATATGAAGCCAGCAGGGATCTGTTTCTACACGGAGCCAGCCATTTAAAGCACACTTTCCAGAGAACCAGCACATACAACCCTGCACTGCCACCAAGAACAATTCCTACAGCACAAGCATTTCAGTTCTCCCTTTGTTTTCAGTATGAAGTTTTTGAGAAAGACTCAGTACCACCTCTCCCCCTCCCCACAGACATAATTTGAAGACCAATGTACACAGAGAGAAGACAAAAATGATTACACAAGAGGGGAATGACATCAGTGTTTACTAGCCAAGCAGGAAAAGGAATAATCAGTTCTCCGCTGGGTGGGTAGGGAAAACAGCTCCAATAGCGAGCAAGGAAAACATCACACTACAAGTCTGTGAGCAGCTATTTGGGGTAAATCCGAGGAGCCAAAGCCCCAGCTACACAGCGTGTCGGGGCCATCCGACCCCTGGGCTGGGTTTTAAGCAGGGTGACAGAGTAAACAGCCGGTCCGGCAGCACCGGGCCCGGGCGAGCGACACTGCACAGCGTTATATAAGGCCACAGACTCCGCCGGGGAGAGCCCCCGGCTCCCCAGCGCCTCCGCCCCGAGCCCAGGCAGCCCGGCCCGAGCAGCCCAGCCGGGGCCCGGGGCCAAGCAGGCGCCCCCGGCCGGAGCTCGGCGCCGCCCGTCCCCGCGCTGCCCACGGCGCCCCTGACCCGGGGCCGCCGGACCCGCTGCCGCCTCAGCCCGCGCCCGGCGGGCCCCGCGGAGCGGCCGAGCCGAGGGCCACGCCGGGGCCGTCCCGCTCCGGGCCGAGGCCGAACCCGGCGCCGCCGCCCCAGCCCGGCACCTTTGTAGTGGACGCGCAGGTTGCCCTGCGAGAGGCCGATGTAGTTGTACTTGTCCTTGGGGCTCCAGGAGCGCGGCAGCGGCGTCTCGTCCTGGTTGACGGCGGGGTAGAGGCGGCGGAGGCGTCGGCTCAGCTCCTGCTCCTCGGGCGGCCCCGGCGGCGCCGCGTCCCCGCCGTGCGGGCTCCCCGCGCCCGCCTCCGCCATCTTGGACCCGCTTTGTGTCAGCGGGCGGGGAGCGAGGCCCGGCCGCGGCCGGCAGCCAATGGGCTGCGAGCGTGCCCACAATGGGGCCGCGCCGCCCGACGGGAAGCGCAGTCCCCGTCACTCGCGCGCGCTCGCCCCTGGCGCTCGCAGAGACTACAACACCCGAGAGGCGGAGCTTGCAAAGCCCCGCCCCCCCTCTCGGCGAGCTGCACGCTGGGAACTGTGTCCCCGTTCCGCTCTGCTCCCATCAGTGCCGCGGGGTGCGAGACTCCCATTCCCAGCGTGCTCCGCGGCAGCGCGGACCCAAGGGCCGCCCAGCGCTTGCAGGCGGCCGCCGGCCGCCTCCGTTCCCGAGCCGGTTTCGGCCGCCGCGCGGCGACCGCACGTCAGGCGCTGCGTGGGCAGCTATGGCGGCGCGAGAGGGGGTCCTGCGGGCGTGGCCGTTGCCATGGCGACGGGTAAACGGAGCGCGCGCCGTGGCGGGAGCGGCCGAGGAACGGAACCGAGCGCGGCCCCGGCAGCGGCGAGAACCGGGCTGCGGGCTGCCCCGGCACTGTGAGCGACCCTGGCCCACCCACTGCTGCCCACAAAGGCTCCTCTGGTTCTCTGCTGGATCCGTATTGCTATACAGTCTGTGTATGTATTTATATATATATATAAAAATGAATTATGCATATAAAAACTGAACTCCTGCTGTGAAGCCACGGCCAGCAGGAAGAAAAACAAGATCCTTGAGCCGACTTATGGTATGAGTTCATTCTTCTGCATATGACACACATAATTCCATGTTTCCATTCCTTTTCCTTGTCTCCATAGCAATTAACAGGCCCTTGTCATCATTCCAAAGCCGTGATTGTCAGAGCAACTGGGGACCTGCTGAAGGCACGAGCTGCATTCTCTCGATCTGAACTGAAGTTACAGGTCTGACACAAGGTTCTCTTGACAGAATGATCTTCTCTTCCTTGAGAGAATATTTATATAGTTACATATTTAGACTTGTTATATTTAGATGACATATATAGTTATAATATATATATTTAGACATCCATACAAGCCAGTTTGATACAAAAAGTTACAACCTCGGAGACTCCAAACTGCCAAATCAGCTGTTTGGAATACACCCAGTCTAAGGAAAAGGCTCCAGTGAGTTGAAGAATTCCTGTGGAACATCCAAACCCAGTGTCAGCCCAACAGAGTGACAGGCAGCAGATGCAGAGCACTGTCCCCTCCCATTCCTCCCCTTGGGAAGCTGCACCTTCTCCTGAGAAGAGTGAACTCTGACACACACTGGAGAAGGGAATCCCATCCATGCAGGACATGCAGACACCTACTGCTCCCAGCAGAGCTTCTCAAAGGACTCTTTTCCAACATTTCAGTCACACTGTATCAGCAAAAAATGCTCTTTGTTGTATTAATGGAATTATGTTTAAAAAAAATCCTTGAAAAATGTCAGCCCTTTAGATTGGCATTGCCTGCTGAAGAGATTTAAACTCTGTTGGCCATTATGTCCTTTAGTGTTGTGCAAAACCTGTTTAACTTCCAGTCCCTGCTGTTAAGAGCTGGGTTGGATTTCCAGGAATTGGCTGTAGTTTGAGGAAGCTGTACTGCACACACAGCATAACCCAGAGAGGAGGATCCACACCTGCAGCAGGATTTAGGACAGCCTCAGGATGGGGAGAAACAACTCGTGTCACACTGACTGCCCTGAAGGACACTGAAGAGAAAGTTCAATATCCATCTCCGTCCCTCTGAAACTGATATATGGGACAGGCATTATTCTTTCCCAGCTTCTGAACTGTTCTACAAAGTCTCACAATCCTTGACAGCCTTTGCTGTGTAAGATCTCGTTCCTACTGTGGTTTAGGCTCCCTGGAAGCAGCACAATCGTACACAGAAGTTTTCCTTTGTTTCCCTGTGTAAGGAGCACAGCACAGACCAGCTCCTCCATGCAGCAACTGCCTGTGCAGGAACACCAGTGGAAAACAAAGGGGCACCGTGGCTCCCACAGGGAGCAGAGCCACAGAAACCACACAGGTGTGTCAAACACAGACACCTGGCTGGCAGGAAGAGCACCAACACACCTGAATGCCTGCTAGGAACATTCTGAACACCACAATGCAGCAGCCTCTCAGCTCACTGGCATAAGCAGCATTGGCATTACACAAAATACATGCAATATTTTATTTGTAAGAGCTGTACAAGTATTCAAAGGTAACATGTAAAAATATGGATAGCCAAATTACTTGTAACAAAGGCTGGTGAGACCCAGCAGGGCGGTGTGGTGGCCACAGCACCACCTGCCTCCACCCAGGAGAACATCCAGCAGTCCTTGCCTGACTGGTTACGTGTGGAAAAGCATCAGCTCCAGCAGTAACATGGAACAACCCACAGCCAGCCCCTGGGAGCAGCCTCCCCACCCACAGGGGCCATCCCTGCACCTTCACTTGCGGGGAATCACTTTATTTCCACTCACTGCAACTGGAATCAGGAGCTTCCGGTACTCCAGAGGGAGGTAACGCTCTATCAGCACATTCAGAGACATCTTGTCAGTCACCAGCCCTTGCCTTTGTCCAAAAAGAGAGCAGAGAAGAAACCAGAGTTGTTAGTGAAATGCGTTTCCATTCGATATCAGAGTACAGTTTTCTTGCACTGATGTTTTTGCATTTAAGAGCTGAAATGCTCTGGCTGCTTGTGACAAACAGCTCCAGACTCGTGTTTGCAGGCAGCTTCTCAGCTCCTGTGCATGGTGCAATGCCAGGATTGCCCACACAGCAGAGCAGACCCAGAGGGTTCCTGCACAGCAGCTTCCCACAGGGCTTCCCACTGTTTACCATGGGGATATTCATCTATATTGATCAGGATCAAAGTAGAAGCTCATTGCTTTTTAAATTCACAATCCACCTACCATGGGATAAATTCTACCCTTTGAAGACGTGCACAGAACGATGTGACAGAAGGAAATAGCTCAGTACCCTGATTTTTTTACAGTCACAACTCAGAGGTGGTTGGCATTTGCCAACTGTGTAGGCCATGGAGTTTTCCAGTACACCATTTAGCTGGCCTGAAAAAATCAGCATCTCCCAGTTTTGCAGAAAGGAAGAAAGTGCAACATTTATTCACACTTTCTGTGTGGAAGGAACAGAAATGCTGTTCTTATGCATGAGCCAGCAACAATTCCTGATCACGAGGCAGTAAAAAGGCATAAAGACATCTAGAACAACGTGAAACAGCGAGTACATGGAATTCTTAAACCAGGACAACTAACCCATCAAGCCTCCTGACCTGTTCATACCAACTTCAGCACACACCTGTCAGGAGGGAAAATGAAATCTCTGGATCAGGACAGCAACAGATGAATCTTTTTAAGCAGCAGCACCAGCTCACCTACAGAAGCCCATACAACGCCAGTGCCATCAGCTGTGCCATGTACTATCCTCCAGGTGACTTGAACATCACATTTGAAACTCTTCCAGTGGAGATTAAGACCAACAAGCCAGAGCAATGACTTTAAATGAAATGCTGTGGATTGCTTCACGCCTCACAGAGTTTTACAGAGGGCTTCCAAGCCAAGAATAAATCCCTTGTGTTTTGGTCAGAGAACAAAGTAAATTCAGGCACAAGATAGGGGAGCTGTGAGTGTCCAGAAGACAGAATACCAGCGAGGCAGCTCTCAGAACAGCTCTTCCAGGCTGCTGTCCAGGAATGTCAATGTTAGGAGAGGTCAGCCCTGCCCACCCGGGCTGGGGGCTCTTTCTCCTGCTCTGAGGAGGAACTGTCAAGTTTGGATCCCAAGTAGCAGCTTGTGCAGCAGCAGGAAGAGGTGTATTTTGTTTAGAAGAGCAAGACACCAAAACAGACAGCAGGACATGTGAAAATGCTCTGTGTCAGTTGCAGATGATTTTAGCAAAGAGATCACTCCAGGATGCAAAGAGTGCAGCCCAGCCGCCCTCTCAGCATTTCTCTGCTTTTTCTATACATTTCCCAGACATTACTGCTTCACCCTCACACAAATCCTTCTCCTCTTGAATCCTCAGATGACTCCTTGCATTCACAACCCCTCACTACATCCTCTTGCCCCTCCACCATCACTGAAAGGTGCAACCCAAGCCCAGGGACACCTCCTGGGACAGAAGCGGCCTCACACAGAGTAAATCCCAGATCCCACACTTACCATGCTAACACTGCTGGTGCACATTCTGGCAACAACCAGGTGTTACTGGGCTATCAAAGCACCACCAAACACTAATGCAGATTAGTAACAACCCCTCCATTACCTTCTCATGAGGACTTCCAGGTCAGCTGCCTCCACTGTCTTCCTCCCTGCATGGTGGGTGTAAGCTTCCAGATCATCGCTCAGCTGCTTGAAGTATCTCTCGGAGCTGAGGGGGAAATCAGATCAGACTGTGGAGTGTGTGAACACCAGCTACCCACCCACCTCTGCAGGACAAGCTGCACTGGAGCTGCTCGTTGTGCAGGTCACAGCCTGCCAGGGAAAGCTGGGGGAGAAGTGACTCCAGCCCACGAACAGAGCTTGGCCTCTCAGCCCAGGCTCCCTGGAACTTCACTGCCAAGACAGCTGTGAAAGAGCTGCACATCTGACGACCAGAACCTTTCCCAAACTGCTTTTTGGCTGCTGCAGTGACACTGTTCAAACAATATACAGATTTTACTGATGAAGGTAACAAGGTCTAAGGATTCAAAAAGCTGAGAAACCTGGATTCTAATGGAATACTGCACATCCTTACTGTGCCATGACCATTGTCCAGAGCCATCCTGCCCATGGAAATTAATAATGACAAGACTCTGCTACAATTTGTTGGGACAAACCCCAGATGCTCCTGGCAAGGCTGCACTGATCAGATGCCCATGTGGCAGCCCAAAGCACTTTGCACATTTCTGCCCGTTTTTATCAGGCCTCCCAAGACTCTTTCCAGCTGAAGAGAGAGGGCTATCAGCTTGTCAGCAGCGCTCTCAACAGATTTATTACTTCAGGAGAGAAAAGAAAAAAAACCCTCAACACTAAAAATAATGGAAAGAGGGGTTTGTTGCTACGTACCATTTTTCAACAATTTTGAATGCATCTCTGGTCACTGGCATTTTAACAAAATGTCTGAATATCTCCTTTATCAAATTCCTTGGTACTTGAGGCTCACGTGGTTTCCTCTGGGATGTTCCCAATCTCTTTGGAACTGCCTTAGGATGCAGCAGCCGCAGGGGAGACCTTTGAGGGAAATTGAAAATTCACACATTGAATGAACACGGGAGAGGCAGAGAACACCAAGTGGAATTCAGAAAAACCCTAAGCTGAACTGGAAGGGATAAGAGCTACCTTGAGCTCTTCATTCTTTCTCCCTCCCAATTCTTCAAAACTCTCATGCCCACACAGGACAGTGTGCAAACAGTTCATGTGGCACCATGGCCTAAAGGAAATCAGAATTGTCTTCCATTCTAAAATAGGAAAAATTGTAATGTGGAAGAGTTAAGTGAAATCCATGGATTCACTTAGTATACAATTGGAAAACAACAGAAAAAACCTAGAACCTCAGGCTAACACATGCAAACCCAGAGGAGGCATATGGATCATCTGACCCTCTCCAGTACACCCATATGTGGGCACAGAATTTTGTCTTATTGTTTATTGCTTTAACAGACAAAGCTCTGAAGTCATGGGCTAGTCTGCTCTGCCCCCAGCCCACTTCTGCCAGGTCACTGCTGGACATGGCTTAGGCTTACCTGGGGGCAGCAGGTTTTGCAACATGTGGCGTTGACAGCAGGAGGTTCTCAGCTGGAGCACGGACAAACGCAGGAGTCTTCATGGAAACCTCTGGGAAAAAAAGTATTTAAGGAACCGAAGACTCTTTCCAGAACTCCTGGAGCAGGCAGTGCTGCCACAGCAGACAGAAACCCAGCCAGCTCCCCACATGCCTGGTGCTGGTCACACTCCCTGTGCTCTGGCTGTGTCCCCACAGCACCCTGAGCCAGCACAGCTGCAGTGCCACCCCCACAGCTCTGCCACAGGCTGGTGGCTCCTCTTGGGCCCCTGTGCTGGCCCAGCTGGCTGGCCAGGCTGCAGGGACACACACTCAGGACCAGGCTGCAGCAGCCACTGGCTGGATTAACTTAGATTGCCACAAAACTGCAGTCTTTTTAACCAGACAGAACTTCAGTCTACAAGCTAACTCTGTCATGTTGCTAAGCCACTGGCAAATTCTCCTGAACAAAGGGACAAGCTGAGCTACAAAATCACAAAGGCTAGACTATAAACTTCTCTATGTTTGCAGATTTTCATAACTCCCGGCAGGCAAAGCTCCTGTTATCAGCATCTCACCTGTTCTCTGCTATGAACCCAGAGCAGTTTCCTCCAAGTCTGATCTGCATTGTCTTTAACTTCACTCTTGAACTTCTTCACTTAACAAGTGAGAGCAGGAAAGAAAACAATGTTAACAGAAATGCTGAGCAGCTTTCTTACCTTGGCTTGCAGGGTGTTCAGCTTCATCCTCAGCAGGCTCTTCCCCTGAACTATCCAAATCTAGCATGATAGCCTGGTCCTCCTGCAGTTCATCTCCTTGGTCATCAGTTTCATTTAATGGAGTCGTCTCAGGTTTATCAAACGAGGGAAAGGCATGAGAGTGCTTGCCCAGACTTTCAGCTTCAATGCCTCTGGTAATCTCACGCTCTAGATATCCAAAACAGGAAAAACAAAGCACTAAAATAAATATCTTTGCCTGATTCTGAAACTTCCACTAGTAATTTTTAATCAAAGATACTACTCTAACTATACATTTGTAAACACTACTGCCAGTACAAGTTTTGGTTTCCCTTTAAATAAAATACAGTCTTCCAGCTTAAAATGACAAAATTGGTTTGATATTTCCCCAGTAATTAGCCCAGATTCCAGAAAACAAAGGCAGTTAAGTCTCTCTCTCAGCACTGATGCCAGTAATGCAGCATGAGAGAACTCTGGCACTACAGGGAGCTGTCAGCATTAGAGGTGTCCTCACCAGCTCCAGGAGAGCCGTGGGCTCCAGCGCTGCCTTCTGCCAGTGTCTGGACTAGGAACTTTCAAAGATCCCTTCCAAGTCTGTCTACACGTTCTACATATTATCTCCTTATTTTCTGTGACCAGTTTAGAGTGCCCTCTTCTGGGTCCCAGTACAAAGGAGAGATGGACACAGTGGAGAGTCCAGCAAAGGCCCACCAGGACCTCAGTTAAGGGACTGAAGCATCCCTCCTAGAAGGAGAGGCTGAGAGAGCTGGGACTGTTCAGCCCAGAGAAGGCTTGGGGCAGATCTTACCAATATACACAAGTGTCTGAAGGCGGTGTGTAAGGCAGACAGAGCCAGACTCTTTCCAGTGATGCCCAGTGCCAGGAGAAAAGGCAACTGGCACACACTGGAACATGGGGGGCTCCATCTGAACATAAGGAAGAGAGCCTGCAGTCATTACCCTTGGAGACTTGTAAGAGCCACTCAGTGTCCTGGGCAACCTGCTCTACGTGGCCCTGCCAGAGCAGAGAGGTTGGAGAAAATAAGCTTGAGGTCCCTTTCTACCTCAACCACTCTGTGAGTTCAGATAATACCTGCTAAGCCTTAACCCATAGTACTCACTGCAAGCCACCTCTTCTTCAGAAAAAGAAATCTGTGCCGCTGGGTTACTCTGCTGGGGATGATCCTGCTTCTCCTCTTGCTGTTTTGCAGGGGTTTCTGGAGATACATGAGTCATTCTGTCAACATGTTCATGATCAAGGCTTGAGTTCTTGGAGTATCTTTGGATCCTTCCCTCGTTTGTGCTCACAGCAGATACTGGGTCCTCCAGCCTAGCTTCCTCTTGATCTGCATCAGAAATCAGGCTCCTCTGCGCTGAATTTTTTGAATCTGACAGCTGAGGTTCAAGAGCAGAAAATTTATTTTGGCTCTGTTCATCCAGCTGGGGCTGAACAAAGAGCTCTGTGCTATCCATCATCATTTCTGCATCACTTGTCAGGATGCTTGATCGAATCCCAGATGCAGATTGTGAGTCCACAAGATAGTTTTGTCCTGTTGAGAAAGGTTTAAAACAAATTTTGTGTGAAAAACCATTCAAGATCATAGGAACACACTTTACTACCAGAACTTGTGTAATTCACAATTTAAGTCATTCAAAGAAACTTTAGTCCTCCTCAACAGATCTGAACAGATCCTGATTCAACACTGAAACTGTATGACTCCATTTCTGTGCCCACAACTCTGCCTACCAAACCAATAGAGACCTTAGTACCCACAGATGAAGATGATCCCAAACAATTCCTGTGGTTTAAATGACCAAAATGGGCAAAGTACATATTGAAGTGCACAGAATCAAAGGAACTGCCAAGGCACAACCTCATTCTAATCTTGCTTCCCAAATCCCACTCTATTTCTGTGAACGTGTCAGTAAATTTTAAATTCTGAAATACAGACCATGCTTCAGTAAACGCTTCTAAAAGCCCCTTTAACATAAGGCCCTGCCTGCCAAAAGAGAAATAACACCACAAAAGGAACCTTTGTTCATCAGCATGTTCTGTTCCACTCTGCCCTCAAACGCTTGCATGTCAACAGCCTTGCGGGTTTTGGGCCTCCGGAGCAGCCCCCTCTTCTCAACAGTGTCTGGGGCCAGCAGGGAACCCACAGACATCCGAATGGATCTGCAAAAGAGGGGAGAAAGAGTCAAAATCACACTCCACTTCCACCCTCAGAACACAGACATGACAGCTCTAACAGTGACACATTGTGCACAACTAGGAGAAATTTCCCCAAAAAACCCTTCAAGATTACATGTCAGTCTTTAAGTGAACTGTTTATTTTCATACTCTCACCCAACATCAGGGTATGTATCACAGAGATGAGGAAGCAGGCTGTTTTACTGCCTCCCTGAGACACTGCAACACTACAGCCGACAAAAGGGTCAGAGTTAAAAAAAAAAAAAGTTAACAATAAAAAAGGGAGAACAGATGTTTGAGAGTAAAGACATATTCTAGATGACAATGAGGTGGCAGGAAGACCTCCCAACAAGTTTAAGAATCTACTTAGTTTTAATATTCTCAGCAAAGTACAGCTACCAACACACTGTGAGTGTTTCCAGATGAGAGCTGATAGTAACACCAAAAGCACAGGGAAAGATGTGTCTCACTGTAGGTGTTCTGCATCCTGAAGACTGACCATGCCCAATGACCTCCTGTCCCTCTCTCCAGGCAATCCAATTAAAAACGGGGTTCAAAGAAGTAAAGAACACAGCCCCAAAAATGATCTTGTGTAGCACCCCAGACAAGGGCTGCAGTGAGAAAGATGAAATAATGCTGACTTGGGCCAGGGTCGTTTGCAAAGTACACAGGCAACACTGGAAAGTAAGTTCTTTGACTCACTAAAAATCTTTTAAAGTCCAGAAAATACTGCATAGATGCAACTGAAGTGACAAAACATTCACAGGCAGGGAAAATATTCTAAGGTATATTGTGTGCTGATTTACTGCTGGAAGCATGACAGCACAAGGAAAAAATGAATGATCCTAGCAAGTAAAAAGAGAAGCAATAGAAGTAACACAAGTTAGATGAACCCAGGCATAGAGAGCCACAATTTCTGAAAATCAAATGGTGTGTGGTGCCACACCTTCAAATTCCATCAGCAGAGGGGCAGATGACTGTGTTATTGCTAACACTAACACAGGTCTTTAACACAAACCCAGGTATCTGCACTGCTCTTCACCCTTCAGATGTGATCACACCTAGGACAGCCACAAGTTAAGACATTTTAGGTTAAACTCACCGAGTCATAATTGTGCTGTCCAGCGCTGACTGAGCTAGAAAAAATTGGTGGCACATTAGTTGAGAAATTACCCTTTACACAACAGGCCACAGAAACAGCCCAATGGATCTTCCTCCTTTCACAGCCAGTCATGCTACAATCCTCAAACACCATACTTTGGGGTAAACAGAATTACAGGTCACTTTACTATTTGTCTCCATCTCAGAAATGCATATTAGAAATCCAAAAAGCAGTTTCTGAAAGGTTAAGAAAATAGTTATTTCAGTGGAAATTTAACATGGTGTATACCCTAGATTTAATAATTTTAATTTTACCACATTGATAACAAGATGTTAGGCCTTGGTCTCAACCACCTTTCAGCAACCCAACCCAAACACACCTGGAGCTTTAGAAACACAGGTAACTATTCCACAGACTCTTGATGAAACTGGAACTCAAACCTGTTCTACTCACAAAGAACTTTACAATTATTTTATATAATTAATTAATATTGCAATGGAAAGCATGCAGCTGTTGTATTTTAAATCTTCCAGAACTGAGAAGAAGACAGGGATTGCTTCCTCTGGGGACACTTCAAAACTCAAAAAGCACCAAGCTGCAAAAGTAGTCAAGAGATTATATATATAGACATGGCAGAGCCTTGAACTTGGCTTTAAAAGGTTTCTTTTAAATTTGATAGGATAGGGGTTTTTACTTTCTCCATCATCCCCTTTGCATGAGATATTGCAATCTGGATTCCAAACCTACAACTGCCCAGCTGGGCAGCTCCTGGCAAATGAGCTGAGCAGGTGAGAACAGCTGACAGCAAATGCAGCACTGAGCAAGGTAATTCCTGCCTGCAGCCTTACCTTGGTACTGGGGAAGTCGTCTTTCTGCTGCTCTCTCAAATTCAGAAATGCTGAGTTTCTTTCTCTTCTTTGTCATGTGGAACACAGTGATGGGTGTCTCCTCAGGACCAACATCTGGCAGCTGCAATTCCCCCCTACCAAAAAAAAAGCAAGCTGAAGAGGTATTTCTGATAATCCCACCCAAAAAGATGCAATTTCGATCACGGAAACAAACACAAGTGGAGAAGTCCTGCTCCCCAGTCCCATCACAGGAGCTGCAGCTACACCTGGCAGTGTAATAAAAGTGTAAATTATAAAAAAACCCTACTTACATGCTGGAAACCCTCTTAGATGGGACTTCTGAATCAGCTTGTTTTGTGTCTTCAAGGGCAGATATCTGAAGTGCCAGCGGTGAAACCTCGGGTTCTGCCAACAAACCAGAACATTTCATTTCCACAATTCAATACAGCAAGAGCAACAAAATGCAGCAGGGCATCACACCTACACTACAGGCTGTAAATAACATTTACTAACAGGTTTAAATAAAGACCTAGTGAAAACTGTTTGGGTTCTGCTCCTGGGAAGGCTGGCAGTGACAAAGCCAGCGGTGACAGATGGCAGCACTGCAGCAGAAGGTGCCTCTGTAACTCACACCTGATCCTATGGCCAGAGGCAGCACCAGGATAAGAAGAGCAAGTGAAGAGGGTTTTGAAGAGGATCCTCAAAGCTATGATTTCACCAGTGCAAGGCCTGGTCTCTCACACAGCTGCATCCTGCATCCCCTGCAGTGACTCCTCTGTTACATAAATCAGTCATACAGCAATTGATTTCTGTTCTGTGAAACAGGGAAAGGACAGTGGGCTACCAAGAAACACGCCCCGTTTTCTCAACTTTACAAAAGCATTCTTTCTGTTCTCAATTCTCCCGAAAAAAGACACTTACGGTTCTGCATGACTCTCTTGAGCATAAGCCGTGGCGTGCCATTTCTGAGATCAGGGAACACTGCCAGTCTCTGCTTTGCCAAGGTGCTGCTGACAGACTTATTCCTATTTTCTACACTCAATCCAGTCTACGGGAAATCAAGAGACAAGCAATTCAAAGCTATTATTTTCATTATTAAAGACCTCAACAACAAAAGCATCCACCACCCATGTTCTAGTAACAAGCTAAGCAAGCTGGTAAGAAGCTTTTTCCAAACTCCCGAGAGAAATTACGCATGTTGACTTTCTGACAGTGGTGGCACTTCCCGTGTGGACGGGAGACAATTCAGCTCGGGGCATCATCCGGATGGGTTCCAGCATAAAACCCTGCTGCTTTTTCGTCCTGCTCCGGGACGAAATCCGGAGTGCCCTCAGCACAGCCGTGACCTAAACCCGCTGAACTGCGGGTTACTCGGCGAGTGCCAAAGTCAGAGGCTTTGGCCCATTTTCCACGATTAAAGGAGAACAAGGGTGAGGGAGCGGCCTCCGCTTCTGCTTCAGAGGCCTCGTTTCTGTCTCAAACCGAGATCCACCGGGCGAGTCCCACGGGATGGTCAATGCCAACAGCGACTCTCCTTTCCTTCCTTTCCTCCCTTCCCTCCCGCTCGCCCTCCCAGACCCCTCGGGGCACCTGGGCCGCCGCCCGCGCGTTGTGGCGGCCGCTGCGCCTGAGGCCGGGCTTGGCCCGGGATCGCCCGTCGGCCATGGCGGGCCCGGTAACGGCCGCGCACCTCCCGCGTCCCGCCGCCTCTCGCGAGACGTGCGCGCGCGCGCCGGGAGGGGCCGCGGCGCAGTGTGGGGCGGGTAGTTCCGCCGGCGGCGCGGTGCATTGTGGTCCGCGTAGTTCCGGGGCGGCGGCGGCGGCGGCGGCGAGAGGCCGCGCGGGCCTTGTGGGAGCTGTAGTTCGGCGGGGCCGCTCGCCCCGCTCGCCGCGGGTGTCCCCCCGCCCCGCGAGGCCATGCCGGGCTTCACCTGCTGCGTACCGGGCTGCTACAACAACTCGCACCGCGACAAGGCGCTGCACTTCTACACCTTCCCCAAGGACGAGGAGCTGCGGCGCCTCTGGCTCAAGAACGTCTCCCGGGCGGGCGTCAGCGGCTGCTTCAGCACCTTCCAGCCCACCACGGGCCACCGCGTCTGCAGCGAGCACTTCCAGGGCGGCCGCAAGTCCTACCTGGTGCGGGTCCCCACCATCTTCCCGCTGCGCGGCGTCAACGAGCGCAAGGCTCAGCGGGCCCGGCGCCCCCGCCCCGCCGCCGCCGCCGCCGCCCCGCAGGGCCCCGCGGCCGCCGCCGAGGCCCCTGCAGGGGGCGCGGCCGAGGACGTGAAGCCCATCGACCTGACGGTGCAGGTGGAGCTCGGGGCCGCCGCCACCATCGGGCCCAGCCCCGTGCGGCTGCCGGTGCCGGTACCGGCGGCGGCGGCGGCGGCGGCGGGGGAGGAGAGCCCGGTGGAGGGCGGCCCCCCCGATCACTCGTACTCGCTGTCGTCGGGCACCACGTCGGAGGAGCTGCTGAGGAAGCTGAACGAGCAGCGCGACATCATCGCGCTGCTGGAGGTGAAGATGAAGGAGATGAAGGGCAGCATCCGTCGCCTGCGTCTGGCTGAGGCCCAGCTCCGCGAGGAGATCCGCGAGAAGGACCGGCTGCTCCACGCTGCCAGCGCCGGCACCCGCAAGCGCCACGGCCTCTGAGGGCTGCCGAGGCCCGGCCCGGCGCGGGGCTCTCCATCCCGGAGCCTCCGCCGCGCTCGGCGCGGTGCCGGGCAGAGCAGAGATGGGATGGACCGCGGCCCCTCAGTGCCCGGCTCGGCCCACGCCACAGCAGCCGCCAGCCGGGCGAGGCCTCGCCGTCGGATTCCCCTGCCTGGACTGGATCAGCTCGGTGCCCAGCCCCATCCTCGCCCCGACGTTATCTCCGGTGTCACCTCACACCGGGCCCATCAAACCCGCCGTGTGCGGTGTCAGAACGCGCTGCTCGTAGCGTGGATGGGACCCAGGTCGTCACTAAGTGGACGTAGGGTATCAGTTTTCAGCAAATAAACTCGCTCTGTGTCAAGTGAGGTAACAGCAACACTACCCTGGAGAAGGCGTGTCCGACTGCCGTGGGCGCTGTGCCCATCATAGGAATGGTCGGTGATGTCGCGTTCAGCCTCGCTCAGTGGAGGAAAGCTTTAGAAACCCTCTCAGGGTGATGTGTTTCTTCAGTAAATTACTGATGCCGTAAAAGACTGCTGTTCCTAGCGTGACAGAACCCCCAGATTAAAGAGTGTTCTTGTACCGTGTAGTTTCTGCTTTCTCTGCAGCGTGTGTGTATTGGTTACAGATGTCTTGGTGCTCTCCACACCAGTAAGGATTACAGTCTGGTACAAAGAACACGGTGGCATTTAACAGCTGTAGTTTATCTCATTGGCTTAAGACTCCATCTAATGAAACGGAGGCTTTGTAACACATCGGAATTTTAATCCTTGGCTTTTGTTCAGAGAACCACGATGAAACAGAAGTGACTTTACCTGCAGTGGTTGCAAACCTTTCCTGTCTAATCCTAAACTAGTTGGCATGACTAATAATCTGTACATTAGGCAAGACCATACTAAAACCTGCTTGTGTGTTCTAAACCAAGATTTAAGAGTATTGTAACAAATCTATGTGGAATGGTTGTGTAGTTTCTGTTTCTAGCCAGCGTCAGTCCCTTCACTTTCTGCAACAGGAAACCAAACCATCGTTGGCTAGAAAGAGGGTGGAGTGAGGGTAGCAAACCCACAGGTTTGGCTTGGTTATGCACTTCCAGCCTGGCTGGTGGAACAGATCCCTCAGCATTTTGGAGGAGGAGGAGAAGGGTAGTGTCTGGTGCCTCAGCACAGCCCTGTGGCAATGGGCAGTGATGATGGATGTTGAGAACAAAAGGCACTTCACCACAGTGTGCCCATACTCACCTTCGAGGGAAGAATTCCCAGGGGTTCCCTGGGTCTGTGAGGTCCTTCTGGAACCAGAGTGCGTCACACTCAGCAGAATGGGATGTCACTTTTACTAAATTTTGTAGAGGGATTTTCTAAATGTAAAAAGTATCTTTAGTTTAAAATTATGTAATCTTTGTAACACTGGCTAATGTAGCTTTACAACCATCAGCTTCAACACTGTATACAACCGAACAAAGGGGCACCGTGGGGTTTTGTAGCCGGAGGTTTCTCTATAGATCCTGAAGCCAGTTCAGCTCCAGGTTGTCACAGCCTGCTATGTGATGCATGGGTCATTTTTTATTAACGTGTGTGCCAAGTTGGATGATCATCTGTAAGGATACTACATGTCTATCCATGTACTAAGTACTTCCCGTGACTTCAGTTTAATTTATTCTCCAATCTGATATGTAGCTCTCCAGCTCTGTGCTATCCTGATTTTTCTGCGAGTCGAGTTAGCGGCAGTTTTTTCGTTTGGTTGGTTTGGCTTGTTGTTTTGGGTTTGTTTTTGGTTTTTTTTTTTGTAGGACAAGCAGATACCTGCTCCACCATGGGATCTGACATATGTGATTGGTCCAGCAGCTCTAGATGCTCCCGTCAAGACAGTAGGCAGCACAACATCCCTCCTTGCAAACGAGGCTGGTTGTGCATCTGAGCTTGTTGAGAATGTGCATGTCATGACGGTCATGGTACTTTTTCTACCATTGGGATGCACTTCAGGATGTTCAGCCATTTGGCCTTGCTGGACTGGTTACCTGCTGGACTGTTTGACTTCTCCAGGTTACACTGAGGTGCTAACATGCTTAATTTTAATAAAGTATATTTTGTTTTCTTACGTTTCCTGTCTCCTCGTGGTTTATATATCTACTTCTGAAGGTTTTTGGCTGTAGCTTTGTTTTCTCTTTTGTAACATCTTTTTATTCGTTGTGAGGTCCACAGCTGGAACAGCAGGAATGTCTTTACATTCATGTAGGGTGAGGAGGAGGAGTTTGAGGTCGGTTCAGTGTACCACACACCTACCTGTGCAGAGGTTGGAGCCACTTGGATGAGCAATCAGTCCCAGGGTGCTCTCTGTGTAAACAGCAGGGATTTGAGCAAGGCTTCCCACAGTGCTTCCCCCAGCATGACTCTCCTGTCTGATGCCTGGTGGAGGAAGGATAAGGCACAGCCTCCCATGAACCAGCCTAGTGCAGGGAAGAGCTTGCATGTACTCTTAGGAGTTGTAATTCCACTTGCCAAAGTTCCTGGTTTTAGATTGGTTTAGAGCTATTAGTCTCAAGCAAATGTATGCAGCAAAAAATTTCAGCTGTGCCTCAGCCATTACACTTTAGGGTTGAACTGGGAATGTTAAATGCAGCTGCAGGATGGGGAGGTGATTGTCCCACTCTGCTCCGTGCTGGTGCAGCCTCACCTCGAGCTCTGGGAGAAGATTTGGGCACCACAGTATAAGAAGTATCTAAAACCAAAACAGAGCATCCAAAGGCGGCCATGAGGATGGTGTAGGGTCTAGAGGAGAAGCCATGTGAGGTGTCTGAGGGCGCTTGGCCTGTTCAGCCTAGAAAAGAGGATACTGAGGGCAGAGCTCAAATGGGGCTGCAGCTTCTACAGGAGGGGCAGCCCAGGGGCAATGCTGATCGCTGCTGTCTGTGACCTGTGACAGGACCCGAGGGAACGGCTGACGCTGTGCCAGGGGAGGTTTGGGCTGCATGTTAGGAAAAGGTTCCTCACGCAGAGGGTGGGCGGCCTTCGGAAAAAGCTCCCCAGGGAGGTGCTCACAATGCTGGGTCTGACAGAACTCACGGAACGCTTTCACAACGTCCTCAAGTGTAGCACGGGCCGCGACGGCTGCCCAGCGGTGTCAGGATGGCCGAGCGGTCTAAGGCGCTGCGTTCAGGTCGCAGTCTCCCCTGGAGGCGTGGGTTCGAATCCCACTTCTGACAACACTGACGTTTTTGCATTACGCTCGCCCATAATTGATTATTGAAAGCGAGCGTTCAGTTGCTTTTGAGCGCGCACGGTCGGTCGGTCGTGGTATTTTTTATTTTTTTTAAATTCACGCTCCCACCCGCCTTCGCCAGCTAAAAGCGGCCGCCGGGCGGCGCAAAAAGAGCTGTCAGAAGTGGGATTCGAACCCACGCCTCCAGGGGAGACTGCGACCTGAACGCAGCGCCTTAGACCGCTCGGCCATCCTGACCTGCCGCTGTACGCTATTTTACAGCCACGTCCCATGCCAGATGCCAGCCGAGCTGTCGTGTCCGGTCACTGCCGGGACACCCCGGGGACAGCCCCGGGTCCAGCCCTGTGTCCGCATTAACGACCTGCGTGACGGGGCCCGGGGCGTCCCGGGCACACGGCACCAAACTGGGAGCAGTGGCTGATAGTCCAGACGGTCCTGCTGCCACCCAGAGGGACCTGTGCCAGCCCGAGATACGGGCTGACAGAATTCTCCTGGAGTGGAGGGTGATGAGGCGCTACGCAGACCGCCCAGAGAAGCTGTGGCTGCCCCGTCCCTGGAAGTGTTCGAGGCCACGTTGGAGCAAGGCCAGGGTCTTGGAGCAATCTAGTCTAGTGGAATGTGTCCCTGCATGGTAGGAGGATGGAACGAGGTGCTTTAAGATCAACCCAAATCATTCCACGATTTTACAAGGAGACGCGTGTTGTCCCCCGCCCCCGCAGAGGAGCAACGCCAGGCATCAGGATGCGCCGGGGGCCACCAAATGTGAGCACCGAGCAGGACACGGCTGCACAGAAGGTTCGCGCTGAGCCGGGCTGCTCCAGGCAGAGCATCGCCAGGATACGGGGAGCGGGGCTGTCACGGCGGGGGCCGCCCTTTGCAGGCGGTACCCCGATACGGGGACACGGGCACACACCGGGAGCGCAGCGCGGCCCCGGGCGGAGGCGGGGGCAGCCGCGGGGCTCAGCCCGGCCGCCCCGGAGCCACCCGCGCCCCGCCCGCGGAGGGGCTGTCCCGGGGCCGTCCGGGGCTGTCCCGGGGCCGTCCCGGGGCCGGTGCCGGTATGGCGGGGCTGCCCGGCGCCGCGCGCGCCCGGAGCGCCTCCCCGAGCTCCCCCCCGGCCCTGGATGGCTCCTTCTTGCTCTCGCCGCTCGGGGGGCTGATGGGCGCCCAGGCCGTGAGTACCGGGGAGGGGGCGCGGCGGAGGGGGGAGGGCATCACCCGCTGTGGTGCTTTTCTTCAGCTGGTAACAGCCCGGGTTCTCTTTGGCTGCCATTCCGACCCCATCTCCTCTGTCTAACCCTAGTTAATCCTCAGCCCTAAGATAGTGCAGCCCCCTCTCTCCTCCTTCCCTCTGTAAAGCCAGAGGAGAAGTCGGATTCTTGTCCTCACACCCCTTGCCGGTTGTAACTCCGCTCAGTGCCGGGTGGTTCCCGGTGCCAGGCACCGGCTGATCCGCGCAGGCATCTCCGCAGGGCACGGCCGGTGTGTCGGCGGGTGTGTGAAGCCCGGGGACTCCAGGTGAGGTGTGCTGGGGTTGCTGGTGAGGCTCTCACACTCCCTGGAATACTCTCAGCTCTCCAGGTTGTCCTCCCAGGCTTTGGCGGCTGCTCTCAGAGGAGCCCAAGGGCCCTTGTACCGTCAGACCGAGCAGCAGCATCACCTTCCCATTGCTTCAGCATAGGAGGGAGCCACAATAATCTCCCGCTGGTGCCCTCCCCGGCACCGCGGGTGCCACACAAATGCACGGGGGTGGGTGTTCGTTCAGCTGCGTGCCGGGCCGCTTGTGACCTGCCCACGGTGCTGCCCCGCTGCGCGGGAGCCTGTTCGCTCGGCCCCTCTCCTCGGGGCAGCGCTGTGGGATGTGCCCTGAGCAGCCACTGTGAAACAGCTGGCACAGACCTGGCTCCTGGCTCCAGATTCCAGCCCCTGGGCATGGCTGAGCTGCTGGTAACATAGGGACAACGCTCAGGGAAGGGGCTGGGAAGGATGCTGCTGGGGGTGCCATGTAGGAGCATCAGGAAAGAAAGATGGAGGCAAGACCAGCAGCAGACACCTTTCAACTCTGCAGCTGGTCCCACCTCTGCAGCCCCTTGCTCAGGCCAGACTGTCAAACAGGCTCCTGCTTTCCCGTGCCAGCTGCCAGAGCAGGGCAGCTCACACGTGCCACCTCCCAGCCCTGCAGGAGCCCCCTCTCCATGTTTCTCCCCAGCACATATTTTGCGATCACGAGTGTTTGAAATGGATGTGACGGACAAGGAGGCATTGTCGGCGCAGCCGAGCTCCAGGGCGTTGGCAGGACAAAGGCTTTTGTGTTTCTTCCATGACAATAAGTGCTGCGGGCTTACACAGCGGCACGGCGGCTTTCCAAGGAGCCCTTCTCCTGCCGAGCCTGCCGCTGCTTTCCTGGAGTGGGGGGAACCCAAGCGCTGTTGGTGCTGGTGTGCCTGGGCTTGTGGGTGATGTTCTGTGCTCCTCCTGCAGGAACCAGCCCCTGAACACCCCCGTTTCACCCCACAGGTGCTTGGTTTGCTGGTGTGGTCTCTCATCGCCGCCACAACGTATCACCTCCACGCGGCATACGGCTGGGTGATGTTTGTGTCCCTCTTCTTCTGGATACTAACACTCCTTTTCTTCGTGACTTACCTCCTGCAGCTTCATCAGAAGTTCTACATGATCCCCTGGCCCCTCGTGGTGCGTAGCTGAGAGGGAGTGAGGGGGGATCCCAAGAGGGAAACATCTTGGTAAGATAGTCTGGGAAAGCTTCAGTCTCTTCTGGGCTGATGGAACCAAGTCCCCTGCACTTTGCACAGTGACATTGTTTCATTCTGCCCTTGAATTGCTTAGAAAATGCTTAAATCAAAGTCCTGTGTCAATCCAGAAAGCTACAGCCACCAACTGCTGCAGCTGTGGTGTCATCCAAAAACCTCCTGGCACAACCTGGGGAGCATTTAATGTGTTCCCCTGGGGAATGGGGAGGAATGTGAACCTGCGCCTTTTGCTCCTGCCTCACTCCAGCATGCACGAGGCCGAGCCCAGAGCTCAGCACCTCCTCTTTGCCTTCCCCAGCTGCTGATCTACAACGCTGTGGCCACCGTGCTGTACATCACCGCCTTCGTGACGTGCGCGGCCGCCGTGCAGCCGACGTCCTGGCGGCAGTGGGACTACAACCGCAGGGCGGCCGCCTCCGTGAGTACCGGCGGGCAGGGGAGGGCCGGGGGCCGGGGCAGCCGCCGTGGTCACGCGTGGGATGTGCTCCTCTTCCAGTTCTTCGCCTGTGTCACGATGATCACCTACGGGGTGAGCACCTTCTTCAGCTTCCGTGCCTGGAAGGGGCTGGGCAGCAACGCGGCCACCAGCCAAGTGACTGACCACGCGTAAGGAGTGCACGGCGAAGCCCAGCCACGGGCCACCCCGCACCAGCTTGTGCCAGGCTTGGTGGCTTGGAGCCTCGTGTGCCACCAGGGCTCGTTTTGGGACCAGCCTGTGCTGGCAGCAGTGGTCAGCACTGCTCACGTGGATGCTGCCCTGTGCTTTCTGATGATGCTTCCAGCTGACGTGCCCACAGCACAAACCACCGGCATCACCGCTGGGGGACACAGCTGGGGGACACAGCTCCTGCTCATCCCCAGGGGCCATCTGGATCCTCACTGGAGCAGCTCCACTCCAGGGGGGGCTCAGCCAATCTGGCACAGTCCAATACTAAAATTCACTAACCCAAGCCCAGGCTCCCCTCTCTGCTCATTCACAGCTACAGTGTAAGTAATGCAATTAACAGGATGCAGAAACAGTGGCAGAGCTGGAAGATGGGAAGTGAAGCAATGGAAGTGGTCATAGCTGCTCTTGTGTTGATTTCTAACAATTTGAATATAAATTTTATGCTTTAAATAAAAACATTCCTGAATCCAGCACTGGAGTCTGTCATGAGAAAATTTGTCTTGTGAGGAGGCAGCACATCCAGCCTGGTGGGGACAGTGGAGATGTCACTGCAGAGGTGGCTGCTCCCTCCCACTCCGTGTGGGTTTCAGCCCGTGTGGGCTATGGAAGGAACAAGTCCACAGGGTTCACCTCTCAGTGCTTTATGCACACACACGCTCGGAGTGTGCATCCAAGACCACAAGAATACAAACAAGGTGCCAAGGCTTTGATCACTCCCTCCTCCTGGCTCAGCACCACACACTCCTGAGTTCACCTCATTAACCAGGCAAGTCAACTTTGCCCATTAGCTGCAGGTCATTTTCAGAAATTACAATCAAGTCTGTGAAAGCTCTGGGAACACAGGCAGGATCAGCGCCTCAGGAGAGGGAAGAACCTTGCTACTCCCCCTGCAGAGTGCTGCAGACCACAAATTCACCTTTTATCTCTGTCAGAATGAGAAGTGACGCCCAGCCAGGCAGAGCAGCTTTTCCTTTCACACCCTCCTTGTACAAGTTAGTAAAAGTAGATTAAGTAAATTCAAAAACTGGTGCATGGTGAGCTGCACTGCAAATCTTACTGCATGCTCTGCATGGGCAAAGTTTTACCAGGTTGTCTGCAAAGGCAGGATCAGGACACAGAACTGAATTGATGGAAGGTGAGAACTGAAAAGGAATGGACACATGGCATTGGCCCATGACAGATCTGCCTTTATTTGGTTGCCAGTGAGTAAATCAAGGGTCAAATTTCCACAATTATGAATATATAGACATAAATATATATATATATAAATATAACAGGAACAGTAGGAAAATAAAAGAAAAAAATTAACAAGGGAGATCATGTTACTGAATTTCACAGTTAGAAATAGGTCTATTTAGAACAGGTCTAAATAAAAAGTTATAAACACTGATAAAAGACACGAGTCTCAGCCTTCCAAACTCTGACACAGTCCAATTTAATTTAGCATTTCTCCAGATTCAGCTGCATCACCAGGCAACTGAGTCTCCTGAACCTCCATCCCTCTGGGAAGGATGTGACCAAAGAAATGATGTGCTGTTCTTCTAAAGCAGACAATGGCTGATCAGCATGAATTCTGCCTTGGCACCTTGTAAAAAACTTCCCTGCACACACTGACTTCTCAGTTCAAACCACATCCCTGAGAACTGAGCATCTTTTACTGCCAGATGGCCACGCTGGATGGGATTGTGAGCAACCTGCTCCAGTGGAAGGTGTCCCTGCCCATGGCAGGGGGGTTGGAACTGGATGATTTCCAGTTAAGCAATGGTGCTGCAGGAACAGAAGGAATAAACTGTTCTCTGTGTTCAGCAGAGACAGGACAAAGAACAAGGAGCTCAAACTGCAGCTCAGGCACTTTACATCAGAGTGCAAAAGGCTCCCTGCAGCAGCAGCAGCAGCTGGGCACTGCAGAAAACTGCCCAAACCACAGGAGCTTCTAAGGAGATCCCAGCAGACATGTAAAGAGAAGTTTGGGTTGAGCTGGGGAAAGAAAGACTGCTTCTCACAGTCTCTTCCATCCATTTTGTAAAAGGGTATAAAAATTCCAGAAATCCTTTGATTTCACCCCCAGTCCCGGCCCTGCCCCACCGCACACCCACCCCCCTCAGAGCCGCGGTGGAGCCGAGTCCCCGCCCCTCTGCCCCGGAATCGCTGCCTCTCACCTCTGAAACGGGAATAGACCTAGCTTAAAATACAACAGCACTCCCTTCAGAATGACTTGTTTAATGGTTTAATGAAGTCACCACTAACGCAGTACTTAAGTCCAGACTTCGACCTTCTTTTTCCTAGAAACATGGGGAAAAAAAAGAAATCCGTGACTCCACGATGGCTTGGAGTAAGCATTTCAAAAAACGAAACAGGCAATGCATTATCTGCTGCATCAAACCAATATTAAATTACGTGTGATTAAATATTCAATTGAGCATCTGTGAGTGAATGTGAACCTGAGAAGACAGTGTAGGAATCCCTGGGGTGAGGGGGCAGAGTCCTGCTCCCTCCTGCTCGGGGATGCTGCTGCCCCAGGGATCTACTGAAATCTGGCTCGTTTGCCTCTCCAAGACCCCAACCTGCAAACCCCAAATGAAACCCCTCCTGCTGCTGATACATGCACTGCCTCTTTCTCTTCAGCCTGTCCCAATTTCCACAAAATTCACAGGGATGGGGAAGGGGCAGAGGCATAATCACAACTGTGCCTCTATTGCTCTTTGTCAAACAGGACTGGACCGACACTGATTTTCATTTTGCTAAGAAAAACCTAATCCAAAAATATTAGCATTTTTGATTATTTCTCCAGCTGGAACATAGAGGAGGAGAAAAGAAATGAAAGAGGCTTAAAAAGCTAATTTTGGATAGACTAGGAATAAAAAATAAAAGAAGATACTACAGAGTCAGAACGGCCAAGGTGGAAAGGGATCTCTGGAGGTCATCTGGGCCAAACCCCATGCTCAAGCACAGTCACAAGGACTGTGTCCACACAACTTTAGAATATCTCCAAGGATGGAGACTCCACAACCTCCCTGGGCAAGGAAGCTGTGACAGTGCTCAGAGACCATCACAGTGAAAAAGTGTTCCCTTCTGTTCATTTGGAAAACAATGTTCACAAATGCAGGAAATTCACAAAAGCAGGAAGAGCTGCTCCACATGCCAGCTTCATTCACGTTTTCTAGAAATTATTAAATGTTCAGTATGAGTTTAAAAAGCCACTCAGTGAAGTAATTTTTCTTTTGACTCTGTTACAGCCTTTGATTAAATACTGTGACCTACTGTAGTAACTTTTCCTTTGGCACTCTCAGGTGGAGCTACACAAAACCAAGAGCCATTGTGCCAATGAAAATAAACAATGTGATATACTCACAGCTCTGTATTCCAAGAACATTTCTTTGAAAGCCAGAAAGTCTGTAAATGTGAGCAGCAGATCAAATATATCACCTGGCATTTCATCTTTGTGTTGTCTACAGAGAAAAAGAAGTTAGGGAATGAGAAAATTGCGTGAGAAAAAATTGTAATTTTAAAATGATACAAGGTGAAAAAGGACAAGGAGAACAATATCAGTATTTAAACAAGAATGTTATTGCAGGTTATCATACAGCAAAAGTGCAGCCAAATGCAGTATTGCCAATCCAACTACATTAGGACATTTATCTAAATCTAAGACCTATGAGTATCATATCAGTCCTTGAAAACCAGACCTGTTTACTTATGAAACATTAAAAATTAAACAGATTAAATATTTTAAGATACTCAGTTCCCAGTTACACTTGATTTTCTTATTCAAGGAGAAAAACCAGTGATCTTTCAAAAACCAGCTCTTCAGGAAGCTGGTTAAGCTAAAATGACCCAATGCAAAAGCTGAACACAAAAACCAAACTCTTCTCTGAATGTTCCATAGGAAAATGGCAATAAAGGAATTTAACCACATGACTGCAACACCACCAGGCTACTGAGGAGCCTGGAAGAGATAAATAAGATCCAACCTGTCTGGCTTCAAAGTGACAAGAAATATGAAAATTCTCCAGTGCTCTCATTCTGATTTCCCTTTCTATCCCTTCAAACCCATGACAATTCAGAGATTTAGAGCAGCAGAACATGCTGAATGCAAGAAAAGTGGTCAGGCACTCCCTGCATGAACACTTTTTAAGTTAAAGTGGAACCATTATCTAAAGGGACAACAGCCAAACCTAAGCTTTAATCTAGATAAAAAGTACTGAGAGGCACATAAGCCACTCCTCAACCAGAAGCAAAGCAGAGACTTACTGCAATGACACTGTGAAAGCAACCATATCAAACCCACGGATCCGATCAAGCAACTTCTCTTCAATGTATTTCTCTACTAAAGAGATCTGAAAAAAACCCAGACAAACCACGGCAGTAAGATCACAACAGATTTCAGAAGCAGATTTCAAACAGCATCCTCACACTGACACCTTCTTGACACTCTGCATGATCCTTACTGGGCACAGCTGCAGGCTCCTCAGTGGGCGCTGCAGGTTCTGTTCTCACACCAGCCCTGAGGCACAGAGCTGAACATTTTTTGCTGGGGATCTTGGGGAGCTCAAACACTGACTATTTGTATGTAGTAACAAATGTTTTTCCAACATATTTAATGGTAGACTGGTCTAGTTTCTTGATTATGCTTTGCAAAAAGAATGTGATTGCATTATCCAATACAAGAAATAATACAACTGGAGAAGAAGGAACTTGGTTTGCACACATTAAACATATTATTTACTACAGCAATTGGCTAAATTTCCATTCAAAAGAGCTACACAACTTCCAAAATGTCTTCAGAAAATTTTGTGTGAAACAATGAGAAAGGAACCTAAAGCTTCAGAAAAAACTTTTCTTGCTCACAGACAATGGCTGTGCTTCTGAAGGAGACAGGAACATGCTGGGATCTGTTCCATGTAAGCTCAGTATTTATAAAGGGACAACTATATAAAAAAATACATATGAAAAATAGGAAAAGGTATCTTACATATTCATTAAAAATGTCCGTGTAGATGAGCTTGTTTTCTTCTGAGTCATCAAACTCCTGGTAGTGCTTCTCCAAAAAATTCCTCTGTATTAACTGGAAATCATCATCTGGGCCATAACAGAAAAGCAGCAGAGTTAAGAGTTCAGTCATTCTTTCTGTAACACAAACCCCACATTCACTGCTTCCTCTGCTCCCCTGCTGTAACCACAGAGCCCTGCACACGTGCAGAGTTCATCACATCAGCACCACAGCTGCTGCCAAACCTCCACTTCTGACCCAACTGTGAGAGGACACAGGCTGCTGGTGAAATATCACCAAAACAGTCCTCCTGCTTTACATTTATTTATAGTTATTTATTCTGAACCTCTTTCTGCTCGAGCTCTAAAGTCAGCAAAACATCTGTATTTTTTATTAAGTGAATACCTCTTCCCTACAAAATAAGTTTTTTTTCTTTGAATTTAAAAATATTAGTGAAACTCTCAGATTCAATTTTCAATTGCCAAAGAATTTTTTTCTAGTAATGGAAGAAAAAAAGAGTAAAAATAAACATGGTAGGTCACCATGGAATTCCACAGAACAGGTCCATTTCAACCAAAACCATTCCGTGATTCTGTGACCATCTTTGTGCTTTAGGGCTGGATACAAAGAAATAAAGTTCCTCATTCTTGCAGCTTTTAGTGCTGGAATAGAACCAACTTTCAGTCTGCAGCTCAGACACTTTATATCAGAGTGCAAAAGGCTCCCTGCAGCAGCAGCAGCAGCAGGGCACTGCAAAACACTGCCCAGACATGGTGGCTTCTAAGAAGATCCTGACAGACATGTCAAGAGAAGTTTGGGCAGAGCTGGGGAAGGGAAGGCTGCCTCTCACAGTCTCTTCCATAAAAATCCCAGAAAACTTTGATTTCTCTGTGAGAAGCATCTTTACTGCTTCTCTAAGAAGCAGTGTACTAGAGTGATGTGGAAAATAATTTTCAGGAGTCATAAGCACAGAGAAGAATTTTATGTCTATTTTTACAGCTCTACCAGGTTAGAGGTTCATGGTGAAGGAAAGCCTCCATGAAGCAGCCAGGAGCCCTCTATGATGGTTAATTAACAGAAGAGCAGCTGGCAACAGGTTTAGCAGCCCTGCTGTTGTCTGTACCTACTTGCAGACCTTACCCATTATGATATCCTCCAGATAGCCAACCACTGCATCAAACTCATCAGAAGTGGTGGAGCTGAAAGCAAAGGAAGACACGACTGCATAAGTATATATTTTGACCACAGCAGAAATTAAAGTTAAAATTAAAAAGTGTTAACAAAAGCCTAAGTAAAAATAAACCCAGTAATTACAAGATAACTGAAAAACTTCCTAGTTTCAACCTACAAAATAATCCATGGCAATGATGAGAAGACTGCTCCATGGAGATTCTCATCAGGCCTCTACTCTATTTCCTCCCAGTAAGGTGCCTAATTGCAAGAAAGAATAAATGTTGTTTTACTGGCATTACTGTCAAGGTAATTCTAGTTCTGGTGCAAAAGAATGTAAAGAGTGTAATTAGAACAGCAAATTAAACCTTTTCCAACCCACAAATCCCAGCTGCTGCCAGTTTCCCTTCTCTTTCCTGCACATGGTGATCACAGAACTACAGACACTCTAGAGAATATTTTGAAATATTTGGTCTTGTGGAATAACTTAAACTGAATGTATAAACAAGTATTACATAACTGAAGAAATGTAAATATTTTTATTATGCAAGAATCATCCTTATATAGTCCAAATAAATGGGATAATCTCCTAAGATTATTCTATCATGAGCAAATATTAAACACCATTATGGATCTGAATTCATCCAGGGAAGAAATCTTTGGTGCCAGCATAAGGAGTCTGGATCTATTATTGTGCAACTTGTTCAGACACAGTAAATAATCCACAGGATGTCTTTGTCATTCACAGCTCATCTTTAGTGGGAGATGAACTCTTCCTGTTTTTTCCAAGGGATGAAAGACAAACTTCTCTCACACATGAGGAAAAGAAGTCTCAAAGAAACAGGGACATTTGTCTTTAAGAAAAAACTCGCTTCGATCAGTGAAAGCACCATTTAAATTCAATTGAATGTCTCTTTCTCATCAGTAAACAGAGCAGGATAGCCCTTCAGACTAAGTTTTGAAAAGCTCAATAAAGTTGCTTTGCTATTAGAGAATACTCCGGTGAAATTAATCCCATAGTATTTTAGCCGACAATTTAACTAAAACCAGGCTCGCTCTGATCAGGAAAATTCAAGAGATCTTGGATTTAAAAAGGGGTCTGCTGAGCGAGCGATATCCTAGCGACAACACTCCTGCTCCGGGAGCGGAGCCACGGCCCGGGACAGCCCGCGAGAGGGCGGCACCGGGCCGGGAGCGGGGCTGGCACCCCGGGCACCCCACCGGGGCCCGGCGCTTCCCTTGGAGGCGCTGACCTTGCCAGGGATAATTTCCACTCTTTCTCCCCCTCCACAGAAATGCTACTGCTAGTTTTACAGCTTGTCCTAACAGCAACAGAAAAAGTGTTAATTTAAACCCTGGCTTAAGTCTGCGCAAGTAACAGAATTTTAACTGTTGCAAAATAACCCAGTTCCATCTCTGTATACAACACACGTGCATCCACACACCTACAGAGACACGAGCTCACCAGCCCTGGGGTTTAATTCCCTGCCCTGGCACGGGCGTGGTTCAGAGCCTGAGGCTGAAGGAGTTAAATCCGTTCATGACAGAGGCACAGTAACACCTCCCCTCCTGCCACAGCTCTTGGGAGAGGAGCAGGCACACACCTGTGCGGTGAAGCAGCGTCTCAGCATGTGCCAGTGTGGAATCTGGTGGAACTCACCGTGAATGGGCTGAGTTTCAGAAGGAGAGCACTCAAACACACAGGAAGAGTCTCCTCTCAGGATCAGACAACAGACACTCTTGGAAAGGAGAAATTCTGAATTTAAGATGAACCAGAAAAAGCAATTTCCAGCCTTACAAGGCTTGCTCTGATCCTTCAGCAGAGCTACCCAGTGCTACATTGACCACACTGATATTTAGTTTGACTTCACCTAAACTCTGCACTGATGTTATTCCCTCTTGCAGCTTTGCATTCTGCATCTTTGTTCTCCTGAGGCAGCATCTGCTACACAGCGTGGTGTAAATTCATTTGTGTAATTATATTCCTATCAAGGTACTTTAATTAGCAATTATCTTATTGAAAATCTGACACACGAGAACGTAGCATACTCACGTGGCCACACCCAAACTTTCTCCATCAGAAGTGTCCATTGCTCCTGCCTAGCCAGAGTGGAAGAGACAATCTGTATGTTTCAGCTGTAAGTGGTTATTTCTTCTTTTTGACCAAAGTGCTAAGGAATAACATGACTTAATGTTAATACAAATTCAATTGCTAAACTGCCATACATGTCCTAAAATGTAAATCGGGCGATAAATTTTAATTCTTAAACACAAGAATTGAAGCATCACATTTTTATAAAATTATTACTACTACTTTTCTATAATAACCTAAATAATCTAGAAACTTACTCTGCCTATTCAGAGAACAGGCTCAAAATGCAACCACTCCCTATAAAGGGGTTTTGGGCCACCTCTACATCTTTTCTCCTGAAACATCTCTGACTATTATAGAAGAAAAGGCAGACAAGATGAAGGCGCCCCCCTCGCTACAGTGTGTCCCAGACCAGGCTGGCAGGCCAGGCTTCGGGCAGCGATCCCAGGGGCTGTGTGTTGGCCGGGCGCTCGGCCCGGGGCTGTGAGCAGGTGCCGGCACAGGGCACACGGCCCCCGGCAATGGGAACCCAGCGCTTCCCGCGGCCCTCGGAGCAGTCCCGGGGCAGCACCGAGTGCGGCAGAGCTGAGCGCGCCCCTCGCCTCCCCATGCTCAGTCCCGGCGAGAGGGGGCAAAGCCCCAGGCACCCACCCCGCCTCACTCCCTCCCTGTCCGCAAAGGGACCCGGGGCAGCGGGCCATCACCCTCCCTCTCTCCACAAAGGGCCCCGGCAGCAGCAGCCCCGTTCCCCCGCGGCCCCGCGCCCCTCTCCCGCCGCCGTGACCGCGGCCCCGGGCCCCGCGCCCCGCCCGCACCCACCGCCCTCAGGCCGGCGCGCAGCCCCCTCCCCTCGCGCCGTCTCCTGGGGAACGCGCTCTTCCGCCCCGCCCGCAGCCAATCACAGCGCGGCTCCGCCCCGCTGGGCCCGCCCCCGGCCCGCCCGCCCAATCAGAGCGCGGCGGGGGCCGCGCGGGAGGGCGGGGCCGGCGCCATGGCGGGCCGGGGAGCGGGTCCTGCACCGGGCCGGCTGCGGGCCTGAGGCGGGGGCCGGGAGACAGCGCTGTTTGCTTGTTAATGGCGTTGGTAAAGCGGGTTTCCCCTCAGAGAGCAGAGCTCCGAGGGTTAGGGGTAGCCCCCAGCTGCTGCAGCCCAGCGACCAGCGCGATGACCTGGGCCCCCGCGGCACGAGTGTCCCACCCGAGCGCATAGCTACAGCTCGGTCTCAGGCGAAAAGGAATTAAAGAACAACAAACAGCCTTCAAGATGTTTTTATTGTTGAATGGACAACGTTGCTACAATTCATCTCCCCCTGTGAGGGCCTGTGGAGTCACCACCTCCCCTCCCTGTCCCCGCAGCCCTGGGGTGCAGGGGGCGAGGCTGGCACCGCAGCGGCCGTGGGGGCTCCAGCCTGACAGAAAGCCGGCAGTGCACAGTCTTTCCCTTTATGAAATGAACAGGACAGTTCTCTGCAACACAGCTCCCGCCTCTGCCCAGCACCAGCTGCATGGAAGACGGTCTGGGGCAAAATTTTCCAAAGCATTCACGTATTTTCCACATAAAGAACTTGGACGCTTAGTCCCGTGTCCACAAAGGCAGCGAGGGCCTTAGGTCACCTGCACTCCAAGGGGACAGCAGATGCCTAGAAGCCATTGTGGACTTGGGCCTGAAGACCTTAATCTCATACAGCAGTTGATACAAATTAGGAGTCCCAGGCACTTCTGAAAATTTTACCTCAGTTAATCCTGGCCAGGGAAACCAAAGCCCTGAAATTACTAGACTCTATTAAGGCAGAGTTCAAAATGGTTCTGTCCCACCTCTTCCCTAAAGTATGATTTGGGACTTTGTACCTTAGGGATAAAAACTCCTCATTGCATTTGGAAGCGCTTTAAATTTCAGGTGATTCTGAATTTCTAACACCCTTGTGGCAGTGATGACGGTCACATTTGCTCATTGAACACCGAGCTGGAAAGGACTCGGCCCTGACTGAAAACAAGGATACAGCAAAACATTGTGAAGTACAGTCAGCGAGGAAATGAGATCCCTGTGGCACAGATTTGCCAGTCTGACTTTAATCAAACCAGGCACCCAAAGTGGAAGAGAATCCACATTTTAGCAAAAACACTAACTAGCAATCTGCTGCTGAAGTCAGTCTACATTGGGACTAAAGTCAACGTGAAAATGATGGACAGAACTTTCCTAATTCACACATCTCTGGATGAGGTTCAGCACCCTTGAGTTAGCAAAGGCAGAAGGTGAAAGGAGTTGCTAGAGAGCTGGGTTCTAGGACCTGTGTGCAGAGCTCTCAGCTCCTGCTGAGGTCTGTAGGAAGCCAGAGTGCTCAACAGGAAGAAGCAGCCTCAGCTCTGCTTTGTCAGTACTTCATAGTACAATAAAGATAATAAATGATTTTAAAAATAAACTACATCACATCATGAGAATTCACTACAACAGCCTCTGCTGCTGAATCATTGCTGAGAAGTGGGATGGTTTTGGTGTAAATTGTGTGTGAATTAGTAAAGTTCTTCTATACAGACAGATATTTTTAAAAAATCAACCAGTGCAAGACTTGGAAGAGACCGAGTCATATCCTCAGTTGGTGCAAACTAAGCAGAACCCCACCGATTTTTGTGCTACTTCACTGACACCAGCTGTGAACCCTGATTCCTTGTAGAAACCTAGTAAAACTCAAGAGCTGCCTACTGAAGTGCATCTTTGACATACAAACATCACAAATGTGTAATTAAAGTGGAGCAGAGATTCCCACTGCATGACCAAAAATAGGAATTGTGGCCCCAAACCTGCTCAGAGCAGGACTGACACGTGGCAAGCAAGGTGCATTTTTAAGGAGTTAAGAATAAGACTGAAATTGCTATCCAAATAACCTTGTTTTAAATAAACTGGTCCAGAATTCTCTTCTAATATTGTAAGGTATATTCACTTTGGAAAAATTGAGCTAACTTTCAAAAACAACACTGATTAAAAAAGATGTTTGATGATACCTTAAAAAATACCCAGAATATCAAATCAATTCCAGTCCAGCATTATAATTAGTTAAGAATACCTCCCGAAAATTATAACCTCACAAAAAAATGTGGGTACTGAAGTTAAAAGCATCAGAAACATTATGTACTTGAAAATACCACTGATCTTTTAACGTTTAAAAACAAATCAGAACATTCTTTGGAATCACCAAGTTATTAAAACCTGTGAGTTTCTCTACAGTCTCCACACTGTCTTCTCAAATCAGTCTGTGTTACAGATTCAGTCTTTGAGCAGTTTAATATCGGAAAATACAGAGTCTCTGACCAGCAGGAGGCTACATTAAACAGGAAAACATTGGCATTCTCTTTTTAGTACTGACTTCTGCCAAAAATAGAGACTTTCGAGCACAAGCCAGCACGGCCCTGTTTTAGGAAATACTTATGTTCTCTTCTCTGCTAAAATGCATTGTATGTGTACTTCCAGTGCAAATTTTTTCAGCACTTTGCGACAGGCGAGAAGGAAAAGGGGAAGAAGAGACAACTCCCTCTGCTCTTGCTCGGAGGAACCAATAGCCAGAGCTCCTGACTGCTGAAACCAGCTCCCATCGCTGGCAGCTGGGAAGAGCTTATTAAAGATTTCGGTTTTAAGATGAACAAATTACAGGTTAGCATGAAATCTGGCCGTGGCTATGGTTCTATGTGCATAAAGACTGGTTAGAGATGCTTTCCCCTTTCAGTATTGGTTGGAGTTCATTAAAAACAAGTCTGTGGTCTTTCTCCACGTGTGTCATGAAATGTGAGAGATCTGTCTGACTCGGGTTTGTATTTCCTGTCGACACAAAGGGCAGGTCTCCAATTGCAAGGCACACTCCATGCACAGGTCACTGAAGGAGAAGAAAAAACAGTTAAAGCCTGCTTTTACAGTACGAAAAACTAATCAACAACAACAAAATAATACGAGCACTAAGCAGGTTAGTCAGCCTGCCAGAGGCACAGTCAAGATAAGTCCCTCAGTGTGGAGATTAGGCATGGCAAGTCAGGTGTTGTGGATCCATTTAGAGGCTTTGAGAGGAGCTCCTGCTGCTCTCCATCTCCCAGAGCTGCAGCTGCTCCTGCAGTTGGTCCCACTTCCCTGTGCTCATTAATCCGAGCACTCACTCTGGTCTGGAGAACAGCAGCCCCAGTGCCCTGCAGCGATTTCTCCACTTCTTGTTGGCACAAACCAGGCACATCTCTTTTTAACTTCCCAGTATCTGGACACACGGCAAGACTCCTTCCATGAATGCTCTAAAACTCTATGGAACTGGACTTAACTGGATTAATTTCCTAGCAGGCTGCTTAAAGGCAGGAAAGTGCTATTATGGTATAACTCATACCGCTGTCTCATTTTTAGCTTTTAGAGGAATTTGTGAGGCAATCCATTTGTCGAACATTTAATGAGTATATGATGAATTTTCTGCTCTCCTCACGTGATCTGGATTTCACAGCACCAGTATCAAGTACTAATCAGGAAAGCCTTTGACATCAGGGAAATGAGACTCAGCCCAGGGCAGCACACAGATGCAGCCTCTGTACTTCTCCAGATAAACACACAATTAGGGTTTCAATCTGCTCAGGTCTAGGATGAGGGGAATAGGGAGAATACTGTGTTTAACCTCAACACATCACATCCTTAAAAGGAAAGAAGGAAGGTTATTTCCTTTATCCTGAGGAGTCAATCAAGATGAGCAGGGACTGCATATGGCCTCATCTAAGCTGAACATCACACACACATTTTCTTATTTCTTTGGATTTGGGTTTTTTTTAAGTTTTACCTGTGTCCACACGGCCTGAGTTCTGTGTCTGCCACCTCATCACAGCAAAGTGTGCAGCAGTTCTCTCTGATACTCACTTGCTTCAGCAAAGCCAGGCGCCTGTGTCTGAAGGGAGAGAGAGAGACCCCCCAAAATTAGTTTGACTCCAAGCAATAGATTCAAAACTATCCTGAGAATTGCATCAAAGTCAATGTAACACTTGTAGCAGTACTACACCACACTGCTGATAAACATCGATCACAACTGCCCACAAAAAAAAAAGCTTAACACACCCAGAGACCTGCAAAGCAGACTGATTCCCTATTCTGGTCTGTCAGAAAGGGACAAAGAGGGGATTAAATAACAATTCTCCCTAGTTCCCTTTAAGCTGAACACTTAAAGAAATTGTTCTTCTATACCTAGGAACTTCTAGGAGTTAAGAAAAAAGAACTCCAAATAAATAAACCTCACAAATCCATGTATCAACAATACACAGAAATCCTATAATGCTCTAACAGGGTTTAAAAGAATAAAACCTGCAAATTAAATCAACATCCCAGTATGGCAACAGCCACAAGGGAGAGCAAATAGGTAAAAATCCCTCATTTGAACACACACAACACCCATCACAACTGTTCAAGGGCAGGGTGATGTGTCTTGCCCCAACACCAGATGCACTAAATTCAGCACAACTCTGCAAGAGTTTAGGTTAAATCCTGTGATGGATAATTAGGATCCACTCATACAGGCCTTTGCCTTATCTCCTATCACATTTCAGATGAATCAAAGCTATCTTTTAATTTAGGATTGGCTTATCATTTCCAAGCAGTCCAGGCTGTAGGGCAGGGATGATCTTTGTTTACACAAAGAACAACAGTGTCCAACCTTGAATGGAGCCTTTCAGTGCTATTGCATAACAAGGAGCCTGTAACACAGGAGGCCAAGTTTCACCAGTCAGGCATCAATGGGAAACCAGTTTCTCCCAGTTTGTCTCTCTTCTTTTGGCACAATCATGTAACAGCTCTCAGAGCTATTGCCTGAACTTTGCAAGAGCCGTGCCAGAACGACATCAACTCCACCTGAGCATCAGCCAGAAACTACAAACCTCAGGATCAGGACAATTTCAAGACTTTAAATCATTCAGCACCTCCATGCTGCCAGCACCACAAATTAGGTCAATTTTAAATAGGACATCTTTTTTAAATAACACTATACTGCCTCAATCAACCTAATAAACCTTAGATGGCAGAAGGTACTTCTACTAAAACAGCCTACTGTGTGTGCTACTAGTTAATATTAATTTATCTTAATATTACAAAATATATTTTAATTTAATGGATTTTGGTTGCATATCTCCTGCCTTACTGATGAAATTACACTGGAACCTATTGTCTCATCCTTTTAGAAGAGGAAACTATGAAAGTATGACCCCATAAGAAATTAATTTTGCTGAGTACAAGGCAAGACTTTGCAATTCAAAATATAAAACATTTTATTTCTCTGTATGCAAATACATAAGGCAGGAGGATTACCTGGGCAAAATGATTTTCTCTTCTGCTGTCAGAAAAGCATGATCATTGAAGGTACTAAACTTCATTGGTGGTGGGTACTTGAAAGGTTTCGCCCCAAAGTTGAACTCACATTGTTGATAGGACATGAAACTTGCTGCAGCAAAAAACCCCGATCTGCAACATGATGAACAAGGATTTTAGAAGGACTTTATTATTTAAGAGAGAACTTTCAGACATTTCAGACATGTTACTATTACCATTTGAAAATATACCCTGAGACAGAGAAGTTGAATACCAGTGTTTTGCAGCTAACTGGGAGAGCATCAAGTTGCAGCTGCACATACTTACCTTGTCTAGTTCTCCACTCTTGAATTTACTATCAGGATTTATCTGAATTTCTTACTGAGTCAGCCAATAAAGGCTGCCTACTGTACAACTAGGATTAGTCACACTTTTAAAACCCCAACTATCACCTCTCAAATTTACTGGAAGGGACAAAGTTCAGTAATACCCCAAGTTCTAACAACTACTCAAGTTTATCAATTCCATACTCAAAGAACAGAGCACTAAAAGCTGAAGAAAGAAGATACTCAGCAACTCTTTAAACTGAACTAGTCTCTGCCTGCATCTTGAACTTTATTTTGAGGAGAAAACATGGATGAAATTACTAGCCAGGTAGGAATAACTGACACAGTACTGTAATGTTTAATTAAGCTGCATAGGAAGCTGCTTTCTCAAGTACTACACCAGTTTATCTTTTCTGTAGCAAAAGGCTGAACTTCCCTGTGAGAGTTAGAGGAGTTCACCATGTGTTAATTTTAACAACAGTTGGCAAAATAAGCCCAACACCTGCCTGCAATGCTACCAAGAGACATCCTCTGATGAATATTCAATGTGCGGCTCCAGGAGCTGGCCCCAGTGAATGGCAGTCAATTAACAAGCCCTCTCCAACATGTACAAGATAGGCTTTATTTTTATATATATTATTATATATTTATTTTAAGATAAATTCCTCAGGCACCAGGAAATTGTTCATGTTTGCTGCAGCCTCATTCCATTTTAATGCTATGCTAATTTGACAGTATAAAACACTGAGCTGAACATACCTTTGGGAAGCCAAAACTATTTTTTTGGGACTCTGAAATCCACCTGTAAAATTATATCCTTCTTACTGATTTCTATGCAACTTTCCATGGGGAAACTTGCTTAATGATGGCTTCAGGTAAGTAAATATGAATTTACATCTCAAATTGAAGACTCTTCATATAATTAAAGCAATTATCCACAGAGGTCATGTCCTTCCAAATGAGCAGATACTTACACAGCAGATGAAAATACTTGCTTCTCAGCAGGAAGCTGGTTTCCATTTAAATAGAAGATCATTTGCTTTTCTTGCAAGTCTAGTAGAAATCCTATTGTGTCTCCTAACATGCAAAACAAAAATAATTTAAAGATTTCATTGCTGTTAAATGCCAACCACTGAAACAGTTACTGTTTCAAGTATCACATATGTCACTGTGAGTTGTCTTACTTAAAAGGAACTGTTTGCCAAAGCACAAAAGAAGAAACAATGATACAGACAGTAACTAAAAGAAAACCAAAACAAACCAACCCAAACCAAAACCAAAACACCCAGGAGAAAATAGTAAAAAAAAAAAAAGTATTTTAGTCTGCCAGAGCATTAATACTACACAGTTGTAGAAGTATTGCAGAATATTTGCCAAAGCCAGAAGAAAGCTGCACTCTGTCACTCCTTGGCTATTTTACACCTGCTGAAAATAGACTTTAGCAAGTGGGTGTTCTGAGAAGAAATTTCTAATATGCTTGTGCTATTTATTTTTAAGAGGTGTTTTAATTTAGCCATCCTTGGGGGAAAATTTTAATAGAAGAGAAGGCGGCACAGTTCACACAAGCATGGCATGCACAGAATCCTACCAAGATTTCAAAGCTGAGATCAAGAACAGAACTTTGCTGTCCAAGTAGTTATCCAAGAATTTAAAGTAAGCAAGACAGTGCAACTCCTCCTTAAAAAAGAAAAAAAAAAAAGTCTAATTCAGAGATCAAGGTTTTTTTCCCCCTTCTCTAAAACAAGTCTTTCAACTCAGAAAGGAAGATTTCAACCCTGTTGTGTACGACTACAAACAAGTGGAAAAAATCTAGTGATTAAATGTCCAATGTTAATTGATGCTATGATTTTCAGTATGCATTTGAAAAGAAAAAGTGTTTTACAACAGGAGTCTCTTTACACAGATTGGGGAACAAGACTGTAGTGCCCACTGTGCTCACTTAAATCACTCTTAAACACACAGTAATTATTAAACCTTCACAATCATCAGAATTAGGCAGTAACTGCTTTGCTCACTCCTATGAACAGACACCTGCAAGGGGAAAAAATCCTGTGCAGAAAGGCAGTTAGGCTAAAGAGCAGAAGACAGACTGGATACCTTCTTTCCAGCAGGGATGGGAATGTGGTTTACTTCTGGCGTTGTACCAGATCAGCTGCCGGCAGCCATCGTACGCGCAGGAGTATTCGTCGTCCCCGATGCCGTAACCTTCCTGGGGACACAGAGCAGAACCCTGCAGCCTGCAGCCACTCCTCACAGAGGGGCTCAAGCTGCTTTCAGTCACCCAAAACACTCTTCCACGAGCAGGAAGGGTTTCTTTCTCTCTCCCCCATGAACTAGTTTTAGTTCCATTTTCACATCAAAAGGGGATTTGTTGGGGTGAGGAGGAAGGGAGAAGGGGATATTGTTGCCCAAGTGTCTTCCATTCTGTGACCTCAAATCACTCCTGTCTGTTAAAAGTATTTAAAAATCAGAAGGCTAGCACCCAAATAGGTGAAATTTTTGCATCTTAAAATGTCACCACAGAATAACAACCACTCTCTTATCTTGAAGTCCCAGTACCAAACTTGTGATGTCTTCCCCACAAGATATCCATGTGCCACCAGAACCCACAGTGCACCAAGAGAACAAACACACAGCCCCCTTCACCTAATTTATTGCACAGTTTCCCTTTCACTGCCAGCCTCCCTCAAATTGTGAAAACATTATCAAGTGATAATCCTAAGGTCCAAACACAAAACTGAAGAGTTTCAGAGTGGGAGAAAAATCTGTCACATAGCATGAAGCCCAAAAGGATTATGGAAGGTCAGTAACTTCCTTGTGCTCAGCATGGTTTGTCTGGAGTGCAAATACCAGACAGCTCTGATTACACAAGCCTCCAGTGTCCCGAATTAAAGCTAAGCCCAGCTAATGGGTGTTTAATGTCATATTTAGGACTAGTCTTTTTGTTACAGATGCTGTAAATAAAGAGCATATGGCTTCTGAGGCCTGTGTTTGTGACACACCCAGAGGATAATACCCTTGGATTTCAGGCACACACCTGATGAACTTAAATAACAGCAGCATTTGGCCACCAGCAAAACAGCTGCAGCAACAGAAAAACCATCCTACTGTGACATCTCCCATTTTCATACCTTGTACAGGACACACAGAAAAAGGCACAAACACCAAGCTCCTTAACAGTAAGTGGGAAAAAAAATCTTTTAAGCCTCTTAGCAGTCTAAAGGCAGACACATGGCCTTTTATTTCCAACAGTTTCTGTTACATTCAGTGTCTACAAGGACTGTGCTCAGCACATGTCTGCAAGGTATTTTTGTATGGTTGGTGTTTTTTGATTTTGTGTTTAGTTTGTAACTTTTTTTTACTTAAATCACACTTCAATTCCATGCTAAAAATGTGGGACTGGATTTTGGATGTGACAGTTTTTGGACATGTTATACATCAGCAGAAGACAATGCTATTTCCATGAATAATTAGAAGAAATGGAACAAAACCTCTGAACTCAGAGGAATACCTAAGTTAAATGGTGAGAGATGCTATTCTTGCATTCCCATTGGGTTTCTTGCCACTGATGTTTGTTTAATCTCCTTAATTTATCTCATACCCCCACAATCAATATTTCCTCACATGTATTTGGCCTATCTTCATATTAGCTTCTGTATTTGACTCAGCTGTAGAATGACTTTTTCTATAATAATCAGAAATGAGCAGTTTTAACTGCTTACCTCTACATTAAACAATTCTTTTCCTAAAATAATTTCTAAGTAGGAACAGAAAGCTATGCAATTACAACAGTAAAGAAGGGCTTCAGGTGAGTTTCTCACTCAAGCTTAGCCAGTAGAAGTGTCAACTTAAAATCCCAGCTCTGTTTCCATTCTCAGCACTAGGCTAGGCCTTAAATTTTATCCTAAAATTCCAGCTTGCACTTTAATTAACTTTAATGGTCATTTGGAAGGCTGATAACATAAGAAATTAACTCTAAGATGAGGTAGAAAAGTTTTTTGGGTAGTAATCATTAGTTTCTTATTATGGAAATACTGAAACAAATTATACAGTAGCATAAAGAGTATACAAAGTTTCTAACAGTCATGCAGAATTATCACAAAGATTTAAGAAGAAAGAAGACTTAGTGGCATCTCCATGATGATTGACTATGTTTGGACTTCATGTGCAAGTGGCACATTTTGCTTTCATGTTAGCAAGAACATAATCTTACAAGTAAATACTAGGAAGAAGAATACTTAGAACTTAAGAATAAGATCCACAATTATCTGGATGAGAAACACAGTAAAGCAAGTTATAAAATAAGACAGAAGACTTATTCTGTAATCTCAGGGAAAGGCAAGAAGGTAGAGGGCTTATTCTTTTTGTAATCCTTATTTTTAATTAAAAAGAAGCTTTTGCATTCTAAGACTGTCCCATACTGCTGCTACCAGCAAGTCTAATGATACCATCTTATCCCAGAGTGAATTAGAGTTATTTCCCTTGTGAAAGTTAATTTAATAGGAAACTGTGTTAAAGACGTTGATGAAATGGCTGCTTGGTCACCTGTGCAAAGGACAGTGTATGAGAAACTGCTGCTCCTAGTGACTCATTGCTTGCTTCCAAAAACTTAAAACTTCCAAAAACAGTAACTACTGTTATCTAAAGAATTTCCAAGAGATTATGCTACAGGAAATAAGTTCCCCATAGCTTCCAGACAACAGCCAGCAGATTACAAGCTGTCTGTGCTGCAGCTTTGCCTGACTTAAGTGAACACAGTCTGCAGCAATAACAACTGACTTCTCTTGTACCACCACATTCAGCAAAACCAGCTCTTCATGGACACAGAAAAATTGAAGGAAACAAGCAAGTGCTCAGTTATGACCACAGAACAACCAGAGCTGTTTTCACAGATGTTGTAAGAAGGAAAATACTGACATTACATCACCAGCTGGATGACATTACAGGTACTCACATGGTTGAGAAATTTGCTGTCTTTGGTTGCCCATCCTATCTGCATCACTCCTGAAGTAATGACTGTAACTTCATAGTACCAGACTCCAGAATCCACACAGAACGTGCACCTCACGCTTTCAAAGGACGAGGCATCACATCGTGCCTACCAAAACCAAACAAATTCAAATTTAGCTTTCAAACAAACACCTTTCTTCCCTGCATCAAGTTTCTTGCATATAAGAACGCACCAACATAATTTTAGAGGCATTTTGGACAAAGTGACCTCTCTTTATAGCAGTAGTTGTCACACAAACTAGTGAGTAGGCAAGACTGAAAATTGTTCAGTGGTTAAGCCACAGGAAAAAAAGAAAAAAACAACTTAGAAAGTTGACAAAGAATTTAAGATTAAAAGACTAAGACAGGAAAACCTACATAATTGGTTGTTAACTGATTCCTGGTAGGAAGGACAAGGAGGCATTCAATGTTAATTCATGAAAATTCTTCTCTAAGTAGTCAAACAAGTTTTTAGAAGGAGTTAGAGAAGAAGGAAAAAAACCCACGTGGCTGAGACAACAGTCTGACTGCTGTGAGCTTTTCAAGATGAGACAGGACAAACAACAGAATGGCATTTTAACTAGAACTGTTCACAAAGTCAGTGAAAAGTCATCTGACTCTTAGAAATCCTCCTCACTTCTCTGAAGTTTTGGGGCACAGGCCTTACTTTAGTGTGAACATTTCCACAATTGAGATCAGGGTAGTATGTTACAACCCATTGATGACAAAGCAAGTTTTCTGTACAAAGCTGGCAGACAGCATGGATTCATTCTACAAAATCACAGGAGCAAGTGCAAAGCAAAACCTGCCTTTTTCTTCAGCCTCTTTTTCAGGTTGAAAACATGAAACAATTTCCTACCTCTAATCCATGTGGTGAGATCTTCAGGTATTCACTGACATCGTTACTGTTCAGCATAGCCCTAATGTTGGTCAAGTCAACCTTCTCATATGTAAACTGCCTGCCTTCTTTTAAAACTGAAAAAAAAAATCCCAACCAGTGTTAGTTATCACTGCTGTAAAATTTGATTTTAAAGATTTTCTACAATGATAATCTCTCTAGGATCCAGGTAGTTTTTGGTATAACTGAATGTAACACTGAGATTTTGCCTGCATGAAAACAGCTTCCAATACAGTGTGTGTTAAAAAGCCTGCAAAAATGAAAGCATGACCTGTGCCTCTGACTAGAGCTCCCAAAATCTAATTAGTACTTGCAGGAAACCCACAGGCAAATGGAAGGCATCCAAGTTCACACCAAGATGCCACTGTTTCAGGATTTACCATTGTATTTGTATATTCAGTGGGGAGAGTTTTTCTGATTCATTACAGTGGAAACATGAGGGGATAGGAAGAAGGGGAAAACAAGGATTTAAAGGTTTCTACCATCTCATTTTTAGGTGATGAAATTGAATTGATCCAAAGCAGTGCTCTTTCTCCCTGCTTATCCTTTCTACATGGAAGGATCAGAAGCATTTCTCTTGCCAGGTGCCAAATTGTTGACACATTCATGTTAATTTACAAGTCAAAGACCTTATTTTAAGACCCTTCATGTAACTCAAACTTGCTACAACACTTACACAGACATTTACTAAACACAGCTGACACTGGCTTTCCATAAGCTGACTAAAGCCCCTAAAGCCCAACAGACCTTTTACCCAAATTTATCTAAAAGGCATTAAAAAATACAAGGTCAATTAGAGTTGCTGCACCCTTGAAATCACAACTAACCAAGCAAATTCAGTGATTTTTAGTAATCCAGAAGATCGACCTAGAGAAATGCTTTGCCAAATACTTTTTACTTTTGATCACAAAAATCAAAAAGTGTATTTAATTTTAAAAGTCTTCTGTATTTAATTTTAAAAATCTTTCAAAGATTCTTTGAGCCAGTGGGGAATGACCCCAGGAGTGGCCGTCACCAGGACATGTCAGCAATCCAGATGTTCCACAGATACAGAACTGCACTGTTGAGCCACTCAGCAAATTTGCTGAAGTGTGGGCTACAGGAAATTGGTGAGAAGAATAATCTTCATTGCAGCTCCAACTTGCAGAGTACAAACCACTTCCTTTCAAAAACATTTTCCTTGCCAAAATTTTCTTTCCATACAGTAACACTAGATATATTTGTTGGTGTGGGGTTTTTTTGGTTTTGTTTTCTTTTTCAAGGACATATTACAAATGCAGCCAGGTACACTAAGTGCTCATACAGAATGAACACAAAGCAGTCCTCCATTTCTTTGGAGGAGTGATTACTTTTAAATTCATCCATCCCTTTGTTATACCTACACAGATTGTCTAAACTCCACTGGGCACAGAATCCAACCTGGCGTTTTAAGTAGTCTGGATTATCTGTCCATTTCTCCAGCAAGATCAGTTGGTCGCTAATGCACGATTCAGAAACTGTCATTTTATTTTCACCTGCAATTTAAGAAGAAAAAGAGTCATTGCCATCAGCTAGGGATAAGTTTAGTTAAAAATAATATCCCACAAATGAATGCAGTAGAACTCTCTACACACATCTAAATCTCAATATTACAAGCAGCTTGAAATTGTTTCCCCAAGCAGATGTGGAATTATCTTCACCCAGATTTACCACTGCTCAGCATGGAGCTGCATCATCAAGAGACCAATCACAGCTTTCTCCATCTCTCCAATACTGATTGATTTCTTTTCAAATAACAAAGGGCTCATGTCATAAGTCATTATGTAGTAATTTCTAAGATGAGAAGGACTGAGTTTCAGCAAATCTCTTAAGGGTTTGTGGGTGAGGGTGTCATTAAAGTAAAAAATATTTTTTCCTGCCTACAAACCCTCAATCTTAACTGTTGTCCAACTCCAATACAAATTTATGTTGGTGACAAAGGCCTCATGTCACAAATCCTTCTGCAGCAATTCTGAACAAGAAAAATATGTTTCAGCAAGTATCTCAGGGGTTTTGAGGGGTAGAGGGATGTCACTACAGCAATAAATACCAATGCAGAGTAAGTGACAATAATGCAGCAGAAGCCATGGTGTTGAGAGCAGTACCAGGCCAATACTCACTTGTTTGTGCAAACTTCTCCAGTGCTATTAGTGCAAAAAGCATCACTGTCGGGTGGGACTGGAAGTTCTAAACATGGGCAGTAAGAAAAAGTTAATTAAGAAATAGCCAGTACAGACAGATAAGAAGAGCTGCAAGTCTGTCACAGAAGGTTTTGGATTCAAAGGAGCCTCCAAAGTTCCTGTATTCCACCCTCCTGTGGAGAGCTGGTTCAAATAGATCAGTCTACCCAGAGCCTTGTTCCATTGACTTCCAATTATCTCCAAAGATGGAGATTCCACAGACCCTGGAATCTCAGCTTTCTGGAACATACACTGCCAATATTTAGCAGACATGACTCCAACTTTTCACAATAATAATAATAATAAAAATAAAATTGCATTCTAATTGCTATGTATGGATACATACCAAAAGATCAAAGGCACTTACCAAGCTGTGAAGTAAATATTCCAATATGCCTGGGCTGAGTAAGCCTATGCTCGCAGGACCTGCAAGAACATCAGGAATGAAACCCCTCCACAGGAAGTACCACATCACCACAGATCTTTTAAACACAAGGTAACAAATTAAAGAACACCAAACAGCTTCACAGCAAAGCAAAACTATAATATAAAACAATTATCATTGTTCCCAGGAAAATACTTGGTGCACATTTAATAATTACAGTTACTGGCACTTCACAGTCCTGTTCAGTTCACTGCTTTAAGTGGTACAGAGTTCTAGCCACGCTTCTGAGATTTGGCAATAAGAGTCCACTTAGCATTTTCATGCTCTTTACTTCTGAAAAAGACACTGCCTCCCCTTTACTTCCAGAGTCAATGTGTAAAGACCAGCTCCATCTATCAGCAGCCCAAAATAAGCAAAACTGAGCACCTGATATGGCCAACTTGATAGTTAATTATACAGCTTGCAGCAGCACCAGAGCAAGCAGCCAATTTAAAATGGAAAAGCCCTGAAATAGTGTCCACTTAATCAAGAGAGAGACACGAGGGAATCAAACTCTGGCATCTACAAGCTCTTAAGAAACTGCAGTGGGTTCCAACACTTCATTAGCGAATTTGTTGCCTGAGCTGACACAATGAGATCTGTGTCCACTAAGATGGAAGTAGATACAGTATCTCATTTTGATTTAGTATAATACAGTACAAGTATTACAAAAACACTTCTAGACCTTGCTCTTTGGTTTTTTCCCATAGAAATACAGTAATTGGGTTTTCAAAACCATTAGGTGACACCAAACAATCACTTTTTTCCTCTATTTCCTGTCCACTTTCAGAAAAGGAGCAAAAAAACTAGATACAAAAGAGATCATCAGCAGGAGGGAAACTTAATCATCAATTTCCAACAGTGTACTAGGTAGGAATGACAGGGAATAAAAATTCTATCTGAAAAGTCACCTTAAAATAGAATCTCAGCAATTTTCTTTTAAGCAACACAGAAGAGAATCTTTTTAGCTATCTACAATAGAATAAGACATGTCTACTGGAAAAAGCATATTTCTTTTTTATTTCTATACACCCTCCAAGACCACTAACTCAATATTCCTGCCTACACTCTAGAGAATGTGTCCTCAGTAATTCACAGCCAGAGCAGGTATGTAGAAAAGATTGATTACCAGTGCTAAAGGCAATAAAACAAACAGTGATCCCCAGTCACTAACCACACATCAGAAGGATTTGTGAATGGCTCATTGAGACATTTGAATCGACCAGATTCTGTCACACCTGGCACCCCCAACATGCAGAACATTGTTCAGTTCTAAGAAAACACCTCTGACCCAGTGGGCAGCATGGGTGCTAAAGCAGAAGGTGCTGCAGAGAGCCAAAGGGCAGCTGTGAGGAGAAGCCCAAGGCTTTACCTGCTAATTTCTCTGCCAAGCAGCCGAGCACCGCGGTCGTGTTGCGGTGCTTGGCGGGGTGACAGGCGTCCTGGCAAGCAGCAGCTCCACTGAGGTTTAATATTTCAGTTAACTTCTGTAATGCGTCCTGCAAAAGAAAAATCAGAAATCCCTTCAGTGTTACTGACAGAGCCAGCTTTCCCCTGGTTCAGTATCATAAAAACAGATTGTTTTTATACATTACTGAAGTCAGCATCGTATTACAGACAGCATGGGGTGGTTATCTTCTAAGAGAAGATAATGAAGGAGAAGAAAAGCTCAATAGATACAAGAGTTGTAACTTTAAAATTACTACCAGATTGTTGGTTGTTGTGATCAACAGCTCAGGACACTTCTGGACATTCCTAAGTGAGCTCCCCATGGCAATAGGAACCAATTAGCAGCACTGCTGCTATCTGATCTATTTCCAGTGTCCTAAAACTCACACCTTTTTCAAAAGACAAGGACTATTTCAGATTTTAGAATTCAGGACTAAAGATACATGCCCCCTTCCCAAAAAGCCCACATTCCCATCATAAATTTAGGATGTTGTCAGCTTTACAGGATGTCAAACTATTCTTGAGAGCCTAAGTGGTTTTCTGTAGCCAAACAAATTTAGGAAGTAACCAATGAGGGTAATAAATCTAAAATGCCATGCTTCGACTTGCTTTGTTCAGGCAGTATGGTGTGAATAAAATTCCAGATAGGTCTAGAGCATACTCTGCATTTTCAGGGTGGTTAGGGGTTAATCTAGAACAAGTCATCCTATGGGAGAACCCCACCCTGAAAAGTTCCAAATCCTCCTCAACTTTCCAGACTTCATGAAAGTTTCAGCTGATTCAGATTGAAACTGCATAATCTCAGGCAAGGATCTAATTAAAATAGAAGAACTCCTCATATTGAAGTCATCAGCAGCCATTTGGAGGAAAAATGAGCACTGCTCAAGTTGAATAGATGTGTTTTTTTGAACTCTGTTCTCAGCCACACTCGAATCAGTTGACTGTGCTAGAGTCTAAGGTCTGTGCAGAGATCACACTGAAAAGTAGTTATGTTCTTAAAAGGAAAGCCACAAAAACAGAACTGGTGAACAGGACTGAGCTAAGTGGAAAGAACAGAGAAAGAAGAAAGAATGACTGAGCTACAGACTTGGGATGGAAAGGACTCACTAAAATTAGACTCTTGACATACTGATACTGCTTTTAGCCATTATTAGAACTGTCAGAGAGATCAAGTATTTTAAGTTAAATAAAGACTTTATAGAATAAACAATTTACTGCAGTGCCCTTTTAACTTTATGGACTTTATAGCCTGCAAAACCAGAAAATGAAATACAGCCTGCTGCTGTTCTCCAGCTGTCATGGAAGTGAGGCACTGACTTAAAATCCCTAAGACAAGAAACTTAAAACTTACCCTCTACAGAAAGAAAATGAACAGCAGCACACACTTTACGAGGCTGCATGTGGCCAGCAGACCCCACAGCTGCAGCTCCTTGTGCTGTAAAGAAGCTACACAGCAAAAACCACTGTGCCCCCCAGAAAAACAGGCACCTCATTCCTTGTCTTGATAAGATCAACTATTTTATAGAAAACTCCTTAGAAGTACCCAAATAAAAGTCACATGGGTTTTGAAAAACAAATCATTTGATTGCCAAGGACATTGTAGAACCAAACAAAAAATCCAAAATCACTCTCCCTATGGTGCATTCACAGTGGTCTCCATTTCCTGATTTCTTTTTTAAAGCAAAGTTTCTAGTCACAGCTTTGTTTTCAAAATAATTCAGCAGTCTCTGTGATAATCATAATACATTTATTTTGTTTAAAAGTCTCAACTTTAATCAATAATCCAGAGGAAAAAAACCCCACTTCAGGTATTATGAGAGTTTGACCAATTCTCCAGCCATTGACGCAACCAATTCTTTATATCCCTAACAAAGGCAATGGAAGACTAAAACTGGCAGCATCAGCAGCTTAAGAAATGAAAGAAGCAACGATGTGATCATCAATTTCTGAAGAAATGAGATAATGACAAACATTTGAAGACAGACAAGTTCTCTGTACAAAGATTATGTTTAGCATCCTAAGGCACCTGAGGCTTTCAGTTACACATCTACAGCAACAGAGAATGAACATCTCAGGACAACTTTCTGCCCAAAACCAGATTAGTGGCCAGTAAAACAAAAGCATTCTCATTTGCCAAAACCATATATAGGTATTTCATAGTAGAAAAATATAATCTGTTTAGCTTAACACATTGTTTGCATTGCATTCCTCATGCGCAGGGCAGGAATAAATTAAGGGGTAACTTGTAAATGTGCAGCTTTGCAAATGAGAGAACAAAAGGGCAGAACTTGGGCAGCTTTTGCAGCACCTGCAGACCTTCCCTGCACAGTGTAAGTACAACATTGGCAGGAGAGACGGGCAAGAAAAGCAGCCCAAGGGTCTCTTGTTCCTTCCCCATGGACCAAATTTATCTTTTTTTGGGAATGCTCCTAGCATTAATTAGCATTTAGACACCAAGTCACCCCAAATTACATGAAGTGAATGCTACACCATTTTCTGAACCACAATCAGTCTTGCATCACTGGTGAAAGTCACTCAGAGAGATGATGGGTGTGGCAGCCACACATAACTGACATTGAGCCACAGATAAATGCATCTGCTGTCGACTCACTTTTGTTGGCAGCGGACATTCATCGAGGAGTAGTGTTATAACAGCTGGTCCCAGGGGATCTTCTAATGGAATAACTCTAATTAAAGATTGGACAACTTCCAACCAGCCTTCATCTGTCAACCACAAAACAGAAGTCACACTCAATTAACAGTGCAATTCAGAAGTGTTCAAAATACATCCCTAAACTGAAAAATCCTCAAAGTTACCCAGTGAGCTTAGAGACATCAGGAAAAACAGGGGGTTTTTTACACCACTGTCTTAGTTTGCAGTAGTTCAGAAGTTTAAATTCAAGAAAGAAAACGTTCACAGCAACTTGGGCAATAGTGAACACCTCTATGGTTTGGGAAGAGTCTTGCCCAGGCCAGAGCATCCTTTAGTTCTACTACTATTAGGAGGGAATACTCATGGTGGTACGGACAAGTACTTTGTTCTAGTGTGATACTCAGAGTTCAGCATCCAGTGTCAATTCTTAGATGTTAAATGCTACATACACAATGACACTGAGGAAATATTTCTTTTTATCAGAATCAGATCTCTCTTTTTGAGCTCCCTGAAGTAGCACAAGGTTCAGAGAAACTCAGTTGGTTTTCCCATGCCTGCTGGTCTAAAGAATGTTTGTTTTCCTAAGGAGCAGCTCTCACTGTTGAATGAGTAGACAAGGAATTTTACCTGCAAGCAAACATCCACTAAGAAGATGTTAAACTACTGATAAAGTAAACAGATTTGGATTTACAAGGAAATAGCTCCTGTAGAGGTGAAAATAAAAACAGACTGTATCTGTATACAGGTGAGTGAGGTTGAAGAAGCAGCGTTTCCTACAACAATAGAGCAGTAATACACTGGGGCTTGAGTTATGTTAGCACATTCCCTTGAAAAATATTTTATTGAATTGCTGCACTATCTAATCAGATTGATTAATTTACTTTAATACAGAAATATATTTCCTACGACCACTAGCAACACTATTAAGTAGGGAGATAAAAATTCAGCCAAACCAGAGGTTTTGTTGAAATCTTAAGCTGGGAGAATTTCTCCTGCTGTAACAAAGATGAAACAGCCCTTGCAGAAATGTGGCTTGTCTTGCAGGAGCACTGAGGGACAGGGCTGGGACAAGTACATCAGTAAAGCAGAGGTCTAAGGTCAGCAAGATCCAAACTAAAGGGAATGTGCTGTCTGCTGACACTGGAGCACATGGGCTCTATGGATGTGTACAGGATGGTCCTGCTCAGCTGCAAAGAGCCATTCTTTGTTGGTTTAATGCCACTACAGGGTGTTTGTGGCCACCCATTTGCTGCTTCTGGAGATTTCATGAGGGAAGTTTAACTGAATTAAAAAAAAACTCAGGCCAGTGCATGAGCTCAGTGAAGCTCTGGAGGGCAGAACTGTGTTGTGGTTCCTGCATCCCCAGAGCTCCACCACATCCCAACACACCTGGCTGAGGTGCATTTCTCTATGCAAAGAAAAAAGAGGGGCTTGGGGTTTGTCTTGTTTCTTTTGCTTGTGAGTCACAACTGAAATGCCCAACACAATGCCTTGATACCTGTTTCTGCCATTTCATGCAACGTGATCATGGAATAAGGAGGCTCCTGGTCACTGAAAGAGATATTACACAGGTCAAAATTTACACACAAACATCAATGTAATACACTGAATAGAATGATTATACACAGAACACAAATCCAGCAACCATTTAACAAAAGGAAGTGACACAGGCTGCACATTGCTAATGTCATTTTCAGATCTGAAACAGAGATGGGATTTGAGCCCCTCTCTGACTCAACATCAACATCTGTATGTCTTCCACAGCTGGCAGGTGAAATTGTGATCCACATCTGCATGTCTAAAAGCTGAACACAATGCTAGGCTTGGTGCTGCTCATTAGCAGGTTCCTTGTGGTAAATAATGAGGTACTGCCTGTCAGAGGTCACAAAGTGAACCCAGAGCAGTGCACAGGGGGCATCTCTTCAACAGGATTTTTTTCCCTCAGAAATTCTCTGCTAAATACATAAATATTAAAAAACCACCACAAAACTTAAATAGGAAGCCACCTAACAGCATCACAGTCTTCTACTAGAGATGTTAAAAGAAATAGTTAAGGCAGTTTAACAGAAAATAATTACTCCCATTTTCCAATGTGAAAACCACGAGAAGTTCAACAGATCAGATCCTCAGTACAGTGTGCTGGAATAAGGACACAAAGCTATGGACACATCTGTCTATCTGAGCAGGCACTGCCAGTAAAAGTACCTAAAGCAAGACCCCAAAATCCTGTTCAGTAGGCACTTCTAGGTCCAAAATGAGCTTATCCAGCAGCATGTCCTAAAATACTTTATACAGGCTCCTCAGGCACTGTGAACTAACCCCAAGCTTAGACTTTATGCTCCACACTCAATCTCTATCACACAGCTCTGAAAAGAAATTAGAAATGTGAAATATACAGGAAATTCAGAAAATTTCAATGGACATTAATTATAGAGATAATAAAACTAGGTAGTTTGAGAGATTAATCATGAAGAAGAGAAAAACCTCAGCTTTGATGAAATATATATGACATAAATACATCTTTTTTTTTTCTTACAAAAAGGTCAACACACTTAAATATTTCCACAAGAAAATGCTAAAGTGAAGTTTAACACATTTTTATATTGCCACATTTGAAACAAATAGTTGGGTTGTTTTTTTTAACTCAAGGCATCTTTACCTTTCTTCTGGAAAGTAATCTGCCCAGAAAGAAAAAGAAGTGCAGGACAAAGGATAGAAAGATTCAAAGAAAGGAGAAAAAAAAACCCAACAAAAATCCGAACCACAAGTAAAAGTAAAGGCTATGACAAAAAAGGATGACATTTTTATCTGCCAGACTTCTGATTTTGTCACGAGCAGCAGGTTCCCACAATACTGGCACTGAGCAAAGGACAATCCTACCCCACGGATTTGCCATTTTAACCACTTAATTTCCAACATCCCCCTTTCTCATTTTGAAACAAAACAGCCATTTTGGTAATTTCTTAATTTGCAAGGCAGCTTTTAATATAAGCCCCAAAATATAGAACTTATCCTTCTGAGTTTATGAAATTAAACTTCTAGGAAGTGGCTATCTCTAGATAGGAGAGAAAAAAAATTGTCAGGTATGTTTGAGGTCAGAACTTTGAGATTTGATAAAACCAAAAACAACAAGGAAAAAAATGAACCCCAAGAAAAAACAAAGAGCAAACAGGGAAAGCAACTATTCATTGCTTATCACAGTGCATTTTACAATAGTCTGTAGAAAAGCTCCTGTAATAATACAGCAGCTTCAGGAATTTGTCAGAAACAGGACTCCATGGGCAGTGAAATAACCATGTTATTGTCTCTCAGTAGCATAGGAAAGTGCTTACAAGATTACAAAACTTACTGCAAGACCCACAGGAACAGATCAACTGGGCACAGAAGTGTTGTGAAACAGCTGAAGGAGCTGAACTTGCAGGAGAGGGGACGGCATGTGAGACTGGGCAGAGGCTTTAAAAAACATTTGCCATGATTTGAAGACAGAGCAAAAAATAAATGCCCATGAAAAAACATCAGTCCTGGTATTTTCACTTAAAGCCTTTGACAGCAGGAAGGCAAACTCCTTCTCTGCAGGCACATTCCAGAGTTGATGCAGGTATATGAATCAAGGCTCACTTATTCTGAGCCTCATCCACCCTAAACTCAAACCCCAGCTGTCAGGTTGGAATAGTGTTTTTCCTTCAGTTCTGGTCTTTCCAAGTCCTAGCCTACACCATTCCCAAAAGGTGTGGAGCTAACTTAACCCATCATTTTAAAGGTCCTTTTGAAGCTCTGTAGAAAGAAACACAAAAACAAAAAAAAAGACAAAAAAATGATGAGCCCATAAATATCCCCCACGCCCTTAATGGATGCTTTGAGCATGCCAGGAATGCAAATACTGGGATTGTGAGTTGGGCAGTCACAACATGTGATCTTTAAAAAGCAGTCAGACTTAAAACTGGAAAGAAAACCTCAGTCTGTTTATTGAGGCTAACAAAGATCAAAGCTCCCTATTTTGCTTCACCATTTCCAAAGAAGTAAAATCCAGCCTGCAAACAGAAAACTGCACAAGAACCAATTTTTAGGACAGAAGTTCCCAGCCTCTGGAGCGTTTATTGCTCCCTGAACTTTGTATCTGTGCCAGGTAAGAAATCCTGAGCACACTCCTCATCCCACACGGGTGCAGGCCCACAGAGGAACTGTGAGAAAGCTCCTCAGCTCCTGGGAGAGTCTGTACCTGAGCACTCAGGAGCTACTTCTATTACCTAGGAAAGGTGCTCCTCTCCTAAGCCTCCAGATGGAAACACGTGGCTGCTTCAGGGAGGGTCAGGTGGAGATCGGTGAGAGGCTGGAGCCACAGTTTGAGAGAAGACAAGAACACTTTCACTCATGTTGAATTATCCCTTGAGGAGGTACTTACTTATCTACCAACGTCCGAATTACAGCCAGTGTGTCAAGCACCAGCCCATCCACATTCTGTTTTTTCCTTCTTGGCTCGTGAGGCCCTCGACCCCTCCTGGGTGGACGGACAGGGTCCCTTGGGTGGCTCCTTGCTTCAGGGACGTGTGCTCTGCTGTTCTCCGTTTGCCGGCCCCGAGGGTCCCCGTTGTCCTCGGCCCCGCTGTCGTCGCGGCAGACGCACGAGTTCCCCATGCTGCCCAAGGCTCCCAGGAAATGGGGAATGTGGTGCTCTAGAGTCAACAGCAGACCTTGGAAAAGGCTTCTGCTAGCATAGAACACAACCAAAGCAACTACAATCATCTAGGAAGTTTTAAGAGAAATGTTTGTGCGATCCCGGATTGTGATCTTTTTGCATTTTAAACGTTGCTACCAGCTGGAATGAGTGGGAAGTTGGAGACTTAGCTGCCGACAGAATCATTTAAAACACACGTTGGTCATCCAGAAGGAGGTCTGAAAAAGCAAACCCAGAACAAGAGTTAGTGTTACTACTGCTAGAAAACAACAGAAGAATTCCTATTTTAGCAAACACCACCGGTTGTGGTGGATAAAGCAGCTAAGAAACACAAGGCTCTACCTGAGGTCTACTGTGGGGAAAGGGAAAGGAAGGAAGAGGAGGAGGAGGAAGCTCCCCTGGTAAGGAGCTCTCACCCACAAACTGTTCCTTTCTACACCACCTATCACTTCCCAGCTCCTTCAGGGTTTTTGGATGCAGAGGAACAAGTTTGCCTATAAATCTCACACGTTGCTACTACCTTTAAATACTAAGTATCAACAAAGCAATTTCATTTACCCTTTACAGAGACATAAGGCTTATGCCACCCCAATAAAGGCTGTACACTTAAGGTTCTCATTTCACATCAGAACATTTCCAAACAATAAAATAGACAAAATTGTAAAGGACTAATCTTACAGTTATGGTTTATCTCAACAAACAATAGATTTAACAGAACCATTTGGTCCACCTGCACATAAATGCACATTTTTGGAAAATGCCTACATCTCCTGCATTCTCACCCAAAGAAGCACCAACACTGAATTAAACAGGAATTATAGACATATTTTAATGCCTTACAAATCTAACTGGGATTTTGAAATGGCTGTTGTGTGCCTGTTTGGATCTAGTGTCAAAGCAGTCTTCCCTTTTTGGGAACAAGGACTAATTCAATCATTCTTCTGTTCTTCATTCAAAGGGTTTGGATCACATACAGGCCCAAAAGCAACTGAGACCACGGGGGAGTCTCTCCCAGTCATTAAATTGAAAATGCAAGAGAAGAAGGATTCAAAGCCCCATTTCATAATAAGTTATGTTTCAAGCCATAGGGCATATTTCTGTAGAACATTACTTAGTCTCAGGTAAAACAAAACCTTACAAAAGATATAATTTCACTATTTACACACTTCAGGCATGTCAGAATAAGTAATTAATTTTTATCCTTTCAAGAATCAAGTTTAACATTTACACTAAATTCTGAATATCCTGTAATAGGTTATTACTATTCTTCAATTATTAAATAATGTCATTAACAGCAGACATGTAGCACCCTAAATTCAAAAGAAAGTCACAGAGAGCTGACACCTTTTAAATATGGAAGGCTCCCACCATCAGAGCCAACTGGCAACTCTGCAATTGCTGGCTGCCCTTTGGGACAAGATCACAACAACATTCAGAAGCCAGACACCGGTCATATGAGCGAGTCTTGGGATGTCAGCTGTCACTGAAAAAGCACTGCAACCAAGCTCTCACAGGCTCTTCTGTAGTTTAAAGTACATAATCTTTTAGCACAGCAAAATGTTCAGTATGAAGAAATTAACTGGAGGCTAACTAAGAAAAAAAAAATCAATTCCTCAAGGGACGCTAATTGGAAAAAAATACAAGATCTTGACTTCTTGGTCAAGAAATTCCTAAACCACAGATCATCAAAAGGGTTTCAGCATCACATCATGCTTGCTTTATGCCCTAAGCAGTTTGGCCATCAGGCCCAGAGTCCTTCCATCCGAGCCAACACAGCTGTCACCTTCTCAGTCAGCGAGCCACAAACAGATGAAAGGTGCCAGTGCAGATTGCAAAGACCTCAAACAGAATTGTCTGAGTTCACAACTGCTTCAAATGTCTTTCTTGATTTTAAAAAGAACTAGTTATGTTAAATGTAAAACATGTCTTTCTAGGGAATATGTATGTATTTATGAATCTGGGTCATTTAAGGCCATTTTAGCAAGATAATATTAAAATGTAAGACTGTTACAGATTTAGAATCTGAATAAAGTTATTCTGTAACTTATTGAAATAACAGTGAATCCATCTTGTCACCAATACAAGAAAAGAAAAGTTGTATTTTAGAGATTAACAATGAGTAAGAACCTACCTAAGAAACAAAAACAAACACGTGTCAAGATTAAAGCTGATTATTGAAGCCTAAGTTTTTCTGGCTGACAACTTAAAATGTGATTAAAACCAAGTAATTATGCTTAACTCACCTGTAAGTTTGCTTGGTTCAGGAACGGCTGGGGGAGCTCACAAAGTGCTGTGGCAGAAGTGGATTGTTCTCCTCCAGGGCACGGAGCCGTATCTGGAAAAGGCAGCACTCCTTTATGGTGGGCAGTGAGTCATGACTGACTCTGCTTTCACTCCCAGGAACTACGCTGAGGAGTCCCTGGGGAGAGGTGGAAAAAAAAGAGAATTCACTTGGAAACTGCATCCAAGGTAGATGTACTCCACCTCCTCCCTACACCTGCCATGACATCAAGCTGTGCTGTTATTTTCAGCTGTATCCAGCCTTTACAGAGGGGATTCTTTCAAGGCTTCAAAACCCAGTTTGTCGTCTAAAAGCTTTAGGACTAGACACAGATACAGAACGCTCAACCTCTTTCTACAGCCTTGGTATTCCAGACAACACAGCACCAAGGGCAGAGCAGTGACCAACTCCTCACCTCAAATTACTCCTACAGGAGGAAGAAGAGAAGCAATAATATCTGCTCCAGATCCCCCTCAAGTAGACACAGCAGAAAATAAAAGTACACTATAAAAGTTGATTAGATAACAGGAAGAGAGAAGTGACAGGATAAACTCCCCTTATTTAGTAAAGAGCTGGGTTTGACAGCATCCACTTGGCTCTTGCTCACCATCATATAAAAGGAGCTCATTGTCAAGCCTCAAACAAACTGAAAGGCTAAATAATCAGGAACACAAGGTAGGAGAGATTGCTACAGATCTAATCACAAACCAGCTTGTCTGGATAGGGCACAAATGCAGGAAGAAAGGTTCTGAAGTGCAAAGGAAACGAATAAAAATACAAGTTTTTATTCTATAAGGAATAGCTGGTACTCCAGCTCTCACCAAACAACACAAAATGCCAATGCTTGATATCTCCTCTGCCCCAGTGGGACACTCACTGAACAGCTGCCCCAGCACAGCTTGCCCTCAACAAAGCCCCCAGATCAGATGCTGCTGGAGCTGGACACCCTCCCTGCATGGGAGAAAAGCAGCTGCAGCCTCCAGTGCCCCCTGGGACCATCCCCACCACAGAACACAACTGCTCTCGGGGCAGGCTCAAGCATGCATGGATGCACAAAGGAGCTGTGAGCTGCACAGGGTGACCAACCTGCCATGGCTGGAAGTCCAAGAGGGAAAAATGAAATCATCACCCAGTGAAAGGGATGCTCTGGGAGTGGATCTGCACCTGCCTGATGCCCAGCCTGCCCCCGAGAGGCCTCCTCTGGATCATCCGACCAAGCACGCCAGTGCAAGAGTTGGCTCCAAGTGGCACTGGGATCATTTCTCTGCTATGTGCAGCACAAGAGTCAGTGATTCATCCCCTCAAATATTTGGTTACAGCCAACCATAATACTGCCTCATGATGGAAAATGCCTCTTCTTTCCATGAAATGGAGTGCACTGCCAAGCAAACAAAAAACCCCTCGTGCACATAAATGGGGAAGGTTTCGGCTACTAAAAACACTTTTCCAGTTCCTGCCACCACTACAAGAGTGATTTCCCCCCTTGAGCAGAGTAACACAGGAGCTCAGTCAACAAACCACACAGTAAAGCTGAAAGGTTTTCAAAAGCAAAACTGGAAGAGTTTTGGCTAGCAGTTTCCTATTAAGGAGAAAATAATTAGAAATATTTCCTCAGCATTTCTTTCTCAAAGAAATGATGCTCCTAAAAAGGAAGAGATGGAAATACTTGTAATGCCTGTCAGAGGAAAGTTCAAACCAGAAGGAAACACAGCTATCAATTGCTGCAAGATAGTCAACTTTGATACAGGAATAAGAGGAAGAACAAGCCTGTTCGAAAAGCAAGTTTTTATAATACAAATTTTCAGCTTTGAAATGATGAGGTTAGCACTGAAAACCAAGAATTTCCAGTAAATTACATATAACTAGAATGTGAAATGGAGACTTTCTCAGGAGATCCCATTCACATGAAAGGTCAACCTCTTACCTGTGAGACTTGTGCAACTAAAGAGAAGCAGCTGCAGGGTGTCCAGCCTGGTACCACGCAGCGCACGCAGCCAGGGGACTGCAGGCTTCAGGAGGAGCCAGTAAATACCCTGCTGGTTCCTTTGCATGTGGTAACCAACCACCATATTGTGTAATCTGAAGCAAACCCCTAATTCAGCTCTATTTTCTTTAAAAATACCTTGGAGGGTTAAGACTAGTGTCAAAACACGATGGGAAGCAGCCTTTGCTGGCGTGCAGCATTTCACAAAGCCATTGCCACAGCTGGTTGCTTTCTTGCTGAGGCAAGAGCACCCTAAACCAAAAGCAGACAGACCTTGAGTGTGCCAGTTTCACAGAAAGGGAGGCTCACCACCTCTCAAAGCTTTCCAGCTCCTGCACAAGTGCTCACCAGTGAAAACCCCCAGGGTTGTACAAGGTTTACACAACAATCCTGATGTCTTCTCTGGGTAATTCATCTTTGTCACAAACACAGGGCTGGAGGATCTGATCTCTTGTTTGACTTGATGTGAAGAAGAAGCAGACAGTAACTACCACCACAGCAGTTTCTTTTTCTGTATACTCACTGTGAAAGTCAGATTTTATAGTCACTTGCACATTGCATTTGTCTTTTCACTTCCTTTAAACCCCTTTTTTAAGCTGGTACAGGAACACTAAAATTGCAACACGGATTTAAAGTGAACTTCACTTTCTCACTTAAATGGGTGTGGCCAGAGCAGGCCTGGTAGGGATTCCTCCCTGCACAGTTTTCCCCTCACCTCTGGATACAGAGATACTCGTGCTCAGGACAAGACTTGTTCAGCTTTCTTTCTGAAAGGCAAACTGAAGCATTTACCACCTTCTGAGCTTCCCCATCTCAGAGGTCATTACTTGTCATCTCCCAGTCATTTAGGTGGAACTGTCCCTTGTACTACAGAAAACCTCAACTGTGCTTCAGTCTGAACCAGCGCTGGTATCGATCACACCTCCTGCTCCTCAGCTCCCCAAGCCACAGACGGATCATTAAATTCCTTATCAGAGACTGAGCTTAAGTCATGCTTTGAGGCAGATGAAAGTGCTTCTGAGATAATGATCTTTTAAAAAGATAGTGCTATCTGACAGCCCAGTGAAGTTGAACAAGAAGTGCCTCCAGCAGGGTGATGTGGCCTGGCAGAGCTGAACAAGCTCAGCAGTTGCCCAAGGAGCAGAGTATAATGCACTGCTTCAGAAGTGGCAGGGAGATAAAGATAATGCCCTGTAGATGGCAAGGAACACTAATCCTATAAGCTGCAGGGATACAAGCACATGAAATAAAATCGATTAGCTATACCCTATTAAGTTTTGGCACAGACATTCATTTGGAAGCTTATAAATAACTCTTTCAATTAATTCAAGTTAATCTTCCTTGCTGCCCAGAAAGTTAAAGGCGTTATCAACAATATAATTCTGACAAAAGCATTCATGATATCAGGATTCAGTATTAAATAAAAAAAACCCACAAAAAAGCCCAAAGCTCTCCCAAAAAATCCACAAGAAATTCCAGAATAGACAATGTTGAGAGAAAAGTGACTCTTTGGATACCAAGCAGAGGTGTAGAATGGCAAAGAAATCACACACGGAAAAAAAAAAAGAAAAAAAAGAAAAAGAAAGAGGCTTTTTCTAAAGCTTTATCTCGTAAAATTTACAATAGTCCATTTCAGAAAGGATAAAGCTTTATCTATATCAGTATCTAGAAATCACTGAGAGAGTTCTCTTCAGTCATGTGGAGATCAACTCCTTGCAGTACTTAAAGAACTTTGTGCCTGCGCAAAATCTAAACCACAAAAGCATTTTGAGGGGCAAGTAAAGAGACTGAGCAGCTCAGTCACAGCACAGCCCTGCCCTGGGAACTAGGATTAGAGCTAGCACAGGGGCATCCGAGTCCCAAGTGCCCAAATGACATTGTGGGCACCAGGAAGATGCTTCAAGGAGGGACTGCTGGAAGCAGGAGCAGACTCTTGTCAGCAAACCACCAGCTTCAGGTAACTGAGCCAGAAGAGTGGCAACTCAGAGTTTGGCTGTTTCTTGTCTAAACTAATCTTAGTGCTTTTCTTTCTTCTAACTCAGAGCTGGGCTTGTTTTCAGAAGAACACTGAGTGCAGAACCACTCTGTAGAAGGCAGAACAGTCTCCTGCTGCAGACCACAGAACTAAGCCCAGCTATGTGGCATGACTAAGCTATTGTGAATGCGTAAAATTCACATGTCCAAAAACTGTTTTCAGTGTAAAATTTTGATAACATTGCTGAAAAACTGAGCAATGCCTCAGTTGGAAGCTTGCTTTATCAGCTGTCTGGCAACTGCCTCAGTGAGCAGGGCACAGCAGACAATGTCTAGAAACAGGCTGAAGAAAGCTCCATGTCTTGATAATTGAAGCAGCAACAGAGGATGGCCTGATCTTTCAGTGGCCAGAGTTGAGAGCCACCTTTGTGGCCTTCCCTGCCAGCCATGGAAAGCTGGCTGCTCTTTGCCAGACAAAGTTCAGGGCTGTACTGACAGAGCAGGAAAAGCCCTTCTAATTCTCTTTCCTCCCCTGAGTGGATACAGTGACAGCTGCTCGAGAGACTGTCATCTGAGACCAGTACAACATGTAGGTCACTAGGTTAGCAAACCTTGGAAGCACTCATAGAAAGCACGATTCCTGAACTACCTGGGGCTTCAGAGCTGAAGAACACAGAGCCTGAAACACAGCTCTGGGCAGGTCACAGGAACCCCCTTATCTCAGAATAAGAGGGCCAACCCCCTTCTTTCACAGAATCACTAGGCTGAAAGAGATTTTCAAGATCATTTAGTCCAATCCATGCCCTAATACCTCAAATAACCATGGCACTGAGTGCCACATCCACCTTTTTTTAAACACATCCAGGGATGGTGACTCCACCACCTCCCCGGGCAGACCACTCTTGTACTTTTATCACAGAACTTACTTAAAACAACAAAAAACCCACTCACACAAGAACTCAGCTTCATTTCTCCCCATCTGTCTCTTCAGGACCTTTCCTTTGTGCCCTGCTACAAGTCTGCCAGTAAAGCACACGAGAGCCGGGTGTGGATTCACCAGCCAGGTGGAACGAGTGCTCCTGCCAGCTCTCACAGGTGTCCTGCTCCAACCACTGGGCTGTGGTATTTTCTTACAGTGTTTCAGGGCCCCTGCCAGCACAAAGAAACCCAGAGGAAGTTGCTCAATGTGCCGTGGCCAAGGAGGGGAAGGGCCTGACTGCCCGAGAGGTGGCTCGGACAAGTGCAGGTGGGTTAGGAAGTGGGAGGATGATGAGCAAGGATGTGTCTCACAAGGCAGTCTGAACGTGGCTTAAACAAGACTGTGCACCCACTTTAGTCAAAAAAGGTAGAAAGCTCAAAAACTAGTTAAGAGGCTTTCAAAATCCTGTAACAGTACCAGGAACATGAAGTCTCAGCCACCTGGGGCTTCTGCTAAATAACTTTCTGAGGAATTTCAGGAGAATTAAGGTTAAATTGTTTTGATAATTACATTTAAACACCACTTCACTAAATGTTACAAAGGGGTAATGCTCTAAAGAGAGAATAACTCACCTATTGTTAATTTTTTAAAAAATCTTTTATTTCAGGACTGATATATTAACCAGAGTTTGAGTGCAAACACACACACCATTCTTTGACTCACCATTAGCTGAACGTTTTTAAAAGCAGGGAGAACAATTCTAAGCCTGCTCATGCCAGACAGCTTTGCCTTTAGGGGGAAAAAAAAAAAGAGCATCAGCAGCTTGCTAGATTTTCTTTTTTCAGTATGACTTTCTAGCATGTCCCACTGCCTGCAGGAGGGTATAAGATACACATGAATGGTGCAGCCTCTTGGCTCATAGTTCACCAGCTGCCCTCTAACCTATGATTCAAGCTGTAATTCTACCAGTTTGGACTCATGCACCAAAGCCAGCAATCCAAAAAACCCATGCCAGTACTTCAGATGAAAATGTCCTCGACACTTGTCCTTCTCACACCTAAAAAAAGACCAAGATATTCAGATACTTAGAGCAAAAGGGAAGCATTTACTATGAAAAAAAAGAAAAAGCCTTAGAAAGGGAGAAAAATAATTACAGTTGTGTTTCATATGCTCAGAAACCACTGTTTCCCTGAGGGGAGAGATTTATTAGGAAAAAGATGGATTTCTTGTTGCTGATTATGATAAGTGACTGAATTCCATCTAATAAACGTGCATTAAAAACCAAGGAGCAGCACCTCATGCCAGACTTTGGACTGCCAGGCATCCCTGCTGCACAGGCAAAGCCCACCAAGCACACAGAGTTCCCACAGCAGAGTTGTGCTTCCAGAGCAGATCTTTGGATGGCAGATCAAGGGCAGGTAATTACAGGCACTTCTGGAGAGAGATCGTGATGCATTGGTCAGTCATGCAACCTTGTGAGTCATGTGTGAACATTTGACTTTTATTAGACCTCAGCAACATAATGAAGAATAGAAAAGGAAATAAAGATCATGCTGGCACAGCCACTGCCCTGCAATGTGAACTTTGCAGTTATCACACACAGACCAGGAAAATAAAATATATTGTCAGGACACAAGGAAATACAAAGCACACGAGATACTTGAAAAGTGAGGAACCTCAGTGTAAGACCACTGCCTGCACTGCTTTAAAGCAATGAATAAATTCAAAGTCTGCTAAGCAATCATAAGTTCAAAAGAGGGAAAAAACTCCAAAAAAACCCAGTTTGAAATTCTGAACACAACATACTGATAAAGGAGCAGAACATGACAAATATTATGACATTAGCTGGCCCTCAATTTACCACAAGGTGACAGCATTTTAAGTTGCTGCCTCTGTGTTGAGAGGGAAACCACACAGTGCACATGATGAGCTTTGCTCCAATTTGTGAGGATATCACCATGTAGCTACAAGACCAACAGAGGATATTTCCAAACACAGCACATTGCCAGGTAGGGGAGATAACGATAGGAAAGGAAATTTGAATGAAGAAACCTCAAGAGTTACAGGCCAGTAAGTGTTCTATAATAAATCACTGCCTTTATCACTAACTTACTGCTTATACTAATAAATATCTTCCTGCTATTCCTTGATTTTAACAAACAAGCAAAAAGCTTGAGGAGAATTGATTCTGATTCCACCTGATGGGCAGAATATGAGGCATGTCTTACATCTTACAGGAGGGAACCAAAGCATTTTAATGATCTATTTCAGTCCTATCCATTAGACTCACAGCAAATGAAATGCACTTCAAGCCAAGACCTCCTATGTGAAAACACTGATAATGTACCAAGGGAGAGCACTGCAGGGTTGTTTAGAAAACTATCATGTCCCTTTAAAAGGGGAAAAAAAAAGAACATTAAGAAAAACACAGAATAATGTATCAGTGAGAGAACATGAGAGCCACTGAGTGATCACCAAATTATGAGGCCACAGAGTAGGATGCCACAGGAGCTACCACGAAGCATTGCAGTGAAACTCCATGTATAGGAAGGAGGCTGAAGGTAAATAAAAAGGAAAGTTAAAGACCTCAGGGAGACCAATAAGCCCACCTTCCTGCAAACACACCTGGTATCACAGCTGATGATAAGGGAGTTGTGTGGACAAGCTGGATTAGGTCTATCAGCTATCCAAGAGTGGGTAAACAACCAAGGCTAAGCTAATAAACAATCAGCATCAGCTATGACAAGAGTTGTGCAGAATACAAAATACAGCACTAAAATACCCTGGAGGAGCTTCCTACTCAAGTGATGGACAGGGGAAGCTGAAAACTTTCAGTTAGCAGGAACCTCAAGAGAATGTCTGGATGAAAAGGGAAGAGACAAGAAGTGATCACGCAGCTACAATTGTGCTTCACTCATCTGAAAAAGAACACACCACGGGAAATTCACAATCTGTTCAAGCAGACCTATAAATAGGAACCAACAGCAGAGATTGGGGCACAAAGCAATAATAGCAATGTCCTAAAGGGAGGGACAGATGAGTGGGTGCCAGGAGGAGAAAGGGCCTCTTTTGCTGAGTGGACTTCGGCAGAGAACAAAGACAAAGGCAAAAGCGCTTACAGAAGAATGGGCCAGATTTAGATCAAAGAACAGATCAATTCTGGGCATTTGGATAAATGCAAAACAAAAACACATTTAACAGCATCACAGACTCTTAAAATAATATGACAAGTTTTGAGAATGCACAGTCCTCCAGAAATCCATAGTCAAATACAAGAATTCAAGAGGAGACGAGATGCAAGGGAATATTTCAGATGGCTCACAGGTGATGAGAACCTTCACTGTTTAAAAATCTGTATAGTTTATCAAGAAAACAGAAAAAAATTTAATACCAAGAAGAAAACAAGGGAAAGTCACAGTACACAAGTGGATGCAGATTTCCACATGATAATCTCATAGCAGTGATGGATGTACAGAAAATTAGTAGAAGAGCAGAACTGAGCTGAGGACCAGCATGAGAAAAGAAAACAACATCAAAACAAATACATGCATTCAATGCAAGACAAAGGACAGAAAAACTAAAATCCTGAGGCAAAGCTATTGCTGAGTAGAAAAAAAACCCCTCTTATATTGAAGAAAACAAACACTGACACAGACATAAAATGAAAAAAAAAAAACAACCACAAAACACACCAGCATTCAGAAAACAGAGCAGACTGAATAAATTTAGGAGAGGAAAGGCAGCTCTTATGTCTGTGTTTCTCCATGGACCAAAGTTTCACTGTGTGAGAAAACATGATAACACTGGCTGAGCACCAGAATGAACTCTGGGCTCAGGGATGAGAGTTTGCAATAACGAAACAGAAAATGAAAAGTGAGGTGACTACAGTGATTCTTGAGACCTACACTAAGATTGGACCTAGAAGGGACAGTGCACCTACTGCTACACAGCAGAACGCATAAAAATGGGTAGTTCTTAAAAACAGGGAGCTAATGAAGGCCTGCGAGACTGAAACAGCAATCAGCAGGGCAGAATCAAAGGGCTTAAAAGAGAAACTCATAGACGATACGGGCATAACACAAGCAGTGAACAAATCCTGCTCTCTAAGCACTGAAGGGGGAGAGCAGAGCCGAGCCGGGGTGTTACCGCACCGTAGGACAGGTGCCTGATCTATCGCCCAAAAATGCCAAACAGATGCAGGTACACGAGGGCATTGGTGGCCCGCTCCGCACCTCACATCTCCTCTGTAAAGGCAGAAAACTCTCCGTGGAGAGGCATTTTCACACTGAGAGCAGTAACAGTTTTCCGGATTCTGCCTCCTCACGTTCATTTAACCCTACTCCGCTATAACAACACCGCCGTGTTTCCGAGCTGCCGGGCGCTGCCACAGCAGCACGTCGAGTCTGTGGTTCCGCGATTCGATGTCATTTTGCCCCTCGCACACCAGACCCGCCGTGGCCGAGCCGTTGTTTTGCAAGTCATACGAGCACCGGGAGCTCTCCCCGCAGCCGGGAGGCGCCGTTAGGAAGTTCCAACCCCTCCCGGCCCCGAGCAGCGCCGGACCCGGCGCGCCCCAGCTCGCCAAACCCTCCGTTCATTCACCTTTTGCCGCTTTCTTCAGCGAGCTCCCAGCTCCACACGCCAACCCAGCTCTGGGGCCTCCGGGAGAGCTCAGCGAGCCCGGGGGCTGCACCTTGGCCACCAGCCTCTTCCCCTGCTTGCCCTCTGCAGGAGAGGCGGTACCGGTGGCCCCGGGGGCAGCCGAGGGGTGCCTGCGATCCCTGGGGGGCACCTGCATCAGCCACCGGAGCCGACGGGACCCCGGGCCGCTGCCTGGGGCCGGGGGGCTGCGCTGGCCCGGCCCCCGCCCCAACCGGGACCTCCGCCGGCGGCCCCTGGGGGAGCCCAGGGCGGGGTGGGCTGAGCACGGCGCCCTCACTCATTAACGCACGGCCAGCAACGGGGCCAGCAGCGCCCAGCCCGGCGCTGTCCCTTCCTCTCAGCCCAACGCGCGCCCCGCTCCACCCTAGCCCCGCGGCACCCACCGGCGGGGCCGCGTACGCTTTGCCTCACCTCCGCTCCGCGCAGCCCGGCCGGGAGCGCAGCGGGGCCGCCGCGGACCCCGCGCCCTCCGCCCCTGCCCGGCCCCGGCCCGGCGCTGCCGCCGCTCCTTTGTGCCGAAAGATGGAGGCGACTCACGGCGCGGCCCCGCCCCGCCCCGGCCCCGCCCCGCCCGCGGCCGCGCCCCCCGCCGTCTCCCGGGCGACCCGCCCCGCCCTTGGCCCTGCCCCCGGCGGCGGGGCTTCGCCCAATCGCGGCGCGGTGCTGCCGTGACGTCATCCCTCCGTCCAACCCCCGTCGGCTCCGCGCTCCGCTGTGCCCGCCGTAAGAGCGGCGGGGATTGGCTGCCGCGGGGGCGGGGCCGCCGAAGGAACGGCTGGCTCGGTTGGCTGCGGCGGGCGGAAGGGGCGGGGCAGCCGGCGGAGGGGAGCGGGGTCAATGGCGACGCTGCGGGCCCGGCGGTGCCGCTCGCTGTGAGGGGCCGCGGTACGTGCCGGGGGCGGGCCCGGGGCGGTGGGGCCGGAGGAAGCGCCCGGGGGCGGGAATGGCGGCCGTGGCCGGGCCGCCGGGCCCTTCGGGGCAGGGGTGAAGAGGCCCGGGCCTGGGCCCCGCGAGCGCGGCGGGCCGGGGGCGGCTCGCGGGACGAGGGGCTGGAGGGAGGGCGGGGAGTGGGGATCGCAGTGAGGACTCGGAGCAACGCGAGCCCCGCACGCCCGCGAGGGTTCCCCGCACGGAGCTCCGGGGCCGCCGCAGGAAGCGGGGCCCGGGGGCGGGTTCAGGCTGGTGGGGAGCGATTCATCCCCTCCGTGTCCGGGGCGGCCCCGGGCTCGGCACGCAGCGCCTCGTTTGATGTGATGCGGGGAGCGCTGCCGGCTTGGTTCAGTGTGGGCTGGTGAAATGTGTAGGTGAGTTGTCTTTGTTATTTAATGACGGCTGAATGTACTGGAAGCTGCAGTCGGGGACCCAAGACACCGTCGCTGCTCTGCATCTGTTCCAGCCTAAGTGGTGGCAAGGGTTACGAAGTTTGCGAGGTTGTTCGATCCTGAGGGTGTCACCATCTGGTATTATAAAACCCTGCGGTTTACAGCTGTGACAAACTTTTGTCATTTGCAGTGACAGCACAGCCCTAGAATACAGTCACCAGACGAAAACATAAATAAGTAGGGAAAAGTTGCTAAGTGCATGTTTTTTGTCAGGTCTGATTTGTATGTGTTTGCTTCAGGTGGGAGAAGGTGAAGAATAGAGCAAGATTAGCAAACTTTTTAAGTGCAAGTGAACTTTAATCTGATGATGCTTGATGGGGTTTTTTCCCCCCAAATTTCTTTTCCCCAAGATGGGGTTGTCAATGTCAGGCACCAGTTTTGAGAATGGTTGGATGGTTGAAAACCATCTCAGGTTGTTCCATCTCAGGCCATAATTAAACCTTAATTGACTTCATGTGTCTTAAAGTATATTATGAGTGAACTGAGTGATCCAGGTGGTTTGCTGCTGAAGGCTTTAGTCCCCAGAGGATGCTGTGTTCTTGCAGAATCCCTCCCTCTCAGTTTACTTTTATTACTTTCTGTCACCATTGTATTGGAACCTTTTGTTTCCTCTCTAAATACAGAGCTTGAGATGACACAAGTGGAGAAACAAGTGATGTTATTTATGCAGCACTTGGATAGGAAAGCTGGCCTTGTGATCAGGACCTGTATTCAGCAGTGAGATTCAATTTTGATTTTCTCTGTAGGTTTCCAGCTTGAACCACCTTCAGAAATTAAACTCCAAGATCAAGTGTTCCATGCTTTCTGGAAAGTGGACTTGTCTTAGGGTGGATTTTTTGGTTAGATATTAAAAAAGAAAGTAAGTTTACAAAAGGGAAAATCACTAGCCCTGGATCTGTCCTTCCTGTCCTCAGCTCTTAAGAGAACTATTTTGTCTTAAATTCTTTTGATAATACTAACCTTAAGAATGCATCTTGCTGTAATAAATGTTTGTCCAGCTCTAACTGGGATTTCTCCTGAGGCCTCAATTTTTTCATTTTTGTTACAAGCAATACCCCACAAAAGTATCAGTTTTTGTAAGGATTTCAAGACTCCCTGCAGGACTGATTCTTTGTGGTGTGAAGGAAGGATGATAAACAGGTTTCTTCCCTTATCTGGGTTACTGCATCCCTTCCTCCTTGGAGGAGTAACTGTTCTGGGATCCCTTCCGTGCTGAAATGCAGACAGGGTGAGATCCCAAATGAATAAGACTTGGCAGAACTGTGGGCAGTCCTTAACTTGCTGCAGTTATACCAGGGAGATAAGTAGAAAAAAAGTGATGTTTGCATGTCTTTAAATGAACAGCTCTGTGTGTACAGTTTGGATGTACAGGCTTAAAACAAAAACAGGCATCAGGGCTTCATTGTGTAGCTTGGAGCTGGCAGAATAATTCTGAAAGGTGACAGACACCTAGGACTTACAGGAGCAGTTCGTTTCATCCTGGGCTTACAGGTGTCATGACCACGAGCTTCCGTGTTAGGTTGACTACCTGGAGCATCCGCACCCTGCACCTGATACTGAAATCTTGAAGCAGAGGGTGGCTGCACTGTGTGGGAAGGGGCTTTGCTCTCTCCAGGGGAAGTGCTGCTCATTTTTTAATCTCAGCTCTGTTTTAGCCATGGGGAATTCCCTCTCACTCATCTGTTGAAGCCAGGTCCCCCTGGTTTATATACTGGGCACAGTGTTCTGTGGAATATCCCTTGAGACACTGAGGAGTCCTTGACTTAGGCTAAAACTGCAAGAGTGTTATTGATGTTATTGTCACACCAAACCCAAACCACTGAGCTGTACCAGCTACTAAGAAGTTTAGCTCTGGCCCAGCCAAAACCATTGCTAATTTCTGAAATCTCACTGTTAATCACTTCTAAATACACGCATTCATCAACTGAAAACAGGCAAGCTTTCTCAAATTTTCAGAGGTTGGGCAAAAAGAACTTGGGATTTGATGTTTTGCCATCACTTTATCTCTCTTCAGAAGAGATGTGGAGGAGCAGAAATAAAAGAATGAAAGAGTAGGTGAGGGTGTTTAATTTTACTTTTTAAAAATATTTATTTAAGCAAAGCAAATCCATTAAAACATGACTTTCAGAAAAACAGCCTGAGGCAGACAACTAGCAGGAAAGACATAATTATAAAAAAAGAGTAAAGCAGGAGTAATAGATGATGCTTATTAGTCTTAGCAGTTATGCAGTGAGTTTGTGTCTCAGTGCTTACTATCCAGTGTTCTTTAGAGAACTGAAGTTATTGTAAGGACAGCAGGTCTGTTTCTCAGGATATTTAATACTGTTTCACTCACTGAAAAGCATAATCAGACTCCTGCTGTTTTGCATTTTGTGTTTTTAGGAGACACTATTCCACAATGGATGGGGGAGATGGTACTGCTGACCTTGTGATTAACAAGAGGTTCGTGTCTGAGGCAGAGCTAGAAGAGCGACGAAAGAGAAGGCAGGAGGAATGGGAAAAGGTCCGAAAACCTGAGGACCCAAAAGGTAAGGGCTAAATTTTAGTAATTACAGGAAAAAGAGCTGAGAATTTTTCACTTTTGTGAAAAGTAGAAATAAAAAGTAATGGCTTTTTATATCCTATAATTTAAAGGGTTTTTGCATGATGGAACTGGGAGCTGTTGGTGGTTTAGTGTTTCTAACATATGGTCTCCCTTCCTGATTTGTTCCTTTCAGAATGCCCAGAGGAGGCGTATGACCCACGGTCCTTGTATGAAAGGCTCCAGGAACAGAGAGAAAAGAAGCAGCAGGAGTTTGAGGAGCAATTTAAATTCAGTAAGCACCAGCAGCAAACTGCATGTGTTGTATGCAACAGCTGTGCACAACTTCTGAGTCAAGGACATATCTGTGTGTCTTGTCTCCCTGTCTGGGAGGGAAACAAAGGCTTTAGGAGAGAATTATTGAAATCCTGGATTTTTAAAGGAACATTTTCTGGACACTGAGGCAGCACTGCACACACGCAAAACTCAAAAAGTGTTTGCAGTTATCAAACTGTGTGCCTGTAAATTGTTGAATACTGAGCTTATATTGTATATTATATATATAAAAAAACAACCAAAAACCTAAACAAACTTGACAGCAATCCATGAAAAAGTGGAAATGTATTGTGGTTTTGTGACTCTTGAACTCATACTTTAACATATGCTTGAATCAATTAAAGAAATCCTGTTACAGCAGATACTACATTTCCAAGCTATAATTATTTGACTAAAAGTGATTAGAGAGTTGAGATTATGATTTGGAAGAAGTAAATGTACATGTTTTGATTCTTCAGAAGTAGATACTTGACTCTGCTAATGAAATGGGAACCTCATTTCTATTGATGTTTGAATTTCTGCTTTTATAGAAAAGCCCTTTGAAAAGTAGCAAGTACAGATAGCAGCATTCATGCATTACAGTCTCCAGCTGGAGCTACAGGATTCTTTCCATCTAAAGAGTTTCTAGTAAACTTCAGGAAACTTCTGATCCCAGTCATTTCTGGTTACATGACTGAGCAATTCTTCCCCAAGGAGCCACCCAAAAATTAACTGCTGTCAGCCTGAATGGGAAGTGCTTCTGATAACTGTCTAAATGAATAGTTTTTCTTGCCCAGTTGTATTAGATCTGCAGCACCTTTGCTTTGGTAATCCAAGTACTGGAATGGGAAGTAGCCCTGAGAAGTAAGCCCACTTCTGCTTTTAAGGTAATCACAGCAGAATATCAGATACTAGCTAACCTGGAGAACAAAAACTGCTGCAGAGTGTCTGGGAGGGAACCTCAATAAAACCTCAGCTCAAAGGACCTCAGTGGCTGCTCCTCTTGGTTTGCAGATGAGGCAGACAGAAAATGAAATTAATTCATGTCACTTGCTTTAAAAAATGTCCCAAGTTTCACACTCTCTGAAGGGGGTCTCAGCAGTAGTAGTGAGTGCTACAACTTACTGTTTAAAGATTTATGAATGAGCTCTGCATGAGTTGGAAGGAGCAGGGATTGGCTTTTATAAAGTAACCTCAAATAATAATTGATTTCCAGAGCTTTTCTGCCAGACACAAGCTTGCCAATTATCAGTATAAATGGATTTCCTAGTTTGCCCTCAGAGTGACTAGGGCTTGCTTATGTGGGTGAAGATTAAAAATATGGTGACTTCATGTAAAAGCCTAAGAATCCTCCTATGGAATTAAACTTTAATGAGGACTAAAGGTGATGTTAGGGCTAAGATTTCTGATGATGACTACAAACAGCAAGATTTGATCTTTCTAAAACATACTGTTTATTTTCTTTCAAATTAAATCATTTGCTCAAGAGGTGCTGAACATCTGCAGAACAGGAAATAAAAGACCTTCCAGGTGCACTAGCATGTACTTTCCTTAAAGTAAGGTAGCATGTTTAGAAAGGATTTGTTTATATTTGGAAATTAGGAGTTGTCTCGTTTCTACTTTTTTTAATTTTTTGAACAGGTGTTAAAACTAATTAGATAGGAATTGTTTGCTGTAAGAAAATGTACTCCCTCGTTTGAGGGAAGAAGTAGTGTGGGTTTTTTAGTTGTTGGTTGGTTTAAGAACATTCAGAGGAGACAGACTTAGGCTTGGTGCCTGAAACCAATAATTTTCTTCTTTCTTTATTCAGAAAATATGGTAAGAGGCTTAGATGAAGATGAGACACATTTCCTTGATGAGGTTTCTCGGCAGCAAGAACTACTAGAAAAGCAACGAAGGGAAGAAGAGCTGAAAGAACTAAATGAATACAGAATATCCTTTGCACTAAAATGCCTGGTGGTTACCTAGAGGAGGGTAAGAGTGGGCTGTAGTTTGTTCTGTCAGTTGACATTCTTTCTATAAAACTATCACAGAACCTGTATAATGATACACTTTCAAAATTTAATGGTTTCATTGTAGCTTTGATAGACCACTGCAATGTTTGATATTCTCCCCCTCAACTCCCATTTCTCTGATACTTTTCTTTCCTTCTCCCCTCTCCATTGTTTTGGGGTTTGGTTGTGGTTTGGGTTTTTTTGGTATTGAGGTCATAAAATACCATCACTAGAAAGAGAACATAAAGAAGAAATAGTCTATTATTGCTAATCTTTTACTTTTGTCTTCTTTTGGAAAATTACATGCTCTTTTTTTTAACTGTATATTGCCTGATTTTAACATACCTGTTTGAAATAATGTGTGGATTGCTCTCTCTGTTACTGTTCTTGGGGTATTAGATACTTTCTTCCTTGCTAATACCTGCAGGACAAGAAATTAAATAAATCTGTGCAGATGTGCTGACTTTCTTCTTGGAAGTCAGTGCCCATGGAGTCTCAGCTCCTTTGGGTAATACACACTTGTAGGCAGGATTAAGAGCAGTTTGGCTTTGCTGTTAAATTGCCTAATTGTCTTGTAGATAAGCTAGAAAATCATATAGGATGCTTGTCCTCTCTAATTAATGTCAGTCAAAGGAGGTTGGAATGATTTGAGGATTTCTGTGCTAAGCAATATGTTGCCTTTTTGAGGCTTACTGAACCTGATGGTTTCCTTGTCTCCATTGCTTTTGAGTTATGGGTGAACAAAACACAACTTCTCAGAGAAGCTTTAGTGTTAATGAAAGAGCTTGTAGACACAAGGAGGTGACCAAAACCAGTCACCAAACAAAATTGAATAGTGCTGATACTACAAAGATTGGTCTTAACTTGTGTTACTCAATGATTTACAATTTGGAGCGTGCGTCCTGTGAAGAGCATCTCAATTAGCTCAGGGATATGTTTATGTAAAAGCAATCCTGATGCATTTTTTAAACTTCAGAAATAGACTGCAGCTAGCTGATGGATTTGGAGTATTTTCTTGATTTGCTGGATGTAATCATGGGATATTTGTGGGATATATTTAGTTTGGGTGATGACTGCTCGCGGGGCTGGCTGATGCGGGGCTGTGCCATGGGAGCAGCTGACAGCTCTGGTTATGTCATGTACAGCTGGGGTGAGCCATACCAGCCTAGAGGGAATTTCAGTTGCCTTGAATTAGCCACATAATGCACAGATCCCTGAACAGCCTGATCAAGATGTACAGGCCACCTTACCTCAGTCTTTGCACTCTCAGTAGTATTGGTGCCTCTGAATCCATAGTCCTGCTGTAAAAATTAAACTTATTGCTGATGGGGTGGAGGAAGGGAGAATGTTTTATAGTCACCTCATCTTGTGAGAAAATCAAAATTGTTGCCCGTTAATTTCCTTTCTTTAATTATTTTTTATTTAACCTTAATATTTCAAACAACTTCAGAGCAAAATGACTTGTGTTTGAATTTTTTGGTGGTCTGAAATGCAAAAGTGTTTTTTGCTTCTGCAGGTTGTTACTAATGGTTTATCATTGCAATGACAAAAATCACTGTGCTGTATCTATAGATACTGTTTAAGTGCTCTTCCAAATAAGTGAGAGGAATGTCAACCCAATGGATTTCATGATTTGCTCTTTTTCCTGGTATAGCATCTAATTTAAGCTACCCAGAGGCATGAATTTTCATGGTAAAAACTGCATCAATATTCAAGTACAGAGATATTTTTCCTTAATTTTTCAGGTTGAACAATCACAAAATTATACATCTTCAGGATAAATATGCTTTGGAATATTTTAATGTATTCTTAAGCATAAGAAATTCATATGCATGGATAAATAGGAATTTTTCTTTCCCCTTCATGAACAACTAGGTTTGTTTCTTCCTTATCCTATCCAAACCCCCCTGTCTGGATAAAGATTTACAAATATTTTTTAATCCATTTCCAAGAAGTATTTGAGAACAAGATCATCTTGTCTTCATTGCTATCTAAATGGAGGAACAGTCCCCCTCCAAGAAGCTGGCTTTACTGAAGGACAGCTTGTTTAGTGCAGTTGATATTTAAGATTGAGAGGTTTGTTTCTAATGTTGTCTTCCTGAGAGGGAACACTTCTTGGCTGGGTATAGCATTACATATGCTAATGACAGCAGGATGTATAAAATACCTACTAAAAATGTGCTGTGCCTTTCTAGTTGAGGAGTTTTAGGAGAATGCCATCCTGGATGGAAGCTAAAAGCCTGTAATTTGGTATCTTTTAAAAGAAAAGCCTTTGAGCTCCTCAGCCAGGCTTAGAATAACAAAGTAATGGACCTGAATATAACAGTTGAACACTGCAGTGTGTGGAAGAATTGTGTGGCAACATCAAATTGTGTTTGACACAAGGAGCTTTCAGATGACTTCAGACAGCCACAGGATGGCACTCCTGTGCCATCTCAAAAATAGATAAAATTGAACAGTGGTTTGGGCTGAGAAGACCTGGTTGAAGGAAGGAACAGTTACTGCTGTATCCTTAGGAAAATCAAATAATAAATGGTATCTGAACATTCCTGTCTGTAAAGTGATTGGAGGCTGAGTGTCTCTTCAAAGGAAAGTCTAAGAGTTTTTGATTTTCAGATGTTCAGTGTGGGGAAAAAAGCTATGGCTTCAAAAATATGGGCCATCAACATGAAATTCACTATGCAATATATGTCTGCAGTGAGTGGGGCACCTGTGAAACTCCAGCTTGTGGAATTGCAGTCTAACAGAGGAGAAACTGTTAGAACAATAGATTTGAGTTTATAAACATGCTTTAAAACTAGGTTAATTTGCCTTTGCCTGTGCAGTTAAAAATTTTTGCAGAATTTTGTGTGACTTTCCTGGCACCTCATCTACAACCAGGGTCTTTGACATATTTCTCTTCATCACACGAGGAGATGTGATCAGTGTGTGCAGAGTGTGCCCTAATAAACAGAGCCAGCTCCTTCTTATCCCATCTGAGAACCTGATTAAGCTCCTCCACTTCATTATAGATTTCAACTGCATTCCACCTTGCTAACACTGTTTTAATCTACTTAGCTTTTCTGAGCAGTTGCAGTCTTTTTTTGATGAATCTTGGACCACAGTTCCCCTTAATCAGTGTCTCCTTTCTCTTGGAATTGTTGCTCAGAGCAGCAGTAGAAGCCTTGTGGTCCTTACAGAGAGATGAGCTGAAAAGGCAGAGTGCTAAAGACCAAACCCAAAAAATGGAACTGTTCTGTCGTGCTTCTTTCTTGCTGAAATCTGCTGTGCTCAGCAGAAAGAGTGGAACTGAGTGCATATATTGTTACTTAGCTTTTCTGCTAAGGATGAGAGTGTGGAGCAGCAAATTTGAATTACAGATATGTTGGTCCCCTAGAAGGGGAACTGCTACATTGCCTGTTTGGTTTGTTTTGGTCCAGCCTGACCTTTTTTGCTTTTCTAAGGCCTTTAGGAAAAGGCAGGACGGTGGATATGTTCATGGCTGCTGGGTGTTTTTTGTTACACCTTTCTGGCTTCAGAACAGCAGCTCCCTGGACATCTTCAGAGGGAGAGCTGGTCCTGATACCCCAGAGGGTGAAGTGTCTTCTCTTTTGGCTGAGGCTACCAGCTCAGTGTCGTTACAAATAAGTTCATTTTGATAGAATATGTGAATGAACTTCGGTCACTGCTGTCAGCAGAGCGGGCTAAATATATCAGGGAGGAAATGTCTGTTCTCCCCATTCCTTCCCAGCTGATCCTTAACCCTTAATTCACAGCACTCTCGCTAAAGTGGGAGTCAGTATGGACCCAAAGAAGGAAACTGAGAAGAAATTGCCCATGAAGTCAGTGGAAAACAAGAACAAATTTTCTCAGGCAAAGCTGTTGGCAGGAGCTGTGAAACACAGAAGGTTAGTTTCACACCTCTATAAATTCATGAGGAACGGAACCCAGTTAGCAATGTAAAGGGAGACAGGCCAAAACTGCCTCCAGAGAGTGAGGTGTAAACCTTAGCCCTAAAGAAAAAAGGGGGAAGGTATAAGAAAAGACCAGTCTTGTTTCTATAGGCTCTCACAAACTGTGGGGAAAAACATGAAGCAAATCAAATAGATAAGTGTGTGTAATGCAAGTGGGTAGGATCTTCATTTTAGAGTGCCAGGCTTGGGCAATCCTGCTTGAGGTTTGAGGGAATCTGTTTTACATCTCTGTTTGTAGATAACAGTGTCATCTCACGAGTAGAATTCCATTCAGGTTGCCTCATTTATCAGCCAATTCTACCTGTGTTGAAAATGGATTGTTTTAATTGCTGCTGGGGGGACAGCATGGGGGAGACAAGGTTGCAAGAGAGGAGCTTTGTGTATCAGTTTGGTCCTGGGGATATCAGAGAAACTTGCCGTGTTCCTCAGTGATCTGCACTGATACATCAACACCCTTTTCATCCCAGGGAGGTGACAGCTGGGTTTGTAGTGTTTTTACTGCTTTGATCTTGGCCTGCAAGCACAGCTGCTGGTGTGCTACAGGTTATGGAGAAACCAGGCATGTGGGACCAGACTTATTTCCCACAGATGAATCATCTAATACTTAAGATGATTACTGACATCTCAAAATTCAGTGTGTTCAAATCGTCTCAGAGAATGTGAGATTATTTTTGAAGCTTATCTTGTAGGGTGATGTTTAGCTCCCAGTACAGGAGTTAATTGCATGTCTGAAAACTGAAGTAAGCACTTCCACCACCTAATGTCTGTGGGGTTGGGTGAGAGTTTGGGTTTTGGGAAGGCAGAGAAGAAAAACCCTGAGCTGATAACAAGCAGCCAGTAAGGTTGGTTTTGTCTTGTAACTAATAGTACTTATCGCAGTGGGATGTAGAAGAGGAGCTGGCATGTGCTTAATGGTACTTCTAAAGTCTGCAGATGGCATCTGTTTAAAGGGAGCATCTTAACTGACATGTCAGTGCCATTGCAGACTTGCTTTGCAGTCTTCTATTTTTGCCATCTTATCTTTTATTCCAAAGTGGCCCAAAGCAAGTGTAGTGTGAGCTCAACATCTGCTCCCTGAGCTTTGTAATTTCCTGTAAAGGATGTATTGCTATTAAAAGCTCTCTGCAAAGAATAACCTTTCATCTGTACTGCATGTTCTGATAGGGACCGAAAAGAGTTAATGCATAATAATGCTCATGCTTCATCAGTTCATCACTGCTGAATCTGGGAAGCATTTGTTTATGTGGATGCCTTAGAATCGGGAACATGCAGGAGCAGGGGGGAGGGGGATCTGAGCAGTGACAGGGGAGAGCTACAGAACCCCTGAAGAGTCAGAAGTCCAAGTCATGCTCCTTTCTCCCAGTGCCACTTTGGACCCAGAAAGGACCTTTCTGCACACTGCAGCTCTGTGAATTGCTGTCAGACTCTCTGGGCTTACTGGGTGCAAGATTTCTAGATGTTTTAGAAAAGGCTCTCTAGGTGCTTGAAGGAGGGGAAGGAAGCCCTGCAAGGAAAAAGTCATGAATATTGGCACCACGAAGCATGGTAATCATCCACGTGTGCAAGGCTGTGGTCATGTGGGTGTCTGAAGCACAGGTAGTCATTCCCCTGTGGGGCACATCCTGCTGAATAGGCAGCTCTGGGTTGCTGTGCAAGGGGTTTAACTTGAGCTCTGAGGTGTGTTCCTTTCCCAGCTTAACAAGTGATACTTGTAGTGTAGGTGTTGATGCTTCCTTGGATCGTGCATGTTCCCCAAGGAGCCTCAGCTAATGGTCATCAGGGAACCCTGCTGGCATTTGCTGTAGCATTTGAGGCAAGGTGTAACAATGACTTCACAGTAATTAAGTGGTTGCCTATGAAGAACAAGACACTTTCGTGTTTTTTCCACAGTTCAGATGGTGGTAACAGTGTGAAGAGGTTGAAACTAGACACTGACCACGAGGAAAAGAATCAAGGTATGTCCCAACTGCTGCATGTGGGAAGCTGTGTGTCTGTCACTGAACAGCAACTGAGCTGGGGTTAAATCTCACAGAGGCTTTGCTTTTCTGTTCCTTCACTGGGCAAGACAGCACGGACTTTGGTTGGCACGCTCTCTTTTAAAGCAGTAGGAATGGTAAGTGTGGGTGCTGACAGCCTTTGTGGAAAATAGGGCTGCAGGGAACCTCTGTAGGTTATCAGGATGTCCCCTGCCCAAACCAATCCTGACAGATGTTTGTCTAAGGAACTCTTAAGTCTCCACTGATAGAGACCGTGCATCTTCCTTTGAGAATTTATTAATCTGAAAGAGTTTAACCTGGCAGCTAATGGAATTGTCCTTAGGTGCATTTCAAGCCTAATGCTTGTTTTGTGGACAGGAGACATGAGGAACAGATCATCCCCTTCCCGTTCACAGCAGCATTGCATGTATTTGTGTACATCCACTTCAGCTGTATGCTCTGAAGTGATTCAGTCCATCCTGAAATCAATTTGTTTCAGAAAATTGTGAGGAACTAGAAGAAAAATTAAGTTGTGTTTCAGCTTTAGCTGTCAGGGCTGCAATTGACTTGCTGTCAAGATCCTGTGACACAAATCGGGTGAGCTGCAGTTGTGTAACGACAACCCAAGGCGCTTCCTGAATCTCCTTCTGTTCAGTAAACTTTCAGAACAGCAGAAATAATTAATTAGCCATGGAAGATGGGAGATGTTGACTAGCAGAAAAATGGAATAAAACTTTTTCTCAACTATTCTGTCGGATTGCAAAAAAAAAATACTCAATTACTTAAAGCAGAGCCATTTATTCTTATTTAGTGGGTTTGGTATTTGACAAGCATCAAACTGACAACTTAAGAATAAAAAATCTGTAATGCCAGCATAGAGCTGGGTTTAAACTAGTGATGAGAAGAAAAAAATCCCCTGAGGTAGCAAGTCTTTCCTGTCAGAATGGCTTTATTACAGCATAAAGCTGCCTTATGCTTTAATTAAATCCTGAAATCATCTGCTGCTTATGTGGGAAATGCAGGTGAGTGACACGTGGCAGTTCCTGGGCTGATTGAAAGCCCTTTCCTGCGCTCCAGCTGTTGACTGAGGTTTCTCTCTTGCAGAAAAGCCCTCCTGTGTTCCCTTGGGGAGCAGCTCAGTGGGAGGCTCCACAGTGCATTGTCCCTCAGCAGCCGTGTGCATCGGGATTCTGCCCGGCCTGGGCGCCTACTCGGGGAGCAGCGACTCGGAGTCCAGCTCCGACAGCGAAGGCACCATCAATTCCACTGGCAAGATTGTCTCCTCTGTCTTTCGTGGCAACAGTTTCTTTGATGGTCCATAACAAAATCCCTCCGTGTGTAATGTAGTGCAGAATATCTTCCAAAGCCCTGATGGATGCTTGTTGCATCCTTCTGCCCCAAATATAATCTTTCTAGCTAACCTCTCAACTTTAATACACTCAGATATTCCTAAAGTAACTCATTATTTACCCCACCCCCCATCCCAAACTTTCCATTTCTGGGGTGCATACTGAGCCTGGAAGAAAAGCTGCCATCCTAAGGCAGAAGGCACACCTAACCATGTCACAAAGGTCTGAGGGTATGGAGGAGAGAGCTTTATCTTTTACAATTCTTATGGAAAGAATTATGTTGATTTAAGAAGTTTATACAAGACTAACAGGCAAAAAATAATCACTTGAAGCAGTGAAGTCTTGTAGAAGCAGCCATGTGTTCTGTTTTAAAATGTCATTTTTATTCTGTATTTGAAAAATGGGGGCAGAACCAAATTTGAGCAGATGGTGAAGTGTAGATTGCCATGACACTGTAAAGAAGTTTTAGTGTTACATGATTAAAGACGTTCTGAATGCATTTTTTATCTCTGCCTGTGCCATTCATAATTGTTCTCATTCCATTAATCAATTTCTGCTCTACTCAACCAGCCCTTCCCTCAAACCACCATCCACAAGAGGTGTAGGTCAGCTTCCCACAAAAGCAGAGGTGTTGATGGAAAACTTAGTCTGAGTTCACAGAAACTGCAGCTGCCTTCTCTTCTCAAAGGCTGTGGCTGCAGCACCAGGGCTTGACAAGTCGTGCAGCTTTTCAGCAGCAGTGTCCTGAAGTGCATGAATCCAGGTGGGTGGGACTCCCCTGTTCAGCCAAACTCCTTTGTAGTAAAGCTGGAGAATTCCAGAAGTAGGGCTGAGGGCTCATCCTTTTAATCTCAGTGTGCTGATGGGATTTTGGAGGGTTGCAACAGCTCAGCTCAGCTGCTTAGGGGTGGAAGTGTCTTTGCCAAACCCCCACAGCACTCCTGCTCTATGTAGTGCCCTTGTGAGACAGCAGCTGGTCAGTGTGTTCCAAAGGGCACTTACCTGGAGGGACATGTCAGGGGGCAGCTGGACTAAAAGCAGGGAAAACAAGGCCTGTAGTGGATTCATGCCTTGAGTGTTGAATTTTTCCAAAGGAAATGGGGAGAGTTGTGCTCACAATGAAGCTGTCCTTAGCCAAATACCCTTTCTGTTTGTACAGCTCTGTTCCACAGTCAGATCCTTACAAATACACTGAAATTCCTCCCCTATTCTGGGCTGCCTGGCACCTCCTGTGTTTGCTCTAGAGTTGCTCCTGCCTCTTCTAGCTGCTGTAATTATGGCACTTTCAGGTAGAAAATTAGTAGATCTCGTGCAGCCTCTCTAATGCTTTGCTTTTGGTGACTTTCATCTTACTGAGCTATGGAATGAAATGGAAGTGGTGCACAAAATAAAAAAAACGTTTTTTAAAATTAAAGTTGCATGGGCAAGAGCCTCAAGGAGTTGGTACAAGAGCTGCTGGTGTTCTTCCCTAGCATTAAAATAGATCAGTAATCTGACTGTGGAGTCAGAGCAGCCTGGCCCAGCTGTCAGCATGTTGGGGCTATTTTCCTGAGGGATATCTTGCACAGCTGCAGTCAAAATGCCTGATTTAGACAGAAATTTATAGTGGGAGTTTCCAGCCCACTGTGGCAAATGCAGTGCTGGGCTGGAGGTGAGAGGGTGTGTATATTATGGTGTGTACATTAGGGTGTGGATATGGGGGTGTGCAAGGCCAGGAGGAGACATAATCCAGGAAAAGCAGATGTGCAGGCCCTCTGCCTTTCTCCTGTTCCTAGAAGAATGGAATAGAACACTTGGGGAATGCCTTTGAGTCTGAGTCAGCTCTGCTGTTCTCAGGACCTGGCCCGTGTAAACGAAGTGCAGAGCTGTCCCAGCTCCTCTCTCCATGCCTTGGTCCCATTTACCTTGGTACATCTGACATTAAAATACTCCAGTGCCCTGGGAGATGTGCTGGGAAATGCACATTGCATGGGATGTAGGATAAATCAGACCTGAAAAGGGCAGCTGTGGCAGTAACCTTGCCTCAGGCTGCCAAAGCTGGAGATGAAGAGCTTTGGCTGGCTGCAGCAACTCTCATTCATTGGTGGATTTAGATACTTTTTTTTTTTGTTATTTTTAAGGAAAAAACATGACTGCATAGTGTGTGCTTCATCCCCTCCCCAGGGACAGCTCAATAAACCGCTTGTTGTCTGTGCTAGTTGTTAAAGCTTCAGTGAGGTGTTAAAAAAACCCGACAAACCCCCACAAACACTCTACTAGCAGAAGAGCTTACAAGCTCCTGCAGCTGCGTGTGAGGTTCTCTTATGGAAATTTAAAAAAAAAAAAATTTCCAAAGCCACAGACTTCAATCTGGAAGCTGAGCTGGATACAGCATTATTTTTAAACAAGCCACCCTTCAAAGGCTGCTTCTCCCTTTGGAAAAGGGTGGTGTTGGTTGTTTATTTTCCCTTCCAGGAGGTTTTGCAAGGCCAATGTTTCTCAGAGCAGTCCCACCTCTCCCCAGGGATGGGGTCTCACCCAGTGCTGTGCCTGGAGCCAGCTGTGTGCTGGTGACTCGGTGGCAGTAGTGACAGCCACGAGGTTGCTGGCAGAGAGCACAACCAGCAGCACAGGCCTGTGCAGAAAGGGCTGCAGGCTTTATACAGGGACAGCAACCTCCCACCTCAAAAGCTTCCATTAATGGGGAGGAGACTCAAGTCTACTTGAGTTTGGAGTAGGGCTGGTGATCCCTGCCGGATATTCAACAGGATACTCAGCTTCAAAAGACCTTAATCTAGTTAGGAACAGCATAAAGCAGCAATTAGCACATTGCTGATGAGCAGCTCAAAGGAGCTGCTGGAAAGCAGAATTTCATTACCCAGCCCATCTTCTCCCAGGCAGTAGGGAGCTTTTGTTACTCAGACTTGGAAAATTTTCTAGAGTTGAAGCAGCAGTGAACCATGAAACTCCCTTCAATGGTTTGTTGTGGGGTCACTGGGGTTTTCCCAAACACAACAGACTCAGCTCAGGCAGACATTACTAAGGGTATGCTGCCTTCCCCAGGATATCCACCTTCACTAAATCTCCCTCTGGGATGCTGCCTTTGACAGTGTGGGGCAGAGCCAGCAGAGCAACTGAGGCACCAGGACAGGCCCTGTCAAGGTGAATCCAAACACCCAGTACTGCTGACAGCATAAGCTGCTCCCAGACCTTCCCATCTAGCAGACTCTTATTTTAAATGTCCAAGTTTCTTTATTAACCTGAGTATAACAAATATAACATGTACACAGTATAAAAATGAACACAGAACCTGACAGGTGTACAGGTACAACACAAATACATGAACTATACAACGACCAGTTCATTGAATGATAATAATATATTAAGCATTTCATTGCTTGGAAAAAGCAAGTTTTGATCATAAAAATTGTATCCTGTACCACGGAAATTATACAAAGTACATTCAATACTGAAAAGTGACTCAACAGAGCAGGACCAAGGCATGGCCTGGCTGCTTAGTGTTACCTTGGGCCAAGACTGTACAAAATGAATCCAGACGCTTTGCTGGGATGAGTCTTAAGAACTTAGCAATTAAATTAAGAAGTACAAAGTGTTTCAGGGAGGGTATTCTTCTCTTAAAAGCATGTAGGACGTGCTTTTGGCAGGACCAACAGGCTTCGGCAACATGCAGAGGGTGCAGCCTGGCACAGCTCTACGCGGGTTCCGAGTTGATGGGTGGCAGGTTTTGGTGCTTGAAGTACTGCACGACTTGCTGGGGCAGCTCTGCCAGCACAGCTTTGGCCAGGGTCTCCTTGGGGACCTGTGAGCCAAAGAGAACCAACACCAGTGTTAGGTCAACCACAGGGGACTGACTGAGCAAACATGGCTGGGCTGTCCCCAGCTCCAGATCTTGGCATTTCATTTGATACCCCCTTGGATGTACTGATAGCCAGCATTTTATACACCTGGGGTTATTATATTCTACACTACCCTTCCCTCCAGGAGAGAATTCACTGGTACAGAGGAATAAAACATCCTGGGTAGGTCAGAAAAAACAGGTATGAGTGGCAGGAAGTGAAATAGAAAGACACTGATTAATTGCAAAAAAAGGGGAAGACAAGCACAAGCTCCATCCTCGGCAATCAATCCTGTGCCAGCAACAGCCTCTGTGCCAGAGTTGTCTCCTGGAGGATTGTGGCAGACCCATCCCACAGAGGGGCCAGTGCCACCATTGCTTCTTCCTACAGGGGATCAGGGGGCCTGGGGCTCCTTCCCAGGATAATCTAACATGAAGTCCTTGGTGTGTGGCACACTGAGGGTGCTGGAGTCAGCAAAGCCAACTCCAAAGTGACCCCCACCTGAGTAGGAGTCAGCAAAACCAGCACAGGACTGTGGCAAGGGACATGAGCCCAGTGCTGCCCCACCCTGCTGCACTCAGATCCTGCTCTGAGTCACTGGGTTTTGCTCCCACCTGTCTGACAACGACAGGGACTGGAGAAACATGGCCTGCTCAGGTGGAGCCCACTACAGAGCTGCAGAGCACAGCCACCCCTTCCTGCAGCAGTGATTTATGTGATCCATGCCAGAGCATCCCTGAGGGCAAGACAGAGCAAGACAGAACAGGCACCTTTTGCCTCTGCCTCTGCCGTGGTTGTTCCACCAGCAGGGCAGTTTCCAGGTCTGACCCCCATCTCCCCTCCATCGCCTCCCCCTGCCCTGGCTCACGTTGCGGAAGTTGCGGAAGGGCACGAACTGGACGATGTCGCGCACGGCCTCCTCGCCGGTGTGGGAGTGCAGCACGCGGCTGTCCCCGTCCAGGAACTCCATGGCAGCGAAGTCGGCGTTGCCCACGCCCACGATGATGATGGACATGGGCAGCTTGGACGCCTGCACCACGGCGTGCCTCGTCTCGTCCATGTCGCTGATCACCCCGTCCGTGATGATGAGGAGGATGAAGTATTGCTGCGGGGGGAGGGCACGGGGTCACACACAGGGGGACACCAGGACACCCCCACACTGCAGGGCTCGCTGTGAGCAGCCAGGGTGCTTCACATGTTACACGTGCAGGTGCACAGGGACCAGGCTGGGGGGTCCACCACACACCAACCCAGCAGCACCTGCCTCCTTTCTCCTCTTTTTCTTGTTAAAATGGCCAATCTCTGCATCCACAGGGGCTCCCGGGGTGATTCCCCATCCATTTGTTAGTGGTATCAGCAAGCAGGCTCAGGTGGGTGAGCAGGACTTGGAGGGATTAGGCAGCACTGACCATCATGAGGTGAGAAAAGGGGTGGCTTGGATGTAGGTCCCCTGGGGATTTGGGGATTTGGGGGTGAGGTTCACCAGTTCTCAGGACAGCTGGCATCATGCCCTTCAGCAGAATCCAGAAATTCAGGTGTTCCTATTCCCCCTGGTTTTTGAAAGATCTTAAACAACAAACCAGCTCTCGCTCCAAAATATTTTTCTGAATTACTGATTAACTGTATTTAGTGATGCAAAAAACCCAACTTCTAAACTGTACAGGATCTCTGTCAAGGCCAGAAGGAATGAGGGTTGGGACATGAGCCTGGCTGGGAGATGAAATCTCCCTCTGCCCGCACACAGTGGGGTGTGTTTTGGGGTGCTCCCCATGAACATCTCCCTGCTCTGATGGGGACAGTCTCCTGTATTGCACTGCCAGGCTGTGGGGCCATCCCGTGCTCAGGGCTTGTCCATGTCCTGTACAAAGCCATGGGGAAATGCTGAGAGTATCAGCAAGCTGGGGGATGGATGACAGAGCAGCAGCATCAGAAACTGCTCCCCTTCCCTTGGGAAAAGGAGGGCACCAGGGCCAGTCCTGCAGAGCTGGGGAAGGATGGACAAACAAAGAGATGGACAGATGGTCCTGCTGGACTCAGCTCAGCAAACCTGGAACATGTGGACCCCCCAAAATCCCATCTCCTCTGTCTCTAGGGAAAGCAATGGCTCAATTTTGGCACATTACAGAGCTTGTGTGTGCTGGAGAAATGACGAAAACAAGCACTTAAGAGCAATAAAGCCCTTTGTTCCTCTCCTCATTCTTTCCATTTCCTCTGAAAACCGCTAGTGCAGCATCCTGGGAAAGCAAAGGAAGGACTGCTGCCCCAAGCCTGTTTTTCTGGTCTTCCTCCAGCCCACATATCCTGAAACCTTTCCTAAGCTTTCTCCACTCTTGATGATCTGCAGTGCTAAACTCCATGTACTAACAAGGCTGGGTAGAGCTTAAACACAACCTGAGGAGATGGGTGAGGAGATTTTCCTAAGCCAGACCCTTCCCCACTCCAGCCCCTCTTGATGCATTAACCCTGCCAGCACAGCACTGTCCAGGGTTTAGTTTTCATCTAAATATGAACTTCTGAGAGCAAATCATGATGAAACGTAAGTCTGCAGAGCAGGACTGCAACATCTGAGCCTGGAGGACAAGACTAAACTTCAGGAGAGGACCTGCACTGGTCATAACTGGAAGCAGGACTTGGACCTCACCCCATCTGTGAACCACTATGGGAGGAAGAGTATAAAACCTTGAGGGGAACAGCTGATAATGACTTCAAGCTGATTCTCCATTTCCCCACCTGGCCTCTCCACTGGAAACATGGAAAGGGTTATTTCCCTTTGTTCCCTTTTTTCTGTGAAATCTATAACAGGATTTGGGAAAAATGCTGGAAAGTATGCTGGAGAAGGGATGGAGAGGTGGAGCTTGTCAAATGTTTATCACAACGTTATTTCAGAGGTCAAAAGAAGTGAGAGCTGATGCTGGGGATCAGCCTCAAAGCCCAGGGGCTGTGTCAGGGTGATGAGCATCACTATAAGCAAAGGACCAGGGGGCACTGCTGGAGATCATCAGTGGGAGATTCCCCAAGGAGCAGTGACAGTTTTGGTGGTGTCAGTAGATGACAGCAGCACAGGAGTGCTGGTGGCACCTCCGGGCTCCAGCTGCAGTACCCAGCCAGGGTGGCACTTCTGCCAAGCCACAATCGGAGCTGCTGGTGCACAGGGACCAGGCTGGGGGGTCCATCACACACCAACCCAGCAGCACCTGCCTCCTTTCTCCTCTTTTTCTTGTTAAAATGGCCAATCTCTGCATCCACAGGGGCTCCTGGGGTGATTCCCCATCCATTTGTTAGTGGTATCAGCAAGCAGGCTCAGGTGGGTGAGCAAGACTTGGAGGGATTAGGCAGCACTGACCAGCATGAGGTGAGAAAAGGGGTGGCTTAGATGCAGGGACCCTGCTGGAAAGATGAGGTTTAATTCCCCAAAGCTAATTAATCCTTCCCCAAGAGTCAAATGGTGCAACATCCCTCTGTCCCTCCCCCAGCCCCGGGGTGTTTTAGTCTCCCACCCTTAAGAGCTGAGGGCTCTGTTTGTGATCTATGTTGCTATGGAAAAACTACGAGGGTTTTTGGTTTTATTTGAAATGCTGGGAGCGAGCGAGAGCGGGAGGAAGAGGAGGGCAGGTCCAGGCAGCCACTGAAGCCACCAGCACCGGGGGTGGCTTTGATGCACGAGCTGAAGATGGGATGGAAGAGGAGAAGACCCCGGGGGAGTGAGATCCCTCATCAATAACGCTTTGTGCTGCCAAAAAACGCCCGAGCCAAGCCAGGCTTGCCTCTGACGGCACTATTAGTGCCCATTATTTAAAATCTCCCTTGATTAAACTATTAGTGCCAGCAGAGGGGTGCAATTTGCATACGATTAGCGCCTCTGCTCAGTGCTGAGCCCGTGGGCTCTCCCTCCCCCACTGACAGAGGCACAGAAAACCAAAGAACGACCTGAATCTGAGCTGAATTAAACTAAATTCAGTATTTCCTTATGCCTGGAGCTGGGAAGAGCAACAGCAAGGCTGGAAAAGGTCCTCGTGGGGAAAAGGTTTTAGGTGTGATCCTGCTTTGCTCCAGGCAGGAATCAGAGAAACTTTTACCCCAACATCTGCCATGCAACTGCTGATGCCCAAGCCAAGCTGTTTTGGCCAGCAAAAGCAGGGGCAGATCTGCCATCCTCCACGGGCAGCCTGCTGCCACAGGGACCCAAAGGAGCTGCATCTTGCAGACTTCAGATGCTCTTCACACCCCTAAGATGACACCTTGGTCACCACTGGTGAGGCTGGACCCACAGAGAAGGGAAAGACACAAAACCC